>NC_134147.1:38327500-38933333 GCF_033958435.1 Carettochelys insculpta
GGAGGTGAGGGAGACAGGGCAAGGGAGGTAAGGTAAAGGGGGCATGTATGGAGGAAATTTGAGCTGAAGAGACTATTAGTGAGAGAGAAGGTTGGAGCAAACAAGCAAAGATGAACTAGTGCTTTTCCTCTAATAGTCATCATTTCCATTCAAATAATGAATGATGAATTCAAATATTTTAGCTTAGCTTCCTCTTTTCTATAACCACCCTAAGAGAGAAATATTAGTATAAAATGTAAAGCCAGATAGGCAATCAGGGTGCTGTTTTCATAGGACACGTGTTATTTCTGAAACTTTAAAATAATTCCACCATTTTCAAGACGGGGGGGGAGGGGTGGGGGAAGCACTTACAGGACTCAAACATCATACCGTGTGTGAACATTTGCTTATGAAAGAGTTTTAAATTGTTATGTTTTATATCATAGGTCAGGTACTGGAATAATGGTGGAAAAGAAGAATCTTCAAATAGAGTAAAAGCTACTGAGAACGAGACATCAGTAAGAATAACAGGCTTGAAGAGCAACTTAGTGTATTACACAGCTGTCCGTGCATACAACAGTGCTGGGTCAGGACCCTTTAGTGCCACAGTAAATGCCACCACAAAAAAGACACGTGGGTATCATCAGTCTAAGTAAATGAGGGGAGGGCCATAATGGATGTGCATCACTTGCAGGCAAATGGGAGAACATGTGTATTAAGGGAATGACGAGAGGAATAAATGAATCAGGTGTTCGTTTGAAATAGAACAGCAGTTTTTCAAATTCAAGCTCAGAAATAACACCCACTTTTGTGAGTGTTGTGCATGATCATGGTTATGCAAGAATCAGACATGCTCATGGACCTGATTAGCTGAAAACCATCACTACAGGTTTCCAAACTTGTAGAGCTGGACTGTTAAATCCTCACGGGAAGGAATTTCAGAAGGCAGGTTTGATTTTTGTATGTTGAAAAACAAGCTTTTGCTGTGTGGAACCAAGTAACTCACTGAATAGTTCAAGGCTCTATAGTATAAGTTCTGTAGAGCCTAATTTGAGGTGCACTGCATGTCACCCAAAACAATCACTCATGTTCACTTATGTGTTCTCTTGCCCAAATTACTCACAAGTGATCACTTTACTGCCAAAAAAATAAAAGGTATAACTCTGGAGAACTCAGAAAGGCTGTGATAATTTCCACAGACTAGGAAGTGTTTTGCATGCATTCTGATGTTTAAACACAGTTTGGAATCAGAGCCACACATTTCAAACCATTTCTTTTAATTATTATTAGTCCATAAGTAAATCTGAATAAAGGGCCAAATACATAGATTCAAAGCCATACTGTAATATATTCACTAATGCGGTTCTACCTTAAGTAGTCTGATGTGAGCCATTACGTGAGCCAGGGTTGGACCTCTGTTAGATGGAACAGACTGATTAAAACTGTCTAGCTATTCACAGTTATTTTACTGTTGAGCAATAAAGATAAATAAATGATGGTACAATAGAAGTGTATGGCAATTAAAAAAAATGGGATGCCTCAGATTAAGTGAAAGTAGGCAATCTTCTGTACAGAATGAGTACTCATGCAAAGAACTTTAATGTTTAAAGTCTTATCATCTTTTCCAAAGAAAACTTTAATCAAACATGGCTTTTTTCAGAATTGCTCCAGACTTTTCCACTAGTGAAACATTCATAGTCAGTCTAGAATGACTATCTCATCCATTTCTTTTCATTCTCTACCCCTTTTTTTTAATACAACTGTTCGAAGGATTTGAAAATTCAAAAATTTCAATGAAAAATCAACACATCTTTCATTAAAATTTGTTGAAAGTAAGTCTCTTTTTTTTCCATCATCTCATGCTTTTTAATGTCCACTGATACCCCTTATGATCTTTTTGATTAATCCACTTCTCATTCAGGTTATGATTTATGTCTGCTACAATTGTACTTTCCACACTTTTGAATGCAGCCTGTAAGATACCGTTTCATATTAACCTCTAACATGAAACATACAAGTCATGTACAATAGTAATGGATCATGACATCTCTATTTCACAGTCTGTATATATAATGGTTAACATTCTCTTCATATTCACGTGCATTATGGCTAGAGCAATTTTCTTGAAAAAGGTGGTGTGTCTGCGTGTTGAGAGGTTGACAGAAAACCTGTCATAAAGATTTTCCAGGATGAGGAAAGCAAGATTTTCTTTTCATTAGATTCTCATAAAACTGACTCATAACCCCAGTGATTGCTTCTCACTACATCCACCACAATGCTGGGGGACTGTTGACAAGCATCAGTTGACAAACTCTGTTTTAGGTCAAACAGGTTGAACCTCTCTAGTCTGAAACACACTCATCCAGCAACATCCATAATCTTGCATGATTTTAGTTAGCTGGGTGACCACTTATCATGTGTGTGGCCAAGTTTCCTGTGTCCCATAAAGTTAGTTTACAGCCACTGGTCCTGGCTCTTATGCTGTTGTTTAGCTGTAATTTATCCCTAAATATCTCATAAGAGCCAAGTAAGCAGTGAAAGTGTTGGTAATATGTCAGACAATATTGACCTCCCATCGTCTGGCAAATTCTCTCTTTCTGCACCGGTCAAGTCCAAAGAGTGCCAGAGGAGAGTGGTTCAACCTGTACTAAATTATTTCTGTTGTAGGTTCTGTATCAACCATCTTTGAAACAGTGTTTTCCCCTGTTGTATATTATACTCACTTTCATACCTTTAAGACAGCATTGCCCCTTTTATTAACCTTGCTAAAGTATCACTGAAGGTGACCTTGCAAAGGCTGTTAAACTTGCCCTAATAGCTTCCTTGTTTTCAATCCCATCAGGCAGAACTAAAAGCAGAGGTACAATATATTGATCCATCAGAGCAGCTCCCCTATTTTAATTCTCACAAATCTAATGTTAAAATTCGTTTTGTGTCACCATTCTAGGAATAAACCTAATTAGAACTCTCTGTGGGAAAGTCAACTAGTCACATTTCATTTTTAATAGGCTTCAGTTCAGCATGGGACTCATAATTCCCATCATGGTCAATTATCTCACAGTTGGTCTATAATGATTAGATGTTCTCTCTTAATTGAAACTTCTTGATCTGGTGTAGGGAGATGCAAACATGAGCTTCTGTATAGGGTTGGCAACTGGAAAAAATGATCCTGAAATGAAGCAAGAAGGAGCAGGTTATAGTAATAGCTCCTCCAGAAGAGTACTCCTATTTAGGTTATCATGTTACTGCCATAGTCAATGTAGAGGCGAAGATCATTTTCAGACTTAATATAAAGCTAGTAAACTGTGAATTCAGCTTATAAAGGTTGGGTTAAGTCAAGGCCATTGTGCAAGAGAGCTTTTGAATTGTTTGCAGAGGAGGGAAGTCAGTGAAATTCTGAATTAAAACTGTTATATTCCAAATGCTGGCTCTTGCATGTGAAGTATGTTGGGGAGAATTAACATATCTTCAGAATTAAGTGCTATTGCTTTTTTCAGTACTTATGTTCTGTATATCTCAAATATTTGACAGAATATTTTTGCAGCATATATATGTTGAAATGTTGTTTTGCCTTTATTGTTATGGCAATTAATATTTTAAACCAAAAATCAACAATTATTCTTCTGCCTTAAAATTCTTAAATTGTGCAAAAGTTCTGATAAACAACTATGGAAGTGTTCGCTCACAAAACCATGTGATAAAACAATTTAACATTGATGAGTACTTGCAATATATACTATATGCATTAGGACATATATTCTGCACTGGTGACCTAAATCAGCAAGGCTGTGGCCACACTTGGCCAAAATTTCAAAATGGCCACGCTAATGGCCAAATCAGAGGATACTAATGGGGCGCTGAAATGAATATTCAGCACCTCATTAGCATGCTGCTGGCCATGGCACTTCGAAAGTTCTGCATTAAGCTTGTGTGCAGCTCGGCTTCATGGGGGTCCTTTTCAAAAGGACCCTGCACATTTCAAATTCCTATCAGCTGATAGGAATAAGGGGATTTTGAAGTCTGCTGAGTCCTTTTGAAAAGGACCCTTGTGTAGCAAAGCTGCGTGCTAGCGAAACATGACACTTTCGAAGTACCGCAGCTGGCAGCATGCTAATGAGGCACTGAATATTCATTTCACTGCCTCATTAGTATCCTCCAATTTGGCCATTAGCGTGGCCATTTCAACATTTTGACCAAGTGTGGCCACAGCCCAAGGTACTTAAGCATGTGTCTCACTATTTCAGGAGTCCCAGTGAAGTCAGTGGAAATACTCATATGCTTAGAGCTGGGCAAAATTTGTAATGCTGTTTTTTGTGCCCAAAATGCAGAATCCAGTTGTTCCAGGTTCTGAAATGATTCATAAATTTCGTTCAGGTTTGGAAAATTGTTTTCGTCAAATAAAACATTCAGAAATGTCAAGACATTTCATTCCAACATTTATAAAACAGAATATTTTGATTTTGTTTGTTTGTTTGCTTCTGAAACCTCTTTTGTTGTGGAATGTGAGTTATTTTTTTTTAAAATTAAGATGTTTGAAACCCTCGAAATGAAATGGAATGATCTGTTTTGAGTCAGCACAGCATTTTATTTTTACATGAAAATATACTTTAACTCTTCTGATGTTTGTGGATATTTTAAATGTTTCTGTTGATCCAGTGCAGTCAATATTTTGTGCTTCAACCACTGAACCAAAAATTGATTGGTACGTCTATTGCTTGAATTACTTCTGCAAGTCAAGTGGTAGAGGACTATGATGTATGCATAATTATTGTTTATTTTCCCACTTGTTTGCAGGTGGCATGTTAGTATTTTGCTATGGGTTTAAAGGAATGGTTTATTTCTTCTTAACATCAGAGTGTGGATTACTAAAATATGCCATAACAGTCAGCTATCAAGTATAAAAACTTCATTTGACAAATGCCTCCTTATATATGCAGAAATTGGTTATTAGTGAATAAGGGTTGCATTTAATAATCAGACCTAGGAAAATAGTGAAAAAAGAGAATATTTGTTTGACTTTTAAAAATACATTCCCAAGCCAAACATATGCACCTGTTGTGTCTGCTTTGTACGAACATATGTGAGATCAAGTTTTACTCACATGAATGTTCATGGAAAAATTACAAAATTTCCTATGTGAACCAATTTTAGATTTGTTTCAGTGAGTGCACTTGAAATGCAGATATTACAAATTGCAGCAAAGGTCATTATTGGACTTAGATGTTAACCATTCTGTGCCAAAGCTTAGACTTGTGCTCCTTGAGCAATAGCTAGTGAATTCTATTTATGATCAAGATTAGGAGACTGTTGTACTTTTGAAGTGTGTTGTGCACTTAGGATAGGAATTCAGAAATGGGAGTAGATGCCTCATTCTGTAGGAGCACAACTTGAGACACTTTAAGGGATTCTGATTTTCAGAGGTTTGGCATTTTTTTGAAAATCTGATCCCCTTGAGTTATCTCAGTAATTTGGGTATCCAACATTTACTAGCTCTTTTTGAAAATCTTGGCCTTACTCTTTTGGGGAACCACAGCTCTAATGGGAATTACTCAAAAAAAAAACTTACAAATAACTCTTCCTAGTCATGCCACAGAGTTTTGAAAGCAGCAAAACAACTGTCATTTTTATTACCTCTACAAATGAAGAAAGACTAAATTTGTGAAACAAATTATTCACTGCAAAATATTTCCAATCCTAACAGTTCGTTAAAGGTATAAAAGGGCTGTATCATTATTCCTCTTTCTTATTGTAATTTGTTCTAATTCATCAAGTTTGTATCTTGATACAAAAGCTTTTATCTGGCGATGTTCACTGAAGGACCAGAGACTGATAAGTCAGCCTCAGAAGTAACATTTTTGTGTCTCTCTATTTATCTCTTCTTCTGTTTTTCCAATTTAGTCTCTCATCCATACAGTATACAAATGATGATGCTCTGTTTGAGTTGCTTTTACATCTAACACATAATGACAGTCAATTACCTGAACTATTATTTGCTGCTGTATAATAAATCACTAATGCCAAGTAAATTAAAATCATGCTTTCATTGTGTATTTCAAGCACCCAGTCAGCCTCCAGGAAACATAATATGGAATGTTACAGACTCCAAGGTGGTACTGAACTGGGAGCAAGTGACAGCAATGGAAAACGAATCTGAAGTAATTGGATATAAGGTAGGTCAGGGGTCTGCAAACTGTAGCTCCAGAGCTGCATACAGCTCTTTAAGGACCTCTTTGTGACTTCTGATGTTATAATTGCAAATTTAAAAAAAAAAACCCTCCTTAT
Organism: Carettochelys insculpta; assembly: GCF_033958435.1. Lineage (NCBI taxonomy): Eukaryota > Metazoa > Chordata > Testudines > Carettochelyidae > Carettochelys > Carettochelys insculpta. The sequence continues at coordinate 38,333,762 of NC_134147.1, forward strand.
TATTTTCGATGAACAGTGAACATGGAAAAGCCCAACAGTGAGCCCATTTACATAACAAATATGGCATCTCGAAATGTTGGATAACTCCTCCTTTAATGTGTGCAGTGCATTGTGGGATATGATACTATATCTGTGTTTTGATTGTGTTGCTAATAAAGTCTTGATTTTGAAAAGGAAGCCTGAGGCATTCCTCTAGTGAAGGGCAACATGCATTTTAAGAAGGAAAACTGAAATTAAACGTGAGGTAAAATTGGCATAAATATAGTGGGCTCGGGAGTAAAAGTTAGGAAGACAGTGGTACAAATACCCCCATGTAAAATGTAAGGAAATAAAATATGTAAGGTGTTGAGTGTCCTGCAGTAAATATATATTGCATTACAAGTCATTGTGTGTGTGCTGTTTTTAAAATAGGGGTTACAAAAAGTATTGTTTGATGTTACTTATTAAGGATTGTCTCATATTCACATGTATTGCAGCTCTGAATTACTGAGTTTTTTAGTGAATTCAAAAATAAATGGCTCTTGCTATTTTGGTTGTCAACCCTTGAGATAGGTAAAAATGGAATAGCTACAATGCTTTATGGCAACACTTTCATTTTAAGCTTTTCTTCCTGGTTCTTTTTGAGGCAGCAGATCTAGAGTTTAAAATGCTTGCAGATGCAGCTATTTTCCATAGCTCCAGATCGTGGAGTGTACAATACCACTCCCAAAACATCTTCACTACACTTCCTTTTTAAAGTCATTGTTTGTTTTGTTTCAAATGAAATAATATAAAGTGAGCCAGATCTTCAGCTGATGGAGAGCTACACAACTGCAGCATCAGCCCAGTAGATTTAGAATTGCCATGTGTCAAACTGATAATTTCGTGACTTTTACCACTGCCATTGGAAAACGTCCATTGCCTTGATAAAACTTCAGTGGCTAGTAGTATTCTGGTGTCAAACGTGTTTAGAGAATTCTACATATTGATATATATATTCAATATATAATTGCTATCTCTTAATTCCTTACAGAGGAGGCTGCTGCAGAGCTGCAGTTATTTGCACCCTTGGATGTTATTACTGTATACAATTTCAGAGGGGGCTGTGCTAGTCAGTAGCTTCACAAATAACAAGCAGTCCAGTCCCGGAGCACCTTAGAGACTAACAAATGTATCAGCTCAAGAGCTTTCGTATGGGTGAAACCCACTTCAATCAGATTAAAAATACTGCGCACAGTATTTCCATTACGAGTCTGAGTACTGACAACATTTTTGAGCCTACTGGTTGTATTAACAAGAGACTGGTGGTGGGTTAAGCCTATACAAGGCATCTGGAAAGTTAGCTCTTTGTACTCTGAGGGCATAGCTCAAATGCAAATATACATAGTCACAGATTCAGCTCTACCTGTTCTGCAGTATTTGGCACAGCATTAGGTTGCCTGGGTCATGGTCTGGATAAGCACAATATAAATGCCAACTGCTGAAATCTTGTTATATTGGGTAAAGTTTTCAACAGCACCTAAAACCCATTTTCAAAAGTGATGTAGGCTCTTAGAGGAGAGATCATTACCCCTGCATCAGACAGCTTATGCCAAAAAGAGCCATGGAGCAGATAAAGAGGCCTTAAAAGCCCCAAATTTGCCAGGGAATGATTTCCCCAATACAGCCATTTTAAAGAAAAAAAGCCAGAAAATATTTCTGAGGTCACCCTCACAAGCCATGGTTTCAGGGGCATGTCTTGGCTTAGAGTTGGCGTTGAGGGTGCACAGGCCATGTCAAAAGCAAGGCTGGAGCATACAGTGCTGTAAGGGTTCCGAGCAGTACCCCAGCCAAGGAGGATGATAAGGTAGAAAGCATTGTTGCAGCTGGGTTGCTGCCAGGAAATCAGAGTGTGAGTGAGGTAATATAATTTATTGGACTAATATCTTTTGGTGAAAAGCATTCCACCTACATAGAGCTATTTTTCCCAGACCTGAAGGAGAGTACTGTGGAGTGCTAAAGCTTGTCTCTTTCACCAGCAGAAGTTCACTCAGTGACATATTTCCTTATCCACCTTGTCTCTGTAAGGTAAATAGGTGTTAACAACTTATGGTGGGATGTCACGCCGACTTCTGCTATTTTTCACTCCATTCCTATGGATACCATTGGGAAATTCTGTTGTTCTTGTGTAGTTACTGTTGCCGAGAATCATTCTGCTGGATGGGGGATGCACCAGATCAGCATATTCTCTTGGCTTTCAGCCCATACTCCCAGTTATGCCTCCCATTTCTATTGTGCTGGACAAATCCAGACCTAGGGAAGAAAGGGGGTTGTGGATGTCTTGACCTATTGTGACACCAACAACAATATCCTTTCTCCTCCATGGACAACTTTTTAGCACTGTGGGCTGCAACTATGGGTTATCTCAATGGAAACTAGTGTAACTTGGGGCTGGCTAAGAGCTCCAAGTGTTTTAAAATGCGGCAGAACACATGCAGCTAAGTTCCATGACAGAATAATCATTCAATACTTGCAGAATTTTTTCCAACAGAGCCCATAATTTCCACATTTTTATTAGCTCCCTTCTCTGTGCCCCTTATGATTTATTGCTTTAAGTGTTTGATCTAGATAATGACAAGTTCCAAGTGGAGGGATAATTCATGGAACAATACATTAATAAGAAACTCAAGAGAATATATTATTCATTTGGACTATGCCATTTTAGATTAAAGTTGGGATAAAAGAGCTTGATTAATATAATCTGCTTTTATTGCCTTTCTAGATATTGAGTATAATTCTACTACATAAAGTTAACTAAAAGTGAGATCCCACCCCACCCCGGGATTATTTATTTATTTGTTTACTGTAATTCAACCACTTTTTCAAAAAATAGAATTCAGTTCAGAACATAGTAGAAGAAAAAATGCATGCAGCATCACCCAAATCTCTGTTCCTTTTGTGTTGCAGGTTTTGTATAGGACTAGCAATCAAAACCATGTAAATGTATTGAACACAAATACAACATCAGCGGCACTTTTACTCCCATTCAATGAAGACTACATTATAGAAGTAAGAGCGACAACGGATGGTGGAGATGGCACTAGCAGTGATCAGATCCGGATTCCCAAACTGACTAGTATGTAATCACTTATAGGAGGTGTCCTTATTGTGTCTTACACTAATGCCTAGAAGCCTACTGATGGCACAGTCCCCCTGTACTAGTCACTGTACATACATCTTAGTAAGGCTATGACTTCAGTTCCAAGAAGATCGATGTTGCCACGGTCAATCTTCCTGAGTTCATTTTAGCGTGCCTGATAGGGACTTACTAAATCTAATTCACAGGGCACCTGCATTGGCACTGGTACTCCCACCATTCATTAGGCATAAGGGAAGTTCACAGGAACAAATGTTCCCGTTGACCTCCCACAATGAAGATGGCACAGAAGCTCAACTCCAGCTACACAAGTCAACTCCAGCTACACAATTAACATAGCTAGAGTTGTGTACCTTAATTCAACCTTTCCCTTGAGTGTAGACCTGCCCTAAGAGATGATGTGAAGCCTGAAGAGCTAACAGTCCACATAGGTGAAGCATGAGGCGGAAGTGGATATATAGAGAGGTGGAGTGGCTTGCACAAGACCACACAGCTTGTCAGTGGAAGAACTGGGAAGATAACCCAAGTCATTGGACTCCTAAATCAGTGCCCAGTCAGCACTGTGGTTCCTCTGGTGCCCTATTGTCTGACGTTTCATTACAAAATTTTGGGGCAGAGCAGATGCACAAGATTGTTCATCCAAATTACAAGAATCCAAGTACCTCGTGCTGGTGCTTTGCTCAGAGTGATGTCACCTTGATGGATCAATGGACTGGAAAGAGCTACTCATTTGTACTCCTCATTAAATAATGTTAAATTTAATGTCTGGAGCATCTGCAAAGAAGGCAGGTAGTGACAATGTTGGGGAAAGGAAGTCTCTTAACAAATGTTATTGGAGTATTCTGAGAATCCTAGCCTTTAGAGTTCCTCGACATAAAGTCAAGGGAGCTTTATTGATTTACTCCAGCTGAGGATTTGACCAAGTGTATGCCTCCTAAAAAAAAAATCTCTGAAACATTTTGCCAATATTTTATGAAAGTTCTGTACCTCAATGATAGGATACAAGACAGTCATAATAGCAAAAGGATCATGAACTTGACGTGAGCTTAGTTTAACTAAGTTTCACAATACAAAGTAATACTAAGTAGCAGCTGAAATTAACAGAGAAATTGTTTATATATCTGAGATTAAAGTATTTCAGCAAGAAGCAATAAACCATTGGTTTTATATATGTATTCCCAATATTTTATCAAACCATCTGTTTTGATTTAGTTGACTGAATCATGACTAGACTTTGAACTGACCACAGTCAACAGTTGTGGAAGCTAGTGTTTATAAGAATGGATTCCATATTAATTAAAAAGGAAAACCTTATGCTTGGGTGCTGTATGGTAATAAGTTAATAAAAGGGAAACCAGTTAGCATTCACATATTCTTACTCATGATAAACTTCATTTTTTGTCTAATTTACCAATCCAATGTGTGAGAGAGATTTTGTATATATACACCTCTGTGTGTGTGTGTGTGTGTGTATGTATTTATCTATCTAAAGATCATATTTTCACTTTTCATATGTTTCTTTTTTAAATAACCTTAAAGATGAAGGCAGTTCCATGAATCATCCCAAATGCAAATGTATTTCAGTTCTTTATAAATCAGTAGAATTACCTGGTAAACCTTGCATTGATTAGCTGAAATGAAGAGCTGTAATAAATCTTATCTGGAAGATGACAGAGAGCAAGTGCCTCAAAGGTATCTGGGTTTCTGGCTCCCACTGCTTTTAACTGGAGTTGGAACTTTGAGGATCTGTGCCAGAATTCTTATTGTTAACTTGTTTTGAGACCTCAGATATATTTGCACTAATTTAATCCCAAACTTTTTTTCATTTGTTGCAGGCATGGATGCAAGAGGTTCTGGTGCATCAGTCTTGAATATCTACGGTCTATCCACCTTCATACCAATAGTATCTGTTATGACTTTTAATGCGGTGTTGTGGTGATACATTCTCATTCATTTGGACACATTAAATCAGTTACTAACAGAAGTGCTTTTTGAAAAAATGCAGTAGTTATGCATGGTTTATTTTTTCACTCCAATGTGTTTTTAAATTTTTCATATTCCATCCTAGGTGAAAGTAAACAAAAACCCCATGATATAAAAATTCTGCAAATCCTTTTAAAGGAATCTGAAATGCCTTAATACTTAAACCAAAGGGTTTATACAATGTGTTGGTCAAATCTGATATAAATGAGAATAAGAGTATTAGACTAAGATTTCAGAGCTCCACAAAGTCTCAGATACCCCTTAGCTCTGCAACAAACTCCATTTTTTCGAGCGGCACTAGATTATTCTAAGTATATCCTGTGTCATTGTGATACAATAATTATAATTCACACAAACAGATAGAAATGAATGCATATTTAACTGCAGTCTAATGACTAATCTTGGACCAGTGAGATTTTTTTGAAAGCAGTGTGTTGAGCAAGTGCATTCAGATAAACTTGCATACTGTCCTTTTATGTAGTCTACTATAAATCCACCAGATAATCATAGGTATTAGAAATGGGAAAGACCTAGTCCATCGCCTGTCAGTTTTGTCTGTTACCTTTGAAAATCCAGGGGAATGGGTTTCCAGTACTTCTCCTGTGATCCAGCCACCTTTCAGAGGTCTTCTCTTTCTCCCATAGTCGGCATACATTTTTATACCTCCCTTCAAGAACACCAAGTTCTTCCTGTCCACTTCTACCATTGGAATTAATGGTATGTATTTTTCTCATACCACTACTTCATTTATCTCTTTGCCAGCATAGCACATACCTATTTAGCCCGATAATCTGTCTCCATAACCAGACCCCTCCCAGATCATTTTTAGTGCCCTTCTCTGATTTCCCCTCAGTTTCACAAGCTATTTTGAAAAATTATGAGACCTGTAATTTAAGTGCAATTGCCTTATAGAAAAGGACTGTTGCCTCTCTGCTCTGTGATATATGGTTCTTCTGAATATGCAGCCTAAAATTACATTGTCCCCTTGTTGACCGCACCATGTTGCAAACCTATGTCTGATACAACATTTGCTATGATTCCTACTCTCCCTTGTAACATTACTGCTAGCCAGATATCTCCTTTTGGTTGCCAAAAGGGACCTCTGTGTCTAAGAAGCTCCATCTAACTCCACTGGTCTGGCATTCTGTAATAAATCCCACGAACATCATATAATTCTTGGTATGACTATGGCAATATACTATAACTTTTATTAGATATATAGAAATATATATATAAGCAAAGACTTTTTGTCCTTGTTATTACAGAGATTGTTCTAAATCTGTTTTCCATAGCAATATATAAAAGAGATGCCAAATCTGGTATGTTTGATTTTCTACATTTACAGAGCTTAGACAAATCGTACTTTTTTTTATCTATCCTTTCATATAGCTTTCAAATTACACCATATCAAAAGTTCACATGGCATAAAAACGTTATTCTGTTTCTTAAGTTTAATCTCAAAATATTGGTATGCCACAAAAAATCAAAAATGTCAACTTCAAGAGTGAACCAAGATCAGTAACATCCTAATGCCACTGTAGAAATATTTTAAAATGCATTCAGATATCAAATTATCATTAGTATAACACAAACTATCTTGCTAGTTATCTGTGCAAGATTTGTATATACTGTACATACATAGAAAAAAACCAGAAATGGCTAGTTGCTTTTCTATATGGCCGACCATTGATGTTTCCACACATTCACAAATGGGGGGAAACAGACATTCCTAGTAAATATATAGTCCAGTTTCATGCAATGAAAGGTTCAATCTTTCTGCTCTTGTTTAAAATTGTTCTACACCCTGTAGCATCATTTTCATGATTATTCTATTGCATTATTTAACTTTGTTATATATCTCCATGAGATATGTACTGAGTATCTTGTTTCATATTGAAAAGTATGAAATTTATCCTTTATCTTCCAGTTGTGTGTGTATCCTATGGTTATCTGTATGTATTTTTTCTATTATTCTAATAAAATATTTATAACATTGAGGAATATTGGAATATTTCAAAATATGTTGCTCTCTTAATATCACATATTTGTACTCAGAAGAGCACATTGTAAAGATATCCAACCACAACACTTGTCTATATTCTTAGCAGCATTTAGCATTCCTGCTAACTGCCAATTTTCTAGTTTTCCCCATCTGCGTGCTCATGGGGTCTGAGCCAAAAGCAGTATAAGCCAACAGAAAGATTCTCATTGACTTTAGTAGGTTTGGATCAGGCACATACTCTTTTTGAATCTTTCTTATACCATAATAAAGAACTGCCTGTGCTATTTCAAAATGCTTTTTTGTGTGTACCAGCATTATTTTGAAATTAGCTATTCCAAAATAGCTTATTTTGGAATAAGGCTGCTGTGTAGACATACCCTTACTGTCTCACTAAGTTCATAAATGTTTTCATTTTTGTTCTATTCCCTATTTCAGTTTTTCAGCTTGCCTACCTTAAGTGCATTTGCTCATATTTTGATCCTTCACCCTATCTCAGAAATATCAAGACCCTTTTGTGTGGCTATTGACCAAAAATTCTAGCTATCCTCAAGCTAAAATAAGGAAAGTACAACTTGGGCCTTTCTGCCATTTAAGCTTCATGTTATAATGGCATTTGGCACAGTTTAGGCAATATTACTCGGAAGAAAGTATGGCTCCATGTCCTTCCAGTTGCTTCTAAATCCAACATATTCTCAGTCTACTAAAAAACCCAAATACCAACCAAATAAAGACTACGTGACCTCTACTCATGTCATAAATAGCTGTTCCAAATTTTGCATTGAAGACTAGTAATCTCAATGGCTATGTCTACACTAGTGAGTCTTTTTTGAAAAAGCCAGGGCTCGTTCAATAAATCCCATGGAACATCTACACACAAAATATGATCTTTTGCTATGAAATTGGAAGAATGCAACACATTTTCCAGAGGCCCTCTTCCTGTCCCAGATGAGGAAGCATGCCTTTTTCCAAAAGATTGTCAGAAAAAAAAATGTCGATGCACCGGGGGACCTTTCTTTTGAAAGTACAGGCCTTATGGCACCCAATTTTTTGATCCCTGGCGCCTGCTCTTTTAAAAGAGCAGGGGCTACGTGGATGCTCTGCATCAGAAGACCAGATTGATTTTTTTCTATCCACTTTGTGTGTGGATGAGCTCTTTCAAAAAGTTTTTTTTTTTTTCCAGAAAAGATCTTCTGGAAGAACTTATTTCGAAGGATTACTGTAATGTAGACGTAACCAATATGTTTTACAGGCTTGCATGACGGGAAATCAAAGGCAATATATAGGCCATTTTCTTGGCTGAGCAAGTTTTTGAATTCTGTTCCTAGGATTATGAATTGGCAAGTGCATTGTGCGATGAAACAAGAAATCCAAAAGAGCATTGTGCTGTGTTTTCCGAAAGGCTGTGATGAGTCTGTTTAAGCTGAACTCAATTTGTGAAACTGTACCTTTAGCTTATGTACGGCAAGACTAATATTTATTCATCATCGCAGGAGTCACTTTGATATGCAGCATGAGGTGGGAAAATAGCACTTGTTAGGCTCTTCAGGAAAGAAGAAGAATAAATGGTCAGTGAGCATAAAGGTAACAATATCTGGAAAAAAAAACATATCTCAGTCTAGTTTGAAATATTTCCTATTGTCAGTCCAAGGTGCATGTGGTAACCATTGCTTAAAAATCTGTCCCGTAGGAATTACACTGAAGAACAACTGAGAATTATTTGTATGATTTATGTAAAAAGGTTGATATCACTGTAAGACTACAAAATGTGAATATTAAAACATTTTTTTTATTCTTAAGAGGGAAAAAAGAATTGGCAAACAAATAACCCATTCTTTTTTCATTAATAATTTCAATATGGTGCAAATAGTGTCATTTGAATCCCCATTAGTTTGAGTGGTAGCTACAAAAATATCTGTAACACAAAGTAGCACTCTTTACGCATTCATTTCTATTCATTTAATGACCAATCAACTCTGGCATCACAAAGCCAAGCTCTTGGAGTTGTTTCAGCTTTGCCAAAGAAATAAGTCCGCCTTTAGGTAATACTACACAGGCACGTGCTTTGAAATGCAGGTATTATGTTCATGAAAGGAGCATAGCTATTCAGTCACAGACCTAGCAATCACTGTGCTGTTCTTGAAGTGTTTAGATGGCATGGCTTGCAAGACAGCACTAACCTTAACGATATAAATACAGCATCTATGCTAGGTGCCTGAATGGTGTTCTTTAAAAACCAGCAATGAAGTGCAGTTCTAAGGGGTTCTTCTGGAAGGTCTTAATTCATTAGGTTTTAAGCTTGAGACTTTTGATGGAATGTGATTTGTTATTCTATAAAAGGTGCTTGTAGCTCTGTGTAGTGACACTTGAAAACTGCAGAAGAAAAACCTCTGGATTCCCAGTTCAAATTTAATTGAAAAAGTCAAATGGATCACATCTCCCAGTTCAGAGCTGTGTAAATCTTGCACAATTCCCTTGAAATCAATTACTGTAGTCACTATGTATTTACAGAGTGCAGCACAGGAGGTTTTGATCCAAAATTTCTAAGACCTTCACCAATATCTTACCAAGGTTTTCCAAGTAAATCCTATTGCTGATCAGTCAAAGTGCCTTGTTCATGGGTTCTGTCCAAGCTCTGATTTACATCTGGGTGATGATCTACATGAAGCCGAAGTGTGAATTTGTGATATGTGTCTGATATAGGACTTAAATCCAATTTTTCATTCTCAGACAGTTTCCTCTGACAGATGTACTTCTGGAACATTGGGATCTTTCAGAATACAAAGTAATTTGAAAACTAGTGTAATGTCAGCCTTAAGAAATATTGGAGAACTACATCTTTTAACTTAATTTGCCTTTAACTGGGGAAATGCAGAAGTGGACAGTGTCTGACAGTTTTACAAGCCACCCTGCATAAGGGTGTATGTTGATCTGACAATTTTTTTGCCTGAAATTAAAAAAAGAAAAGAAAGAAAAGGAAAACTGGGAAAGTAAAAAGGAGTTTGTAAACAGACATTCTCTCAGGGGAAAAAAATCCTCTGTTGTGTTATGCAAATATTCTGCAGTGCTGAGAACAATATAAAAGCTACATTTAGCACAGCTATAACAATGTGCATTATGGCTGTACATTATGGAGACAATTATTATCTTTTAATCTGGTAACATATGCTACTAAATAGGCAAAAAGACTGAATGAGAGCTAAATTTATTGCTACTGTTTTTAAAACCCATTTGTATGATTTTGTTTTTCTTAATCGAAGGCTCACCTGGGAGAGATTTATACATTTCACCCACCCCACACCACTTTGGTCCCACTTGGAAAACGGGGGCACAGCATATAAATAAGTCTTAAGACACTGGCATTTCTGAGCTTATTCTGATTTCAACATCTTTGGCTACGTCTACACGTGAAGCCTACATCGAAATAGCTTATTTTGATGTAGCAACATCGAAATAGGCTATTTCGATGAATAACGTCTACACGTCCTCCAGGGCTCACAACGTCGATGTTCAACTTCGACGTTGCGCGGCACCACATCAAAATAGGCGCTGCGAGGGAACGTCTACATGCCAAAGTAGCACACATCGAAATAAGGGTGCCAGGCACAGCTGCAGACAGGGCACAGGGCGGACTCAACAGCAAGCCGCTCCCTTAAAGGGCCCCTCCCAGACACAGTTGCACTAAACAACACAAAATACACAGAGCCGACAACTGGTTGCAGAGCCTGTGCCTGCAGCATGGATCCCCAGCTGCCGCAGCAGCAGCCAGAAGCCCTGGGCTAAGGGCTGCTGCCCACGGTGACCATAGAGCCCCGCAGGGGCTGGAGAGAGAGCGTCTCTCAACCCCTCAGCTGATGGTCGCCATGGTGAACCCCGCTATTTCGAAGTTGCGGGACGCACAACGACTACATGGTCCCTACTTCGACGTTGAACGTTGAAGTAAGGCGCTATTCCTATCCCCTCATGGGGTTAGCGACTTCGACGTCTCGCCGCCTAACGTCGAAGTTAACTTCGAAATAGCGCCCGGCGTGTGTAGCCGTGACGGGCGCTATTTTGAAGTTAGTGCCACTACTTCGAAGTAGCGTGCACGTGTAGACACGGCTTTTATCAGGTGCACCATAACCCATCCTACACCCAGGCTGACTTCAGCTTTTAACACATTTCAGTGATGGGAGCTGATTTGCTATTGACATGGAGGATGAAATTTTCAAAGCCACCTTTCATAGATTATTGGTTGCCCAGTTCTCATTAACTTTATGCAGAAGGTGCATCAGGACACCTTAGTGCAGTGTTTCTTAAACTTTTTGAGACTATGGAACACCAAACAACAACATGTTTGATGTGGAGCACCCATGCAAATTTTCTTCAAAAAAAAATTGTTCTCGGACTAAAAAAAACCCAACACCTCCACCCCCCAAAGAAAACAAACAGCAGCATGTACAGCAAAATCAAAATGAAGTAATTTAATGAGGGTTCAGAGCAATGAAGAAGTAACATTGTATCTGATTTTAATAACAGAAAATATCCACCATCAGTGTACAATATCAAAAAAGTTTCAGATGCTTGTGGCACACAAGCAGGTTGTTCATGGATAGAACATAATTAAAGAAACACTGCCTTAGTGTGCATTCTTTTGTTTATACCAGCTGAGACTTTCAAAATTTCTGTGGCCTGTCCTAGAAGTGGAATGAACCTCCCGGAACAAATGAACATCAGTCTCTAGGCTATAACCGTGGTCTCATAGATAACCGCCACTGGATTACTGGGCCAATGTAGGATTGTTTTGTAGCAGTAGTTTTCATTTTACATGGTCCACCAAGTTTGTCACTGCAACAGATTCACGCAGACTGACATTTATTATCTCTGCTTTGCCAAAGGAACAAGTACAGGCATAGCCACATGGTGTGTCCTCTCCAGTCAAAAGGAAAACCTTTAGTGTGTTTGTGAGATTCCCTGATAAACAGAAATGATGGATGCAGCCTGAAAGACCCCAAATCTTTTCTCCGTCCTGTCTTTTAGGACCCGAGCCCAGCCTAACAGAAAGACTCACACTGATCTCTGAGCGCTTTGGATCAGCCCTCATGGAATAATGGCAGTGTGTGGTTTTTACAAGCATGAACCAATTTGTCTTTTTATACACCTGCTGAATGGAAAAGGGCATCTTTCTGCCAGGTCCAGGTTGGCAAGTTGTATTTATGAAACCTGCAGTCGAAGCAATTACCTTTTTCAAAAAGCTAAGCCATGATCCCATAGTAATTTCAGTGGAGCCTCACATAGGATTATGGCCTTTGTGTTTGATTTTCCATTTCATTTCTCTTTTTTTATTAGTGTTTGTCTGCCCTCTGACTGACACTCCATACTGCATATTTACCTCGACCAGCTGACATTTCCTGTCCACACTATCTCTTGGGCTATGTCTAGATTAGAGTGATCTATTGACAGATGTTTTTGTTGGAAGATATCTTCTGAGAAAACTACTGTTGACAGATCGCAGCCAGACAGCAAAAGCAGATTGCTCTGTCAAGCCACTCTGTCTCCAGAAAACATCCAGACTGCCCAGCTGCTGTCTCAACAAAATGGCCACCCAGAACACTGTCAGACAGGGTAGCATGGCTGGCAAGCCTGTGCAGGAGCCCCCGCAAGATGCGCCCTTAAAGGGCCACCCCCAGATGCCCATCCCTAGTCCATGCTGAGGCATGCCTACCTCCATGAGGGACAGCACAGCTGCGAGATCAGGACTTCGATGCTTTCTGGGAGACACAGCTCTTTCCAGCGAGCCATGGTGCCAGAGCAGCTCCCACTCCGTGAGGTTGGTCTTCCTCCAGAGGGTAGCATTGTGGTCCCTCTGGCAGTCCTCCAAGATGCAGTGATGGCTTCTACATCTGTAGGCCTGCTCTGGTGATGGTGTGCAGCTGGCCCATTCTGGTGCTGGGGTGGGGTTGGACCTCCCTTATAGTGAGGTGGTGTCATGGGGCTGCCCTGGCCCTCAGGTGGTGTGGGTCCAGCTGCAAGGAAGACAAGGAGTGGGGATGGTGAGTCATTCACACAACACAGCCCCTAAGGCCCTGTGCCCCACCAACACCCCCCAGGGCAAGGAATGGGAATATCCTGGGAGCAAAGCTATCTGTGGCCTGCACAATGGGCTTTGCTGCATGAAGACTCTGTGGTGCCCCCCATACCATGCTGACTACTGCAGCCTACCCTTCTTGGCCAGAGAATGGGTTTGCGGCCAAGGGGGGTGTCAGGCCACTGAGGGCTCCCCTCATGGGTGGTGTGTGAGCCAGAAGCAGCCTGGACCCCTCTGGGGCTCCTCCACCCCTGAGGCTCACAGTGCTGTCCACAGGAGTGGATGCTGCTCACCAGCAGGCATGCAGAGAGCTGCACTCCTTAATGTGTCAGAGGTCAGGCCGGCACCCTTGTGATCAGCCCACTTCCAGCCAGGGCAGGTGGTGGTAGAGCCTCCCATTCCTGCTGGGGACTGAGGGTCATCCAGCCTCCCATGAGACTGGCAGCAGGCTGGCACCCATGCTCAGGGACTGTCTGGTGGAACCAGGTAGTGCATACCACTTTGTACATGGTGCCATATGCTGGGACCACAGCGCAATGTCGTGCCTGAGCCAGCCAGGTGATACTCACAGCACACCCTGTATGCACCCACCCCCCCATGCCCTAGAGTATGACGTGGGATTCTCACCAAAGGGACCCTAGCCCAGCTCCGAAGATGCCCTGGAGGTGGCCTGGGGGTTCCAGTTGCAATGGGGGGAGCACCTCCAGGGCCACATCAATGAGGTGGGTTAGTGGTAATGTCCCCCCACCCTGGATGTCGTACAGCTCCTTGTAATAGGGGCATATGGTGGGTCCTGCCTTGCAGCATTGGCCAGCATCTGGAGCCCAGAATGAGCCCTGCCAGAGCTCCTTCATCTTCGGCCAGTCCTGCTCCATGCTGTGGGTGGGGTGGCCCCCTTCCTCCACGGCAGTGGCCATCCAGGTATAGGCAGGGCTATTAGGGTGTTTTTCCATGGGGTCTTGGAGTAGCTCCTCCTTGCCCCACAGGTTCAGGAGGGCCTGCTCCTCGGGCCCTATCCAGGAGGAGGCACACCTGTTTGTGTCCTGGGGTGGCTCCTGAGAACCCTCCAGTTGGTCCCTCAAAAGCACAAGGGGGGCTTGGGATCCCAGCTGGTGCGTTATTGATAATGCTGGCTGGAAAGGCTAGGCTGTGAGGGCATTCGCACAGCAGATCATAGCTTTACTGTTCACATGCTCTCAGCTTCCTGCCACAGAGTTTCCTGGACTCCTTGCGGATTTAAGAAAGGCCGGAGACAGGCACCATAGAGTACTGATTGCTGTGGAAAGGGGGTCCCCTGGGGGACCTGCACAGTTCCCTGGAGGCCTTTTCTGTCAACAGAAGCAGCCCCTGCCCCCCGCCCGCCCCGGGAATGTCCAGAGCAGCTTTCTGTCAACAGAGGCATTGTTACTCATGGGGCGCAAGATACAGCTGTGGACAGAATACCTTGATAATCTGGATGCTCTCTGGGTTTAGTCAATATAGTGTAGAAATAGCCTTGTTGGGTTTTTTTCTCCCTTTTTTCCTCGCAATTTCTCAGTCAAATCTTCTGCCTCCAAAAAAAATCACAGTTTCTTTCTTTAATATTTGCTCTTCAAGTGATTTGTCTGGTCTATAATATATTCCCTCTCCTACCTCCACCCACTTACCCTACTTCTCTCACTGTAGAGATCACTATTGTTCCTAACTGAGGATCCTCCCTGGTTTGTGTGGCGGTGGTGGTTGTTGCTTTCACTGAACCTACTTGCATTGTAAGACCAGGCTAGCAAAGGTGAAGGATGTCTTTTTCCTTTTCACATCAGAGACAGGAAAACTTGGCCATACACACTGAATTAAATTCCATTTCTCTCACGCACTTCACAGTCTCCTAACTGTGATTTTGTAGACGTAATTGGAACTGTCTGGACAGCCAGGAAATCATTTCACTGGCAAGCAATCTATTCATGCTCCACCAATACATTCAGTGCTGCCCAGGCCAGAGAGCAGCTGTGATCGCCACCCCAAGGGGCTCATTACGATTTTAATGATTCTATCCTATAAGGTGCACAAGGCTCTGGCCACTGCCACAGCAGTAATGGTAGTGGCAGCTAGAGCTCTGTGCCCCTCTGAATCTCTAGGCCATGGTGCAAATGCTTCCCTTACCCTTCCCTTCCCTGTCCCCGCAAGTGGCTGGCCAGGTAGCAAGGTACGCCTCTGGCAACATGGTGTTCTTTCTCAGTGTCAGTCCACAGATACTGCCCTCAAAGTAATTTTCAATTTTACAAGAGTAATGTGATACCTAGTTTAAAGACTTAAAAATGCCACTCTTTCTGCAGGGATGGTCTTTTTTTACTTAACGTTGTTTTTCCAGTGGATTCTTGCTGCAGAGAAAGACAGCACCTGCAGCACAGAAGAGCTAGTTTATAGCACCTGCAGTAAAATGAGGGTGAGATAATGAACCTGGATGTAGGATCTAAAATTACATCATGTGCATTGACTGGCAACGTATGCCTCCCAATCGTAACACCAGTCCAGGGCCCTGCTATATAACCAGCTCCTTCATCATGTCCAAACCACATTTTTACATGTGTGCTTGACCGCAGACTGCATTCTTTCCTTTCAGTAGTGTTTATTGACAATGTGAGCCATGCTCTTGTCACCCTGCTTTTGGACTACTGCAGCACAGTCTGTATCGGGAAAATGCTATTCAGGAACATCTCTCAAGTTACTAAGAAGCTCTTATGGGCAGTAGAAACACAATTTCTGAGTGACCTTGCCTGTCTGAATGTGAGAGAAGTTTACTATTTAATTGGTGAGTCATGCCAGAATACTGAGTACACATCTGTTTGGAATGATGGTGAAATTCTTTGGCAAGATCATGGGAAGTCAATATATTTACTCAGGGAACGAGTACAATTTGGGTTGCACTAAGGTAGGCTTCTTCATATCGTTCTACCAAGCCTGACTTTGAGAGAACATCAGTAGGGTAAAGAAGGAAGTTGGTTGCCTCTATTCTGACAGTCAGGAAAGCGATTAATTAAGGTCAATTAATCTTTTTTATTGAATTTCATCTTTTTATTTCATCTTAGAACATGAGTGAGGACCTAGTCTATCAGAAAATGTCATAAAAATTAAACCAAACTGAGGGCAAGAAAGGAAAACCTCTTTCCTTTTTTTCCTTTTATTATACACATATTACAATTTCCCAGTTCAAGTCCTTTAAAATATGAAACTCTGTCAAAGGGGGCTTTATGATTTTAACAAAAACTGTACCATTTGCAATCCAAAGGAAACCAGAGGTAAGAACCGACAAATGGAGTTACATTTTTGTCATTAACACTTCCTAACATTGCCACTAAAATGAGGCATTTAAAGTTGCACTTGTCATAACACTAATTATCTACTTGATCACTAGAGTTCTCAGCTGAGTCAATTAGTTCTTCTGGAATGAGACTAGGTTATTATTTCAGCAGTCTTGAATCTGTTACCTGGTGTAAATAAAGCATAACTATAGAAAAGAGTGAAGACAAGAATCCAACCCCTTCTGTATGGAATAGAAACAGGTTCATGTCTTCTTAACTTTGTCTTTAGGACTGACTATTCACTTCCTCTTTCAGTGTAACAGGACACTTGCTAAAACTCTCACAATAAAATTGTCCCTGTTGAAAAAAAAAATCGGGGGGGGGGGAACTAACTTGATATATGCCTCTGAATTCTTTTGAGAACACATGCTAATTTATGGACGACATAATTTGTTTCTTGTCTGTTAAGCTTTCTGATGGCTGCTTACAATATACAATAATCTTTATTTGCCATCCTAAGCATAATTTTAATGGATATTCCATTCATGAATATTCAGAAAATTGTTCACCATAACTGTAAAACTACTTAATTAGCATGAAATTCCAGCTACAATTTGAATCCCATCTTCACATTGAATAGTTTTGTGTTCCACAAAAGGAGCACTGAATTCTACAGGTTATTTGTGGATTAAGAGGTCATTCAGCATCAACTTGGACAGGGTGTGCACAAGTGAGGGGCATGACCAAAGACCTTTTGGAGGCGCAATTTGGGAGGAGCACTTGTGACGTCTTGCCACAGCTATGTACTTTGGATACATTCATTCAGGTGGCTCTACGGCTCATGGATTTTCATTGAAGTAGGGAGTATACAGCTGTTGATTTCAATGTATCTGTTGTATGTGCATGTGGTGATATAGTTTAAAGCGTACAACCTGTGTGTTGAATGTCCCTCTCCAAAACTGGTGAATAGTAACAAAGAGGTAGGTGTGTTAGTCCATATCCTAACAAAACAAAAAAGCAATCATGCAGCACTTTAAAGACTAACAAAATCATTTATTAGGTGACGAGCTTTTCTGGGGCAGACCCACTTCTTCAGATCTGGAGATGGACCATTTCCGGTACAGCACTATCTCCATGCTGTGGCTCCACTCCACCCCTTTCAGTAAGTTGTGCCAAGCTGGCACAATTTAGCCCACTGCAATACAGCTACTTTAACTCTTACTCCAAAAACCTGACTTCTCCCATTCCAGTGCCAGTAGCAAAGCATATCCAGAGCTACGTCTACACTCCGGGGTTTTGTTGACAAAACCTGGGGAGCATCAGTAAATCGACAACACAGAACTTTTGTTGACAGTCTTATCCTGCTCCCCACGAGGCAGAACCCCTCTGTGGACTGAGATCTGTAACAGAAAGCTGGTCTGGACATTCCAGGGGGGCCTCTGCCAACACACAGGGCTTCCAGGACACTGGGCAGCCCTGTCTGCTGTGCTTCTTCTCGGTTGTTTTGTTGAGAGAGTGGCTGAGCAGCTTGGTAATTTGGCCATGATCTGTTGTCAGAAGTTTTGGTGGAAGATAGCTTCCGACAAAAACTTCTGTTGACAAATTGCTGTAATCTACACAAAGCCATGTTACGTATGGTCTCTTATAATGGACTCTTGCTGCTGAACTTTGGCTTTCTCATATATGAATTTCAAGTGCTCTTATTGAGGTTTTAGACTATATGCATCATGCAGTACTTTAAATGCCTTTACAGAAAAAGGTTAATGGAAGTAAAAGCATTGGACACTTACTTCTGTCTAATTTCTCCCCTCCCCATGCTCACCACCTGAGCTGCTTTTGCAATTGGCATAATTCTGCAGCAGAGTAATTAACATTTTAAGACGAGTAGTTCACTGGCAATATTATTTCATTAGAAGAGTCACTGATAACCAGACTAATTCAAAAGATTCCTTTTCTGTGTTGAAACTGTCATGAGACTATTTGAAAAGGATCATATTCAATAGTGAAGAGAAAAAGAGAGACTAGTGGCATTATTACTATGTTAAACAAAAGGCCTTTGCTCACTGGACATGCTGTTTGAAGAAGTTGAGGGAAACAGTCAGCAATGATTCTTCAGCCACCTCCTGCAATTGGAGAACGTATAGTAATACCCTTACCTGTCAATCCAATGAATCCTGAAATGAGTGAATATGTTTGGACACCTATCCAGTGTGCTGCGTCACCCATCTATGATTGTTGGGCATAATCAACCACTGGAACAATTTTAATGAAGGGACTTTTTTTTCTGAAGTACCTCCATTCTATACTATCAGATGAACTTATAGTCCAATTTCACATCTTGTTGTATACACTCTCAATCATTTCAAAGAGACAAAGCTTTTGGTTATATGAAGCATATCCAGAGTCAGCCCAGGTTACACCAAAAGATGTAAGCTCACCTTTCTCTTTCTAATATCCTGGGACCGACGTACCTCCAATGGTGCTGTATCCAGTTTCCACGCATCAGTTATCTTACCCCAGATGCACACCACATAAATGGGAACAGAACTAGGGCTAGCATCATCTATGCAAATATCTTGTCATCATATGAACTACTACCTACCCTTCTTTTAATGTCAAAACATTGCATACCTGAGTCTAAAAGCACTTTGGAGATGCCTGTATATTTCTGAAAGAAAGGGAGGAGAAGAAGGGTTAGAAAACCAAGTCCATCAACAACAGCACACTTTCTGTAGCTGGAACACTGAGGAGTAGAGCATTTATGTGGATATTTTGTGTAAGGATGATCCAGATTCCAAATATACATGTACATCCTCTAACCTGACTTAAATGTGCAAAGGTATCATAAAATATACGAGGGCTGATGCTGTGCCACTATAGAATCTGGTCGTGCTATTAATACCATATGAGTGAACAGCTGTGCCTGTTGAGAGTCCCTTTGACTTTGGCTTAGCCTCACAATGACATGCCAATATTCCTCTTTTCAAGCACTGTGGAGGTTATCAACTGAACTATTTAGTGCATGTTTTTTCTGAAAGATTGCACAAACTTTTGAGTTACCTCCCCTCAGGCTCAGCACCTCAAAAAGTAACAGTTTGAAATTTGAATTATTTTAACTTTATGGCTATTGAGACATCACAGTTACTGAGGAAAACTTAGCACTTTTTAAATTAGAAAATAGATAAAAGTCACTGGAGTGATTCTATTCTGAAATGCTTATCTTGAACCACTTAAAGAGGATCTGAGTTTCAGAGTGTAAATACTCCACAAACCGAAAGTCAGGGTCCTTCAAGGTATCTCAAGTTGAGTATCCAAAATTATTGATTGCTTTTAAAACAAATTGCTGATATGTAAAATCTTACCAGAAACTCTTTTATGTCCATAGCCCAGCAACTACAAGTGACTATGCAATTCTTTCCACCTATACATTTCCATACTACTTATGCAAAATTGAATTGCTTATGCCAGAAATTTGGATTCTCTTTTCTTCCTCCAAATTTCCTTTAGAAAAATTGTTATGGTTGTTTTTAGTAAATATATTCTTATTCTTTTTGAAGGATAAACCAATTGCTTTTTGGAAGAAATGTGATCAAACAACAATCTTTTATCCTAGAAACACAGAGAAACTTTACAATGAAACAAGATAAACTAGAGGTTCTCATTTCTATCACATGGATGTGCTCATAAAGGAGCTGTAAAATGATAGGATAGTTTTAATTTGATTTTGGGGTTTTCTAACAGCTAGTAGAAGAGAAAGGAGACAAGATTGACAACCAAGTTAACTTGTAATATATTTAATTGACAGTTCCAAAGTTTAAGATGTTCTGTCTGCAGGGGAAGCTTCTGTTAAAACCATTTTCAAACACGAGAGAAAAAAAGCATAAAGTATCCCCAGATAGCTGAGCAATAACACTTCCATGAAAACAGCAAAATGGGTAAGATTCCAAGCAGCTGCTCTTTAACGAAACTAAGGATTCAAATCAAATCTGAAAGCAAAGGTAAATCTGAGCATTGATGGTACATTACCACATTATATTAATGTTGAACTAGAGTTGAGTCCAAGCTGCAGAGTGAGGAGCCAGTCTTAGAACTATCCCAGCTTAGTCGTTCCTGTCAAGTCCTCTCAGGGCTCTTGAGCAAGAATCAAAAAAAATTAAGGCACCAGCATGCTCTGAAAATGAGGAGACTGGGGTAAGAACCTCCTGCAAGCCCCCTGTGAGAGTCATTCTGTGTATTTCTCAGCTGTAACAAAGATCTAGCATAACATTCAAATAAGATTAATAAAAACATTCATTGGCCTAAATGGTGAATAATGGTATTGAAGCTGGATGTAAATTTCAGCTGGTGAAAGAAAGGAAACAATTTTCAAACATTTAACAAAAAAGTTCCCCATTTTGTTTAACCAGGTCTAGTAAGTATTGATTATCTCAAAGTTCAGGTCTACAAGCATATTTGTACATAACTACATTCACATCACCTGTTGCTGAGGCACCTGAATACATACAACTTATGTTTCAACATCAGACCACCATTTCTAATTGTCCTCAACAAGGAGGGATTCCCGTCTGTCCCAGGATTAAGTAGTTGACCAACCAGAAAGTGAAGGGATAGCTGCATTATAACTATTAATATAGAGAAAATGTTGACTATTTTTGCTGCAGACTATGGATTGATACTGCAAACTTTAAAACTACGGATGTTTTTTCCCCACCCCAACAGGATCTTTTTCATAGATATTAGGCACATGTGTCACCAGGAGTGGGTGGGGCACAGTAAAACAGAAGAGCTGGGAGAGCCATGATGTTTTGTAGAAAGTGTGTGTGTTTGCATTTTAAGCCATATCTATTCCCTCAGCCCTTGCATATGAAAGAGCCTCCGATTTTTCGGCTACCTACATACCTTCCAGTTGCAGCTGCCATTTGAAGTTCATGTTTTTGTGCTTTGGAGTTTCAACCAGGCAGTTTAACACAGTGGTGTCACTAATTTTGGACCTTGACTTTAGGCAGGTGGACAATGGCAGGGAGTGGGGTGGGGCAGGAAGGATTGAGCACCCCCCTCTGCCTTCTCCTGCCAGCCCCACTGGTTAGGAGGTGACAGGGGCTCTGGTCAGGGGTTCCACACACACACACCCAGCTCTGTGAGGAGAGGCCTCTCTCCAATATGCATGGCTCCTGGCAGTTTCCATCACTGCCATACTGACCCATGCTGGGTCCAACTTCTGGAAGTAGCAGGCTTGTTTTCGATGATTGCTGCTGCAGCGTGTGTGCATTGCATGCTTGTCAGGTGCTCTTATAATCTCCTCCTGCTGTCCTCACACCTCAGGTAGGACTGGAGAGGTATGCACTTCACCTGTGGAGTCCTTCAGGTCTAGATGGGACTAGCTCTGGGGCAGGAACACAGCCGGGCTGGGAGGATGTGCTGGCTGAGCACTCTACTCAGCCCGAGCATAAATCTGCAAGCTTGCCCTCCCCCCACCCACCGCGGGGTGTGTGTGTGTGTGTGTGTGTGTGTGTGTGTGTGAGAGAGAGAGAGAGAGAGAGAGAGAGAGAGAGAACAGCCTGTCCCCTTTACATGGGAGAGGGGGTAAAAACTGTGTGTCCCCCTCCTGGTGGGAGGCAGAGCATGCCCAACAGGGCCTCCCCAGTGGGTGGGGCACCAGGCAGCACACAGACAGCAAGACATGGGTGGTGGATGCTGAAATCAATTGGACTACAGAGCCCTGAGGGCCCAGAACCTAAGGTAACAACTCAGTTTGCTTTGACCCAAGGCCAGTCCTGGCAGAGGAGGGATGAAAGTTGCACATATGCTCTGCTGGCTCCTGCTTCCTAGGGATGACAGTATCTTGCTGGAGGTGCTGACATGCAGTCCAGATGTACCTACCTTTAAGATACAATATGGGCATGGTACAGTGTTTGGCTGGTTGGTTTTGTCTTTTCCCTTCTGCTGCCTGATTGGTTACGACCAGTTTCACATCGTGTCTGGTTGACTGATAGGTCCATAGCTCTAGTGTTTGTATCACTGAAGTTCTCCCGCAGTACTCAAATACCATCTTCTAAAGAACCTCAAAGGAAATATTCAGTGCCATATATTTATTATTCATTTACCATGGAAGGATCAATATTGTGACATTGTACAACAGAAAAACATAAACATTCAACTTGCTCACAATCTGCTATAAATATAAAACAAATTATGGTTTATGTTGAATCATGTTCACAGCACAAGATAGAAAGAAATTCATTTAAAAACATGTTTGCATGTCTTCAGTAAATTCCAAGGGGGTTTTCTCTCATCAGCTGAAAACATTGCATATTTTGCCAATATATTGGATCAAGCCTTCTGAAATGAAGTACAGTAACAGGAAAACACCATGATCTAACATCTCTTATCAAGTCACTTCTTTAGATGCAAGGGCTCTCAGAATCTGTGCTAAAAATCTCCAGCCTATACAAATATATCTACCACATGTGACTCTTTTCTGCAAAAAGGTTAAGTATTGAAATCACATAAGGGAATTATGGTACACTCGCTCAAGTAAATTCTCCCCTCATTTACAGCCTTACACATAAATTAGGAGTAGTTATAAATTAAGGCTGTGTCTACACTAGCATTGCACTTTTGAATGAAACATGCAAATGAGGTGCAGATTTATATATCTGGCACCTCATTTACATATTCTTCTTTCAAAAGAGCTTCTTTTAAAAGAAAAAAAAACCAGCATAGACATGGCTCTTTCCAAAGTAAACCCCATCTTCAAAAAAACCCTTATTCCTAAATTTTTGCATCTATTTGCATTTTTGAGTTCCTCATTTGCATGCCTCATTCAAAAGTGCAATGCTAGTATAGACAGAGCCAAAGAGTAACTCCACAACTGGCAAAGGAGAGAGAAATGAGAGTAACATTGGGGTGTAGGTGAGAAGAGAATCAAGCTTTTGATAGCTAGATACAAATTTGAGTCCAAAAGTTCAGGTTGTACATGGTGGTGTCTGGTCATTGTAAAATATGACAAGAATTTGGGATTTTGTTTTATAATAATAATCCAAGCATGCAAAACAGACACTGTTAATATCTTTGATTATTGTTTATAAACAAAGCATTAAAAATCAAATTTTCGCTTCTTAATGCAAGTTTTAAACAATACGCACAAATAAAATGGTCCATCAGAGAATTCTGAGAAAACCACTTTTAAAATTACTATATATTACCATCAACTTTTTTTGGCTAAATGCCCTAAATTCATTATTCAGGCTTATGATGTAATTATTTAAATAATTAAGAAAAATAACCAGACCCAAGTAAAATGAATGGGAGCTATACCTATGCTGGAAGAATAGGAGAATTCAAAAGATAACAAATATATAAAAGATTATATTATTTCTGGATGGGCAATTTTTAATGGTTCCCAAACACTAGGGGAATCCCATAAATCAGCAATAAGCATATGTTGCTATATTAGAAAATGCTAGTGTAATACATATGCAAGAGAATTATTTACAAGAGCGTTTCCCTCCATGATTGTGATGCTTTTGTCTGATCACAAAGAAATCTGATATGTGAAGGAACACAAACACATGCATTTTTGGGGGGCTGGGTGCCTTCAAATCTCAGACAGTGGGGAAGAACTACTAAATAGCTAGCTAAATCTATCTCAGTTCATTCATGTACTAGTGAAAATATCCTGGTTTTGAACATGTGCGAAAGCTTGAGAGTTAAGAACAAAAGTACACACTGACCTGTACTGGATTTTATAAATTATTTAATAGTAATACTGTCTTCTAATCATGCATGCATTGTTAAATGAAGTAACACGTGGGATTGAAAGGTACCAGGCAGGTGTTTAAAAGATATCTGTAAGCAGTTCTGCTGTAGACTAATTAGTGTTTTAATACATTGTACAGTGCACAGTCATCATTATTGTCTCTTCATTAGCTGTTGATATATAATGCATTTTTACAAAAAAATTGAACATCCTTCTTTTAAAAAAATCGCTTCTTCCATGAACACAGCAAAAGAATGAGGAATATGATTAATGTACGCCACCTAAACTATGTGCATTAAACATTAAAAACCATTGTGCCATCTCAGCTTAATGTTCATTTGCAAATTATAAAATATAGTTATCAATGTTCTTTTGAAAAAGAAATTAGCAGAATGATAAACCTGCTCTTGTAGAAGTTGTTATACTAGGCACGGGCATGCTTAGTCCAGCCAAATGCAACTATTGTATAGTTATACCAGATGCAGACTGATTTGTGGCAAAAAAGACTGTGACAGTCCTTAATGACTTGCACTGGAAGCTGGTCATCTAACTCCCTGTGCTCCTTTGCTAATTCCCAGCTCCATGTGCTATGCCTCCCACCAAAGAACTAAGTGGGTCAGATAGTGTACAAGGGTATAGCTACACGAGGGAAAGTAAATCGACTACAGAGACAGAATTCTAGCCTCAGCAACTGCATAGCTAAAATTGACTTTTTTTTTTTAAATCTGCTAACTTGGCTCACTATAGAGGAGAAGGTGGATGGGAGAAACTCTCCTGTCAGCCTCCCTTACTCCTCGCAGCGGTCAACTACTATTCCTGAAAGGTCAGTTTTGTGCTTCCATGCTATCGAGGATGCGAGTGACGTATGAATAAATTTGAATATTTGATTAGGTCAAGTCAATCACACCAGAGCAATGGACTGGACTAAAACTGAGTCCTTACCAATGCTCCCAGGATTTTACCCCGCGACCCTGCTCGCCGTCTACGGTGGGTCTAATCACAACGGGGTTTCAGGGTGTGTGAACTGCGCTGCTGCGGTGTGTTTACCCAAGGAAGAAAATACAAACAAGATGTCAGGTTTAAACAGGGAGACAGGGTTTATTTTATAACTCAAAAGTATGAATTTTGGTAAGCTAAGTTGCACAAAATATGTAAGCCCTTGTTTTTGTGGAATAGGCACAGGATTTGAATACTATGGCTTGTAGCCTTAAACAATAGGTAACTGCTGTAACAGCACTACTATCTAATCCCTTAGCTACTTACTGTGCTTCCGGGACGGACCGTGCAGCCTTTGATGCGTGCTGTAAAATGGAACGATTAACTTTAGAGCTGAGTTATATTTATTTATTTATTCCTGGATCTTTCTGAGGTTCACCAGGTTGCTTAACCCTTGGCCGACTACCGCGGGGAGCAGATCTTATAAGAATAAGAATTTGCCTGCACTAAGCTAGGTCAATTCTCTAGTTAAGTGGGTTGCCCTGCTGGCCAAGCAGGGGAGAGCCCAGTATTTGCGGGGTTTCCTTCTGAGAGGTTTTCCCCTTAGTTAAGTGGAGGGGTTTTCCTAGTTAAAGGTTATCCCCTCAAAAAATGGTACTGCCTATTTCGACCACCTTGTTATGGTAGCCCTTTATTGCAGACCTTCATTACCCTTAAAGGGTTACTAAGAATACCAGGGTTTTCCCTTTATTGGGTTATCCCTGACCGCTCTACCCTCCTAAATAGGGGGGAGCTTATAGCTCTGGATTATAGTAACAACGCAGTTTACCTAACTACCCTCCTGTGTGCATGCAATAGTTTTAAGCTAAACCAATAGCATTGGCCTCCTGTGCCTTTACAGAAGGACAAGGAATACAAAATATAAGGCGCTGATCATGGACTTGGGGAAGTCCTAATCCACCCTCTATTACAAAGCTATATGAAAACATTAACTGCTTACCCAATTATTTAACCTTAAACCCAGACCATGAATACCTCCTTATTCCTGCTCTGTGATCCAGGCGCTGGGCCTGTACTTCTCTTTGAGCTAGGAAGTTATGACCCTCACGGCGCGCTTGTACGGCAGCCGCGTCAGGTCAGATAGTAAAGGAGGGAGAAAAAGAGAGCCAGGAGGAAAAACCAGCTTGGTTAACAAAAACCTCCTGTGTTTTTAGGAACGACCGTGATATTTCAGACACCGGCCTGAGCTAAGGTCGGTGACTGGAAGGGCAGGGTCCCTGCTGCGGTTTCCCCGTGCAGGGCACCGTTGTTTGGGCGGTGCGGTCTGCCAGGCAAACCCTCCGGATAAAAGAACCGGAGCCTTACTAGTGATTTAGCTCTATGGAGACTGGAGCTCTTCTGGTCTTCAGGCTGGAGCTCTTCTGTTCTTCGACGGCCCACGGCGGCTAGAGAGCGATGACTGACACGCAGGTCAGCTTCGGCTCTTCTGCCAGCGATGTTCAGCTACAGGCTCAGTCCAGCTCTTAGCTCAGTCCTTCTGTAGTCTTCTTTCTTCTTCTTTGTCAACTCTCCTCCAAGGTCTGGTCCGGAATGCCCCAAGCAGGGCTGCTCTCCTGAATATATGCAGCCTGGGTGGACCTGTTTGACAACCTCTGCCTGCTAGGTCCTCCTCAGTGCCACAATGTATTAAAAGGGCATTTGACTATTACATATGTATGAGGATCCTAAAGTAACCAATCAGTTTGAAACTTTTCAAACCATAACTTCATACATATTCATAGCTCGCCGAATATTAATTACAACTGTCATTTTCTAACTGTCATTCTCCGGTGGCCATTTTGGATTTCTAAAACTCCATTTTAACAGTGAATATGGTTTTTTAATTTATCTAATTTTGATGTGGTTTGTGAGGGAAATATGTCACCACTGCTGGTAAAGCAGGTTATAAGTTTAAAATGCTTAGCTTAAGAGCTGTTTGGTCAGGATGCAGGGCAACCATACAGACACCACAGCTCATGGACAGGGACATATAAATCACCTCAGAAGAGGATTTTTCTACATGCCCCCGTGGCCATGGCCAGGAGCTGCATGATGACTGCATCCACTTAGGTACGACCCATGGTGCCCCAGGTATGATCACGCTGACTAGTGGACCCCACTCATCCTGTACTTCCCTTACAAGAACTCAGGAACGGCCGCCAACAGCAGATGGCGCCACCCGTCCTGGAACCCGTAGTGGGAGACAGGTACAGTGACCCCAGCAAGCCAGTGCCACCCATCCTGGGCCACCTACGGTCCATCCTAAGCCCAAATGATGGTTTGATGTTAGAGGATATGGACACAACCGGGACCACATAACAGGACACGCGGACACAACACTCACCCCACGTTAGGGATATTGCGCCATGCCCCCGTGACCCTGACAGAGGCGGAGCGGTTCACTCCTTACCCAATCATCCAGCCTATAAGCTAAGACTTAATAGTTAAACAACTATGCGCCAAATTAGACAACTATAGTTCCCGCACAAAGCACATTTACATTTATTCTTTAGGCTTGTTTCATTACCCTGATTTGATGTAGGCTACACATGCTAACACAAGTCTTACTACAAGGTATATGATCAAGACTGCTATTATAATCATAAAAAATAAAGCAATTCCCTTAAATATTTGGGTACCCACATATCCCAGTTTGTCGGTGACCCATGACCACAGATCCCACACAGGTGGTGCCGGCGGAACATAGGCCACACGCATTATATGGTCTGCTCTGTTAAAAACCTTATTTGCATTATCTGGAATATATACACAGCACTGTTTTCCAAAAATCGCACAGACACCTCCCTTGTCCGCGAGGATCATATCTAATGCTATTCGATTTTGGATCACAGCCTGACGGATCTGATGTTGTTCATTAGCTAACTCCTTGAGGGATTGCCCTGTTTCATTGGCCACAATCTTTAAGACTGACTGTAGTCTGAGGACTGCTCCACCAACTCTTGCAATACCAACTGGTGGTAATAGGGCCCAGCCTATCGTTTCCTGCATAGTTAGAGGCTTTCTGTTTTTTATATCTTGTTGTGCTTGCTCCAAATCTCTCTTTCGCCTAGCCAAGGGGCCCCGACCCCAAAATGTCTTTCGGTTAGGTTTAGGCTTGGGGATGATATCCTGAGAAAAGGATTCGTCAGGCACTACTTCGTCGTCTTCCTGGTCACTTGTACCAGGGACTCCATTGGTTTCAACCTCAAAATTAAAATTTATCCCTAAAGCGTAGGGAAAAGCGTTACCTATACCCCCCTGCGGTAAGGTTTTACGGATGTGCAGGGAAGGCAACAGGTAGGCTAAATAGCAGGAGCCATGCCAATATGCTGGGAGTACCTTATATGCTTTGTCACCGCACACCCAGTAATGGCCGGTAATAGCATAGAGCGGCTGGTTGCAGCTTCCCTTACCCTGTCGAAGGTTGGATTGTAATGAAGCCGCAGCTTCTTGATAGTAGCCAGAGAAAGGCCATAGGGCTCCCCCTGAAGGTGTACACTTTCAGAGCATAGAAGCATTTGTTCGTGCACAATTTTCTCCCTGGTCGTTGTTCTCAGACCAGTATGACTTAACACGTGGGAAATACATGGTTCCCCAAGATTGTGGGAGTGCCATACCCTTACTTATAATATAGGTTCCGCATTTGCTTTTGCCAACAAAAACATCTTTGTGTTCTTTAAACCGCCATTCTGCACGTGATTCAGATGTGCCGGGTACCTTAACTACCTTTTGCTCATACAAATTAGAACCATTACATACAAAACACCAAAGTCCCTGTTTTCTTTCCACTATTAAATAGTCAGGACATTTGGCTTGTGCTCCTTCCCAAGTGTTTTTCCTCTGACCAATACATTTTGTCATGTTTTGAGTGGTCAGAGGAATAGGAATCATGGGAATTCCAACTCTGCTGGTGGCAGGGAAGACACTGCATATCCAGCAGTCGGTTTTGTTTAGAGCTTTTGCCACCAAGGTTGCAGTTCTAATAAATGCATTGTTTTCCCAATTTTGTAGTTTACCATTTACTACACAGGTCATGGCCAGTAGTAACAACAGCATAATGCAAACCTAAAACGAGAAAAATTAACATTATTATTTCATAAAATTATGCAAGTGTGAGTTGTAGCCTATTCCCTTTTATTTAGCCAGTTGTGGTGTACCAGCATGTTTTTCGGGGGACCCAAATAATAGGTATTAGGGTGTTCACCGACCCTTTGAATAGTGTCAGCGAAAGGTTTTTTCGCTCCTTCGCCGGGAAGCGTTACCCATACTTTTTGGCCTTTGGCATAGACCGGCCGCCAAGGTTCTTTTTGTTTGGGCTGTATGTCCGGCCATCTAGACACCGCCCGATTTATGTTTAACAAGGCTGTGTCTAAATATGCATGCCAGACCTTATAGTCTTCATTGGGGTTTAAAATTTTTAGTTGAGTTTTTAATACCCCAATTTTTCTTTCCACTACCCCATTACTTTGTGGATGGTAAGGAGTGTGGAAATGCCACCGAGTATTCCATGTTTTCATTTGCTGTTCAACTTCTTTTGAATTGAAGGGAGGTCCATTGTCTGACTGGATCTCGGTAGGCACAGACCAATTGGCTGCACACTTAGACAAAAGCCGAATTACATTTTTGGCTGTAGACTTTTTTGTGGGAGCCGCCCAGACTTGACGAGATCCCAAATCAACAACCACTAAAGCTTTTGGGAATAGCTTTGCCCCCGGCAGCGGGCCCATTAGGTCCACCTGCCAGGTAGAACCTGGTTTGAAATAAGCCGGATCTAACGCGCTAACCTGTGACCTTGGTTGATTCATTCTTTTGTTAACATTACAGGTTAAGCAGCCTCTGGCAATCTGTTGCCAAGTTTTATGAGACACATATGGGCTTCCCATCTCTCTTTTCCAGATTTCCTCGCATGTTTTTGGGCCCCAGTGACCCCATTCTTGGTGGAACCACTGCGCCACATTTAGGGAATTACCAGAGTTGTCTGCTAGACCAACTTCTGGAGTCAAACCATTCTCTTTTTGAAGATGGTGATCTAAGAATTCATGCAAAGGATTGGAGTCTGGTTTATGGGAAGGACAATGGACCAAATACCAGGGTCTTGGTTTTTGTTCGATTCTTTGAAAGATTTGGTCCCAGTGGTGAGAATAAGCAGTGGGTTTTGCCTCTTTGGACAAGACTTTAATCACATACTCCGAGTCTATTCCTAAGACTGGAGCCTCCAGCTTATGCTTGTCGTTAGCATGCTGGATTGCATAGAGTACTCCCTTTACTTCTGCCTCTTGAGCAGATATTTTTGATGGCTCCGTCACTATCTTCAAATAGTGACACTTGGAGCAATAAATTTCTGCTTTAGGGTAATGCTTGGTAGACCCATCACAGAACAACCAAGGCTCTTGGCTATCTGTTTGTATAACCAATGACTTTGGCTTGTTCTCAGCAGGTATAGGAGTGTTAACCAGGGTCCAAGACATCCACGAGGAATGTGCCTTGTAAAGCAACTGTGCCCAAGTGGTGCTTTCTCCCCCAAACTCCAAGGGATACTCTGATTTTAACCACTGCAATGACTTAACTGCTGGTCCCTTTACCGTCCCATGGTAATGGTTCCAAATCCTGGCTTCTTTTAGTGCGAGAAGTACCTTCCCATATGGCCCATAATTTAGCTGACTAGGCTGCAATTTTTTAACTACACGGCCAACAGGCTGATTTTGTTGGGCAGCTTCTATTGTTATCTGGTTAGGTGTATAATTTATGGTAATAATCATAGGTTTTTGCGGATCTATCCGCGCCAAAGGCTGGGGATTTTTTAGAGCCTCCAGGAGCATTTCATATGCTATTTTTTGACCTGGAGTCCATTTTATTTTGTCCCCTTTCTTTAATTTTCTTTGTAGAACGGCTAAGTTTGGAGCCATTTTTATGGGTATTAAAAACCGGTGGTAATTTAAATACCCTAGCACCTCCTGTAACTGTTTTTTGGTTTCTGGAGGACGTGCAATCCATTCATTTAATTTTTCTTTTTCAATTTCTGTACACCAGTTGGTAGGATTTGTTTTAATCCCTAGGAAACTAAACTCAGTTTTGGGGGCTAACTGAGACTTTTCCTCATTTATTTTCCAGCCGTCTGTTTTTAGCTGGGTAATTACCTCTTGGGTAAGCTTTTTGACAGCGTGTTCCTCTTTCCCCACTATGGCAACGTCATCCACATAATACATCACCTCACAATTTTGAGGGACAACCACCTTTTCTAGCGTTTTAGCTAGGTGTTGTGTAGCGACTGCTGGTGAGTTTTTATATCCTTGGGGAAGAACCTTCCACCGGAACATTTGCCCATTGAATTGAAAATTCAGGACACCCTGCGGGTCATGCATGGGTACCTGATAAAACATATCTTTGAGGTCCAATGTGCACCCCCAAAGATAGTTTTTATTGCTGATAACTTCCTCTATATGTGGTCTGTTCCACTTTACAATGTAGGGTGTTTCAGCAATATGGTCATTGGCCTTACGGTAATCTATGACCATTCTATATTTCTTGTTACTAGGGTCTGAACCGGGTTTTAGAATCCCCGAGGCGCTACTGATGTATTTGGTTTCATAAATTCTAGCTATTTTATCCTCCTTTGTTAGGTCTTTTAGGAGGGTATTTATAGCTTCTATGCCATCTTTCCCTTTGGTTGGGATTACATTAGATTTCCAATTTTGGGGATTTGTTAATTGAGGTGTGTGTACATTTAATAATTTTGGAGCAGTAATCTGCACCGGGAGTGTTGACAAAATGTGCTGCAACTGAAATTCCCGGATGGAGTCTACTCCAATCAGGTTTCGGGCGCCCAATATAGCCCTTGTTCTTTTTCTTTCCCCGTCTGGTAGCTTTAAAGTGACTTTTACTACCGGGGCTTCTTTTAGTTCATTTACCCCTTGTACCCACAACTTTGTGTTTGTTGTTTTATGGGCGACGTCAGGGGAGATGACATTTATTTGGGCTCCCGTGTCTATTAGAAATTGGTGGGACTGATCTGTTTCATCTAACAGAATAATATAAGGTCTGGTATCTGTCTCTTGAATATTGTTTTGCTCGACCAGGGCGTTGGTTGCGTCTTGCCGCTTTTTCTTACGCCCCCGGGAGCGGCACCACCCGAGGACAGTTAGGCGTTTTTTGGCGAGGGGGGGGCTGGTCGCCTAGGTCCATTGGAGCTATACGACCACCATTCCGGACGCCACCCTAACTCTATTGCCTGCTTTTCAAGTTGGGCATCAGATTTGCCCTGCATGTCGGTAAGATCCGTCCCCTTATTAAACAGGTATTTAGTAATAGCCTGCCTGTATTTTGTTACAACTGATGCCTCTTCATCATCCCCAGACCTTTTCTCCTTCTCCCTTTTCTGTTGGGGAAATTTGGGCTTAAACCTAAACCAAGGCTTTTGTTGTCTATTTTTCTCTTGTTTTTGGTACCTGGGCTTAGTGTCCACCGGGTATGCCTGTTTTTTGGCACTTTTATGGTTGGGGTTCTTACTGGGTTTGTCGTGGTTAAACCCGTCATATTGGTCCCCTTGCTGGAAGGTCGCTGGCAGTTCTCCCTCTACATCGTAGAGGGCTCCTACCGGCCTCCCTTCTACTGACCGTAGCCAGATTTTTATGGTTGGGGATTTATAAGGAAGCCCCGACGCTCCTGCCTCTATGGCTAGGTTGGAAACTGGGATGGAAGAGTAATCATATATATAACAGAAAAAGTTAGGTCGCCTTGCCTGGTCTGTAGTGAGCCCTACCGGTCCTCCCTGCTCTGGCCTCCAGCTGGCCACTGCTACACCAGCTATGGCTCTAATTAGATCCTTGGTAGTAGTAATCGCTCCCTGAGGGAGCGAATATGCCTGCCAAGTGGATCTAACTATCAATAAGGCAAGGCTTGGAACCAGGATGGGCCAATGCGTGTTGCGATCCAACTCCGTGGTGGATCCCGCGCCACCACGCCAGCTAGCGTTTCTGGCCAGATAATAGGCTTCTCTCTGATCCACCCATTCCTGACCATATTCTAGTATTAGCCTCCCTAACCATACCATAATTGGCTCTTTGTCTTTTTTGCGGGTGTCGTCCATTAAGGACTTCATCTCCGCTTGTGTTTTACTCCTGTCTGTTACAGTGCTGTGAACATTGCCTGCCACGTCTGTGACACGTTTTGTCACAGTGACAGGGCAAGCTTCAGCAGGGCAAACTTCAGCTTGTTCACTAACATCCTGGATATCTTGGGCTGGTTTCACTGTGCTGAGGGAGGATGTTTCACTCCCAGCCATACACAGAGTCTTGTCTAGTGTGGACTCCAACCTAGTAAACTTGTTGAGAGTCTCCACTAGACAATTAAGGAGGGTCCCGGCCATGACTTTTGTGTCATAATTAATCCGGCCAAACAGACCCCTTGTTCCTGCACCTGCTAAGGTCCCCTTCCATTCATTTAAAATCGTGGTCCCCCTAGCTCCAGGCCTAAGTAAAGTTGGAGTTTTTAGGATAGAATAATCTATCCCACTTTTCTTTATCATTTCTTTGATTTGTTGCAGGGTCTCTTCAGGAGTCCCTGCTTGGGGCTTTTTATCATATTCCATTTTTTGTGGGTCTTTATCTACTGGGTAGAACGTTAGGTTCTGGTGGCAGCTAATTAGGCAAGCCAACCCAGACCACGTGACCTTCTCTATGGTGTTCCTTATGGTCTCACTACCCTCGAAAGCAAAAAGTATATTCATTTTTTTTCTCCCTTTTCTTGGGCATGAAATACTAAGTGGCTCAGCTCTCTGCCCTGAACCTGACCGTTCTTCCAGGGGCAACATGCAGCGTCTAACGTCACACATCCTGTCCGTGACGCCATATCGAGGATGCGAGTGACGTATGAATAAATTTGAATATTTGATTAGGTCAAGTCAATCACACCAGAGCAATGGACTGGACTAAAACTGAGTCCTTACCAATGCTCCCAGGATTTTACCCCGCGACCCTGCTCGCCGTCTACGGTGGGTCTAATCACAACGGGGTTTCAGGGTGTGTGAACTGCGCTGCTGCGGTGTGTTTACCCAAGGAAGAAAATACAAACAAGATGTCAGGTTTAAACAGGGAGACAGGGTTTATTTTATAACTCAAAAGTATGAATTTTGGTAAGCTAAGTTGCACAAAATATGTAAGCCCTTGTTTTTGTGGAATAGGCACAGGATTTGAATACTATGGCTTGTAGCCTTAAACAATAGGTAACTGCTGTAACAGCACTACTATCTAATCCCTTAGCTACTTACTGTGCTTCCGGGACGGACCGTGCAGCCTTTGATGCGTGCTGTAAAATGGAAAGATTAACTTTAGAGCTGAGTTATATTTATTTATTTATTCCTGGATCTTCCTGAGGTTCACCAGGTTGCTCAACCCTTGGCCGACTACCGCGGGGAGCAGATCTTATAAGAATAAGAATTTGCCTGCACTAAGCTAGGTCAATTCTCTAGTTAAGTGGGTTGCCCTGCTGGCCAAGCAGGGGAGAGCCCAGTATTTGCGGGGTTTCCTTCTGAGAGGTTTTCCCCTTAGTTAAGTGGAGGGGTTTTCCTAGTTAAAGGTTATCCCCTCAAAAAATGGTACTGCCTATTTCGACCACCTTGTTATGGTAGCCCTTTATTGCAGACCTTCATTACCCTTAAAGGGTTACTAAGAATACCAGGGTTTTCCCTTTATTGGGTTATCCCTGACCGCTCTACCCTCCTAAATAGGGGGGAGCTTATAGCTCTGGATTATAGTAACAACGCAGTTTACCTAACTACCCTCCTGTGTGCATGCAATAGTTTTAAGCTAAACCAATAGCATTGGCCTCCTGTGCCTTTACAGAAGGACAAGGAATACAAAATATAAGGTGCTGATCATGGACTTGGGGAAGTCCTAATCCACCCTCTATTACAAAGCTATATGAAAACATTAACTGCTTACCCAATTATTTAACCTTAAACCCAGACCATGAATACCTCCTTATTCCTGCTCTGTGATCCAGGCGCTGGGCCTGTACTTCTCTTTGAGCTAGGAAGTTATGACCCTCACGGCGCGCTTGTACGGCAGCCGCGTCAGGTCAGATAGTAAAGGAGGGAGAAAAAGAGAGCCAGGAGGAAAAACCAGCTTGGTTAACAAAAACCTCCTGTGTTTTTAGGAACGACCGTGATATTTCAGACACCGGCCTGAGCTAAGGTCGGTGACTGGAAGGGCAGGGTCCCTGCTGCGGTTTCCCCGTGCAGGGCACCGTTGTTTGGGCGGTGCGGTCTGCCAGGCAAACCCTCCGGATAAAAGAACCGGAGCCTTACTAGTGATTTAGCTCTATGGAGACTGGAGCTCTTCTGGTCTTCAGGCTGGAGCTCTTCTGTTCTTCGACGGCCCACGGCGGCTAGAGAGCGATGACTGACACGCAGGTCAGCTTCGGCTCTTCTGCCAGCGATGTTCAGCTACAGGCTCAGTCCAGCTCTTAGCTCAGTCCTTCTGTAGTCTTCTTTCTTCTTCTTTGTCAACTCTCCTCCAAGGTCTGGTCCGGAATGCCCCAAGCAGGGCTGCTCTCCTGAATATATGCAGCCTGGGTGGACCTGTTTGACAACCTCTGCCTGCTAGGTCCTCCTCAGTGCCACAATGTATTAAAAGGGCATTTGACTATTACATATGTATGAGGATCCTAAAGTAACCAATCAGTTTGAAACTTTTCAAACCATAACTTCATACATATTCATAGCTCGCCGAATATTAATTACAACTGTCATTTTCTAACTGTCATTCTCCGGTGGCCATTTTGGATTTCTAAAACTCCATTTTAACAGTGAATATGGTTTTTTAATTTATCTAATTTTGATGTGGTTTGTGAGGGAAATATGTCACCACTGCTGGTAAAGCAGGTTATAAGTTTAAAATGCTTAGCTTAAGAGCTGTTTGGTCAGGATGCAGGGCAACCATACAGACACCACAGCTCATGGACAGGGACATATAAATCACCTCAGAAGAGGATTTTTCTACACATGCTAGATGCATAAAGTCAAACCCTGGAAGATCGCCCCTGCATAGCTCTTCCTGGAGGCCACGTCTACATACAGCCTTTCTTCAGCACTGCTGCCAACAGTGCTATGCTAAGCAGGGTTCTTGAAAATGCAAATAGCTTCCTATTTGCATAATCATGCAGCTAATTTGCATAGCCACGTGAGGTGTCCCTGCTGGCAAAGGCTGCTGCTGGCAGTAAACAGGCTGTGGATGGATGAATGGAGGGGATGCTGACTTATTGGGGCAGCAGGAAAGAGAAAAAGCAGATATGCCTTGGAACTGTCACACTCTATATCCATGCCCATCCAAGCCAGGTTCAGAATCCCTTCAGCAATAGTAAGCAAACAGCAGCATTTGGGACCAAAGCTTGAACTTCTGCAGTCTGGCACTCTCTCGTCTGGCACAATACATAATCTAAGCATGATTTTAGTTAGCCAGATGACCACATATCATGGGTGTGGCAAAGTTTCCTGCACTCCCATGAAGTTTGTTAACAGCCACCAGTCCTGGCTCTCAGTGTTCTCATCTGTTATTAATTTACCCTAAATGTCTAAGGGCTCAAACACCCTAAGGGCCCAGTAAGCAGTAAACGTGTTGGTAATGTACAAGACAATCTTGACCTCCTTTGGTTTGCAAATTCTCTCATTTACCCCACCAGTCAGGCCTCAAAGGTGCCAGACAAAAGAGCTTCAACCTGTAGCATATAAGTGACATACTTGCAGCATATAATACAGAACTAGAGCTTTGCCCGATCAAATATATCCTTTCAAATAAAAATTAATAAAATAAATTAAGCATAAAGGCCATCCAGATGGGTCTGCTACTAACATAGATACAGTTTTAGTCTGACTCACTGTCCCTTTAATGACAGCACACTATGTCACAGTTTGCCAATTCCCCTTTTTCCCCAAAAACTCAACTTGAGCTTTTGGGGAAAATAATGACACCCAATAATGACATTTGTTTCATAAACTGATGTCTGGTGTAACAGAAGATAAGAGCTGTCCTGAGGAATCTTCCAGCAACTGTCCTCCTTAGTAAATTATAGAATCTGGACCATTTTTAGAATGACAGGAATTACACACCGATCATGAAAAAGTGGTTGAGCAGAAACTTAAACTTGAGCTTCTGGATTAGATCCGATATTGCTGAGTATTTTCATCACACACCTAGAGAGAGTAATGGACAAGATCAAGGGAGAGGTGGAAGTGATATCAGTGCACAGGATGAGAATTAACCAACTGAGGTTCACAGATGATATAGTTATCATCAAGGAACATGAAGAGAAGCTAGTGAGAATAGTGCAGGTGCTAAAGGAGGAACAGAGGAGGTTCAGACTGATTATGAACATAGATAAAACATAAACAATGGTATTTGGAGATAAGGAAATAGGAAGTAAGATCAGTGGAGATGAGATCAAACTAGAGAAAGTAGAGAAGTTCACATACCTGGGGAGCAACAGGCCATATGATCTAGATTGTAAGAAGAACATGAGAACTAGAATAGCAAGAGCAAGTTTGAAGGCAATCAATAAGATATGGAAAAGCAAAGAAATTAGCTTAGGAATGAAGCCTAACATCTTGAAAACGTGTGTATTCAGCAGCACATTGTACAGATGTGAGACATGGGTGATAATGAAAGAGTCGAAGAGAAGGATATCAGCATTCAAGAGGAGCTGTTATAGAAAGATCCTGAGAATAGGATGGATGCAGAAGGTCACCAGTGGGTAATTATATAGGAAGATACAGCCAAAAGGGAACCTACTGCAGAGGGTTATACATTGGAAATTACAGCTATTCAGACATATCTGCAGAACAAACAACAAACAAAAAGTCAAGACTCTGGTATTCGGCATAATGGATGGTTCAAATAGGAGAGGCAGACTCCACAGAGAATGGGTAGATGATACAGTAGATGGGTGCAGCGCTAGTCTACAAAAAATAAGCCACTCTGCACTGGACAGGGAAAGATGGAAGGAAATAGTGAGGGAGTCATCAAACACCAACAAGCAATGAGCCCATGGTTGTTGATGATAATGATGATGATTCTGGATTAGAGAAAGTTGACAAATTTTGGCTCCAATCCTATAACTGATCCAGGCAGGCAGATCCTTTTGGTCTACGTGGATCCCAGGACTACATTGATCTGAGGGGAGCTTGGTTCTCTAAGTGTATTTGGAATTTTAATTGAAAATAATGAGTGAAATCCTACTCCACTGATGTCAATAGGGGTTTGCCACTGACTCTAGTGGGACCACAATTCCACTCATTGTATCACCTAATTTTGAAAAACTGCCAAGCACTAATCCCAAAATTTCTGGTGCATGTAGTTATATAAATGAAAAGCAACACTATTATTCTGTTGTCTGAGGCTTTAACTATAGAGCAGTTTATTTCCCTCATGCAATGATAGATGCAGACCAGCAGATAGTCTGTGTAATAGCTCACATACAGGATAGTCTGTTGCTTCATCTGCATGGTTAAAAAAATCTGAGATAGCAAATTCCAGACACTGGGCTCATGCGGCTCAGGCTATAGGGTTAAAACCAGCTGGTGCACATTACCACTTGTGTAAGCACATCAGCTCTGAGACTCTCCTTCCTTCACCAAGTTTCAGAGCCCATCTTCTAGCCCATATCACAAGAGCTACCCCAGGGGTCTGCAACCATTCGCTCCGGAGCTACATACAGATCTTTAAGGGCTTCTTTGTGGCTCCCAATGCTATAATAGCAAAGTTAAAAAAAAATCCTTCTGATTGTTTTCAATCAACAGTGAATGTGAAAAAATTCCAGAATGAGCAACTCATATCTAAACAGGAAAAGAAAATGTGAGCTCGAAATATTGGATAAATCCCCCTTTAATATGTGCAGTGCATTGTGGGACATGATACTCTGTGTTTTGATTGTGTTGCTAGTAAGTCTTGATTTTGAAAAGGAAAAGGAAAGTTGCAGCATTCTTATGAAAGGCAACAGGCATTTTAAGGAAGAAAACAAATGAAATGTGAAATAAATTGGCATACTGAAAGTGGGGTTGGAATAGCTTCAAAAAGGAGGACAATTGAAGAAGAAAACAGAATTTTAAACTGAATGGACTCAATCCTTCGCATTTATATCGAGTTCAGCTGGGCTCCCTTTATGGCAATGAGAAATTTGCCAACAACAAAAAAATGAAACGGAGAGAATATGTAAAAGGTCTGTGCACCTCCTGCAGTAAAAATGTATCACATTGCAAATCATTGTGTGTGCTGTTCTTAAAATAGAGGTTACAAAGAGTATGGTTAGACAGTATTTATTAAGCACCATCTCATATTCACACGCACTGCAACTCTTGAATTATTGAGTTTTTTTTACTGAATTAAAAAAAACACAAAAAAACCAAAAAATGACTCCTTTTGCCATTTTAAT
Organism: Carettochelys insculpta; assembly: GCF_033958435.1. Classification (NCBI taxonomy): domain Eukaryota; kingdom Metazoa; phylum Chordata; order Testudines; family Carettochelyidae; genus Carettochelys; species Carettochelys insculpta. Next base: position 38,373,359 of record NC_134147.1, read on the forward strand.
TGCTGACCCCTGAGCTACACTGTTACAGGTTGCAGCTCTTGTCCAGTACCCTCAGACTGTGACCGGTGCCAGACGAGAGAATTTGCTTGACCACGGGAGGTCAGTATGGTCTAGCACATGACCAACACTCTCACTGCTTACTGGGCTCTTAGAAGACATTTAGGGGTAACTTAAGCTAAATAAGAGCACAGAATACTGAGAGCCAAGATTGATGGATTTAAACAAAATTTATGTGATCATGGGAAACTTGGCCACACCCATGACACATGGTCATCCAGCTAACTAAAATCATGCCAGATTATGGATGCTGCCAGATGAGGGAGTTCTATATTAGAGAGGTTCAACATGTATTTTTAATCTTGTAATATTGTCCCCACCTCTCGGTTCGGAGACTCACTGGCACCTTTTTTTTTTTTTGGCAATGTCTTTATTGTAAATTTTCTTTATTTTGTATGTTTTATTAGTGCTATTTTCATTACCGTGAAATAAGTTATCCTACAATGAAGAATATTGACAGCCATGCAGATACATACAATATAATGATTTTTCTTGCTAAATTATCACATTAAGTTGAACAGAAACATGGTCACATTTTTATCACACGGGTGCTGTCATTACAGGGCCATTACAGAGCAATTACACTACGGCTATGCTTTCAGGTACCAAGAATTACTACTAAAGCATACACTGGAGAAATCATTTCATGACTGGAACCAAGTGTACTATAAATAAAATGCAGTTAATATAGCTGGAGTCAAATAGCACAGGTTTTCAGAAAGAAGGCCCACAAGCTAACAGGAAGGGAAATCTTTGGCTTATATGTCATCATCATTTGAAAAAAGAAAAGTATTACATGGTAACTATGGGTCAGGTTCACAAAGGGACTTAGGTGCCTAACTGCCACTTCAGACACCTAAATCCCAGAATCAGGCCCTGTTGAGATGCAGTGTCTGGATGGTTCATGTGTCTACACTCATTTGATGCCTTAGATTCTGCAGTGAAAGTTCCCTCAGTGCCCATGTTTCCGTCTCTGGGGACATGCACACTGCTCTCGCCACCAAGATATAGGGACACTTAAGCCCCAGTGTGACACAAGAACTAGGGGGAGATGAGAGTTTTTCCACCTAACTCACGGGCAGGGCCTCATCTGGTAAGTGTACACCTCTTCTCCCTCCTTTCCTTTGTCAAGATACCTAATTCCAGCCAAGGGCTCACCATTCAGAGTTCCAGGCAAAGACAGATGCTTTTCTGCAGCCTGGATTTGACCTTCCTGATAGGAGCAGGTTGTAGCACACACCAGGGCATCTTCTAGCAACTAGTTCAGGTGGGGGGACACACCTAGTGTAGGATCTTTATGAATCCCAGTCTTAGGTGCTTATCTCTCCCCATTCCTTGGGTAACAAACTATCCTGTAGCACCTTAGAGACTAACGAATGTATTATGTCATGAGCTTTAGTGGGCAAGACACAATTCCTCTGATGCACTTATTCATTGGATAGGAAGCCTAAGTACCTCAGACATTGTAACCCAGTGATTTCTAGGTGCTCATAAGTGAGATGCTGGGATGATAAGAATCCCAACTACTCAGTGCCCTGTATGGTAACACCACTCATCACACACCTGACCTTATGCCTTCTCACATTTTTTTCTTCCACACCCATGCCTACCACTCGTTTTCGGTTGTAATCTGTACTGGCATGAACTCTTTTCTTTGAGTGTATTTGTACTGCTTCTAATATAATGGAGCTCTTTATAAGCCACAGTAATATGCGTACCATGTAATAATAGTGATGGTAATTATTAAATCTGTACCCTTTTCTGACATTCAGTCGGTGTACAGGTCTACAATTAAAATGCCGTTCTGTGCTCCCAGTTCATCTGAATTCTGTTTAGTTCAGCTAGTATGAGCTGGTGACATATGAATCCAAAGAACGAATAATAATGAGTAATGTTAATATGAACCACTAATATCTTAGGATCACCTGGGTTCTGAGCTACTATAGTGAGGTGTGGTATAAAAACCCACATAGAACAGAACCTATAGAGCAGCATTGCCTCTAACTTTTTTTCATTCATGGGTGGAATAAATTGTGTTGAGTGCACCAAGGCATGAACAGACATGCACCACCAGTAGAAACACATGCTGCCCACTGCGGGTGGCTCCGGGCTCTCTACTAATAAGCTGGGTGCCACTTGAGTCTCCTAAGAACAGCCATACTGCATCAGACCATAGGTCCATCAAACGCAGTAGCCTGTCTTCTGACAGTGGCCAAACCCAGGTGCCCCAGAGGGAATGCACGGAACCGGCAATCAAGTGCTCATCTTCCTGTTGCCCATTTCTAGCTTCTGGCAAACAGAAGCTAGGAACTCCCTCCATGCCCATCTTGGTTAATAGCCATTAATGGACCAATCCTCCATGAATTTATCTGGTTCTTGTTAAAACTCTGCTACGGTCTTGGCCTTCACAACATCCTCCAGCAAGGAGTTCCACAGATTAACTTTGTGTGTTGTGTGAAAAAAATATTTCCTATTGTTTTAAACCCACTGCCTATTAATTTCATTTGGTAACCCCTAGTTCTTGTGTTGTGAGAAGGAGTAAATAACATTTCTTTATTTACTCTCTCTGCTCCAGTCATGATTTTATATACTTCTATCATATCCCCCTTCAATTATCTTCTTTCCAAGCTAAAAAGTCCCAGTCTTATCAATCTCTCCTCATAAGGCAGACATTCCAGACCCTTAATCTTTTTTGTTGCCCTCTTCTGAATCTTTTCCAATTCTAATATATCTTTTTTGAGATGGGGCAACCACATTTGCACACAGTATTCCAAATGTAGATGTCCTGTGAATTTATACAGAGGTAATATGACATTTTCTGTCTTATCTCTTCCTTTCTAAATCATTTCCAACATTTTGTTAGCTTTTTTGACTGCTGCTGCACATTGAGTGGATGCTTTCAGAGAACTATCCACAATGACTCCAAGATCTTTCTTGAGTGGTAAACAGCTAAGTCAGACCCCTTATTTTATATGTATAGTTGGGATTATATCTTCCAATGTGTATTACTTTGCATTTATCAACATTGAATTTCATCTGCCATTTTGTTTCCCAGCACCCAATTTATTAAGATCCTTTTGTAGCTCTTCACCTTCTGCTGGGGACTTAACTATTTTAAGTAGTTTTGTGTCATTTGCAAATTTTGCCACCTCACTGTTTATCCCTTTTTCCAGGTCATTTATAAATATGCTGAATAGGACTGGTCCCACTACAGACCCCTGTGGGGATACCACTATTTACCTCTCTCCATTCTGAAAATGAACATTTATTCCTACTCTTTGGTTCCAATCTTTTAACCAGTTACCAATCGAAGAGAGGACCTTCCCTCTTATCCCAGGACAGTTAACTTTGCTTAAGAGCCTTTGGTAAGGGACCTTGTCAAAGGCTTTCTGAAAATCTAAGTACACTGTATCCACAGGATCCCCCTTGTCCACATGCTTGTTGACCCTTTCAAAAAATTCTAATAGATTGGTGAGGCACGACTTCCCTTTACAAAAGCCATGTTGACTCTTCCCCAACAAATTATGCTCATCAGTGTGTCTGACAATTCTTTACTAGAGTTTCAGCCAGTTTGCCTGATACTCAGGCAGGCTCCCAAATGCTCAGATTACAGGGAACACTGTTATATAGAAATTTTCCTTTTGCCGGGTATTAAAGTGATTAGAGCATGTAAGGGGGATACAACTAGTCTTGATACCAATCGAAGATCCAGAGGAACAAGCAATGGCTATCACTTACTGATACTCTAATTTTACTGGGACATTTGATCATCCTTGCACTGTCTTCCTCTGGGTAAGCGACTCCAGGTTTTAATGGTGTTGACATGACTTTCTGTGTTGAACTTGCTGAACAAATATTAACTAATGAACCTTCAGAACAACTCTTTGGGGAAAGTAAGGGAATTTTCTCATCTCCGTTTCAGAGATGGGAAAATGGTGGCTGGGCCTGCCAACCCATCAGTGAGAGTTCAAAGATTGTGAGCATCAGGACACATTGACTCAACTCAGCTGGAGGCATCTTAATCATTTTTCTTTGGTGTTGCATGAACCAACTCAGAAAGTAAATGGTATGAACTCATGTGTTGTGTTTAAGGAAAGCTTAATAGGGCTTTATGTCCTTTGCTCTGAGTAGCCACTCTAAGAGCCAAACTGGCTAGTATTAGACTGCGGGCCACTTTTCTTTCTTTGTCAGCTAAGAATAGTCTACAGTTTCAAATGGAAGGGTCATGGTATCAACAATATTTTACATGTGTGCTAGACAAATTCTATACAGCTGTATTAGCTATAGGTATGCTTTCTTTGTAAAGGCATCTTTATTTCCACAGCTTGACAAAACTATTGAACCACATTTAGCTGAAGTGGCATGCTACACTTTCAAACAGCCAGAAAGCAGAATAGTATGATAATATTTTAATGTACCATGGATGCTGCATTTGATTTCACAGTATCGATCATTCTCCACACAATTCATTGAGTAAGTGCACGTTTACGATTTGTGCTGCTCCTGCTCTTGTTTGCTATAGTGAATGAAGCTGATTGAACTATAAGCATAGGAAAGCAATTGTGCTTTATGACCTTAGAATTTATGCCATCCACAGTAATGAAGCATGAAGGTTTGTAAGTCCCATAAAACAGCAATTTGTTGAATATCTAAGTTATGCTGACTGGCATACCGTATACATTAAGGGCTTTTAAAGTGACACTTACAGTAGCCTGATCTTGGATGATAAAAGACTTCTAAATTAACGTTTTACACAGGTATGTTGAAATCGGAGAAGATAATTGTTTTAATTGTATCTGCCTTCAATTCCAGGGACTGAAATATTTTAAAAACTAAAATCACAAGGTACATAAAATTTACAATGTTGACTTTTCTCTTCTGTTAAAATAAATTTTAGTGACTAAATTATCAGGAGGACATACCATTTATTTCACACTAGTCATTTACATTATGTGCCAACTGTTGCCCATTCAGCCACTGCGCTAAACGCTGTGGAATGGGGAGTTATTCAAGGAACCCCCAATCTTGCTGTTTAAGTGCAGACAGCTCCCATTGAATCCACAAGAATTTCACTACTATGGCTATGCTTTACATGATGATTCCTGTAGTCTAACCTCTAATTGTCAACTTATCCTGTAGAAATTATTTTTCAGTACATCAGGGAGGACAATCTTGAATGTATTTTAAAGGAAACAAATATCCCTTAGGGTCAGCTACACTGCAGTGTAAGCCCAGGGCTCAAACTCAGGCTCAAGCCTAATCCCTCTTCTGTCTACATATAAATCATGCTAACCTGGGCTCAGATCCAGGACCACACATGGGTGGAGGATCTGAGCCTGAGTCAAGATGGGACTTGAGCCCTGCTGCTTTAAAGAGTAGATACAGCCCCACTGGACTTGTGCTCTGGGAGTCCACCAAAAGTATCTCATAGTCCCATGGTCTGACTTTCTTTATCACTGGACAGTCAGATTTTTTTCACACTGCACCCAAATGAAGACTTAGAGGGGCTGTATTTTGGAATGGTGGTAGAAAGTCTGGGATGTGAGTGGTTGCACTCGGGTTCACATACTGCACTGGAACCCCAGGCTCAGGTCCAGGGTTCAACAACTCCTAATCTGGTAACATAGATGAGTATATATGCTCAATCCCTTGATTAAAAAAAACCTAGGGTCTGCTAATTCAAGTTCTCCTCACCCTGGGCTTACATTGCATTGTAGACCTAGCTTATGAGAATGCGTAATTGCACACCAAGCCCAGGCTCTGACTCAATTTTGAGCCAAGCCCCATTTTCATTCACATACAATCTGTCTGACTTTAGTCAGCAAGCACTCAGAACCGAGGTCCTTCTGCAGCTCCAGTCCAAGGCCTGTCGTTCTGCAGCACAAGCCACACCCCATGGTCAATCTGCATTGTGCAGTGGGGCCAAATCAGCACAGCTGTGAGACCCAGGTCCAGTGATTGGAAAGCCAGACTCATAATGGAGCGTGAGTACTTTGGTATTGACTTGGAAACACTGAGTTCATAAGCTCAGGACCCACAGACCCAGGTTTACACTGCACTGTAGAAATACCCAGCTGGAGATCAGTGTGCATGGGTAGAGGTGGCAGAATCTGTTTCACTCCATGGAACAATCCCTTCTCCCCAGTCTGCATGATCCTTACATAGTGGAACATCGTTGCTTCTACTGCTTTGGAAGAGGATGTCCCTAGGCGCAATATTGAACTGCAGCCCTAACAACAATTTCCAATGTTTGATCTTTCTGGTAGCCTCAGGAATAAAATTATTCTCTCTAAGCAATGCATGTGTCCATGCCATGTCAAACACTCTGTTCAAACCCTATTAATGGCATAATGGTGGGCTACATGCAAAAAGTGCTCAGTCCTAAAGCTGCTACCATTGTGACTCTTACATTCAGAAAACCCCAGCATTCCACATGTTGAACTATTTAGAAAAACCTAGCTCCAGTGGGGTATGAGAGGACCATGTGAAGAGTCAAGCCACAATGACCATCTTAAGTAAAACTATAAAATCTACCCTTTTTATTATGAACAGATACAGGCTGCAGGAGTTTATGATGCTCTTTTTTTAGTTTCGCCAATGTAAAACAAGTACCATCCATATAATCCTTAGAATCTAATAAAGATTCCATCAATGTAAAATCATTATCCTTAGGCAAGAAGGAAACCAATTCAATTATGAAGCTGGATGAAGAATTGAGGGTGAAAAGTTGTAGTACGTATTAAACTTGAGGGTGGAAAAGTTGTAGTACATATTAAAATGGTTACTACAAAATTTGTGCATCCAGGCTAACAAATGTTAATAGGTTCTTTTGTTACCCTCTAATTTTAATGATTCATGTTTGCCTGCAGCCAGAGAAACGTGTACTAAATTTCCTCTACATTAAAAAATAGCAATGCAATGAATTGCAAAGTTATTAACATTCATGTCTAGTTGCATTATTAAGCTGTACACATCAAGTCGGGTAGCACAAGTAGAGAAATGTCATAATGAAGTAGAACAGCATTTAATCAGAAGGATTTCTAAAGGTCATCGGGGTATCGTATAAATCCAACCATGCATGACAACTGTATGAAATAAATAACAGAAAGGACACAATAAGAATAAACGTAATAAATGCTTTGAGTATTGTTTGCAGATGTAAAAGAATCAGTCAAACTCAACTGTTAACGGATCAGCTAACAAAATCCTGGGTTCTGCAGCCTTAGCTAATCAAAGACTAACAAGAAGCAGATAAGGAATATTTCACATGAAAGGTGCATATGGGCTGTGTATGCCAATATCTAACAACTGTGTAGAACTGAAAGAGAAATTCTGAGTTTGGCTGAGTTTGGTCAGAAGAGCCATAAACTATACAATTTCGATAATCAGTTGATTTATTGATATTTTCTTATTTGAAATAGCTGCCTGGATGCTACAGAACATGCAATATGGGTCTGATGCTTCGCAAATCCAAATATTTGACCTTTTTTTGACATATTACAGATTAATGTTGTGAAGTTTTAGATTTGCTTCCTCAGCACTTTTCACTGCTATGTAATTAAAACAGATATACTGGTTACAGAGTTAAAATCTGATCCTCGTACCTTCTTCTGTGAGTCATCTAACTGATTTCACTGGGACTCTAAGAATAAAACACTATTCAAAGTGACTCAGCGTATCAAAATCTGGCTTATAGTGTGTGTTCATTCTGGCCTATGAATGTAATGTGGTGTAGTGTTGGGCATTCAGTTAGACAAGTTAGATAATTAATGCACCAAAGTCATTTTATGATGCAGTGTGCAAACCAACACAGGGAGCCTCTTCTCCAGCTAGCTATTTAACTTCAACAGAAACAGGATTGGGCAATGTGTTTAGCCTTTAACAAACTGGGGATAGTTTACATTGCATTGTTTTCCAGTTTTAGTTTAAATGCTATACCCACTACACTTAGTGAAACAGAAATTATAACTACAGCTAGGATTCTTAGGAATTTATCATAGCAAGGAATGTTCACTAAATCAGCAGTGGATGGAAGATGGAAATAGGTACAGAATAAAATCACAAGACAATTTCTACAGGAAGGATAGAGTAGATGAGAAGGATTACATGATTATGATCTCAAACCTACGATGAGACGTAAATATAATCTACATCTAATAAAGAGAAATATATTATAATAATTAAGAATCAAACAGAAATCAAGCATCTTTGAAATCCTGATGCTGTGCATTCATGATCAAGGAATGAAGCTTTCCATTCAAATGCGCAGAAAAGGTAAGACGCAAAGTCTGAGAGCTATCCTCTTGGCAGCTGAAGCCAGTTTCTTCACTACAGCCAATAGCTGTAGTACTGTAGCACTTGTGATGTATGTATAACCTCAGGCAGCTTTGCTTATACGTACCTGTAAAGTCACAAACTTCTGCATGTGGGGACTTAGGTGCCACAGGGCTTCAATTGCCTGCAGGGTTTTAAGGATCTAAATTTTGGACTTAGGTCCTGAAAGTAGCTGCCTTTGTGACTCTAACCCTGCTAGTTCAAAGGCAAATAATTGGATTATGTCTTTCCTATGTAGAATGTATTTTGTAGGTCATAGATTGTTGCGTACGTCTGCATTGATGTCCTACAAAAATTCTACTGCTCTCTGCACTTATCCCAGCTTCTGACCTTCATTATTTTCCCATGCTCCCTTGGTAGTACAAAAACAACATTCTTCTCACAGTCCAGTGGTAGAAGAAGACCATTGGCTAAGAAGCTATTATTAAAGTAAACCCACTTCAACCCTCCACTTTAGATTAACCCAAGTTTGTGAATTAGTAATAGATGTTTTAATTAGCCAAATTAGGAAGCAAGAAGCATAGTTCAGATAGGACATTTATCTCCAAATGATAATTTGTGGGCACTATTACAGTTGCAGGGGATCTATAACCTTCCTGATTAGCACAAGGGAAGCATGAGAAACTGAAATAATGTTTCTCAAATAGCAGTGGCATACCTTTATAGAGTTCTCTGTTGACTTCATCTCTCTAAAATTGCCCTTGCCTAATACACAGTAGCACAATTTCTCAGTGGATGTTTCCGATGTCTGGATAAAATTAGATTTAAATCACACTAGCAATGTTTTACTTGCGAACGTACTCCTTATTCATCTGAATAGTTTCATTTAAGTCAATGAGCCCACTCAATCGCCTCAGAATAAAGACTCCTTGCATAAGAAAATGTTTGCAGTATATGATTCTTCATTTCAATACATGGAGTACCCATGGAGGCAGAGGGACTGATCTTCATTAATGCTCATTCAATGGGTCGTTACACCTTTGACAGTGCTCAGCACCTTTCAGGCCAGCATGAGGATATGTGTACTGTGTCTGTAAAATTCAAGTAAAAGGCCCACTTTGTCAAGATACGGGAGAATAGGAGAGAAACCAGAATGTATTTGGATTCTGAAGGGAAGGTTTCAGACAGCTTAACCCCCTCCCACCTCCCCTCCTACACACACTCCCCCCCTGCACCCAGGAGAAATCATGAGTGATTCAAAAAGCATCAGAATTTTCTGTTATTTGCATTTTGGGCTTTGAGCCTTTGGGGTGCACTTAGTGTGCACTTCTCCCATGACTGTGAGGTCTACAATTGTACTTTCTTAGAAAACCTGTGAAAGTGGAGATTCTAGTTGAATCCCACAGAGCTGATGCTGCAAGAAAACCCAGTAAATATCACAAGAGTCAGTGGAAAACACAGAGATCATTAGCTGAATGAGTTAAAGACAGAACTAGTCACAGAAAAACAAAATGACTGGTGTTAGAGATGAGGAAAAGAGAAGAGGAGACACAAGGACAGAAAAGGGTGCTCCCAGCAGGAAAGTTATTGTGCACTTTCAATAATCAAACGGTGGGGATATGACAGAGGTCTTTACTCACTCCCATAACAAAAGAACTAGGGGGTCACCAAATGAAATCAACAGGTAGGAGGTTTAAAATGAACAAAAGGAAGTAACAGAGAGGCAGCTGTCTTAGTCTGCGCTCTAACAAAACCAAACAGCAGAAATGTAGCACTTTTAAGACTAACAAAATGATTTATTTGGTGATGAGCTTTTGTGGGACAGACCCACTTCCTCAGAAGACTGGAACCTTCACAGGGTTCAAAAAAAAGAAAACACTAGATAAATGCATTAAGGAGAGGCCCATCGATGGTTATTAGCCAGGATGGGAAGGAACTTTGTCCCCAGCTTCTGTTTGTCAGAAGCTGGGAATGGGCAATGGAATGGATCACTTGATGATTTCCTGTTCTGTTCATTCCTTTGGGGACATCTGTCATTGAACACTGCCAACAGCCAGGATACTGGACTAGATAAAACTTTAGTCTGACCGAGTATGGCTGCTCTTATGTTATGTTACATTAATTTATTAGATATTTGCAATAGATGTGTCAAGTATCATGGTCAATAAAATGGCACATTTCCTTATTCAGTATGGCCCTTACTCTATTGCTCATTTCTGTTCAGTAAGCATTTAAGAGCTTGCTTAACTTTAGACATGTGATTAAGTCCCATGGATTTTAAATTTGAGCTCCTACTTAAGTGCATTATTGTAGGAGATAGTCTTAAGCATATGCTCAAAACCTTTGCTGAAATGAGGTCTAGGAAATAAAGGTTTTGTTTGGTTTCACTGTGCTGGATTATAAATGGTTATTGAAGTTTATTAAATTAAAGTTGGAAACATTTTTTGAAGTGTTGTATACATAATTTTAAAGCATGCTTTATCCAACTGTCCTTTCCCTCTTAATTTTACACTTTTCCTTTGTCATGGAAGTGTTCTACAAATATTATAGCTGGTAAGAAAGAATTAAAGAATGGAGAGAATGGTTGACATGAGTTTGTCCAATTCTCATTCTTATTTGCGCTCATTGTAAAGAAAATGCATTCAAGTGTTCAATTTGGCCTTTCGATGTTACAGTTTTATCATGAGAATATAATCTCTCCCACACTGAGTTATGCGAAAAAGAGCAAAATACTGTATGAATGTAAATTTTTTCATCCTTGACATTTTTTTATTGCTGGTAGGTAAATGCAATTATACATTCTGCACAATAGCAGATGTCCAAAATATCCAAATAATTGCAGTGTATTTAACATAGTCTTTGTTAATTGCAGTCTTTTGTATGAGATTGTATAATGCATCCATAACAGAAAGAAGAGAGAACCACTGCAGTATTAAGTTTTATCTGACTGTTTTGTGGCAAGAAAAAGCTTATGAAGGAATACAGCTATTTTCAAATTGCAATGGGCCAGTTCTATTTTGCGTCAATGCCAAATGCATCAGTTGGACATATACCCTGCCCTCTTGCCCTACGGTCTGCAATTGCGTTGGTAATATTAGGTCACAGAAGTTGGTCACAGACCAATTTCCTGACCCCTGCTGGTAACTGGATTACATTTTAAAGCCTAAGCCTTGATGAGTGCTTATAATATTAAGCTCTTTTGTATTAACAGGAGTGTTGTGAGCAAGACACGAGAAGTCATTCTTCCTCCCTGCTCTGCACTGATTAGGCCTCTACTGGAGTATTGTGTCCAGTTCGGGGCACCACATTTCAAGAAAGATGTGGAGAAATTAGAGAAAGTCCAGAGAAAAGCAACTAGAATAATTGAAGGTCTGGAGAACATGAGCTTTAAGGGAAGACTGAAAGACAGGGCTTGTTTAATTTAGAAAAGAGAAGACTGAGAGGGGACGTGATAAGGGTTTACAAGTACCTAAAACAGTTGTTACAAGGAGGAAGGAGAAAAATTGTTCTCCTTGGTCTCTGAGAATAGGACAAGAAGGAATGGGCTTAAACTGGAGCAAGGAAGGTTTAGGCTGGACATTAGGGAAGTGCTTCGGTCTTCACTGAGAAATCTGAAGGAATGCCTGACATAGAGAATGCTAGTGAAAAAGGGGTAGGCTTAGAAGTTGAAATAAGAAAAGAACAAATTAAAATTTACTTAGAAAAATTAGATGTCTGCAAAACACCAGGGCCTGATGAATTGCATCCTAGAATCCTCAAGGAGCTGATAGAAGAGGTATCTGAGCCTTTAGCAATCATTTTTGGTAAATCGTGGGAGATGGGAGAGAATCCAGAAGACTGGTAAAGGGCAAATATAGTACCCATTTATAAAAAGGGGAACAAGAATAACCCGGGAAACTACAGGCCAGTCAGCTTAACTTCTGTGCCAGGAAAGATAATGGAGCACGTAGTTAAAGAAATCATCTGCAAGCATTTGGAAGGTGGTAACGTGCTAGGGAACAGCCAGCATGGCTTTGTTAAAAACAGATCATGTCAAACCAATCTAATAGCTTTCTTTGATAGAATAACGAGTCTTGTGGATAAGGGAGAAGCGGTAGATGTGGTATACCTAGACTTCAGTAAAGCATTTGACACGGTCTCACATAATATCCTTATCAATAAACTATGAAAATACAACTTAGATGGGGCTACTATAAGGTGGGTGAACAACTGGCTGGATAACCGTACCCAGAGAGTAGTTATTAATTGTTTTCAATCCGTCTGGAAAAGTGTAACTAGTGGGGTTCCGCAGGGGTCTGTTTTAGGACCGGTTCTGTTCAATATCTTCATTAACGATTTAGATATTGACATAGAAAGTACACTTATTAAGTTTGCAGATGATACCAAGCTGGGAGGGGTTGCAACTTCTTTGGAGGATAGGGTCATAATTCGAAAGGATCTGGATAAACTGGAGAAATGGGCTGAGGTAAACAGGATGAAGTTTAATAAGGACAAATGCAAAGTGCTCCACTTAGGAAGAAATAATCAGTGTCACACATACAGAATGGGAACGGACTGCCTAGGAATGAGTACAGCAGAAAGGGATCTGGGGGTTATAGTGGACCACAAGCTAAATATGAGTCAACAGTGTGATGCTGTTGCGAAAAAGGCAAACATGATTCTAGGATGCATTAACAGGTGTGTCGTGAACAAGACACGAGAAGTCATTCTCCCGCTCTACTCTGCGCTGGTTAGGCCTCAGCTGGAGTATTGTGTCCAGTTCTGGGCACCGCAGTTCGGGAAGGATGTAGAGAAATTGGAGAGGGTCCAGAGGAGAGCAACGAGAATGATCAAAGGTCTAGAGAACATGACCTATGAAGAAAGGCTGAAAGAATTGGGCTTGTTTAGTTTGGAAAAGAGAAGATTGAGGGGGGACATGATAGCAGTTTTCAGGTATTTAAAAGGGTGTCATAAGGCAGAGGGAGGGAACTTGTTCTTCCTTGCCTCTGAGGATAGAACAAGAGGCAATGGACTGAAATTGCAGCAGGGGAGGTTCAGGTTGGCATTAGGAAAAAGTTCCTAACTGTCAGGGTGATCAAACACTGGAACGAATTGCCAAGGGAGGTGGTAGAATCTCCATCACTGGAGCTATTTAAGAAGAGGTTAGATAGATGGCTTTCAAGGATGGTCTAGAAAATGCTTGGTCCTGACATGAGGGCAGGGGGCTGGACTCGATGGCCTCTCGAGGTCCCTTCCAGTCCTACTCTTCTATGATTCTATAAATAAAGACAATGAGCTGTCTATATTTTAACAATCTTAATTCCAAAAGCTTCAGAAGAACAATCCCTTCTTCATAAGTATTTTATTTGTAATCCAATTTAAAGTACCAGACTTTCAGAATTTTAGCCCAAATGACTTTGACACCATTGAAAAACAAGTATCGGGGGTAGCCAAGTTAGTTTATATCTTCAAAACAACAAGGAATCCTGTGCCACCTTATAGACTAACATTTTGGAGCATAAGCTTTCGTGGGCAAAGACCCACTTCGTCAGATGCATGAGTGGGGGTGTTCCAGAGGAGGGCTTAAATATATGGATTTATGAAAAGAAGGGAGTCCTACTCAAGAGAAGGACCAAAGTTGACAAGGTCTGTTCAGTCATGGAGGATGTGGCACATTATCAGCAGTTAATATGCAGTTGTGAACACCAAGAGAGGAGAAACTGCTTTTGTAATTGGCCAGCCCCTACCAGTGCCTGTTCAATCCCTGGTTGATGGTGTCAAATATGCAAATGAATTGCAGCTTTGCAGTTTCTCTCTGGAGTCTGTTTTTGAAGTTTTTTTTGTTGTAGGATGGCTACTTTTAACTCTGTTACTGAATGTCCAGGGAGACTGAAGTGTTGTCCTCCAGGTCTGTAAAAACAGACTGGTGGAAGATCCTGATGCTTCTGCTGTTGTGCAGGGCCACTATTCTTTGCTTGCAAGGTAAAAACATGTATTAAAGGTTTGGGGCCAGCTTCTCATCTGATCTAAAGTGGGGATTTAGAACTTGGCCTTGCTCTTCTGACTTCAGAAGAGCTATACTGATTTACATAGGATGAGACACTCACAGGAGATTTTACTACTGACTTTTGTCTGTCTTCCTTTCTCTTCCACTGTTACAGGCAATGCCCTTTAAAAAGGGATAAAATACATTTTAAAATGCTAGAACTGAGACTTGGCACCTCCCATCTTGTCTAGACTCAATGCTGCTGGTATACATAAGCAAAACAGCTGGAAAAAACCCTGTGTTCCCACATGCATTTCCAATACCTTATATATTTAAGATCATGTCCTAGGCTCTGTATACACACACACAAAACTCCCACTGAAGTCAGTGAGAGCTCTGCTAATGTGTCTGAAGCCAGACTAGTGCCCTTAGCTATTTCTAACATGCAGTTAACTGTCTGATACCTAAGCAAGTGAGCTGCTTGTCATTCTCTTCTCCCAGATCTCTGGGATTGAGCCACCTAACAAATGGAATTTTGTGGGGTTTCAAATTTTCCCCGTGTGGCGGTTCCCTCATTACCTGTGGTTACTAAAGGAACTGTGGTAGTTGCCCAAAACAAAGCTGTCCTTGCCTGTCTATTGGACATCACACTCCACTAGCTCCCCTTGCAGTCAGAGCAGTAGCTCACACTGACTGTGGTTTGCTTTGAACTTTCTCCTGTAGTGCTAATATTTTTCTCTTTGATCAGTCCTGATGGGACCCCCTTCCCAAGGCCTACCTCTTTGATACTATCTATATCATGTAGGCCTTAGAATCTTTTCCTAAAGATTTAGTCCGCTTCCCAGATCACACACACACAGAGTTCTTCATCTCAGAGCCTCTGGCTGTACCTCGAAAGTACTTTATCTTTCACCTGCACAAAGCCTGGATTTTTCTTGTTTGAATTTTAGTCTGGTTCTTTGCACCTTTGAATAGATCTGACAGTCTTTTATAGTTCCCAGGCATTGTTATGCATTTAAACAGGTGTCCCTCAAAGTGTGACCTTATCTGTAGTTATTACAGCTCTACATTTTTCATCCTCTTTGACTGTACTACTTGTGGCTGGGAGAGTAGAGCCCTTAACAGAAAATAACAGAGACCCTGTACAGCTTTACCTATGTTGTAATTTTAGGCAATTTAATATTTATACCTTGCCAAAATATTCAGGACAAAAGAACTTTTCTGCATCTCTTATGATTATTTTAGGGGCATGAAGTTTAGCTCTAAAAATCTTCTATTCTTGTGAATTTCAAAACATAGGAATAACCAGAGTGGAAGAAAACACTGGCCTGCCTGTTTCAATGGCCTTCCTCTGACAATGGCCAATACAAATGTTTCACCTGAAAAATACAAAAAGCAATAAGTGGACACAAAAGGAGTTTTCCACCCCCACCCAGTTAGAGAGACAACAGCCCAGAAGGATGAAGGTTTCCATATCTTTCAAACTTTGGGGTCTTCTGAAAATTTTATGAATTTAACTATCTGTTCTTATTATCCATTCTCCCTTTTAATCTTAAATTTGACTTTCTGCTATCTTATGCCAATGGGTCTAACAGGCTGTGTGCACCTGTGCCACAAAATATTCCATGTGTTTGTATTCAAGTTTAGTAAAATCACCATTAGCAAATCCTGGTGAGGTGTACCAGACACTGAACAGTGCTAGAGAAAAGGGACTTTTGCCTTACTAAAGGCACAGGAGAAGTTGTTTTTACTGATCATGAAAGCATACTAATCCTATAACTGCATTGTTGTATATACTTCATGGCAACTGACCTGTGCTTCTGATACTATTACTAGAAACCACCAATATGCTCATGCCAATTCCCACAAATTAGACAAGCATCTTGCTTCCCATTTTGCTCCCTTAGAAGCTACAAATTCCTGGTTGTGTGGGGTAGCTCAGTGGTTTGAGCACTGGCCTTGTAAACTCAGGGGTTTTAGCTCAATCCTTAAGATGGCTTTTCAAGGTTCTGGGGAAGGTTAATAGGTCCTGGTGTAAGGTACTGAACTGGATGAACGTCCAGCTCTGAGATATATGTAAGTTTCCTCCAAATAGACAAACACCAGAATACCACAGAACTAGCCATTTTATTTTCTTAATAACGAAACACTTTTCTGCTATGTGTTGGAGCATGATGCTGTACAAAATTTCATGTTGATATTGTCTGGGTTGACTGGAGGCGAAGGTCTTACTTCAGAATCAGTAACAATCCAGGGTTCCAGCATAAAGACACTACCACAAAACCGCCATCTTTGAGATGAAACTTTAAAACTAAGGCCTTAAGTACCAGCGATCATTCATGGCGTTTTTTTCCCCCCAGAAAGTTAAAGGCTGAGGCTCATTTTGTGTTTGAATATGTGTAACTGAAGGACTGTTTGCAGATGCAAATGAGGCATTAGTATGTGCAAATGGAGCCACTAACCCATCTCGTTATAAGGTATTACTAGCCAGGATTAATGTCACTCACCTTTACAGACACTTTGGAACAGGATGCAAATATATGCAGGATTAGAGCTTCTGAGCCAAAAGCATTACATTGTTTAATCAATGAAAACCTTTTATTTCAAACTGGTATTAGTTTGTGTTCCTATGGAAATGGGAAGAAGTTTTCCTCTGTTTTGTTTACATATTTGAATAGTTCATTTCATGCAGGAAGACTGCCAGCTGAATTCTCTCAAGACACTTTACTGACTGGATTATTGCTCTGGGATCTCTTTCATATAGTTCAAGACTCGCATGGGCCACTAAGCTTTTGTTTTTGTGGTCACCTGTTGTTTCACTTCATTTCATTGAAGTGCAGAGGAGAGGTGTAATATTGGTCTTGTTATAAGACATAGTATTCTTTGGGCCCCTCAGAGTTCACAATTCCTCTGCGTCTCACGTACCAATGAACTTAAAGAGAAGGGGTTACCAAGATACTAACAGGTGGTGGTAGGAATAGTGTAACTTAGTACACCCATTTCAAAGCTGAAATGTGATTTGTTAGTAAGGGACTGCTAGCCCAGTAGATTTGTACCACACAACAGCTGGGATATTGTTCATATTAGGATCCAGGCCTTCATCACTGTGGAGTCCTGCTGTGAAATTCAGATCTGGATGTAGGTTTGGATTCCAAACTGTGGAAACCTTGTAGCCCTCCAGAATAAAGCACTTGCCACTGTTATCTGTTGGTGAATGGGAGAGATGGGCAGGGATGCAGTTGGAGTGAAATCTCTGCTGGCTTCTCTTGAGGAATGTAGCCAGGTTGGCTTTCTAGAAGGGTTCCTCCCCCTCCAGGTCAGTGGGCAGCTACTCCACTGCACTGCCATGGGTATCACAACAACCCCCAAGGCCCTAGTTCTTAGTCCACCTTGCCTCAGGTGGGTTAGAGGCAACAGTTCAGAAGCCCAGCCTTGCTTCAGGCAAGTGCTGTGGAAATTAGCTCAAATCAGGGCCTAGCCCTAGTTTGGGGTTGCACCTACATATCCTCAACATGCCCAAGCCCTGGTCCATGACAAACAGTCTCAGGTGGGGAAATTAGCTCACATCTCACAGAAGGCTCAGGCCCTAGCTCAGGGCAGGGCACTAAACAAACAAGAGAGCCCAGTGGCAGGGCTAGGGCAACAAACCAACACTTAGAAGGCTGAGGCCCTAACTCAGGGCTGGGCAAAAAATTAACAAGAAAGCCCAGGCCCTGGTGCAGGGTGGGACAACAAAACAAATACAGCTCTCAAGGGAGCCCAGGCCCTAACTCAAGATAGGGCAACAAACAGTTTACAAGCAAGCCCAGGCCCTGGTTCAGGACAGGGCACCAAGACAAAGAGTCTTAGGTTGTATCCTTGCTCAGGAGAGTACTAGCCCTAGCTCAGGGCAAGGCAACCAATCTAGTTCACAAAGGGCACAGATGCTTTGCCTGTGCTGACTAGAGGGGAATGAGACTGCCACCCAGTAGATAGGTAGAAGGCAGGGTGGGGGCATACTCTCTCCACTGCATCCCAGCCCAGAAGCCCTGGTTGCAGTAGGATGGTCAGCAGGGAATCCACACCACAATATGCTAACCAATGGACCTTTAACAGTCTTCTTACCACCAGAGCTTCCTGGTCTTCACCCACCCCAGGCACATACCTTGGGTGTTCCAGCAGTCTCTCAGGGCTCATGGGGTTCTAGGTCTGGCTGGGGTCTAGATAGCCCAATCCAGGCCTGCAGGGCCTGGAAGTTCTGATGGCTCAGGTAGTACTCTGGTCAATCCTCAGAGTCTGGCTGGTCTCCTATGTCAAGCCAGCTCTATGGCAAGACCAGCAGTAGCCTAATCAGGCCTCAGGCTAGGAGCCCAGAGGTGTTCTCTGGAGGCTTGGCTTTTATTAGTCTGGCCACCCCTCCTGACTTCCAGTCAGGTGAGTGGGAGGGGCCAGGCTCAGTCCAAAAGGGCTCCTGGAGAGGCTTTTCCTCTTCTGAGTTAGTGGATAACCACTCTGCTCTACTACAGAGGGCACCAGGCACTGAATGGCTGGACCACACCTCAGCTGCATATCAGTTGTATGTTTAGGGGGTATTTTGCCTGAGATGCAGAGCCGGTCTACACTAGAAGGAAAAAGTTGACCCACGTTATGCAACTTCTTCTGTGAGAATAGTGTAGCTGGAGTTGATGTAGCTGATTTTTTTTCTGTCATCACTAAGGTGGGACTTTGACAGGAGAGACTCTTCCACTGACTTCCCTTATGACTCACCATGCAAAGAGTGGAGGCACCCTCAGTGTTTGATTTAGTGAGTCTGACTAAACCCACTAAACTGAACCCTAAAAGATGGCCCTGTAGCATCTTGACCTGGTGCTCAGTGCAGACAAGTCTACAGTCATACTGCATTTGGAGACAATATACTACAACGGCCTTGTTAGGAATTACAAGGACAAGACATTAACTCTGACTATGCCAGGGATCCCCTGATCTAGATTCCTGTAAGAGTTGGGTAAGGGAGCCTAGACAAAATAACTAAAAGAGGTAGCATAGGGTGCCACACATGGTGGGTAAGCTATGCTGGTGATAAAAATAGGGTTGGGAGTGCTGGGCACTTCTACTGTTTTCTCTACAGAGCTGATCACAGATTGTTGTAGAACAGTAGAAGGGACAGAGAAGTGGAAGCTTTCAAACCGTGGCTGGTGCAGAGCATGAGTGGCTGGAGTAGAGTTTGGGCTGAAGCACAAAGAATGCAGTAGCCTACCAATGTGACTGTGGCATGAGTTTCCCTATCCAATAGTCAAAGCTGAAATCAACCCAGCTGGGTCAGGAAGTAGAATCCCTAAAAGCAACTCAGGTAGCCCTGTTCTGCCAGCCTGGAGGCAAACGGCTGGAACTTACCACCCACTTACCCATGCCCACAAAACTGAGGTTGGCACTATAGCATGGGAATCTTACTTCACAGAATGTGTTGATTTATTAATTGCTGGTTTCCCCAAATTAATTCTGTTGTTCTCCCTTTCACTTCTCTGTTGCCCCTCCCCATCGGCCCAGTAAAGTGCTGCTTGTTCCATTGCACTCAGTGCTTGTGGGAAAGCATTGCTCCCCCAGGAGGCCCAGAGTGGTGCATATTGTTTCCCAGGTTTCAGAGTGGGGGCTTCAGCTGGCATTAGTCAAAGCTGTATGAGAACTCATAGAAAGCTGAACCCAGCTGATGCCATCTAGCAGAAGGGTTATGACTGCACCACCTGAGATTGTTTTATTGCAGTGCTTTGCTTGTAGCTCCTCTCTGTACACAGTGTTCCAATTTTACTCCTCTCCCTCTAAGCCACCTGGCTTCCAAGTTATCCTGAGCCCTCAAAGCAAAAATAGCATCTGATGTGGAGGGTTTGTAAAGTCTCCTCCCCCACATCCCCTGATTTCTGTTCCTAGCTATTCCAAAGGCTCAGAAAAAAACCCTCGGAGTTAGGTTGTAAAACTCACATTCTGTGGCTTTTGCACTTGGACACCTCGGTCTGGTACCTGTGCTGAAACACTGCTGTGCTATACCATGTTAAAACAGGTATTAAAACATCTTTTGACACAATATCAGGAAATTAGTTTAGGAGCCACTTGATACCGTTGGAAAACATTAGCATCATACTGGGACTTAATTTCCCTGAGCATTTGCTTTTAGATATCTTACTTAAATCTCTGTTAGGTAAAATAGCTGTCACTCAGAAGGCACACTGGTTGTGACATTTCAGGAAGCAAATAAACAAGGTAAATCTGAGAGTGGAAGAAATAAATGGAAATGTTAGAGAGTTGTTGTTCAGATGCTGTGCTAATACCCAGAGGCAAGCAATGCTACAATCTTTGTCACAAACGCATCAATTACTGTGCTTATGTCAAAGCTTTTCATAAATTACATGACTGATATGAAAATGACAGCATCAGTGCAAAATATATAGCTGTGCCATTGACTCTAACCTTACTAGAAAAACATCACATAGAACCTGGTTCTGCAAAACTAGTCCTTAATCAGCCAAACTGTCTATTGAATTTAGGGGGTACTCTTTTGGATTAGGACAGCTAAATGGGTTCAGTTCTATAGCTTATATGCACTGTACCATGAGCATGATGTTCTCAATTTGTATCCAAGCAATTCAGAAAATGATAGTATAAGTTGAACATCCCTAGTCCTGTACTCTCTGGTCTGGCAACATCTATGGTTTAGCTTGATTTTAATTAGCCAGATGCCCACTTAGCATGGGTGTGGTCAAGTTTCCTATGCTCCCATAAAGTTTATTGACAGCCGCCAGTCCTGGCTCTCAGTGTACTGTGCTGTTATTTAACTGTAGTTTACCTCTAATATATTCTAAGAGACCAGTAAGCAGTGGAAATATTTATAATACTGCTAGACAATACTGACCTTCCATGGTTTGTCAAATTCTCTGGTTCAGGACCAGTCAGGTCCTGAGGGTGCCAGACTAGAGAGGTTCAACCTTTATTGAATCATTCAGTTATAAGTTTGAGCAACTTATGGTTTTTCATAGTGGTTGATATAATATTTACAGCAGCTGAGTCCTTGTAGAGCACAGGCTGTCCAGGTGTAACCCAATTTTCAAAACAACACAGCTCCCATGAAGATACCTATTGAAAGGTCAACTGGAAGACTTTTCACATGACTGATGGTTAGCAGCTTCAAGCCCATAGGAATTGCAGCAGTCCTTGCCTGTTGTAAGCAAACACTTGAAATTGTTAATGCTGCCTTTCGATTTGACTAGCACTGAATTTACTGCAGGTTAGGCTTACCAATTTACATAACTCTATGGAAGACTCGCATATTTGGGGAAAACCCCAACTATTTTTAGCTGCATTCCCTGCATATAAATAAGGCACTTTCTGCTGAGCTTTATAGTTTAACTGGCATCTCATGATATCGTTAACTACAGTAGAGGGTGGAGCTCTTAGCAAGCACGAAAGGGTTTCTAGGAATAGGAAGAGTCAGAGAAACAGGAACTAGAGTGTGATTCAATTCTGATGCTGATATGAATCAGACGTAACTACACTGAAGTCAATGACATCAGATTGATGTAAGTGAAGGTACAATGAGGCTGGTAATAAAGAGTTTGAGGCTCAATAATTAATTATCATTAATCTCATAGAAAGCAACAGAAAAGTAGATTACAAACTTAACTCTTTGGAGCAGAGATAATCTTTTTTTTTTTTGTTACGTGTGTGAACTGCGGACCAAGGCGCCAGACTCTGGGACTGCAGTCTTATGGTGCTACCAATACACAAACAATAAAAAATCATTCCACTGCATGTACATGTAGGGTAACCCATAGTCCAAGAATGATATTCCAACCATAGTTTCTTTGAGTCCATTACACAGGATAGCTAATTGGAATTGGAATTCATTATGTGGGTAGAGGCAGTGCTATTGAAAAGGGGGAACTCTTGCTCTGTGTTGTATGCTAAGCCATACGGTGACAATAAACAGAAAAAAGGACCTCCATTATGTGTGGATGTATTTAAAAAAACAGGGATATCTATAATATACATGGAAATATATTTTCTATTAAAGTACACCAATGGGCTAGCAAAAATATTGCCCTGTCTGACACCCTGTCTGACACCCAGAAGTACCTGACTGTGTAAGTAGGCTCACTAAAATGAATGGGACAACTCTGAGTCAGATACTAGGCTCTCTCACTGACAGTTATGGGTGGCAAGATATGGTCCATAATTTGTGTCATTTCTTTGGGCAATTAAATAGATAATACAGATGTAAAGCCTAAGGTGGGGAGAGAGGTCCCCACATCTGGTCCCTAGAAATGAAGTTGAGCTAACTGGGAGAGAGGGGGACAGAAATTGGAACATATACAGTAATTTGCTTATTTTTATACATCACTTCTGAATTAAATACCATAAACAGGGACAGAAATGCTGAATAATTCATCCTTATTTTACTTCTAAGCCAGATTTCTCTGCAGTATGTTTGCTAAAGTCATTTATTATTCCTTTTTTAGAAATTGACATTATAAATGCAATTATAAATATCCACTGGAGTATCTCCATTTACTTCCATGGGCGTGATGACACTCTCAACAAGCCAACTAGGAGACTGTGAAAAGTTTAGAGACCAAAGGTTCCTGCCTGAAATATCGTTTCAGAAAAGGTTCATAACAGGCCAGCTGATACTTACAAGGCTGTCCATCAAAGGCTCTGGAAAGACTTAAAAAATAACACAAAGATTTACATTTACATATTCACTTGAACAACCCCTGTTGGTGGAAGGTCACATTTGACAGAGCAAAGCAAAAAAGGCAAAATAATTGTTTGCTATTTTTATTATGAAGGTGATATATTTAAAGGAGAAAAAAAAAACAGAAATCCAGAGCTCATTCTCCAGATGCTAGACTGTAAGGTTCATAGTTGATAACACTCTATCTCCCCCAGATTACAACCCAGTTCAGAGAGGCAGATCAAATTCACTACCTAAGCCACTTGGCAGTGTCCTTTTTTTAATGACTCTGTGTGAAGCTAGATGAAGCTGCTGCTTATCTGGAGAACTGATCTATTTCATTTTGTGGCATCTCTTTTCTCTGGCTTGCAGTTGGCTTCTTTTGGTTGGTTAGTTTTGCTGTCATTGCTCCTGTAGGTCCAGACAGCGTACAGCACTGAGGCACAAACAGCCTTCCTTGCTGATGCTGACCCCTTTTCTCTTCATTAGGGGCCAGACACCTGCTAGCTCTCCTGACAGCAGCAATGCTCCTCTGCAATACTGGGCACCCTATGGAATGGACAGATGGGTCATGCCCCCCGCCCCATGTGATGGTGAGTGAACTGTAGTCAGAGCACCACCTTCCTTGGAAGGACTGTTATTTCAGGGATACCAGGAAAACTGGGAATGTTTAGCATTCAGCTGGAAGAAATGCAGCCATGTGGTTTTAATACAGTTCCTCTTGTTTGATTGCACCAGCATTCAGAATCATGCCTTGCTAAAGCAACACCTGCTGCAGGCCAGCTGCACACTTGGAAAGGAATTTTCAGAGACACTGCAGTGGGCATGCTGTTGTATGCATGGCAGCTGCTGAAGTATTTGGCCTCCTTGAATAAGCCTGGAGCTTGCACCTTCATGAAAGGGGCAATGCAACAGGCAGGACCTCCCTTGCCAATCTGGGAACTGTTTTATGGCATCACTCAGGCCCACAGATGGGGGGTGAGGGTGCAATTGCACCAAGGCCCAGAGATTCAAAGGGGCCCAGGGCTCCAGTCACTGACGTTGCTAATGCAGCAGCAGCAGTGGCCAGAGCACTGGGCCTCTTTGAAATTGCCACTGGTGCATTGCTCTGCAAAGCTCTGAGGGCTGGTGAGGGTGGGGTGTGCCGCAGTTGTGGGGGTGCTATGGGCTGACCACCCAAGACCCTTCCCCTCTGACGGCATGGAGCTTGCCCCCCACCGCCACACATACACACACACACCATGACACAGGCCCATGTCAGCCATGCTGCGCTCACTTGGTCCCTCTGGTAGGCTGGTGTGATCAAGGTAACAGAGCTATTAATTTCTTTCTCCTTTGAAGCCCTTAAGTAAAACCTGGCTTTAGAGTGATGCACCTCTCCTGTTGTTAAGCAGAATAAAATGTCACCACAAAGGGCCTAAACTGATAGAAATGGGTTTGAGTTACTACTGGGAGAAACAGTTCCCATACACAGTCTACTTTCCGGTTCACTTTTATCTTGCATTGATTGCTGCACTCTTTGCTGAAAGGCAAAACAGTAGAGGCCTCCTTGCACCACTGTGCCAGTTACTTGGAATGTCATGGGATAGTAGAACATAAATATACTTACAGGTACCAATTTGTTTCCTGTGGGTAAGTATATTGCTTGTCACTGTTAGGTCAATGTAAGAATGGCAGGTCTTTTGATGGGGGTCTAACAGGTGCTTGTTCATGGCATCCAACAGACTTGGGCAGGAGTAACTCTTGCTACGCCTCATCCATGGCCATGATTGAATAAGCATTTGTGTCACATGTTGGGATTAGGTTTGTGAGTCTTATTTTTCAAACACATAGGGAATAGTTAATTCTGTTGGGGTAACTCTGTTTTACTGTTTTGGCCTTTAGTCCTTGCTTCCAGTTTCCTGTCTACATTCCCATTTTCAGTCACACAGCTATTAATGAAGCCCAGGTCTGCATTCATTATTGACAAATGAGCAATGGAAAATTGAAATAACCTGCCTGATTTTGCAAATCCTTCCTTGTGTGAGTCAGAATGCTATGAAGTCCAGTGGCCTGTTTCTTGTTGGTCTTGGATGGGAGAAGGGACAGGTTATTTGACCTGATGATCTTGCCCCGTGGATTTGCATGGCTAGGCTCTAAATCTGCCCTAAAGTGGTAACACTCCAAGGGCTCACTCATTCCCTGTGGGAAATGTGTAGGGAGGTGGCTGGGGGTAGGAGGAATTTCTATGAGATTTGACAAGTGGAATTTCTGCCCCATTCAGAGTTTCTCCCTCCTGCGAAATGAGCAAGAGATTAGTGATGACCAAGATAAGCCACGTGGAGTTATTTTGCCTCTGCACCAGTACTGGTGGCCTCAGGCCCACACAGACCTCCCCAGCAGCACATGGCCAGTAAAGACATCTTGGGAGGGACTCCTTCTCTTTCTCTGCCCCTTGCAACTGCTGCCTCAGGTGTGACTGTACAACATGGAGGAGATGCTTAGTCTGCCTTAGCTTTCCAGCAGATTTCCTGCCCAGTTGTGGAGGCAGCATTGAATGTTCTCTCCCCTCTGGTGTCCACCTACACTGTACGCAAGTGCAAATCCATAATCCCACTCGTGATTTCACATAGGGCTGGTGTCGTAAAAGGCGGAAGTGTGAGTTGCAGCCAACTCTTCCTATTACACAAACGCAGAGGAAGATGAGTCTATGGAGAACATATGTGTGCTGGTTAGGGACTGTGGGAACATGAAAGGGGACACAACTAAAGCCAGGGTAAAGGGAGACTATTTCAAATGCTGTAGTGCATTGTACACAGAGCTCTTTGAGCTGTATATCATTCAGTAAGTGATTTCAGGCAATTAGTTGTTCAGCTATAAATATGATCTAATTCTCTCAGTTCTTGATACTCCGATTACTTGGGCTGCTTTCTGTTTATACGATATTTACATAAATGTATGAGGCTATTAAATTCCTGACCCATTAAAACCTGCATGGTTCATTGGATAATTCAGATACTGCCCAAGCTGCTCTGCTCATGAATTGGCAAACTCCTCGGCCTGAAATGACGACACTTGCCACAACAATTATGTTTTCATTACAGTTGGGGAAGGAAATGATAGTGCCTTTCCCAACTGGAACTAGCTGTGTACAGCCTTGAATTTTCAAATGTAAGATAGTGTTCTCCCTTTTCAGTGCTGCTCATTGTTAAATTGATTTACACCCCATAAATTAGACAGTATGCCAAAATAAAGCAATGCCAGCTGTCTATCACTTAGAATGAGAGATGCTGAGTTTCAGCTGGTAAAGTCACTAACTGTTCCTTTCCATGAAAAAAGAAATTGTGTTGTCCAAGTGGCATCCATGTAAAATTGTATTCAGTCCAGATAAGGCCAAATTTGGATATGATGCAAATGATAGCAATGGTGTCACACCAGTTCACACAAGCTCTGATACAGGCTGTAAAATCAGGGAGTGGGGTGGTGAAAATGGCCAACCCAGATAGATTCTTCCAAACTTTTCCTAAATAAATTAACATGTGGCCAGCATATGGAAGCTTAATAGCCCGCACTGTCTACATAACCTAGCAGTAGCAAGATGAATAACTGGGCAGATGAGCTCTTCTGAGCTGGTTTTCTTTTGATGCATGTTTGTTTGTCATTGTTCTTGGATTCACAGATTAAACCATCTTTTCTTGCTGGTCCCATTTCCTTCCATTCACCGTATTATTTGCCCTGAGCATATTTAATGCTTCTTTTCCAAGGAAGGAATGGAATGTGTAAAATCCACTGTTTGGGAAGGTTTCTTCTGTGAATCTCATGTGAATCTGTAGCAGCATGTATGAATGTACAGAACATTGAGGGTAGCTTTAACCTTACACAGTGGTGTTTGGTGTGGGGGCAAGCAGTTCCCCATACCTGAGTCCCACTCCAGGATGGAAGTGCTCAAAACAGTACAGGTTTACTAGCATACACAGAAGAATGGGAGATCATCCCCAAATCCTGTGGATTCCACAGGTCTTAAGAGGTCAACTAGATTCACAGGGCCAGCCATGGAGCGGCCAACTACCCTTGAATTGGGTCTGAACAAGGCTCCACTCCTGGCCCTCTTTGACTCTGACTGATCTCCATGAGGGCATGACTCCAGTGTGCTATGGTGGTTAGGAGCTCCTCGGCCGGGATGGAAATCTTGCTTCAGCTCTTCCTGAACCCAGTGAAAATGCTGATGTATGTCTCAGACTTGCCATTCTCACACCTCTCCCTCTATGGTCCTCTAGGCCTACAGAATGTCCTGAACAGAGATTAATGGACTGGAAGGCCAGGAGGGACCAGCATGATTATCCAGTTTGACTTCTGCACATGGCAGACACAGAACCTCACCCACCCACTCCTGCAATAGATGCATAACCTCTGACTGAGTTACTGAAGTCTTCAATTCTTGATTTAAAGACTTCACATTCCAAAATTAAATAATAATAATAATAATAATAATAATAATAATTGTCATTTATGCTTGTTGAAACAGACAAGTGACCTGTACTGCAGGGGAAAGCAAAAACAAAGAGAATTTCTTCCCAACCCTGAGCATGTGGGTACTAGCCAAACACTTGGGGGAAAAAATCTCTGGGGACTTCCCAGCTAAAGTCCCATCTTCCACTACTAGATATATTTGCTAATGGCAGTCAAGGATGGGCCATATATCATTGCAGGCAACTTTATTGTACTATCCCCTCACAAATTTATGAAGCTCAGTCTTGAAACAAATTAAAGCTATGGTTAGGTTCAGAGCCACATAACACTGGGAGCTCATGGTCATACTGTGATTGGCCAGGAGTTTCTCCAGCTCGGTTGCTTCCAACTGTTAAGTCTCCAGCTTATGAGAAAAGTACTTGTTGTTAGTCCCTAACAACAGAGCTCCTGGAGCTCAGATGCCAGGGGTGCTGCAGCACCTTCTGCTTCAAAGTGGTTTCCATATATCCGGGAATTACAGTTTGGTTCAATGGCTCTCAGCACCCTCACTATACACATTGCTCCAGCTCCCCGTCAATACATGTCCTCGCACTTTGCTCTGCTAAACTTGTTGTCATTTCTACTTTATGCCAGTTTTCAAGGTCATCCAAACCTTCTTTTATAATATTCCAGATTCTTTCCTTTATTTTCAATACCTCCCAAACTTGTGTCTCCTGTGCCAAAGTCATTCATGAAAATTGTTAAATACAGTTCATTCCAAGACTGATCCCTGAGAAATGTCACTAATAATGTCCCTCCAAACTGAAGTTTGCCTTTCCATATGATCTGTTGTAATCTCCCCTTGAACTAGTCCTGTACTCACTTTTCAATACTTGCATTTATCCCCATCTTCTCCAATTTACGAATGATTTCCCATGCGGAACTACATTAAATGCTTTACTGTATTCCAGGTAGATCAGATCTACTTCATTTCCTTTGTCTGAAAAATCACATCTCCTCAAAGAAAGAAAGAAATTAGGTTGGTCTAGTACAATCTACTGTTTGCAAAACAACGTCATATTGTATCAAATTATTCACTTACCTCTACTGCCTTTAATTGCTCACTCTTTCTTGGATGGAGATGGGTTCAGATGGCAGAGTGAGGAAGGGAATAATTCTGTGGGAGTATCTGATGTTCCAATATGCACCGATCTAGTGGGGTGTGCTCCCTCTGCCACACTAGCTGTCATCTGACTAGCTGGTTTCTCTATTATCATCCTTCTCTGAGGTAGTCATTTTATTTGGTTTTGCTCTGATGAACCTTGCCTTGTGATTCATTTTTATACCTTTTCTGACTAACCAGGGTGCCAATTTATTTCCATAAGTTCATTGAACTGTAAATTACTTTACAGTAAAATGTTTCTTTTGCAGACTAATGTCTCCTGTGCACTTGGGTATTTAAAAGCACTTTCAAGCATGCTTCACTGTCTCTATCATGCACAGAGTAGAGTACCCTGCACCACGTTCCTGGCTGGGAGAAGAGCAGAGCTTAAAATGCTAAATACACAAATAAAGCCACAAAAAACATTAACAAGGGAGACCTGCCATCCCTGCTGCTGTGCATTGCATCTTTGGGCTAGGCTCAGCAACCCCATTATGGGAAGGCCACTGCTGAAGTTGTGGGTGGCAGTCTGATGCAGAGTTTATTTTAAAATAATTAACTGTAATAAAAGGCTCACATGTTTTTCTGTAATTTGTTGCAATTCATATAGATGACAACTATAAGCATGCATTAAACTAATGCACAAAGTAAGCAGCTTCCAGGCCTTGAACAGTTTACAGACAAAACATTAAAAAAAATAATTTATTATTCCTAAAATGTCATTTGCCATCCCTTGGGGTAAATCCTCTCCTTGGCAGCAGACCCAAGGAAAAGTGTTCCTAAGAGAAGATGCCGGGGTAGCAACTTCCAATTAGCGTCTCACAGCACTACTGCTTCTCAGCTCCCGTAGCACTTCCTGGGCTTCAATAGTGATCCTGAGCCCAGCTCTGTCCCTGGAGCTTTCTACCAATTTTTATAGCTCCACTTTCTCCATGGTATATGTGGGGGTATGATCTACAGCATGAGGTGAGCTGGAAGCAAGTAAGCTACAATTCAGTGGGGGTCTACTCCAAATATAACCCCATGCAGTGTGGAATAATAAAAAGGTGTGTGTATTGTAGAGGAAGGAAGTGATTCTATCTCAAATAACAATCAGTGTGTGTCCATTCTGGAAACAAGTCAAAAGTGCCAATGGGCGGAATAAGCCAAACCCAGTCTGTGCTGGCATTTGTAGCTGTTTGCATGCCAGTTGCTCTGGGTACTTAATTTAATATAAAACAATTCACCTCAGAGCAAAGAACAGAAAATCAGCTAGTAAACAAGACAGCTCTAATTATATGACAGTGGAATCCAGAATAATTAAGCCAGGGTAGCCAGATTCCAGAGCAGCAAAAAGCTAATTGTTTGTCTTGTATCCAAAACTATATGAACCACCTTATGAAAACGTACATATTAACAGCAATTTAATGTTATGAGAGTCATTAGCACCACTGTTGACTAGGCTCTATTGCCACGTCTTTGATGTTACCTTCACCTGTCTGGAATTCTGCAGCCTTAAAAGTAGATGAATGACTCAGTATTGCCCAAAGGAGCAGCTGATCTCCTTTTAGGTTGCCTGCTGGCAAACTCCCAGTTACGACTCCCACATTCCTGTCCTCAATTTCATCCCAGGACTCTGTCCAGATCCATCCGATAGTGCTTGAAAGATTGGCAGCTTTCCCAAGGGCTTGTGCTTCAATTCACGCTCCTGGAGTTGGATGCCAGAGCTCTGAAGACACAGAGTTTGGACTGTGTGGGATGTGACAGACCTGATGGACATTTAGTCTTTTGAGAGCAGGGGCGGGTGTTGCCAGATAATCGGTTCCTGTCACTGGGAGGAGCAATGCAGGTTTTTGACAGGCAGTATGGTCCATGATACGGGGAGAGTTGGGTTAGGAAATGAAGCAGGGTGAAGGGAAGAGAAAAAGGGAAGAGTTTTCTATCTGTGCTCAACAAGGGGCAAAAGGGACATCATTTTTTTCAATCTCCATGTATAAGCCACCAAATACCACACAAGAGCTCAAACATGCCAGAATCAACAGCTCTTTGATACTGAATGGAGCTGTAGGGAGGCCAGTCAGAACTTATTGTACCGTCACTGGTTTCCTGACCACTACGGAGTAGGCCAGCACCCAGTGCCTCAGTGCCGCATTGTAAAATACTCTGGCATTCCGATTTCAATTCTCCAGTCATCAGTGCTGAAAGCCCATTGTTCAGCCTATGATGCCTGTTTCATTTCAGCATTGTTTCTTGATGGACAGAGTCAATCTCAGAACCGTCAGCCTTCCAGAACATCAGGGGAAGGCAGTTGGGTACCATGAAGCTCCTTGAAATTCAATAACTCGTAGGCAGACTGGTTGCTTATGAACACATTGATTCAAGAGCTGCCAACCCCTCCGGTGACACACTGAACAACTGTGATCACTGCAGGCCTGTGAGTGTTTTTAGAAACTTTGGCATAATGTCAAAGCTACTTATTTGCCTTTGAACAGCAGACAGCTATGCAGCCACACTCAGAGCACTCACTGAGTTGGTTAGGCTCAGAAGTGATGCTTCAGGATCTGTCTCCCTTCAGACTTTGTTAATACAAGGTCATCACGCAGGATTGAAAGACCCAATATTCAGCCAACCCCTCCTTATTAATAGCAAATATTTTCAACATCTTTCCTCAATGCTTTGATCATTTCACTGAATGTTAATTAACCTGAGTACTGCATATAAAATGCATCTCACCCAAACAGCATTCAGGTACATGGAAGCTAAGATTCATAACTATGGCTAAAGTCAATGGACATTTAAAGGTTATTCACACTCTTAAAAGTATATGGGTGAAATCCAACTTCTGCTATCAGTAGTCTGAAAATTAAGGACTTAATTATGGGCACAGAATCACCAGCTCCCACCCTCTTCTCGAATCTCAACTCTCCCTTGTTTTCTGTAGGTCTGGTTCATCCTCTGTCACACCAATCACACTTCAACACCTTCTCTTCCTCTTCTGTCAGGAGGGCTCCCTCTTACTCCATTATTTTTCCCTCTATACTCAACTGACAATCACCTCCCCAGTTTTGGCCACCTCTTAAATTAGTTATCTTTCCCAAACCCTTCTGTTTTGTCCTTTCTCCAAAAGTGCCCCAAGAATATCCCAACACTTTCTTCTACACATAGTAAATCTAAATGTCCATCATTGCTCCTCCTCTCCTCTGCTTCTCAGCATTGTCAGTATGAAACATTCAGAAAATCACAAGTTAAGCACTCTACAGCTCCGAATTTTGGAACTGGATTAAAAGATTGGGTTTGAGATGGGGATTGAAATAATTTTTTTGTTGTTGTTGTTGTTGTTTTTACGTGATTTCTAGTTTTGGAGTCTTTAGGGTTCAGATTTTTCAAGCTTTTGTCTGCAAGTGTGAGGACTAAGAATTCAATTTTTCTTCACAGGAAAGCTGGATTCTCACATGATCATGTGATTTGAAGAGCTGGCATTTGGGGAAAACCACACAATAGAGAATGGGACAGTAGAAGCTGCTTTGCTGTGAGGGCGAAGTTTTATTTGTGGGGATTGAGTAGAAATTGCTTTTTATTTTGGAGGTGGGATTGGGTTTTTTTAAGATGAGCTGTCCATCTCGCTGTTGTCCAAGGGCACACCACATGTTCAGGGTAGACCTGGAATTGAATTATAGTCTCCTGAGTCTTAGCTCAATGATCTTGTCAGCCTGTGCTTTAACTGTTCATGTGGTATAAGTTAGGTGCAGCTGAAACTAAATGAATCTTGAGATGAATATCTTGGTATAATTTTACTGATAACATCTACCAGATTTGGTCCATTACTGTCGCCTAGAACATCAACATTATTTCGAGGACCTAAAATAACTCAGCACCACAGCAGCAACTGAAATATACAAGAAAGCTTTGACACAGTTTCACTGTTCTTTTTTAAATAAATTAAAATAAAAAGAAATAAAATAGACAGGGCAAATTCAGAAACAGGCAACTAGCTCCAAATTATAAGGCACTAGAAAACCCAGGGGTAGGTTGAGAATTTTTGTTTCCCAGCCCTCAGCAACTCTGAACTGGTGGTTCTGCCATCTCCAGTTGGATTGTCTGTGAAGGTAGCCTGCAAATGGATCTTGGTCTCATTCTGTAACCATCGGCTCACCATTATGCCAGATAAGGCATTGTCTGGGAGTACTTCAGGCAGGTGAGTGGCTAGGCAGCTTTAATGTGCTAAATGTTAGTGATGCCCTTTTTAGTTTTTTATTTATTATCCCAGTGAAACACAGCCTAACACTCAATCTGTTGGCATTTATCAATTTGTCTGTAGCATGAGAACTTCAGAATGCTGCATCTGATCAATTTAAAAATGTCAGGGAACGGTCTAAGCATCAGTAGACAGAATCCTATTGATTCTGGTGGGAAAAAATGGAAAAACCCAATAGGAGAAAACAGAATACACACAACCTCTGGCAGCTGGTTCGCAGAGCAAGCTGTGTAACTCCCTCTGTCTCTTTCTATAGCACTGATTTGGACAGTCCCTGGATATGTGGGCCAATGAAAGGGAGAAGTTGGATGATATCTCCCCCTGCTGGTTATGGACCTCAGAAATGACAAAGAATGAGGCAGACACTGGTCAGAAAGGTTGGAGTTCCTTTTTGGCACCATTACATTTATGACAATATCAAACTGTCCAAAAGACAGAGGGAAATAGGCCAAAATGTGATAGGAGATGGATTCAGTTTAATCTGACTTTAGGTTTTCAATTTTGGTGGGTTATTTTTTGATGTGACGTTGCATGGCTGGCTGACTTTCTACCCTCACTGTAATAGCCCTGCATTAACGGAATCATCTTTTCACATCTCCCAATTTTATGCCACATGTGATACATCCCACCCTCTCTGTGAATGCTGATCCTCTAATAAGCCATTATTAACTGTTAATAGTTAATTTTGAATAACAGTAGATTTTGTAACACTATAAATTGAATTGCTCCAATTGCTACAACAATTGTACTTTAAACATACCCAGAGAGCTTTGAACAAAAATCACCGTACTCAGCTATACATATAGGCACCAGTTATTCCTGTGGTCTGAAGTTTGTGGCTTAAAAACAACACTAGCAAAAATTTGATTTGTGCAACCAAAACTGTTTTTGCCCTTTTAGCAACTTTCATGATAGGTCCAACTCTCTTTTGGACTCCAAGAAGAAATAGGTTTTTGTTCAGCAACAAACACACAGCCATAGCACAGCAAAAGCCAGGGCATGATCTCCACCTGCTGAGATATTGTTCTCAAGGTGATTAGCTTCTTGATTTGTAGTGCTCCCATTCATGACAGGAAGTGGTCAGAGAGTAGGAAGCAAGGGTTGGAGGAGCAATAAGAAATGCTCAATAACGGTAAAATTAGCAGCATCAGATTCAATTTCTGGTCTCATTTGGGGGGAAAAAAGTGTTTGCTACAGTCATTGTTTCCACCTGTGTTTAGTGTTTGTTCCACAGGGGATGATGGATTGTGGTGTAGAGAAATTATATGTGTATGGACTTATCTTAGTGGCAGAGCAGCACCAGGACAGTTCAAACTGTGTCCTAATACCAGTTAAAGATTGCCCAGTCTAAGCTTTCTAAACTTGCTAAGACCTTTACAATTGTCACATGTGGTTGGATTGATTTGGAATTGGGTATGGCTTTGTGGCACTTCAGTGTCGAGTTAGTAAGCTACATTTGGACTCACCTGTGACAGACAGTCCCAAACTACAGCTCCACTCACCAACCAAACCCTGCCCTCTTTGGGGTTTTCCTCTGCAGCCTTGTAATTCTAAATTGAACAGTACTAATGATTGGATGAAACATGGTCTGCTTGATGGTTGGAATTCACCCTTCAATAAACATAACTAAAGACAAGTTACTCACAACCCTCCACCGCTCCCTGCAATAAAGGGAGGTTTGGACTAAGTGGCAGGGTTGTTACAATCTGTGCATCACAGGAGACAATTTCATTTGGGGTGGAATGTAATCGGTCCTTGTGATGTTTCTGGAGACAGGAGAGGTCTGCAGGGGGTGGAAGAGTGGGAGAACAAAGGGAAAGGGGTCAAGGGCTGCACTAAGGGAAGGAACATTATGGGTCGGTGTTGCATGATGTGGGGTGAGACAGGTTGTGGTCTCAGCTGAGGGAAGTAGGGTACCGCCCAACTCCGATAGTAAACTCCAACCTCCCACTCTGCCAGTATGCACACAGCACCCTATTCCCCCAGAGCCAGCCGTAGCCAATGAGAATGATTTGCACACACTCCAGGTATAGTCAGTGCATTAGGAGTTAGGTCTACACATACTGTGTGGTGGAAGCTGTTTGGGCCTCTTTTGTAATACTGCACTACAAGGCCATTTGTGCATTACTGTGAGGGGTAAGAAGGGTAGGAGGAGAGTTATAGTTTGCATCCTTAGGTGCGAATGAGCAAAGAGAAGTGAGCTGCTTGTGTACCTTCAGGACCCATTGTGCATCATTCAATGCAGAATTGTGTGGGTTATATAATTAGCAAGGCACTGGGTTTTATTACCAAGCAGTGATTGTCAAATGAAAGCTGGCCTGTGCAAGCAGGCTAAGCACTTCTCTGCATGAGATCAAGCTAAAATGACCATGGCCATTGTCAGCTGCAGCTGTACAGAACCTTGGCAGCTGTCCTTCGCTCTGCTTGGGAGAGGTGCTTTTGTGAGCCACACAGATTATTGTGAAGTCTGTGGTTATTCCAGGAGGAGATTGTTGTTTTCAGCCCTCTCATGTGAGGAAAGGGAAGAAGTGCACTCGTACTGTCAGGCTGCAGTATGCCACATTTCTGTGCTGAATTGCCAGGTTTTGTTGATAGCACAGCATAGGCTTTTATTAGAGAGGGTATTGTCAGCAGAGAGCTGGAACATGAGAGGCTGGTCATGCTTTAATGGTGACTTACAGACAGTGAGCTGGTCTCCTTGTCATGTACAAGGCTGCGAAACGGTTCTTTAATGGTGCCTGTTTCTGTGGTGTGGGCTAAGCATGGTGCATATGCCAGGATCTGGAACTTCCTGAAGCTTTTCGCCAAGAGCTTGTGTGGTGTATGTGCAAGGAGTGCTGGGATGGGGAGAAGGGGTCAGGGGCCCTGCTACCTGCAACTCCTCTTCCTATGGGGCCCTACACTCTCCTCTTGCCCCACTGCCAGGTCAGAAGTTGGGGCTTGGTAAGAGTGGCCTGAGAGTCTGGACAATTGCAGGAAGCCTGAATCTTCCACCTGCCCAGGGTGAGAGAGAACCCAGTGAGGACGGATGCTACTTAAGAACCCGGGAAGTGTATAATTCAAATTAAAAGCTTTTTAATATGGGAGCGATTTCAGCTTCAAAAAGCAATGGAAAATGGTTATGTCCTGGCTACCAATGGCAGATTGTATCACAGCATCTAGCCATCTCCTCACCCATCCACCATGTGTCATGTGAAATGGCTCGCTTAAGACTGTGTGAGCAGCTTACTGCTTAAGGCCTCTTTACAAAAACGCACGTCATGCTTTCAAGAATGTTTACTGCTATCAGTTGGTTGCTATCATAGAGTCATGATTTCAAACAATGAAACAAAAACAGGTTAAGTAATAATTACACATTACAAACAGTATTCCTCTGTTTACCTGGGTACAGCAATTCATTTTTCAATATGTTGCATCTGTAAAGGCATAGTGTTCCTTCCCTTCTCCCCACCCAAACAAATTCATTTTTCTTCATAGCATTCTGGCTTACATTGTATGGCAAGCAAGATGGCCCTGCTCTCAAGCACTACTCTCCCTGCCCCCCACCCAAAAAAAATCTAAGCACACTCAGACAGGTGCTGTTCTACTCCTTCCTTTGGACCATACAAGTCCATAAAGTCAGCACACATAGCATCCCTTAAATCTGCTGCCACAATGCAACCAGGTCCTGCAGTACTGGTTGTACTTTCTGGCTGAAAGTACTGAGACAGCCTCCCTACACTGTCCATTCTTGGAGAAATGGATCCTCGTTGGCTCACAAAGGTTGTGAAGAGCACAGCAAGCCATGGTAAGCATGAACAACGTCAATTACACTGCTCCAAACAGGCTTGTATTAACTCCAATGCAAATTTCATCTGTCACATTCAACAACTGATCTAAACCTGCTGAGAGCCTAATTAAACCTTTCTCTTGCCAGGGTCTCTGTAATCAGGGTACAGTTCCTTAAGCCAAGGTAAAAAAAAGTTATGCACCCCACCTCCTGAATAAAATTAGTACAGTAACACCATTTTTATCAACGTAATTTGGTGGGAACAGTGTCCTACTCGGTCAATGTGTGTAAACTCTGGAGTCGTAAAAACCTCCAGCATTGTGAACATTTCAAGTACAACCCATAATGACATTTATAAATCTGCTTTTGTGGTCTCCTAGCTGCAGCATAACAAAGACATAGTATGACTGTGGTTTATGTACTCAGTCACTCCTTGTGGAGGACATCCTATGGGCCCACGAGACCCATCCATAGCACTCCCACTGTTAGGATACTCCCTCCTGTCAAAAACAGCAATTACCTTTGGAACAGATTTAGTATCTGCTGCCATGGGGTAAACCACGTGCTTGCTCCTCTCAATTACTACAGCCAACACTTTATCCACTGTGAACTTTCAGATTGGCAATGGACCTATAGGAGCCTGAGAAAACCAGTTTCCAGATAGTTCAGATAACTTGCTTCCAAACCAGCTAGGGTGATCTCATGTGTCTACCTTTACCCTGGGAGCAAGCAAAGCTATGGTTTAATCACAGGTATTTTAAAATTCAAGGACAGGTCATAGACATGAAACAAAAAGCCGAAGACTGTGGCCTGCCCATGACTTTTCTAAAATTATCCCTAACTAAGTCTTAGGTGCTGGGGAGGCACCTGCTTCCACTCCTGAGGAGGGGCACGCTGGGGCCCAGCTGATTCTGCAGCTGTGGGGAACTGGGGCAGCCAGGGCCCCATTGAAGATGCTGCTCTGGGCAAGAGGCCAGAGCCCTGGAAAAGAACTGTTGCTGCTCTGGGTTAGGGTATAGCCTGAGGCTCCAACATCATTGCAGTGCTAGGTGGAAGCAGTCTGGAGCCACACTGCTGCCAATGATAGGGGCAGCCTAGGATGCTTCTGCTGCTCTCAGACACCACACTGCTGCTGATAGGGGCAGGCTGGGGCGCTACTGCCACTCCCAGACCACTATTATGTGGCAGCATTGGACCAGATGCCTGGGGTCACTCAAGCAGCAGCTGGCCTCAGGGCCACCCAAACAGAAGCTGTTGCTCAGCTGCTTGGGAGGCTCCGAGGCCAACCACACTGGCCTCTGCACAATTCACAGAGGTAATGGGAAGTCACAGAATCTGTGAATTCCATGAAAGATTCCACGGCCTAGCTCACAAAGCAGAAATATTGCTTTCTTGGAACAAAAGCCATAGTCCCACAATGGGTCAACTCAAGTATTTGTGATGATTCCATTCCACTAGTCCATGCTGGTGGCCATGCACCAGAAGTGCCATTCTGCACTGGGGGAGGCATCAGCCAATTATAATGAGCCACCTCTGCCAGTGAGAATCTGGGATGCCAGAGAACTCCTCCTCTTGCAGATCCATCAGCAAATCTGTCAGGGACCTTTGGGTGGTGTTTTCTGTCTCTGCCTGTGTTAGCCGGTGGCTGGTCAATGTGCAGTGAGGTACCAACTATGCCCTTGTTACCATCCGAGTCTTTAACTACTAGAGCACAGGGCTCCTTCACAGCGGGCAGCCTGGGCCAGGCTGACAGATGCCCCAGGGCCCTAAACACCTGAGTCTTTTACTGCCAGAGCAGGGAGCTCCTAGCACTCTCACCTATGGCCAGGCTGTGGTAACCAAACGGTTAAAGTTCTTTTTATTGTGCCGGCTGTGTTGGAGTGACAGAGGGTAACAGCAGTCAGGCTTAGATCTTAACTAGTTACAAGTTTATTAAGCTACTGTTATAAGCATGCGGTTACAAAAGGCTATTGTTTGCTTCTTATACGCTAGCAGAGTACAGGTGTTAACAGGTTACATTACAATTCAATACCACAAGGTCTTAATGCAACAGCATCTATCTATAGAGCTCTAATTCTTTAACTGTATACACCAAAAGGAGACCTTAATATGGGTACATCTTACCCTCCTTAATATGGGTATATCTTACCCTCCTTGCGTCTCTCAATACCAGCGTAGCCAAGCCAGGATCGGTCACTCAATTCCGCGGAAAGACGAATACGAGGTTGGGCAACCCCAGTTGCGGACCTCGGGAGGCAATCACCTGACCCGACAAGCAGGTAGCTGGTGAACATGCACTCAGAGTCAGAGTGCTGCTGGGCCCATCTTTATACCCCCTGGGTCACGTATTCTCTTTCTTATCTATGGTGCCAGATCGTACTGGTCTGTCTTTTGTGACGCCAGTTTTCACAAGGGCAATTCTTACTTAATTTGCACAAAAAAGCCAAGAACAGAACACCACTGGTCATCACCTACAGCCCCCAACTCAGACCACGGCAATGAATTATTAAAGACCCACAACCTATCCTTAATCATGATGTTACACTCCAGAAGGCCCTGGGTGACATGCCTGTTCTCTCCTACAGACAACCTCCCAACCTCATGAGGATCCTCACTAACAGCCACAGTCTATACCCCAGGAACACCAGTCCTCGAACCTTTCCCTGCAACAAAGCCCGCTGCCAGCTTTGTCCACATATCTTCTTTGGAAATACCATCACTGGACCTAACCAGGTTAC
The DNA here is from genome assembly GCF_033958435.1 of Carettochelys insculpta. Classification (NCBI taxonomy): domain Eukaryota; kingdom Metazoa; phylum Chordata; order Testudines; family Carettochelyidae; genus Carettochelys; species Carettochelys insculpta. The sequence continues at coordinate 38,412,687 of NC_134147.1, forward strand.
TCACAGAATCACAGGCACTTTCTCATGCTCCTCTACTAATATCATATATGCCATCATGTGCCAACAATGCCCAGATGCTTTGTATATTGGACAGACTTCTAACTCCCTTAGACAAAGGGTCAGTGGGCACAAAACAGACATCAAAACACTCCAGATCCACAAACCAGTTAGTCAACATTTTAATGGAATGGGGCATTCTGTCAATGACCTAAAGGTATGTGTGTTACTGAAGAAGAATTATAGCACCGTTCTGGAAAGGGAAGCAGCCGAGCTGGCTTTTATATTCAAATTTGGCACATTAACACATGGTTTAAATTGTGATGGGAACTTTCTGAGTCACTATAGGGGCTCGTCTGCATACTTGGCTCAATCTAATTCTTGACCTTCCCCCCCCCCGACCCCTCCACTCTCTGTTTTGCTCACCTTGATTATCTTTTTCTGATTTGTCCTCCTTGCTTACTGTTTTTGGTTCTCTGTGCCTTAAATGTTGAGTCTGTTCTGGTCTGGCTATGGTCTGAAGAAGTGGGTCTGTCCCATGAAAGCTCACCTAATAAACTATTTTGCTAGTCTTTAAAGTGCTACTTGACTGCTTTTTGTTTTAAAATTTGCACTTGTAAGATGGGACATAAGCAATTTGGGAGTACAGGACATTCTTTTGCAAGGGCGGAGATTTCTCTTCTGGGATGGCTGTGTGGGTGCATCACTTCATTAATGCCAGCCAAGGGCAGTTCTCTGAGGCCCTTCATTAACAGTTAGCCTGCTAGCCCTCTATCTGTGTTTTCAGTTCCTCAGGGTCACGATGAGCCAGCACATCTGGGCCCCTTTACGAAGGCATCAAAGACTGTGCTGGTTAACTGCTGTCAGTGCCCTGTGTGCTCTGAGGCACCTTAGAAGGGAGGCAAAAGCTGGTCTGTAGTGGGGAGATTTTGTCTGGCTACAGCCTGCCAGCATGCAGACATGCTGAAACACAGCTGGAACTCACCGTGTGTAATTTAATAAGCAGTCACCTAGGGAGGGTGGTCTCAGACATTGTCAACTGCAGCATAGGAAGGAACCCATCACAATGCAACAAATGCCACCTGTGAAATATTCAGTCCCTCTACACAGCAGAGAGCTTGTCAAGGGTCTGTGCCTCCCTAGGCACCTTGGGCTTGAGTTTCCTCTCATCCACATTGGTATAAATCTGTGGCTCCCCTGAAGTCAATGGCCTTACGCCAAGGTAAAGCTGGGGACTAAAGTTTAAATCAGCTGCACTCTTTCCCTCAGCTCCTCCTGTGCTAGTGAAGCACAAGGGTAAGTCCTAATTATGATAACCTACAGTGCAGCCCAGACACACTATCACTGAGAAATAAGTATGCTTTACAATTAGCAATCTGGTGACTAAGCTTTCTGTCAACTATGTTTACACAGTAAACAGTCTTGCAATGATTACAGAAGCCTTGTTACACTAGTGTTTCCCACATGCATTATAACCCAGTTTCTATAAAGCAGTTCTTATTGTCTTGCAGCTTTTATTTAAGCCCTTTTGAAAAGAACTTTGATTGCTTAATGGTTACTTTGCAGCAATGGATTTGCCTTTGACTAGCCAATCCTAATCCTGGCGTACCTGCCCTACTCTGCTGTATTGTATTTTGCCACACAACAATCTGAAATGTAACGTCACTAGTTGGAAAATAATGTTGCATAAAAATCCTCTTAAATCAGCCTATGATTATGTATAAAAGCTAAGTCCCAGCAGCCCATCCCAAGAGCATTATTATATGTAATTTGTATTATGTGTATTACAGTAGTGCATATGGACACCAACTGAGAATGGGGCTTTATTGTGCTAACCAAACATAGTAAGGGAGAGACAGTCCCTGCTCTAAAGATCTTATTATGCAAGACTGACAACAGATCAGGGCACAAGGGACCCAATGAATATGCCAGATGTCTGGGAATTGAGGCACCGAGAGATTACATGACTTGTCCGAAGTCACAGGCTGGTCTCCTATGTCCCAGGCCGTCTCTTTAACCACCCGATCATTATCTCCTTTCTCATATTAAATTTAAATATATTAGTCCTGGGCTCTGCAAAACACTGTCCAATCCATTAATGAATTAATACTGTATTTAATAAACTGATATATGTTTTAATCATTACATAATTATGCTTTCAGCACGCCACCATCCATGTCCAAACCCTGAGGCTGATGTTGTAAGGTGCTGACCACCCTATGGCTACGTCTACACGTGAAAGCTACATCGAAATAGGTTATTTCAATGTAGCGACATCGAAATAAGCTATTTCGATGAATAACGTCTACACGTCCTCCAGGGCTGGTGCCGTTGACGTTGAATGTTGACGTTGGGCAGCACCACATCGAAGTAGGTGCTGCAGGGGAATGTCTACATGCCAAAGTAGCACACATCGAAATAAGGGTGCCAGGAACAGCTGCAGACAGGGTCACAGGGCAGACTAGCACTTCCAGGGCAACAGCTAGGCGCTCCCTTAAAGAGCCCCTCCCAGACACACGCAGCCTGCACAGCACGCGGTCTGCAGAGCCATAGGCACGCACACCTTGGGTGACGCAGTCATGGACCCCCAGCAGCAGCAGCAGCCAGAGGTCCACCCAGCCACCCCTGCAGGAGCAGTGCTCGCCCTGCTCGATGCCATGCAGGAGGCAGCTGATCACATCCTAGCCACAGAGGAGGAGCTGCCCGCAGGGGAGGAGGAAGCAACCCCAAACCCTGCACCCCCCCCGCCCCTCCCCACCGCTGCACACACCACCGGCTGTGGAGCTACCCCACAAGCACCGACTGGTGGGAGCGGCTGGTGCTCAGAGAGTGGGACGACAACCGCTGGCTCCAGAACTTTCGCATGAGCCGGCAGACATTTCTGGAGCTATGCCAGTAGTTCACCCCCACGCTGAGGCACCAGGACACCTTCATGCGGCGTGCCCTCAGTGTCAAGAAATGGGTCGGCATCGCTGTCTGGAAGCTGGCCACTCCAGACAGCTACCGATCCTTGGGACAGCAGTTTGGCATTGGCAAGGCCACCGTCGGGGCTGTCCTCATGGAGGTAAGAGGACCCACGGGGGGAGGGGGAGGCAGCCCTGGCAGGGGAGGGGAGCCCTGGCAGCGGAGGGGAGGGGAGGGGAGCCCTGGCAGGGGAGGGCCACACATACCCTGCACACCCCTCATTGGTGGTCTCCCATGTGCTTCCCCTGAAGGTCATCCACACCATCAATGCCCTGCTCCTCCACAGGCTCGTGTGGCTTGGGGACCCGGATGCCGCCATCGTGGGGTTTGCCACCCTGGGCTTCCCCAATTGCTTCGGGGCTCTGGATGGGACCCATATCCCCATCTGTGTCCCGGAGCACCGTGGAGGATGCAACTTAAACAGGAAGGGCTACCACTCAGTGGTCCTCCAGGCCTTGGTGGACAGCCGGGGCCGCTTCCTGGACATTTATGTTGGCTGGCCTGGCAGCACCCACGACGCCCTGGTATTCCGGAATTTGGGCCTGTGCTGCCGGCTGGAGGCAAGGCCCTTCATCCCCCAGCGGGAGATCCCTGTGGGGGACACCACCATGCCCCTCTGCGTCATCACAGACGCGGCATACCCCCTCTGGCCCTGGCTCATGCACCCTTACATGGGCCACCTGTCAGCCAGCCAGGAGCGCTTCAACCAGCGCCTGAACCACGCGCACCAGGTGGTGGAGCGCACATTTGGCCACCTCAAAGGGCGCTGGAGGTGTCTCCTCACCTGCCTTGGTGCGTGCCCCACCAACATCCCCCAGATTGTGGGCGCGTGCAGCGCCCTCCACAACCTTGTCGAGAGCAAGGGGGAGGCATTCTTTCAGGGCTGGGCTGTGGAGGCCGGCAGGGCCGATGTGCAGCCACCCGCTGCCCCCAGTCGCCAGGTGGACCCCGAAGGGACCCGGGTCCGGGAGGCCCTGCGGGCTCAGTTTGACGAGGCCGCAGGGTGAACGCTGGCAGGCCCCCCACTGCACCCTCCCCATCCTCCACAACACTCCCTGGCCCTACGCCCACACCACAGAGCACCCAAGAGCACACACACACCACTTTTTGCAAATAAAAACAGACATTTGTTCGTCAAACCAGAGCATATGTTAAACTCTTATTATTATCATCATAACTAACTATTTACAGGCAAAATAAATATTGTATATATATGTATTATAAATAAGATAAGAAGAAAGAAAAAAGGGGAAGACAAGGAAGGGGAGAACTATTTACATGGGGGGGGGCAGGTATCAGCATAACAACATAACAACAGGGGTCTAATACAAACTATTTACAAAAGATGATAACTGAAGGGGATATATCCAGGGGGGGGCACGTCCTGGGCCCCACACCCCCTAATGGCCAGCGCTGGGGGTGGGCGGCCGTGACCCGCCCCTCAGCCTCAGCCCTGGCTGGGGCTGGCTGGGGGCCAGGCGGACCGGTAGATATGGCTGGCGGGTGTCAGCTGGCCCCAGGTCCCCCTCGGCGGAATGGCCCTCGGTGGCGGATGGCGGTGCGACGGCGGATGGAGCAGCGGGTGGAGCAGCGGGTGGAGCAGCGGGTGGAGCAGGCAGGGCAGGCAGAGCGGTGGCCAGAGTGTCGTGGAGGGCCAGGTAGTCCGCGATGCACTCAAAGGTGCGCATAAAGGCCCCCCCCCCCATGCCTCCTGGCGCCAGGCCAGCGCCCGCTCCTGTAATTGGAGGCGCCACTCCTCCACCCGCAGGCGCTGCTCGGAGACCTCCAGCTGCCGATGGAGGATCGCCAGCAGCTGCGGGGGTCCGTTGCCGTCCATGGGTGGTGCTGGCTCCGCCGTCGTCCCCGCCCTGGGGCCAGTCGGTGCTTCGCCGAGGGGCTGGCCTGGACTGATGGCCCTGGTGGGCTCTCTGGGACCACTGACACCTCACCGGCGCTCTCCGGTCCTTCCGATGGTGCAGCTGTGGAACATGGGTGGGGGGAAGAAAAGTGGAGCCAGCCGTTAGTGTGGGCCCCAAGCCGTGGCCCTTGTCCCCCAACCCCTCTGCTGCTGGTTCCCCATCCCTATCCCCGGGAGATGCTGATGATGATGATGGGTGTCCCACCCCCTCCCCCCGGGGGACCCTAGGTTCCGCTCCCCCCATCCCCAGAGATGGGGCATGGCACTGTCCTGCTGGGGGGGCAGGGGCTGATGCACTCTTCTGAGGGACATGCCACTGCTGTCCTTGGGGCCATGGTCATCTGGGCATGTGGAGGGCCCTGGTCATGTCTGTTACCCCTGCCCCTCAACCCCGGGGGTGTGCACCGGGGGCGTATATACCTGATGGTCTGCTCCCACGGTCGGGGGACAGCCGGTGGGCGGACGTGCTGCTGGAGCTCCATGATGGCAGGATTGTTTGGAGCCCCCTGTCACTGGAGGAGGACTCCCTCTCCTCCGGTGCCCCAGGGGTGGGCTCCTGGGGGGGCCCCTGCGGAGCGGGGCTTACCTCCGGGGCGGACTCCGCCTCCGGGGCCTGCTGGGGCTCGTCGGCTGAGGTATCAAGGTATCATGAGCTCATGGGAATAAGGGGACTTCAAAGTAGGTGGGGCCCTTTCGAAAAGGAGCCCTGTCTGGATGTGCCACGCGGCGGCAAGGCGCGTCAATTTCGAAGCTGCCGCCCGCATGCTAATAAAGCGCTGAATATGCATTTCAGTAAAATTTGCATGGCCATTTCGAAGTTTGGGGCACGTGTAGACACGGCCTCTCTCAGCTTCCTGCACAGGAAGGCAGGGGGCGGGGACCTTTAAGGGGCTGCTGCACGTGGTGACCATCGAGCTCAGGGGCTGGAGATAGTGTCTCTCAACCCCTCAGCTGATGGCTGCCATGGTGGACCCCGCTATTTCGATGTTGCGGGACGCACAACGGCTACATGTTCCCTACTTCAACGTTCAACGTCGAAGTAGGGCGCTATTCCCATCTCCTGATGGGGATAGCGACTTCGACGTCTTGCCGCCTTATGTCAATGTCAACTTCGAAATAGTGCCCGCCACGTGTAGCCGTGACGAGCACTATTTCAAAGTTGGCACAGCTACTTCGAAGTAGCTGGCACGTGTAGGCGTGGCTTATAACTCCCACTGATGTCAATAGGAGTTGGAGGTATTCAGCATCTCTTAGTAGCAGGGTTTTAATTAATGATCCAACTGTTAAGCTGTCAGTTCACTTTGTACTCTAGTTAATTAGAATATTTCTGTATCAGGTAAAAAAAGTGATTGTGTAAGTGCAAATATAGTCATTTCTACATCTGGCTTCCAACTTCTCCCATTGTTCGCAAGTCAGCTCCAAGAGAATTTCCTTCATCTTCTTTTGTTCATCATTGTACATATGGCGGGTGGGGGGGGGCTATTGATCAAGAAGAGACAGTCAAAAGAAGCGGGGGGCTCCCATCACCTCCTAGGTTCATAGTTATGCATACAGTTCTCTTGAAGCCACTGAGCCATTAGCATGCTTGTGAATGGCAAGGTTATATATCTCAGTTGCCATTTTTTCTCTTAATTTTCGTATGTTCCCACCCACCTCTCACTCACACCACCTCTTTTCACTGAAGCCAGCACTCCATTACTCAGGAATATTTTGTTCTATTCAGTTACACTGTGGCCATCTTCATGACAGCTGAAGATCCTGCCTTCAGTATAGATAGACTCTACCTCTACCATGAAGGCACTTTGATGCCAATGGAATTCTGCAGAGGTACCACATACAGGTCCACTTATGGGATCAAAGTCTTAGTGAGTATGATAATGGAGTTCAAACAGGATCATCAACTGACTGAGTCTAATACCAAATGTGGCTTGCCCCTGGCCATAATGTTGGTAATTTGGTCATGTCAACAATGTATTGGCTGCTCATGTTGAAAAGGCAAGAGTCAAGGAACCCCCAACAGAATACTCACTGCTGTAGCATGTAACAAAAGCACTCAGGAAGAAAGACCCGGCATTTTTTTATTAAACAATCCATTCACTGAGTCTGCTCAGGCTTCTGAAAAGGCTTTTGAAAAGCCTAAGCATACTCTGTACCCCAACACTTGATATTAACGTAGTTTCCTCAATACGAATATTAATTCAATACCATCATTAGCACAGTCACTCCCATGAAAGTGACTTGATAGAGCTCCCTTTGGCCACATGCAATATTTGTAGTTGTCTTTCTGGTTTTAGTTTAAGATCAAGGTGACTTTATATGCTGTAGTTCATTATTTCACAACAGTGTTGTCATTGGGCTATATTTTAAAACACAATTTGCCTCTACTCATCAATTGCTTTGTGAAATTTTCATGACCCTTGGAAGTCCAAATCCACTGATCTGGTCTTCTGTGTCACTGTGATGCTGCTGCTCAGGTTCCAATCACTGTTTGGCTATGTCTATACTACAGTGATCTGTTGAAAGAAGTTACTGTTGGAAGAGATCTTCCAGCAAAATATCTGTAGACAGATCATATCCACACACAAATATGTGGATCAAAAAAGCAATCTGCTCCAGCTACAGAGAGTGGACAGACTTCCCGGCCTCTCTCTCGACAGAATGGCCGACTGGAAGCTCAGCAAACAGGGCTGCCCAATGAACTGGAATCTCCATCTTTTGACAGAGGGCCCCTCAGAGCATCTACATGGTGTTTTTGTTAACAGAAACTGTCGACAAAGGCATTATTCCTCAACACAGAGAGGCAGAATGCTGTCAGTGGAACCGCTGAGTTTTGTTGACAAACTGTTGACAAAACGCATTTTGTGTGTAGGTGCTCTGTGAGTTCTGTTGACAAAATCCCAGCTTTGTCAACACAACTCTCTAGTGTAGATGTAACCTTATAGTCCCATAAGAGTCCAATCTGGTTCACTTCAGACTTCTCACTAAAATTAGCCCCCAGCTCGCTCACTCATACAAAAATCCCAAAATGTCAAAAATATGGGACATTTCAAAAAAAGCCATTCAAATTCATGTTATCTGTGACATATTTGGCAGCTGTGACAGAAGTCCAGACTAAATTATAATGTTTCAGCCTGTCCTGGTGTCCTTAATGAGGAAGACCTGGGGATACACACAAATTGAAGTTTCCCCACATGGCAGCCCATAGACACCCTAGGCTGATCCGTTACCTGCGGTACAGATTATCATTAAGTATGACATGGATTTGAGTGCCATTGCTGAGCTGGCTGTAAATTGAACTTGTCAGACTGAAGTGTATGTGCTCCAGTTCTTCATTTCACTAGTTCCTGTTGCTATAGTGACCATCAGAAATCAGAGCAAAAAAGGCAAAGAGAAAGAAAAGTTAGCATTTAAATAGCAGCCTCCATCTATAGGACTCGCCACACTGTTCCTCCTTCAGTTTCACAGTGCCAGGCTAATGGCAAAAGGAGTTAAGCTTGTTCCACAAAATTCAGATTTTAATCTGCAATTCAAACATACTAACATCAATGGGAGTCTTTTTGTTAACTTCACGGACCTTTGCATCAAGTCCATATTCCCTACAGAGGGAATTGAGACAATCTTTTTCTATCCAGTGGCTGATAGGATGACCCTGACGTGGATACACGTTAATGCCCCATTTAATCCAAAGAAAGAAACTAAGAAGGAAATACAAACATACATAGCTTAAGCTCTGCATCGTGGCAAATGCTAAACCTCATCTCCAGTTTATGGTGTGTGTCCTCACCATCTCCTGGCTTTGAGGCACCAATAGTTTGTTTAAGGAGGAGAAAAGTTTTGCTGGATCTGAGCTCCACAAGTGCTAGCAAGATACTTCTGAAACACCTTCCACATATTCCACACAATGGTACACATTTAAGGTACAGCTCTTAACCATTGTGGCCCAAATATTCCTAGGAGTTAGGTGCCTAAATAGCTTTTGAGGATCTGGGCCCGCCTGACATGTAAAACTATTAAAATTCCCCATTAATGCATCAGTAAATAACCTATATTCCTCTGTCATTAGGTAGGCTGAATTATTTGTGGGTATATGTTTAACACAACCTGTAGTTGTTGCATGAAAGACAATAAGAGCCAGACTTTTATCTCACACCTCTGTGAATCTCCAGTTGAATTAATTACCTAATATGAATAGGTAACCCTTTGACTTTGATAATTGCTCTTTACATAGGTTAAATAGTGTTGTCTCCCCAATGACTGTGCAGGTCACAGGAGCACTGCAAACCATTCTTTCAACTCACTCATATTAACAAATTTCTAGAGTTTGTAAAAAGCCAGTTTAGGCCTGTAAACAATGGGGTCCTCCTACATTATAATTACCCATCATGCAGTTCATGAAACATGATGGCAATGGTCAGACTGTTGAGACCCATAACAAGAAAGAGAATGTAACTGATTGGATAATAAACCAGCACCTACACCCAGAGCAAAGAGGAACACAACCATACTCAAACCACCAGGAATGCTGGATTTCAAGACAAAATTATGGAAAAAGTGGGTGCAAATTTGGGTCCATAAAGAACAGCAGACCACAGATGACAAAAATAAGAAAATTAAGATAAAGTTGTTTTAGTATCTGGTGGAGGGGGGGCGAAGGGGGAGGATAAGAGTAATGTTGCCAGGAATGATGAGTGGAAGGCTGGAAAAGCTGCTAAAGGGGTTTGATCCCACACAGAATGAGACTGCATGGATGTACTGTTTTAGCTTCTTGAATTTTTTTTTTAACTCAGAACCAAGAAACTGATGAGGCAATAGGTATGTACAACACAGAGCTGAGAAGTGACATCCGCAGGTAACTTCGGAGACATTAAAAATCCCCCCAGTTAAAGAAATGTTTGTTTGAGGAACCTGCGAGTCCAGCTTACGGGAGCTGTTGAGAGAAACAGCTCTAACCATAGAGAAATGTCTCCAGATAACAAGGGCAGCCAAACTGTTCAGGGAAAGGATGACAATAATAACAATCACTAGTGCAGAAGCAGTACTGTTGGCAACAGTGCAAGGGGTGTGGGGAACAGAAGCTACCCTGGGAAGAACAAAGCAGCCATACATGCAGTGATTGAGGAGGAGGAGATTTGCAGTGACTTCAGCAGATCCGAAGCCTCTCAGGACACATGTACTGAGGAAGGAAGCTGCCAGCACTTCTACTACAACATTTGGAACTGGGCTAGTCCAAAGCCTGGTTCCATTCCAGCTGGATTGTGAGGCCATCCCCAGTGCAATCCCAGCAGCACTGCTGAGCAGCAAAATGCAGAACCACTGAATGGATCATTCCCAGTGACTGAGGGCAAAAGTGTTCTCTGCCTCTCTGTCATGAATTGATTCTGCCATGTTGAGCTAGATGAGCCATCCAGCACCTCACACCCTTTGCCACACCTGTTAGGGAGATACCAGTACGTATGAATGTCAGTGTGCCTCGGCGTGGCCCCAGAAGTTTTCCAATGAAAGCCAAACCAGGCATTAGAGGCACTCCCTGTCATCAACACTGTAAGTGATGAAATTCTTGTAGGGAAAGGAAGCTCAAAGAAGAGGCAAATCTAGGTCATTGACACCAAGATGTGACAATTCCTAAAAAGTACTGGGCACAGAATACTAGGCTGAATGCAGATAAGCTGAAACTAAGGGAACTGAAATCCCTATACCAGACACCAGGGCTGTGTCTACACTAGCAAGTTCTTTTGAAAGAGTTTTCGAAAGAAGGGGGCTCTTTTGAAAGATACAGCCTAGCATCTACACACAAAAAGTGTTCTCCCAAAAGTAAATTGTGGCACTCCTTTCAAAAATTGTTCTTCCTTTCCTGTTTCAGGTACAGCACCCCCTTTCAAATGCTTCTTTTGAAAGAAAATATGCATAGATGCTCTGCAGCCCTTTCTTTTGAAAGAGCAGTCCTCATGGGACCTGATTTTTCGATCCCTGGCCCATTCTTTTGAAAGAGAGTGGGCTGTGTGGGCACGTTCTTTCAAAAGAGCAGATCACTCTTTTAATCCGCTTTTTTGTGTGTGAACGCTCTCCTTCGAAAGAAGTTCTTTTGGAAGATCTCTGTAGTGTAAGCATAGGCCAGCTGTCTTCTGCAGGACTCTGAATTGATCTTGACAAACCCAGGGTCATTAAGGAAATACCCAGATCAAAAGATTTGAAGGGTTTCCAACAATTCACAGGGATGGCCAATTACCTTCTCAGACACTTCATAAGGCTGGAGTTGCTTTTGTAAATGGATCTTAGACTGCTACATTAAGAACTTTGAAACTTTCTCCCCTTAGCCCTTGATAGAGAAGCTCATGCTTTTAGGCCCAGAGACCCAGGTTCTATGTCATAGCTCACTTAGCTTGGGTTGTCACTACACAATCAGAGGGAATTCTTTAAAGTCATGGTTGAATTGCTTCATCGTATAAGGGTATGCTAAAATCCATTTATATGATGCCAGACTCCAAGCTGATCTCACAAGATTAGTCCTATAATAAATGTAAGACACCTTCAATCTGAGAACATACAATTTATCAGCTTCTACTTTGATGGAAATATTGAAAAGTACTGTATACCAATACCCAACAGACCTACTATTACAAGAAAACAAATTAGAAAGAGAAGCCACAAAAGCTAATCTCTCCCTGTGGGAGAAAAGGGAGAGAACTTGAAACTTGCTGACAGAAAAATGTAAGAATAGCTTGGAAATAAAATAATTTAAGCACATTAAAAGTAGAAGAGAATCACAGCCAATCTGTGCCACAAAGAAAGGGAAAGGGCTGCCAGGATGCAGCTTGTTGAGGGGCACCAGGCAGAAGCAGCAATGCTACTATAAGGTAGGAAGTTGGAAAGGCAAGTTCTCAGAGCTGTCCCATCCACAGAATGAACTAGGGTGGCTGCCCCAGGTGCCACACTTTTGGGAGCCCCAAGACTGCCAACCCAACAGTCCTATGGACAGGAAGGACCTGGGGGATTACAGGGGCCTGGAGCTGCAGCAGCAGGGGCCTCCCCTCCTCCTGCCTCCACTCATCACTCATGTGGGAGGAGCTGGATCAACCTGGAAGCCTGCTCCACAGTGCTGTGCTCCCCTCTCCTGGCCTGCTGTGCTTGGCTTCTCAGCAGAAGTGGGAAGCAGAGAGACCTGTCCCTGTGCACTCCAGTTCCAACTGCTGCAGAGAAGTGAGTCATAGTGGGCCAGGAGGCCAGTGTGGCAGGGTGGACCAGGCTGCCAGGCTGCTCTGGTTCCTAGCTCCTGCTGCCTGCATGGTGAGTAGGTGGGGAGGTGAACCCTGCTGCAGCTGCATCTCCATAATTCCCCAGGCTGTGTGCTAGGGGTAAAGGGAAGAGGGCAGAGTAGGGGCAGGAGTTGTGAAGGCGACTCATGGGGCCTGCAGCTTGTGGAGGGGGGATTGCTCCAGGCCCCATACTTGAGGGTGGGTGGTTGCCTCAGACCCCGTAGTCCCATCAGGGTGGCCCTGCATATTCCCCACATAATATTTGATTGAGCTGGTTTATGCCTTAAGGTTGCATGGCACATGGATTGAAGGAAATGAAATGGATCTAATTCTGCCTTCATTGCACAGAGGCAACCTCACTGAGCAGCCATTATGCCATGAGACAACAGAGGTGTAAAATGCAATTTCATGCTACTCTGGGCATTTGCATTCTTACAAAATACATTACCATCTCACTACAAGCCCAAAGTTTGCTGAGTCCATTCAAACCACATGTAGCTATTGTACTACTCAGGTACATATGGTATAGAAGAATACAAGATACTCCAATTGCCCCCTCCATCCCCGGCAATTTGCAGCAAGGACTGTGTTAAGTGCATTGATTAACGACTGTTGGTGTGGAAGCAAGAGGATATTTACAAGTAAAAGGTCTAGATCAACTTGGAAAAATATACATCAACTTGCATTCCTATGAAGAAAAACACATTTCCAATCAAGCCTCTGAGTATGAGCTTGTTCAGGAAATACTGTCACTGTTGCTTATGCCTACAGAAGTCAGGGATAGTGAATACAAACATTTGAGAACAGGGTTTTGCAGAATAAATAAATATAATATATTTAAAATATAATTTTAAATTTAGAGATGATTGAGTAAAAAAAATGCAAGTTGCCGCTTTTAATTGAAGAGCTTTTTAAAGAATGGTTCTATCTGTAGTTTCCTCATTATCTAAGTCCTAACTATGCAGTAGGTACAGTACCGGGCAAATACTCTACCCCAACAGGTTTATCAATGTACAATTGTCTGTTGTAAAATACTCTGGGCAATGTGTATATCCTGAAAAGGACTTTAAGGTTGAAATTTTCAAGTGCACCAAGCACTATTGCAACTCTATTCCCACTGAAGTCAGTAGGCAATTTAACATATATTTGACTTCAGTATACGCACACATTCTGAATCAGCTCATGAACACACTCTGGGCTTGCCAAGTAAGTCAAATTTAAGTACTGGGCAAATTGGTTCAAATTATAGAAAGAACAGAACTGTCAGACACCTAGATGGACATAATTTGATGGGGAAAAATCAACATGTCTTATTAGTATCAGAGAGGTCACCGTGTTAGTCTGTATCTTCAAGAACAACAAAAAGTCCTGTGGCACCTTATAGACTAACAGATATTTTGGAGCATAAGTTTTCGTGGGCAAAGACCCTTGCTACTCATGCATCTGATGAAGCGGGTCTTTGCCCACGAAAGCTTATGCTCCAAAATATTTGTTAGTCTATAAGGTGCCACAGGACTTCTTCATGTCTTACTAATCCACTAAAATTATTTGAGAGGGTCAACAAACAGGTGGACAAGGAGTTCCACTGGATATAGTGTATCAAAACAAAAAAAATGGTCATGTAGCACTTTAAAGCCGAACAAAATAATTGATTAGGTGATGAGCTAATTTGACAAGGTCCCTCACCAAAGGCTCTTAAGCAAAGTAAGCTGTCATGAGATAAGAGGGAAGGTTCTCGCATGGACTGATAATTGGTTAAAAGGTCTGGAACAATGGGTAGGAATCAGTTTTAGGTTTTCAGAATGGAGAGAGGTAAGTAGTGACGTCCTATGTGGGTATTTATTGGGAATAATCCTATGCAACATATTCATAAATGATCTTGAGAATGGAGTAAAGAGTGAAGTGGCAACATTGGCAGATGATACTAAATTGCTTAAGAGAGTTAAGTTGAAAGCAGACTGTGAAGAGCTTCAAAGTTCCCTCTCAGCATTAGATGACTGGGCAACAAAATGGCAGATGATTTTTAATCTTGATAAGTGCAAGGTTATGCATATTGGAAAATATAATCCCAACAATATGTATACAGTTGTGGATGGTTCTCTGTGCACATCCACTCAGTGTGCAGCAGCAGTCAAAAAGAAAACAGAACGTTAGGAATATTTAAAAAGGGAGTAGAAAGTAAGACAGAGAGTATCTTCTTGTGTTTATACAGATCCATGGTAGCCCGCATCTTGGATCCTGCAGGCAGATGTGGGCAACTCATCTCAAAACTGATACCCTGGTATTGCACAGAGTTCAGAAAAGGGCAATAAAAACGGTTGGGGGGGGTTGAAAGGGTGCCATATGAAGAAAATATTAAAAAGACTGAGACTTTTCATCTTAGAAAAGAAGAGACTAAGGAGAGGGGATATAATAGAGCCTATAAAATGATGACTGGTATTGAGAAAGTAACTAAGGAAAAGTTATGTACTTGTTCCCAACCAAATGAAATTAATAGGTAGCAAGTTTAAACCCAACAAAAGGAAATATGTCTTCACACACCACACAATCAACCTTTGGAACTCCTTTCCAGAGGATGTTGTGAAAATCATGATTTTAATAGGGTTTTACAAAATAACTAGATAAATATATTGGGGATAGTAACAGACAGGTATCTGTGTTTGTCTGTACTCCAACCAAACAAAGCAGCAGAAATCTAGCACTTTAGAGACTAACAAAATGATATATTCGGGGATGAGCTTTTGTGGGACAGATCCACTTCATCAGACCCATTTCGTTTCCAATACAGACTGACATTTATGAGTACATGTCAGTCTGTATTGGAAATGAAATTGATCTGATGAAGTGGGTCTGTCCCACAAAACCTCATCACCGAATATATCATTTTGTTAGTCTTTAAATTGCTACATTTCTGATACATTTGGGGATAGGTCCATCAATGGCTATTAGCCAGGATCAGTGGGGATGGTGCCCCTAGTCTCTGTCATAAGCTAGGAATGAGTGATGGTATGGATCACTTGCTTATTACTGGTTCTGTTCATTTCCTCTGAGGCACCTGCTGTTGGTTACTGCTAGAAAACAGAATAATATCAGGACAGGTGGACCTTTGGTCTGTCTAGATGTGAAACTAACTAAATTTCTAACAGGTACTTTTGTATTGCACTGTCCCCTGTTGGAGGGCCCTAAGGGCAGGGTGTAGGAGGGCTGTCATACAACAGGACCCTAAAGAAATTTGTGTGGGGTGAAGTGAAGGGGGATCGGAACATGGGGCTGTGATGGATGTGGATGGAGATGTGTGTGTGTGTGCAGGAGTTTGAGCATGTGGGAGGCTCAGGACAGGGCCGGGTGTGGATGGGATGCAGGAGGCAGGCTTGGGGTGTGTGCAGAGGGGCTCAGGGCACAGGAATGGGGTATGTGTGGATGCACAGAGTGCAGGAGGCAAAATTGCTATTTAGGGAGGATTCATACCAGGAGGCTGCTGCTGCTCACCCTCCCCTTCCTTACCCAGGCAGGAATGAGAGGAATACCCCCCCACTGCATGCTTTGCTCCCACTCCTTGGGGGAAGGAGAAACACAAGCAAAGTCCCTGCAAGAGTCTTGGGGGGTAGGGATCATCTCCCCTCCCTAAGTGGCTCCTGGACAGCAGGGCTTAGGGATGGGGCAATTCTAGAATTGAGGGGAAGCGCGGCCCCAGCCAGCTCCTGGCTTTAACCTGCCTGGCTGCTGCTTAGCTTGGGAGGAGTACGCCACACTGTCTCCTGCCACTGTGCATCCCAGGAGGCCGTCTCTTTCTTGTTGGAGAGGCGCAGCAAGGTGCACTTTCACCTCTGGGTCTGACCCAGCATGGCTGTTCTTATGTACAATTCAAGAGCTCTGAATGCTTTCTGGGACTCAGTTCTGCTGCCTGTTGTCAGTGGGAATTTTCCCAGTGACGTCAACGAGAGCCTGAGAAGCCCAAAATAGAAGTGTTTTTTTGGATGCTTCTCTCCTCTCCCTTCCTGAGAGTCACTTAGGCCATGGCACACACACACATTTTGAAAAAAATATCATTTCGAAAGATAGCATGAGGTAGTTATCCTACTCTGAATGTTATCTTATGGTCTCAGCAGCTGTGGTTACTCCCATGCTGGGAGCAGTTTGAATTTTCCGGCTGCTTGGAGGTTTGATTGTTGGCAGATTGTACTCTAATGGGCAAATGGTGCCGATCTTAGCTAGGAGAAACTTGGTTTTTTACTGTCTCTGCAATGCAGCTCCATTGATAATGCATACAAAAATATGGCACAGTTATTTTACAATAAAAAGCACATCTTCACCAGGCTGGCATTTGTAATCTGTACCCCACGCTGTCTGCTTCTATTGCTCTCATCGATATTTATGGAGATTTGGCAGCAAATATTTAGAGTTACTTAAGTCAAAGAAGAATGGATCTATTTTTGATGTTTGTTTTCACTTATACATAAAAGAAAAATTCTGTGAGGGTGAGAGAGGCAATTTTTTCCCACGAGTCATCTTGCTTTCAAAAGATGAGGTATCACTCCTCAATATCTCCGTGACTTGGCAACTCATTTACACAGTTTTACTGCTTTGGACATAACACAGCTGAGTTCCTAGCTTGATGAAATATTGTTATCCACATAATTCATTTTATGCTCTTCGACGAGGTATTCAGATTTGCGGCTGTTTCCATTTGAGGTTAAAATTGGATTGAAAATTCATGTTTAAGATGCACAGATGAGGCAAGTCTGAGTATCAGGAAAGTGTCAATTAAATTCACCTTCTACTCTATGGCATAAAAATCTGCTCTGAAAGCCTTGAAACATGCTCCCATTAGCATATCAATTGAAGGCAGCAGAAATAACTCAAGTCAGAGGTGAACACAAGCTTATTTCAAGATCTTTATAATAAACTTCTAGTCTGTTATATTAAGAGTAAGAATGCTGATTGCTGTACATAGTAATGGGCTACAGAGTAGCAATTCATTGTTTATTCTTTGATCATATACACTCATTAATGATGTTATTGATTAAACTTCAATTATCATTTCACTGATTAACTCATCTTTCATCTTTTTATTTCTCTCATAAAATGCAGCAAAGGTCACATGAGTGATATATTAATTCAGAAATGGTTACAAACTTAAAAGAAACAACAACAGATATTCTCTCTTGGGGAATCACATGTCCCTCAGCCTCTGCACCAAGAGGAACAGAAGGAAAAATGTCCTATTTACGAAAGCTACCTTTTAAAAATATTTTATTGGAAAAGTTTGACTTCTTTTCACTGGGATTAATGTGAAAAAACATGTGTCAATGAATAACCAGGTAGCCCTTTATTTACAATTAATAATCCCAGCAGGCTGACTATTGAAGTTCAATTGGAAAAAACACCTGAAAGTTTTTATGCTTATCTTAACTTTTTTAGCATGCAAAATTTAGCCTGATATTTCTTTCTTCTAAGAATTCTTGTTTCAGTAAGGCCAAGATGCCACAATCTTCTTGTCCTTACACCTTCTGGATTGTGACAATCTAGGCAGGCAAGACAATAAAAATAATTCATAAAAAGTTAGAGGATCCACCAAGTAAAAAGGCAATTATTGTTTTTAAAAAATACTCCTGCATGTGTTATTAATAATCCCCTAAAAAGGATTATATCTGATTAAATAGCTAACTTACCTTGCACCATTTGTGCAATTTATTTACTTTTTAAATAATCATCCAACTTGGTCAATAAAAATAAACTCATCATTTCCACTTTATTTTTTGCCTGTTTCCATGCCTTGGTCTTATGGACTAGCACCAGGCTTCCTGCCTTTCCAAATTTCAAACACAGACTGCATTTCTCCAATCTGATCCTTGCAGGCAGCCTCCTGATACTCTACCAAACGATCAGGGTCCCTGGAGCAAACTCCCATAACAATCTGTCTGCACTGAAGTTTTCAAGGAGATGAGTATCAGAACAAAGCTCCTATGATTACTACCTTTCCAAAGCCATTTTTACAATACTAAAATTGGTGTAAAGCTTTGCATAGTACCTTGTTAAGTGAACCGTATATATTATTTTTGCTGTGTCTATCTGTCTGTCTGCCTGGGCAAGGTTCTACCTCACCGCCACACTGTGCTGGCCCGAGCCCTCCAATGGACCCTGCCCTCACCATGCCTGCCCCAGCCCTTCTCCTGGCCAGCACTGGGCCTGTACATGTGCCTGTCTAGAACTTTCTTCCAGTCCAACTTCCACTTGCAAGCAAAGCTGTAAGAGGGTTTCTAGTATTTCTGAAAAGCGACATTCAGATAGTCCCCATGTCTATTGCCCTCTTCGACTGTCAGTTTAGAAGCTGTTTTTCTTTTGTGACCTGGCTCACTCCTCTCAGGTCTTACTGAAACTCCCAAGGGATGGAAAACTACACACAGATCAAGCCTATTTGTTGCTATCAGGGAAAAGAAACACTCCATAAATACCAAAGTTTTTTCCCTAATGTTTCACTAAGGTTGCCACATGGAGAAAGTGAGTCTGTATACGAGAATTAGAGATAGTGAAAGTTTGAAACCCTGTGGGGAAACTGACATTTACTTTGCCCTTGTTGAGACCTTTCCAGTCTCTACAAAAATCCATCTGGCAACAATAGACTTTCAAGCGAAAGTCAGGTGAGGGAAAGACGTTTCTACATTCAGTTAATTGAGTGTCTATTCAGTTTAATTAATTACAGGCCCAGTTGTGCATTTGTTCTATAGGTTGGAGAGCCCACTGAATGTAATGAAACTACTCCCATGAGCAAGTGAGTTGGGACTAGCAACACAATTAATTAAGATCTTGTCTAGCAGAAGAACCTTGCTGCTACTCTGTGCAGAGGAGAGCCAGGTCAGGTGGAAGTAGCAGCCCCATGTTGAGTTGCCCTTGCCCAGTCCTGCATCAGCTTCACTGCCAGTTATAGGTCTATGCTTTTGTAGGCTCTCTGGCTGGGAGATGGGCATTATCCTTCTCAGCTACATTCCACTGTGTACTTAGTAGCCATTGCATCCATACCCAGGCCTGCCAACGGCAGGGCAAAGGGGCCAATTGACTCAGGGGCCAGAGAGTCAAAGGAGTCCAGGGCTGCAGCCATGGCTGCTGCTGCAGTGGCAATGGCAACAGCCAGAGCCCTGGGCCCAAAATTGCTGCTGAAGTGCTGGGCAACAAACTACAAACATGCTAACTTTCAGGGGTGGGAGGGATAGCTTGGTGTCTTGCACATTGGCCTACTAAACCCCAAGGTTGTGAGCTCAATCCTTGAGAAGACCATTTAGGGATTGGGGCAAATAGATGTCTGGGGTGGTGCTTGGTCCTGCTAAGTGGGCAGGGGACTGGACTAGATGACCTCCCAAGGGCCCTTCCAGTTCTGGGAGATGTGTATCTCCAGTTACTGGCAAATGAAATTTAATATGGGTAAGTGTAAGGTAATGCACATTGAGGTGGGGGGGGGGGAAATAACCCCCACTATACTTACAATATGATGGGGGCTAATTTAGCTATAACTAATCAAGAAAGAGATCTTGGAGTTGTTGTGGATAGTTCCTTGAAAACATCCACACAGTGTGCAGAGGCAGGCAAATAGGATGTTAGGTATTACTAAAAAAGGGATAGAAAATAAGACAAGGGCCGTGTCTACACTAGCCAAAAACTTCAAAATGGCCATGCAAATGGCCATTTTGAAGTTTACTAATGAAGTGCTGAAATACACATTCAGCACCTCATTAGCATGTGGGCAGCTGCGGCACTTTGAAATTGACGCGGCTCGGCCAGACAGGGCTCTTTTTCAAAAGGACCCCGGCTGCTTCAAAGTCCCCTTATTCCTATCTGCTCATAGGAAGAAGGGGACTTCAAAGTAGCTGGGGTCCTTTCGAAAAGGAACCCCGTCTGGATGAGCCACATCAATTTCGAAGTGCCGTGGCCGCCCACATGCTAATGAGATGCTGAATATGTATTTCAGTGCTTCATTAGTAAACTTCAAAATGGCTATTTGCATAGCAATTTTGAAGTTTTTGGCTAGTGTAGACACGGCCAAGGAGTATTTTAATGCCCCTATATAAATCTATGGTACACCCACATCTTGAATACTGTGTACAGATGTGGTCTCCTCACCTAAAAAAAAGATATCTTGCACTGGAAAAGGTTCAGAAAAGGGCAACTAGAATGATTAGAGGCTTGGAACAGGTCCTGTATGAGGAGATGCTAAAAAGATTGGGACTTTTCAGTTTAGAAAAGAGGAGGCTGAGGGGGGACATGATAGAGGTATATAAAATTATGACAGGCATGGAGAGGGTGAATAAGGAGTAGTTATTTACTTGTGCCCATAATACAAGAACTAGAGAACGCCAAATGAAATTAATGGGTAGCAGGTTTAAAACTAATACAAGAAAGTTCTTCTTGACTCAGCACATAGTAAAGCTGTAGAACTCCTTGCCAGAGGAGACTGTGAAGGCTACGACTGTAACAGAATTTAAGAAAGAGCTAGATAAATTCATGGAAGTTAGGTCCATAAAGGGCTATTAGCCATGGGTAGGAATGGTATCCCTGGCCTCTGATGGTCAGAGGCTGGAGATGGATGGCATGAGACAAATTGCTTGATTATTGTCTTCGGTTCCCCCCGCCCCCGAGGCACCCAGCACTGGCCACTGGCCACTGTTGGCAGACAGGCTACTGGGCTGGATGGACCTTTGGTCTGACCCGGTATGGCCATTTTTATGTTCTTATGTTCTAAGGGCTGGGGAGTGACACACTACAGGCAGAGCTGGCACCTGTTTGCCCTAGGCTCTGCCCCTTCTGGCCTCAGCCACACCGCCCTCAGAGTACACACATGCCCCCCAACCCCTTGCCCAGAGGTCTGCAGAGGCTGTCAGCTCTACAGTCCATAACACAGGCTGAGTTAAGGGAAATAATCATGCTGAGAAAATGGTGACCCTGCTGAACTGGTGTCTATGTCTTAGAGATACGAAAAATTGAATTATCTCAATGGACAGAAACTCCTTCAAAGACAGGAGATGCTCAGAACAAGGGGAAGTGGTGAGATCAAAGGTGGCTCACTTGGACCTATATGTATCGTACCTTTTCTTTAAAAAAAAAAAAAATGAGCAGCCAGTACTCAGCTGGCTTCCTGTCCCACTCCCCAGCCAGTCCCATGGCTGGGCTGCTGAGGTTCCAGTTCTCAGTCCTGGCACAAAAAAAGCACTATATATATCAATTCTTGTGAAAGACGGTTTATATGAAAGGAGGAGGAATGGGGAAAGGAGCTTAGAATATATTTGTATTATCTGAATGAATCCGTACCACGAAGACAGGAAAGAGAGAGGCTGGGAAGGATGATTCTGTTTTCTTCCCATTTTCAGGTGAGGGGGAAGGCATAGAAGAACAGCTTTGAAGGAAGCCACAGTGTCATAGGAGAAGGTTCTAGGCTAGAGAAATGTGCAGGCACTGACCCTTCCCTTTATGAGAGCCCTAAAACTAAAGGAGCTAGAGCAGCGATGTGCAACCTAGGCTAGTGAGTGGGCCACAGGAGCACCCCTCATCTCAGTGGGCTCCAAGGTTGTCGCAACCAAGATGGTCTACTGGGAGTGGGCAGTTTTGTAAACTGTGCTTGCATCCCTAGAATTTGCAGGGTTTGACCCTTGAACCATAGCAGCGCCTTGATTGCTTGCAAAATCAAAGGTGTGTGCAAGCAGCACACACCTCAATTCACATACCCTTGTTTTCTGAGAGCATCACTTCAATAAAACTGGTAGGAAAAAGTCTATGTAGATGGAAACCGGCAGAATCTGGCAACCCTGTGCACGGGCATTAGTAGATGAACTGTCTCCTAGGACACATATAGAACATCAATGGGCTGCATGCAGCCCACAGGCTGAAGGTTGCTGACCACTGGAGGACAAAGTCATATTGAGGTAAAAAAAAATCCCTCCCTTCTCCTTGATAAAACAACTGGGTGGAAGCTGCAGGAGCCGAAAATAATTGTCTCCTACTCCCATTGTGGGGCTTTTCCTGACTAGGTGAACACTGTAACAATGTAGAAGACAACAAAAAAGAAACCTTCTTTATATGGGAATATTTGGTCTAGGGTGGGTGGGATTGACTGTATAGAGAGGTGAGGGGTTCCAGTCGATGATATAATGAATAAACACAGATCTCGGGCAGAATCATGATCAGAATCATTAAAAGCTTAGTCTAAATCCAATGGATCAGACCCCTAAGAATGGGTCAAAGATTGGGGCACTCAGATTAGACAAGGCGGTTTGACTCTTAGACAAGGCGGTTTGACTCATGCCCTGTTTATGGAGAGGGATGTCCTGCCCAATGGAATAAGATGCCCTATACAAAGGTCAGAGGATGGTGTTTTTTAAAGGCTGTTATCAAAGACAGTGGTGAACATCGTTGGCCTCTTGTATTTCCCTCTGTTGAATTAATTATTCTACAGGGACTTTTCCCCCTTCCCATAATAGCTGTAATGTCAGATATTGGATAGTAGGTGGGAGGTTGAGAAGATGCAACAAAACTTACCAGCAATAAAGAAGGACTATGAACAGCTACAGAGAAAGAACGAGATTGCTGTCCCTAGGCAGCTGTTTAAAATACAGCCTCAGCTGCTACTAGACTTTTCCATCAGGAGGACACAGAGAGGTTAGAGAGACAACAAAAGAAGCATGGCCAATGGTGGGAGTAAAGGATGTGGGACTTTCACTTATTTCTTGTTCAAGAAGAAACAGAGACACACTATCCAGTGGTTTGTAGATACAATGTTATTCCAGTAAGTTCTGAAACATTTGATATGCAAACATAACTGCCCTCCAACAGACTTGAACCTGGGACCATCTACAGTTTGAGCTAATGGCCAGCTGGCTTTCAGCATAAGCTGTAGAGGATGCTTATTCTTAATCTGTGAAGTGGTCTAGGTGCCACTACATGGGACAGTGAACCGCACATAGGTGTGTGTGTGTTATACAGCATAGAAAATGTAAAGAAGACAACATATTTTCCCTGTTGAACCCATGTTGGCTTTCAAGTCCATTGCTCTAACCCATAGAAAATCTCAGAGCAATGAGGGGCATGATGGAAAACAAAAGTCCCTGTTTACCCCAAAGAACTACATGTGTTTTCTCATCTTTGCCGCCACAGCCTGGATGTGGTGATAACAGAGGACAATTCCTGCCGGAGCAGCTGTTTTGCAAGCACCAGATCCTGAAGTCTTACACAAGCCAAAGTCCTGGGGAATTTTGCTGGTGTTAAGCCCAATGAAACAGACAGTTTCCATATTCTGTAGCAGCAGCAGGCATTTGTTTTTCAGTTATGGCAGTTTTAGCATTAAAACACGAAGATTAAAGGTCTAGGCCCCTTGGGTTTGGCTGAGGAGTGCACACTACAACCAAGGAAAATGAAGGCAGAGAGGTTGGTATGCATCCTTGATCTTTGGCCAGATAGGTGTCGAACTAGTCCTGAGCGTAACACACAGCTGCCATTTGAGATGCTGAAGTTACTCTGTGTTCCAATGGCAAGAGGCCAATGTGACAGGAACAGCAGAACATAGAATACTGCCAACAGGCATTGATCCCTCGGTGACACCCCATAATAGCAAAAGGCCTAGAACTTGTCCACAGATAACAGGCTTTATCAGACATGTACAAAAACTGATTTTGTTGCTATTTCTTTTTTATAATAAAACTGATGGGAGGTGCCACTGGTGTACATAGAGTGGCTGAGTTCCTCACTGCTAAGTGACTAGAGGTGTCCTTTATACGGCAGACATCAGGGTTGAAAAAGAAGATCCCTGTTTGTTCCAGTGCTGGTATCTCTAATGATTTTGTCATGAGACTCACAATAACCAATTCCTGGGGTCCAGCGGGTATGTGATGATATCAGCTGTCATTCTTAAAGAATGTGTAAACTCCTAGCACTCATAGCTACTATGAAAACTTCAAAATGTGACCTCCATGCACCCTAAAGGCAAACAAAAATGATTGCAGATCTAAATTTTTGACAGTCTCATGATTTTTAAAGCCAATATCATGAGTTTGGACCATTTGGGGTTGGCGATACTATGGTTAGTTCAGTCACAGATAGAAGACCCAGAAATCTCAGGCTCACGTTAAGGCTGAGAGAACATCCATGATGCTAAATTATTCTAATCTGAACAGAGTCTTTTGAGGTTTACTCTGTGTTGACCTGGAGTTAGAGCCATTTTCACAGAAGATAAGTAATCCTGACACAGAGTCAGACTCTTATTTCCAGCAGGATCAATCTGAAAGGAGCACATGCTTTTTTTCTAAGACCCCCTCCAACTTGCCTCAGGAACGGTTTTAAACAAGGAAATGGACTCTCCCTGCTGTTGCCCTGCTACACTCTCACCCACAATAAAGAAAAGGCAGGAAAAATCCAGATTCTTGTATCATGTTCCATGTGCTACAAAACCTGCCTTTCCGCGCCATGCTAAATTCACCCTTGTTCTCCCTCAGCTTGGAACAGATGCCGTAGGGGTGTTTGGGGTGCTAAACTGGCAAAAGGTAAGGGTTGTCATGTTTCATTTATCTCTCTACTCCTGCCTTTAACATGCAAATCTTGTCTCTTACTCATGCATATATTATTTATTATTATATCTATTGTGCACAAAAGTCCCAATCATGACCCCGCATCCCTCTGTATTCCATGCTGTGCCACCAACACAAAAGAAGATGACAAAGAACTTGCACTCAGACAGGAAGCCTCTTAACATCAGCAACATCCAACAGAACAGATCCCGCAGCTTCTACTTTTTGTCTGCAATGCTCTAGACAGCTTTAGGTCTCAGTTATGGAAGAAAATCCTTTTTCAGTACAAAGCCATGAGGCCAATACAACACTGGCTTAATGCCAGTCAGTTCTAACTGGGTAATGAAAGGTGAAACCATAACTTCCAGATGCAACTTTGGGGGTTTTCAAATCATTGTCACTGTAGCGTTGCTACTTGGAATTTCTCCCTTGCAGTCCTGAGTGTGCTCTCATATCCACCAATGGAACTCAGGAGGTTGGTGTAGTTTAAAAGATAAGTGAATCTGGCCCTTCCTTAGCTCATTGCTCCTGCACCTTATTGCACAAAGAGTTCTACCTCTTGTCCACAGACTCAGTAAGAGGTCCCAGAGGCATCCTTATAGCTGTCTTTCTCTTCGAGGTTGATTTGAAAGTGGAAAAGATAGCTAGTATTGTCATAATCCTCCTTTAATATCCATCACCATGAGAAATAACAGTATGCATCTCGCACATGATTTATTAATGCACATGTATTAAAGAAACGTGATCATAAATCATGTGCCTTATTTCAGCTGTAGTCCTCAGCCATCTGGTCACTTTGCTTTCTATGGACATTATTTTGTTTCTGTCAAGTCTTGTTGATATATTTAACAGATATTTGTCTTCACGCTTCAAATGCTCCTCTAATTTTTCCTGTCAAAGTTGTTCCCCACTCTGACCCTTTGAGTGGAGGTGAGGGCCTGCAAGAGACCTTAAAATACGTTGACACCAGAGGCTTGCGTTAAAAATTTTTCAAGGTCACAGATTCCCTGTTCTTGGGTTGGTATCGCTGGCACCATTCAAAAGCAAAAACCCCTTTAAAAGCCAGGAAGACACACTTAGGAATTCCTTCCTCTGAGGCATCCTCTCTTTTTAAACTCTCCCTTCAAAAAGAGCTTGAAAACTGAAAAGACGTTTATCAGGCTGTCATAATACCATGAGTCCACAGCTAAAGGCTCGCTGCTCCCACTTGGAAATTCTCAGCCTCTTCCTGTTACTGAAGAGCAGTGGCCAGAGTGGAGCATTGGCAGGGGCATTATGGGTTGTATACAGGACACCTGTGGAGACTAATAAATTCACTTTTAAGACGTGGCACTTCCACACTTGCATTTAATCAGACTTCTGAATTTGAGCTTCAGGCTCTACCCATCACGTAACTGCAATTTTGTAATCTTGAGATTATTGAACCCAAAATCGGGCTAATTGGCTTTACAGTGAAGACAGTCCTATGGTAAAATTGAGTTAAATGAATTAAATTTGATTTTATCTCATAGCGTAGATGCAGCCTTAGTAGTTTGGCTTTGCAGTGTTAGGCACAGACACACACATCCTCACACCTTTTAGGACACAAGAATCACATCATGGTCTTAAACAGGTGACTTTTAACAACAAAAAAGAAAAAGAAAACATGCCGAGTGAAACAGTCCTGTAGCACTTTAAAGACCAACAAACTTATTTATTAGGTGATAAGCTTTCGTGAGGCAGACCCACTACCTGCCACCTAATAAATTATTTTGCTAGCCTTTAAAGTGCTAAAGAACTGCTGGTTTGTTTCGTTAGAGTGCAGATGAACACAGCTACCTCTCTGTTACGCTTAGTGAAACATGACTTGGCTCTTAGGTGTTACAGAGTAAATAATAATTAAAAAAGGATTAAAATGGAGCATTGCTTCCATGGGATTCAGTTTGGAAAGTTGCAGCGTACAGGGGTGGTTACATGAGCTCAGCACAGAGAAGTCCAACAAATCCCAAAATAAAGAAAACAACCTGATTGTGTCTAACTAAAGAATTTCCTGTTGCACTCACTCGCATATCTGCTGTTTCAAGATTTAGTATGTGCCTATGTATTGATGTTGCTTATTTCTCCATGCCTGGCTCTCTGTTTTAACTCTTCCCCTCACCCCACCCCCCGGCTCTGCTCTGGTTATGAAACAGGAAGAAGGGCACCATTTTCAATTCAAAAGCCCACACTCTGTTTCCATTGGTTCCCCTAGCCTGCTTCCATCTGACTTCTTGCTTCCCTCACATTCTAGGGTGCCTTCCAGCTATGTCTACGCTACAGTGTCCCAAAACAGCTGCCTGAATCTATGCAACTCACTGATTGTCTCAAAAAAATTTTTTGAGATATCAGGCATCCCTGTAAACCTAACCGCATGAAGGGTATAGGGATGCCTTGAAGCAGGGCTTTATTTGGGCATGTGGCACTGGTTAGATACTGCCACATGCTGAAATAGCCTATTTCAAAGTAGCTTATTTGCGTAGCTTGAATTGTGTAGCTTATTTCAAGGTTATGCTGTTGTGCAGACATATCCTCTATACCCATTGTCTCTGGCTTTAACCCTTACAGGCAAGAAAATTAGGCTTATGTCTCAAGAGTGAACTAATGTGAAGAGATTTTCATTAATTGAATAGCTGGAATGTCCAGAAAAGGGTATCTCCCCATTCGTTCATTAGCATAGCAGGTTGGCCATTAGAAAAAATTTCCTAACTGTCAGGGTGATTAAGCACTGGAATAAATTGCCTAGGGGGGTTCTGGAATATAACTGGAGATATTTAAAAGCAGCGGGAATTTTCGTTCATATCTGAGCATCACCAAACCAGAAAGGCTTTCCCAAACAGGAAGGAGGTCAGAGGGTAGCTCATACAATTAGACGGATAGGTGGATTGATGTATGAGGAGAGGTAAAGTGTTAGTCTTGTACAGCTGGGTTAAGCAATTAATAAGATGGCAATTTAGTCTACAAATATTTCAAGTTCATACAAGAATGAAGCAGAATTATTTAGATTCCTGCAACTCAGAGCAATGAGCTGAAACACAGAGAGAAAAATTAATGAATTGCAGGAAGTCTCCCTGATTTGAGATAGATTACAAAAGACCCTGAGTAAAGAGCAATGCACAACACACCAGGAGTGAACTGAAAAACACACTGTGACTTTGGGAGTCCCTCTGTTTTGCTTCCCTTGCCTGGGGGAAGCATATTTACATATAGGCTTTTGGTGAAGCTGCTTACTCTTATCCACTGCCACCTGCCACACACTACTCTAGCCAGAGAGGAAGTGGGGAGGCATCTGGGCCACACCCATTTAAAAACCACTCCGTGGCCCCTTCTCATGTTCTACTTACTTTTAACAAGATGAAGCTAGAGATTAGCTTCCACTATCCTGACCACAGGGAAGTCAGTTTCTGAACAGATGAGTAACAAGGACTTGCCTTTAGGAAAAGTGATTTTCAAACCCAGAGTTAATTGAAGTGAATGTTACATAGATCCTGTAAAAAAGTACAGGTTGTACCTCTCTAGTCCGGCACTCAGGACCTGACTGGTGCCAAACAAGAGAATTTGCTGGACCATGGGAGGTCAATATTGTCCTGCACGTTACCAACAATTCCACCGCTTAGTGGGCTCTTAGCAGACACTGAGGGGGCAAATTACAGCTAAATAACAGCACAGAATACTGAGAAACAGGACTGGTGGCTGGTGGTAAACTTTGTGGGACCATGGGAAACTTGGCCACACTCATGATAAGTGGTAGTCTGGCTAACTGAAATCACACTGAATTACTGATGCTGCTAGATAAGAGAGTGCTGGACCACAGAGCTCCAACCTGTACAGCTCTTAAAACGCATGGGGAAGTAGAGGCTTATTGCATAGCCCCAGCAATAATCCATATAACACAAAATCAAATATATACATGTCAAACCAGCATTTCTGCATCAGTATTGACAGTTCCACCTTCCCAGTCCCTACTGTTTCATTGCTCCTAATTTACAGGATTCCAAGAATATCTGGGGAGCCTTAGAGCAGAACTGTCAAGTCCTCACAGCATCTTCCTCTTCCTAGGTTGATGCAAGGAAAAAGGCAGCTGGCTCCCCTCTGACCCAGTCACTTCCTGCAATGGCAGGCATTGGCACAGGCTGGTCCAGCTGCCCCTGGGTTTAGAAGACCCATCCAGGTGCAATAAGAGGCAGCCAAAGAAACAGTTTTGCCTCCTGGTGTGCGTAGTGCATGCCTTCTTTCCCACTTTAGCCCCAGGCTGCAGGAACAGGAGACAACTGTAAAAAGAGGCCCCTGTTTTTGCAATTGTCCTTTGAATATTATCCTGCTCCTGAATGGATGAAGTATGCTGTACTAGGTTCACATTTTATGTAAATCTGCCTTTCTAAAAAGCAAAAGAAACCACCCAAACCCCAACAACACTCATATAGCACAAGAAGCAGCAGCCTGTTTTCCACTGCATGGAGGAACCTCATAGGAAGACAGCAACACCCCTTTAAAATGGTTAATAATAAGCTGCTTGTTTATGTATTTCAAACAACTTGTGCGAGGCACAGTCCTAACAAAATCTAAGAGTCCTTCCCAGACCCTCACTAGCTGATCATTCTGTCCTGAGCAACGAAGATCCCTCTCTCCTGTTACAGCCTTTCAGCCTCACTCAAAGCAAAAATTTTCCAGTGCATCAGAATTAGAAAAAAAGTGCCCGCTCTACTGCCTATTGAAGTCAATGACAACACTCTGGGCTTGTCTACACTACCACCTTCCTCTGAAGGAAGGATGGTAATTAGGGTGTTGGGAGTTTACTAATGAAGTGCTGCCATGCATAGGCAGCACTTCATTAAGCAAATTCTCCCATCCCCCCCAAGGCAACTTTGAAGTACCAGCATGCGTCTAGCTGTGGCTCACCTGCCAGTACTTCGAAGTGCTGGAGTAACGTCGAAGTCCCCTTACTCCTCAAAATTTTGAGGAGTAAGGGACTTCAAAGTTACCTCAGCTCTTCAAAGTACTGGCGGGTGAGCCGTGGCTAGATGCGTGCTGGTACTTTGAAGTTGAAAACTTTGAAGTTGCCTCGGGAGGAGGGGAGAATTTGCTTAATGAAGTGCTGCCTATGCAGGGCAGCACTTCATTAGTAAACTCCCAACACCCTAACTCTCATCCTTCCTTCGAAGGCATGTGGTAGTGTGGACAAGCCCTGCGATTTCTAGCAGGCTTCAGATCAGGTCACTTGGCACAGCAGTTGAGCCTTTGGTCTGCAAGAAGAGAGTGCCTTTAAAATAAACAAACACCCTCCCTCCACCCCCTGCCAAAAAACCCCCAACCCTTATGAACTTTAATAGTGTTCAGCAGAATCCATTCAGTACTGAGGAAAAAGATCTCCCAGAAGACAAATTGTAAAGTTCCAACACCATAGATACAAAAGAACCTAATTCCTATCCACCCTGAAAATGTATGTTGGTTCCACTAGTTATTGATACTATGGCGACCACATACAAAATGCAGGAGCAGCAGTTTAAAAGGAAGAAAGGTTTACTGTGTGTGTGTTCTCCATGGAGAAGCTATTACAAGCCGTGTTTTAATCATCATTTGCCTCCACCTACATTGCTTCATTTATAATATATTTTTTTCTTCTGTTTTCCTATTTGCAACACTTCATCTGTTAGTTTCTTATAGCCATCAAACCACCAGCCATGTAAATA
Source organism: Carettochelys insculpta (assembly GCF_033958435.1). NCBI lineage: Eukaryota > Metazoa > Chordata > Testudines > Carettochelyidae > Carettochelys > Carettochelys insculpta. Next base: position 38,443,069 of record NC_134147.1, read on the forward strand.
CAGTGGCTGACTTTTTGGATGACACTAAAAATTAAACCCCAGCAGAACTGTAAAGCTCAAAAGCACAGATTGTTACAGACTGAACTAAACAGTCACACCATGGAAGTAAGAGTGCAACAGAGATATAGACCCTGCAGATCAGGCAGCAAGTTGAAAAATACACTGAGATCAGTGGGTTGCACTAACACTCAGAGAAACACTTTCCTGTTAATGTATTGAGCTAGGGAAAAGTCACAAACATGACCCAGTGAGAGTTTAGGTCCTAATTTTTTTAAACTTTTTAAAACTCTACTCTCTAATTAAAAACCTGCAGCTGTCCACACCAGCTGTGGTAGAGCTAAGGGGCTGTGGAGACCTTTGGGTTCAGACTGCAGCCTAAGTTCTGGGCCCCTCCCACCTTGCAGGGTGAAGCATGAATGTCTACACTGCAACTCAACAGGCCCTTAGTTTGAGCCTGTGAATGCCCAGGTAGGTGACTGCAGACATGACCAGAGAGTCCAGTTTTTCATAGGTAATTTTGGCTCAGCCAGAATTTAGCTTTTGCAATTACCTGCAGACCCTAATGATGATAATCTGCACTTCTAAAGAACTGTCTGAACTCACGAGTGAACAAACACTCAAACGTCATTTACAGGCACAGAATTGCTCTGTTAAAACTGGAAGCCAGGATAATGTTTTTCACCCCGAGCCTGCCACAAATTCCAAAAGAGGAACCTAAAATTTGTGTAAATCCCACTAAGATCAATGGTGTTCAGTATAGCCCTGCAAATCCACAGATATCTGCTTTATATGTACAGGTATCCACATCCACAGATGTCAATGTGGGTAGCCACAGCTCATTTTTGCAGATATGGATGAGGATTTGGATACAAATTTTGTATCTAGAATGCTGCAAATTTGCAGAGATCTGCTCTATATCCTTGGGTATTCACAGATGTGGATGTGGATATCCACAGGCCATTTTTGCAGAAAGAGTTGTGGATATGGATACATATTTTGTATCTACACAGGGCTGTAGTGTTCATCACAGGTGCAGGAGTGTAGCAATGTGGTTTTCTTTGCAGAATCAGAACTTGGCATGGAAATTGTTAAACACTGATACCAACCTTGTCTGAACCTTCCTATCCAGAAGTCTGAAATAACCATAGAAAAATAAGTATTATTTGGATTGGAGATGGTATTTTTGTTACGTCAATTAGGACAGATTGCAAAAATAACCTTCAGCTTGTCATTGGAATTTGATTTTCACTGAACAACGCACCATATGTAAAATTTACACTTGAATTGATCAGTGACAACAGCAACAACAGTGTTAATGATCTACAAAATATGCCAGTCTGAAAAGGGGTTGGGGGAAGGGAATGTAAGCAACTGCAGAGTGAGGTTACAATCTTGAAATGGCATATGACACACTGAGTTGGAATTTGATGGTAAACATTTATAAAAGAGGTGCTGATACTAGCAAATGTAGCTGTACACAAAGGAAAATAACATTGCAGCAAACTGCAGATATTAAATGGAAAGCTCTGACAGAAAGATAAAAACATCTGCTGCGATAAAGAGAAGCTAGAATATATTATGAGTGTGAGCACAGAATCAGGAAACCAGAGATCAGCAGTGCAGGTACAATGATTTGGGGAAGACAAGGAAGTCACAAAACCCAGCCCATGCTGCAGGACATCGAGGGAAAAATAAAAAAGATGGCAAAGCAAACAGTCTGCAAGGACATGTTAGCTCCAAAGTGTTCATTTGAGCTTGCAAAAGAACAGGCAGGGTCCCAGTTCTGCTTCCATAGCAATCACAGGCAAAATTGCCACCAACTTCAAGAAAAGCAGGTTCAAGGCCATAAGATAGATCTTCTCACTCGGAAAAAGCTGTGTTACAGTGCCAATGTAATTTCAATCCCCATTCACGGGCTGGGTTAAGAGGTAAATCATAGTTCAGAGTCCTAAAAACTACAGTTGCCTGATAACACAGGTGAGTTAACATGGGTTAAAAAACATTGGTTCCGAGTGAAGATAGAGCCATGTGCAGAGCAGGTCTTCTTCATTAGCAAAGGTTTGCCTTGCTTTGGAAACTGCATCATAAAGTCACAGAACTTGCGGTTTGACAGCAGGGTGACAGAGAACTGCTCACATATGATTAGCTGGTGACTGATGACCACAAAGGTGACTCATAGTGGTGTAAATTATTTATATCCTAAAATCCATTTTGGATTATGCAGGAAAAGAAACAGGCAAAGAACATCTTTAATACCAAGGAGCAACCCAGATTCAATCTACATACCCTACTTAGTGTACAGGAAGCCAAACATTACCATACCCAAAGGCTCAGAATGAGTGCAAAAGCTATTACAGAAGCACCTCATAATATGTCAGCTCCATAAAAATGTGAAGCAGAGAAGGCAAGTTTCTCAGCCTCTCCTGCTAAATCCTTTGCAGGGAAGAAGCCCTCTCAAGCACTGAAACGCCATTCAGAACAGAGCATGCCGCTGTCTGCAGACTTGGTCCACACATCCTGGCAGCCATGTGGTGTGTAGGGTGTGGGGGAACTTGATTTTCACCTGGCATAGCTATGCATCCCTGGTGTTTACTCAGCACAGATTCCACCCCCTCCCCCCCAAGAAAGCAGATCCTGGATCTCCTGATGGCTCAGTGCTTAGATGGCTCATGGCTTAGATGCAATCACCTCATTGGCCAGAAAAACAATGAATTCAAACTGCTGGGCTTCCTGTTTTTCTACTTCATGCACACCTGGAGAGCAGCGGAGGTGAAACGGGCCAGAATGGACACAATTAGGGCATTGTGGGATGCATCTGGAGGGTGATAAAATCAATTTAAAGTAATGCTGTTTCCCTTCTAGCATTAATTTGACCTTGTAAATTCAAACTTGGCATTACACCACATCAGAGAGGGCATGGTGAGAAAGTTGACCTTAGCACCCCTTAAAATCAACCTAATGGTATTTCAGTGAAGACAGTCACATTGTAAAATCAAGGTAAGTGCCCTAAAATGAACTTTATGGTCAAGTGCAGAGATAGCCATACAGTGTTCTGCTGTTCCAACAGAGCCTCGCACTCCAGTAGAGCCTGCTATCTAGTCTACATTCAGCTTGTGAGTAACACTGATCTAAACTCCTTTTCTTTCAAGTTAGATAAAAAAGTGGGTTTCTTCCCAAGCTGTGTCTACACTTGCATTCCTCTTTCAAAAGAAGTATGCAAATGAGGCAAATTGAAATTGTAACCGAGGTGCAGATTTGCATATCTGGCACCTTGTTTTCACATTCTTATTTCGAAATAGCTTCTTTCAAAAGAAGAAAACCACTGTAGACATCACTCTTTTGAAGGCAAACCCCCATCTTCGAAAAAATCCTTCTTCCCTTTTCTATGGGAAGGATTCTTTCAAAGACGGGGTTTACTTTCGAAAGAGTAGTGTCTACACTTGTCTTCCTCTTTCAAAAGAAGCTATTTTGAAATAAGAATATGCAAACAGATGCCAGATATGCAAATCTACACCTCATTTGCATTTTTGATTTATCTCATTTGCGTGCCTCTTTCAAAAGAGGAATGCAAGTGTAGACACAGCCTAAGAGAAGATCAATACTGTATATAACCCTCACTTAGCTATTTTTATTTCTCTAATCAATATAAAAAGCATCAGTCACAATTTGTCAGTCTACAAAATAAATATTTTTAAATATATTTTTAACCTGTCTAGCAGTCTTTTTCTGTGTTTTATTACATGCATCTATAAACTCCAAACCCTGATATTTTGTACTCTTCAGATTAACTGTGTACGCTAACATTAGCTAAAATTTTATTACAAAATAACCTGCTATCCCAGCAACCTTCTGGTGGCATAAATCCTGAAACATCATTGTGAGATGAATTAATTGCAGGACTGAATTTAAAATAACTACTTCATGTTCTTATTTTCTCTGAGACAATAATTCCTTTAGACTGCAGACTGTCTTATCATTTAGTTAGGGTGGCAGATAGATGTATGACAGAGCCCCCATTTTCAGCAGCCCTTTCACCTTACAGTAGGAATAATTTAATACGTGAATATTTGTGTTAATTTGCAAGGCTGACCTGCAGCAATGGAAATATTCAATCACACTGGCAGGAACTGCTTACGTAAAGAATATTTTTCTACTGATTTACTGTATACCGGTAACAAAATCTATGCCAGAATTTTACCCAAGAGTGTTTTTTCTTAAATCAGCATCATCTTCATCATTCCGCAAGAGTGATATTATGCAGACATATTATGAGGTGGGTTTTCTATAGCATTTGCACTCATTCTGAGCCTCCAGGGATAAAGATGTATTTTTTGTGTTTAAGTCTCACTGTAATGACCGTGAAATTCAATGAGGGGAGAAGAAAGGTGGTAATACTCAGCAATTACTAATTTATCCTCACAGCCTCCAAGTGAGTGGGGCTGGGAAATTAGAAGAGTTTTAAAGGTGGAGAAATTAAAATGGGAAGTTTAAGTGACTTGGCCAAGGTCACACAAAGCATCAGGGTCTTAAGCAAGTGGGTATGGTAATGATGGCTACTGCTGTATGGAATAGATTGTAATTATATGCTGCTTCCCCTGCCCCCACCAATAGCATCCAAAACTACCTGCTGTCAGTCTTCTTTTTAATACCACTGCAATGTTCTCAATTATTTTCCTTGTCCACCATTTCTAATGCAGTCTTATTTATGGAACAGCCACAGAAGTACTACAAGTCACATGTCAGATTGTGTGGGTGTTCTATAGATGCCACTGTACTATGTAACTCAGAGGTGTCTGGCTGAGTTGTCTTCTTTAAGACCCTTCACTTTACAATTACTAGTTGGTGAAACTAGGATGTACAGGAAAGTTCCAGCAATACTGGCAAAATAACATTGGCAGAGGGAAAATAAATAAACTGAAAGTGATACTTATTCTAAAGGTCAGAGTTATTGGTATTAAAGAGATATCTTCTGTCTATATTGATCAGTGATTAGTTATCAGAATTTCACAGTTACAGCAGCAAATTTCTGGTTCATAAGGGTTGTGCTCATGGAAGTTGTTTTGTTAATATTTCCCTTTTGTCAGGTCCTTTGCCCCTTTTATTTCTTTAAATAAAACATATAATTTGTTTCAATATTAAATTACAATGTCTAATTCAGCTTTCCACCAAAAATGTCCTACCTCCCCTCACAGTCAACAAACTGAATTTCTTTTGGGTGGGATAAATTCAACAAAAAGGATTGGGGGTAGATTATTTTTCTGTTTTTCTATTCCCGTGCCCCCTCCCACCCCTGGCACATGAAGACTTTCAGAGTGCATGGCAGAGAAGCTAAACATGTACTAAAGCAACATAGAAGCTTGAGTCAGATTGATTTCTCATGGAGAAGGTCTGAGCAAACAGGGATGATGAGGTTGTCTTAAAGGCTGCAAAGATGACATCATGGCCATAGACTGATTCTGATATAAGAATAGAATAGAGATGGGGACCCAGCTGATGGAGTTTGTAAACTGATTGTAAATACAGCAGTGATCACCAGATGAAACACAATTGTGTGGCCTAAAACAGTGTAATGGTGCTACCCCCATTTGGCTACTGGGATGTCGTAGTAAGGATTCCCCTTGAAATGTCTCATTTTGATTACAAGTGGCAATTTCCTTGGAGGACTCCTGGTTTATATGTATTTATGCACAGTGTGGAGGAAGGAATACAACATCATTCCAAAATATCCGATTGCTATTACTTTCCTTTTGCCTCATGCAGAGCAATTTCAAACCCAGTAGCTGTGGGAAGAAAAATCCACAGACACCTATTTGTTTACAACAAGCTGTTTCAGCTATGCGTGCAGATTAATCAGATGCTCTGTTAGCTTTGAACGCTTCACATATCAAGAGATTCTGGTTAAAATTCTATAATCTTTCATTAGGTGCTGGCAGTGTCATGCAAACAAGAAGTAGTGACGACTCCTTTTAAACCCAAGAAATAGCTAATCTATCTGGGTTATAGAAATGGGTTTTGAAAACAAAAACAAACATAACATTTACCTTTTGTAGCCAAGAGCAAGCTATAATTTTAAGATTGCAAAGAGAATGGATCAATTTGGAATCATTAACCTATGGGTGTAGCATTTGTTACTGCAGTGCCTTGAAATTTATATAATTTTTCTTACCTAATTATAATCAGTCAGGAGTACAGCAAATTATGGCACTATGATCAACAAGGTGACCTTTTTTTCTTTTGTGAACTTTAGTTAACTCACAACTAAAGTCTGAAGTAAGGATAACTGAGAAGTAATCTTTCTTGTGGTAAGCATCAGGAGAGCAAGGAAGAAGATAGGCAGGTACTTTTTTTTTCCTCCAAATTGCAGCTTTAAGATGTCTCGGCTGAAGCCTCAGTCTGCTAAATTAGGCTAGGTTTGCAAAAGAGTGTTCTGATTGTTAATCATGAAATGTACTATAATCTTCTGCAAGGCAGTTCTAACTTTCTCAATCAGCAGCCTTTTCTTACTTAATTACATGATTTCAAGCACATCTAAGGAGGTGCTGTCAGATTTACATTAAAATTATTTTAAATGTTACCACTGTAGTCATGGTGATGATATATATAAATGGACAAAATGCCAGAGACCTGAGAAAATGTCAGATTTATGGTACACCCACAGCTGCTCTCTGACTGGGAGTTTGTTCAACACTTCTCAAGTGCTTTGAAACGGGAAATGATTTCATTTGGTATAGCAACATAAGTGGAACAAGCCAGTACAATTAGCTAATATCTAATCTTATTAATTAACACATGTACCTTAATCATTTTTATATACAGCTTCTATAATTAATCTTTACATTGGTCTCTAATGTAGGGAAGTATTACAGGTTGAACCTCTGTCTCTGCGTACCCTTAGGACCCGACCGGTGCTGAATGAGAGAATTTGCTGAACCACAGGAGGTGGATATTGTTTAGCACATACCAGTACTGCCATTGCTTACTGGGCTCTTAGAACTCATTTAGGGATAATTTGCAGCTAAGTGATGGTGCAGAACACTGAGATCCAAGACTGGTGGCTATAAACAAATTTTGAGACCACAGGAAACCTGGGCACACCCAGAAGTGATCGTCCAGCTAACTAAATTCATGCCGGATTACGGATGTTGCCGGATGAGAGAATTCCAGATTAGAGAGGTTCAACCTGTATGACCTCTATATTTGGAAAGGGTTGGAAAACAAGCTGGGGAGAGGAAAGGAAATTACAAAACAAAAGGTGTTATGAGATTTTGCTATATTTTTTCCAACATATCATTTTCCTCACTAGCTCTGTCTATCTCATCTGACTTTGCAACCATGTTCCAGTTGGGTATTGCATACTCAGATATAATAGCTCTGAACCCATTACAACTCACCCAAGTACATGCTAAACATGTAGGTTGTGGAATCAGACTTCACATTTCTTGCCATTTGAGGATGTTTAGCCATGTCTGGTAATCATATGTATTTTATTTAGTTCAGTTTGTCTAACTTAGGATGTCTCTCTTAACTCAAGTACTAAAACCTGACTTCATAACATGAAGGCCTGCTCTAAAGTATAGAGTTAGGGTGACATCAGACAGCTTACATCAACCTAACTTTGTAAGTGTCTGCTTTAAAATGTAGCTCCCACCAATATAGTTCGCCCACTACACCGACTTAATACCTTCATCAACACAAGCCCTTAAGTTGATGTAATCAGGGAGACAGTGCTAATTTGGACACTGCATTGCCCACATTGACTCTTGCTGTCTTTCAAACACTGCCCTACAATGCTCCACGCTGGAAGTTAAATTGGTGTAAATGCTCCTAAGTAAGAACATCGAAATGGCTACTTGGACGCGTATCATCTACACATCCTCCAGGGCCAGTGCCATTGACGTTCAACATCGAAGTAACGACAGAGAATGTCGAAAGGAGCCACCCTGGAAGAAAATGCGGAGTGCCACACACACAAGTGCTCCCCGTCAAAATAAGGGACCAACAAAGCCCCAAGCCCTCCCTTAAAGGGCCCTTCCCAGACACACTTGGCCTGCACAGCACGAGATCCACAGAGCCGACAACCAGTTGCAGACCCCGTGCATGCAGCATGGACCCCCAGCTGCAGCAGCAGCCAGAAGCCCTGGGCTAAGGGCTGCTGCACGTGGTGACCATAGAGCCCCACAGGGGCTGGACAGAGCATCTCTCAACCCCTCAGCTGATGGCCGCCATGGAGGACCCCACTATTTCGAAGTAGTGGGACGCGGATCGTCTACACACGCCCTACTTCGACATTGAATGTCAAAGTAGGGTGCTATTCCCATCTTCAGATGGGAATGACGATTTTGACGTCTCGTTGCCTAATGTCGATTTCAACGTCGAAATAGCACACGGTGCATGTAGACACAACACGTATTATTTCGATGTTTTGCCGGCTACACTGAAGTAGCCGGCTACTCTAGACACACCCAGACTGTAGACCCAGGGGTATAGTGGGATGTGTAAAACTGATTCAATTGCTGCAGTGGCTGTATGTCAATGGAACTTAGGTTGAGTTAATTTTGTCATACTGACTTCTGTGAGCTCATATGGGAATAAACAAGAACAGAACTGTGTTCCTGACTTCTTGTGGCTGGTTTCAACAAGTATTTGTTAAATCCCAAGGCCAAGATCCAAGCTGATTTACATTTTCATAGTTTCATTGCCAATGGAGGCAATTTATACCATCTCCCTAATTTATCCAAGAGAGACAAATAATTGATTAACCACTGGCCCTATTTTGGCTGGTCCTGTACTGAATTCTTGCATGGACCCAGTGCCATCTGACATTTCTCTTTACAAAGCCAGCAGTTCAAGTTTAGTGACTGAGCTCTAATCACTGTGTTATGGTAGCAGCTGAAAGTGGTAACAGATCCCATTATACTAAGCAATACACATTGTGGTTTCTTATTGTGTTTACACGGCATATGTACACATTACACATCACTGTGCATTAATCCATAATTCAGACAAATCTCACATTTTATTAATAGAGCATACAATGTCTACCTTGATGGTTTTATGCATGGCTAGTGCACAGCCCTTCAGGCACACTTTACGCTGCATACTCTTGTTGAGTTTTACATGCTCTCTTCTGTATGTTTAAGAATGAGACTTTGTCACCATTTGGCCAGTAAGGTTGACAAGATTTCTGATGGATTTGAAACAGCTTTTTGGAGGGTTTCTCCCCTATTTTTGCAACTGTTATAACTGTAAAATGCCCCCAAGGAAATACAAAACTGGAAGCAATCAAGCCTTGAATTCAAGGGGTAGTTAACACATTTGTGCTTCTGGAAAGAAAGAAAAGTATATGAACCAAGAGCAGCCCTAACAAGTAGGAAACTCCCAAGTAAACAGTGGGTGGAAGAGAAGGGAAAGGCAGAAAGATCCATCATGGGAATGACTACACAAAGTAAGCCATTTATAGTTAATGTCTGCTCCATTTCCTGTTATCACAACACAGAATCCAGAATAGAAAAGAGCTACCTGAGCTCAAGCTGGTGAGTGTGTAGTATAAAATGATGAACATAATATGTGGCATTCACATAATAGATCTTCGAGGAATAAGGACTGAAATTCTGTTTCCTGGTTGCGGCATGGCTCCGTTCATTTGTTGGTCCTGATGTCTCTTTTTTTCATCCTGCTGAACACTGATAAGTATTTGCTTATTACAACCCTCTTGTCTGTCACAAAGGCCATCCGTGCAAGTTAATAATGTACTATTCGATTGGATCGATACCGCTAGATTTTGCCTGTTCCAGATAGAGAAAAGTTATTAGAAAGGTTAGATGGGTTGAGCTAAATTCATTCATTGTGTAACTCCAGCAGAACTGGGGGTGGCAGGGTGGGAGGGGATTATTCCAGGGAGAATTCTGGTCTCCTGTGCATAGGTGCTGTAAGAAATAGCCCAAGAACAGGATTATAGCACAAATGAGAAAAGAGACTAGCTTTTTTCTGTGAAAGCAAAATTAACACTGTAGCAGCAGAAGTATTCTTGTAACAATTAGAGGGCAGACACTGTTATGGCCAAAGGAGCTTTAGCTAAAAGCCCCCTGAGTTAGAAACAGGGTGGTCTTGGTAACACCTTAGGATTTGGGCACCTGCTGACCATCTTCAGTCAAAGTCTCGATTTGCTCAATTTCAGGCAGAGCTGTTTCAAACTTTTCTTGGGTGGGCCAGGTGGATGGGCCAGGTTAAACTGAGGCTGTACAGGACACTATGACAATAGTAGAGCGACTAAAAGAGCACGCTGACCTGATGAGCACGGATCTGGAATGTTTGGAGACACAAGTTCCACTGCAGGGCTGGCCACTTTAAGACCTTGCACAAGTCCCTTTGTCTTTCTGTGCCTCCAGTTCCCATACAGCTCTTTGCTTTGTCTATTATGGTCTCTCAGGAAAGAACTGTCTCAAGTGTTTAGTGCTTAGCACAGTGGGATTCCAATCTCACCCAGGGTCTCTAAGTGCTACTACTACAACAAAACACCTACCATTACTAAGCTGCCCCTCCTGCAGAGGTCCCTGCCCCCCCAGCATAATTGCCGTGGCTTGCCTACTACCTACAATAAAAGACATGAGGAGCTCTGGAGGAAGGAGTCATATTTTCATGTACAAGCTAGCAAGTTTAACATCTATTTCAGAGGTTTGCTGCAAGACCCACAAAGGATTAGAAGTCAAATAGACATTGAGAAGCAACATTTGGGGAGAAACCATGGAATTCTAGTGTATGTAGAATGCCTTAACTTTGGGAAGGGAGAATATGAGATTCGCTTTTTTCAGCATTGGGCCACACTCTTCAGTCCCCCACATCAATGTAACCACATGAAGAATTTTGCTCAGTGCATGTTGAGAAAATGTACTCCCACAATTACATGTTTAAGTGTCAATGGATACCCTGCTTTAAAGTATTTGCTTCACCTAGGACAAAAACAAGTTGAGACATTAATTCATTATATGCACACCTAAAATAAGACACACTAGCCGTGTCTACACGTGCACGCTACTACGAAGTAGCGGCACTAACTTTGAAATAGCGCCCGTCACGGCTACATGCGCCGGGCGCTATTTCGAAGTTAACTTCGACGTTAGGCGGCGAGACGTCGAAGTCGCTAACCCCATGAGGGGATAGGAATAGCTCCCTACTTCAACGTTCAACGTCGAAGTAGGGACCGTGTGGTCGTTGCGCGTCCCGCAACTTCGAAATAGCGGGGTCCGCCATGGCGACCATCAGCTGAGGGGTTGAGAGACGCTCTCTCTCCAGCCCCTGCGGGGCTCTATGGTCACCGTGGACAGCAGCCCTTAGCCCAGGGCTTCTGGCTGCTGCAGCAGCAGCTGGGGATCCATGCTGCAGGCACAGGGTCTGCAACCAGTTGTCAGCTCTGTGTATTTTGTGTTGTTTAGTGCAACTGTGTCTGGGAGGGGCCCTTTAAGGGAGCGGCTTGCTGTTGAGTCCGCCCTGTGACCCTGTCTGCAGCTGTGCCTGGCACCCTTATTTCGATGTGTGCTACTTTGGCATGTAGACGTTCCCTCGCAGCGCCTATTTCGATGTGGTGCCGCGCAACGTCGAAGTTGAACATCGACGTTGCCAGCCCTGGAGGACGTGTAGACATTACTCATCGAAATAGCCTATTTCGATGTTGCTACATTGAAATAAGCTATTTCGATGTAGGCTTCACGTGTAGACGTAGCCACTATAACCTATTATGCAGTGCTGAGCACCATAGGAAAATCCAAAGGTACATTTTAAATGGCAAATCAAGATCAATGTGGTTGTTCAAACAAATCCAGCCACCCCTGGCAAAAGTTAGGAACGTACGGAAAGGATCCTTAGAATTCTTATAGCTCGTGTAAAGAATCATGCAAGAGAAAATCCCTCTGCCAGCAGTTAAATTAATAAAGATGGACAAACTTTAACAGCCAACCAAGTTCCTAATCCATTAGGGTAAATCTTCTGCATAGAACTCAAGGACACAGGCACACGTTGCATTCTCAATTCCATTTGTGCAGGATGTTAGCTATTCAGCACTCATTAATGTCAAGTGATATTTCTATCAGCATGATATATGGATGCACCCTGCTACGTGCGACCAGAATGGTCAGCAGAAATGTAAAACTGGGATGTGGAAAGGGCTTTCCATCAAGAGGCTACCTTCTTTGATCAGCCTGGTAAATGTGGCTAATCCCCCTTTTTAGGCTGTGTGATGGAATGAAGTCTGAAAAGATGAGACCTTTGTAGTCCTCGTAGGAAAGCATAATCAGAAAAGTGAATTAATATTAACAGACATCACACTTAATCTCAGTATCAAGTTCATTTACCAATAGTTCTGTAACAAATGTCCAACAGTGCTCTCTAGTGTTTCACAGAGTTTAGTGGCCTGCCTCCCCAGCATTATCCTCTGATGCTAATGGATAGATCACCTATCATTGACATGCCTGGATTAATTAAAGAAGACTGGCTCTCCAGACGCTTTGCTTTTCCTGTCTAAGCATGCCATGTTCTCATTTAAGGAAATCTTTGTTGCATGTCATTTCCTGGTCTCTCTGCATAGTGTAGTAATAAAAATAATCACCAACAGTACTTAACATGTGGATAAGGTTTTCGTTTGAAACTTCAGAGCATTGTACGTTTTCAGAAACTAGGGAAAATACTCTGGAAACAATAGCAATTGTCAGCAAAGTCTCATTGACCTAGGCTTTCAAAATTTCCCCTGAAGAGTCACAGATCTACTGAGTGCTACCATCTCCACTTAGATTTCTGATTAATTAGATGTCTGCCTGAAATAACATGTAACTAACCAACTCCCTGTGTCTAGACTGCTAAGGAAGTACTATTTAAATATTCCAGGCATTATTTACATTAAAAAGTGATCTGAAACCAGGTGAATATGATGTTTGTGCTCCCCCTGCCCTGTGTCTGAAGAATGCTTGCTATGTTTTATAGTTTTTGTCTTAGAAATATTTGAAACAACATTTATAACCATCTCTGTGTTGCTAGAGACCATTTTAGAGAATCACAGACTTCATGTGAGAGCTTTTTTCAGCTTTCAAATACATCAGAAAGGGTTGCTGGGTCTTTCAGAGAGAGAGGGAGAGTTTGCATTAACACCCAATTAACAAAATCAACACTATTAAAGACTGATTAAACATTGTTCTCAGTTGCTCAGATTTAAGTCCTTTTTGAGGTCATAATACCAAGACAACTCCTGTCCTTTAGCAGACAAAAGACCTGATATTTCATATGTTAAGCAAGTATAAATTACCTATTAAAAATGAAACCCTTTTAAGCTCTCCTTATTCATGAGAATCCAAAAAGCACAAATCCAGTTCTTTAGCTTTTGCAAAGCAACTCTAATTTAAGATCACTTTACCCTCCAGATCCTTCAGTTTCACATCATTAGTCAAACCACTGTTTGTTCCTTGATATTCTACCCCTGCTAGATCCAGCCAGATCCCTAACACTAACACAGAGAACATGTGGCTGTAACAGTCAACCTGCATTGGGCATTGCAGAATATTCTAATGTTTTCAGCTAAAGTACCTCCCAAAAAAATCTAAAAGCTTCTACCCCCAGAAACCCTCAGTGCAGAGTTAATGTTAGATGATCCTTGAAAGTGTTAAAATTAACTTGTATTAAAAGGTAAGATTAAAAAAATCTGAGGGCTTTGTTTTAAATTAGCTGATTTGGTGTGTCAAATATAGGGATCTGGACATATTTGCAGAATGAACGACAAATGAAAAATCAAGACCCTGGTATTTGGCACAATGGATGGTTCGAATAGGAGAGGCAGACCCCACAGAGAATGGATAGATGATGTAGTAGATTGGTGCAGAGCTTGTCTACAGAGACTAAGCCAATCTGCACTGGACAGGGAAAGATGGAAGGAAATAGTGAGAGAGGCATCAGACACCAACGGGCACTGAGCCCACGGTTATTGATGATGATGATGAATATAGGGAAGGCTGAGGATAAGTAATCCACAACCCCAAGGCACAAACAGGTAAACCTAGTGTCTAAAGACATTAATCTAATTAGGAATGTCATTATCAGGAAAACATAATCATTACGGAAGGAAATTAACAATAGGCAAACTGGAAATACTAAAGGGAACTTGATCATAACTTGGTTTTTAATATGAAATGATTTTTAAAAGCCACAAACTTATGATGAGCCATCAGCAATTAGCAAATTAGAAGCATTTGTGCTGCTCAAACAGTGTGTGAACAAGAAAAATGGAATAAAACCACAGGCTATTGGAATTATTTTCCCTATGCTAAATTATTGCCTCCAAGACCTCCATATTCAACAGGCCACAATATCTTAATGTGGGATCAATATTCTATTAAATTTTCCTCATTTAATGCAAGATCTATTCTAAAAAAAACTAGTTACCTGCTTCATGTCATTGAAAGCCAGCTAGGTACTGAACCTGCATAAAACCATGTTACTTCCCATGATGATGCATTTTAATAACCATCAGAAAAGAGTGAAAAAAAGATACTCATGTAACAAACTTAGGGTTAGTCCAATGCTCTCCGAAGTAAATAATCTTTCCATTGATTTTGATGGGGACTGGATCAGGCCCTTAATTTCTGCATGTTGCCTAGAAACCAGCTCAATTTAAAATGTCCTCTTGCATGGCTATGTCATGTCATCCCATAATAAGTTAGTGACAGCTGATGTGACAATATCTAATTGCATTGTAGATGCATGATACATGTTACGTGGTGTGTTAGAATATATTTTCTCTAAGTAGCTAAAACAATGAGCAAGCACTACAGGGGAGACTTTGGCTATGTCTACCCTAGTGTAGACATAGCCTGACTAGTGTAGACATAGTCTACACTAGTAGTAATAACTAAACATAGTCTACACTAAAGTAATAACATTGAAATGAGCCATTTTGATGTGTATCATCCACAGATCCTCTGGAGCTGGTGCCGTCAACGTCCAAAGTTGAAGTAGCAATGGGGAACATCAAAAGGAGCCGCCCAGGAAGGAAACGTGGAGCGTCTATACACACAAGCACTCCCTGTTGAAATAAGGGTCCAAGAAAGCCCAGGATGGGGTCACAGGCTGGATTAGCCCTTCTGGGGCAACAGCAAGCTGCTCCTTTAAAGCTCCTCTCCCAGACATACCCGGCCTGCACAGCACGAGGTCTGCAGAGTGCTAGCCACGCTCTCGCAAACCAATGCGCAGCAGCCATAGACCCTTAGCAGCAGCTGCAGCAGCAGCAACAGCAGCATCTGGAAGCCTTCCAGGTAGTCACCCAGGGAGCAAGCGCTCTGCTAGGTGCTGTACGGGAGGCCACCCAGCAGCTCCTGGCAGGGGGGACCCTCCCAGGGGGCAGATGGGGACACCCTTGACCACTGGGCTCCCCTGTTCCTCCCCCGCCAGCTGCTCTGCTGACTCTGGAGCTACCCCACCAGCTCTGAGTGGTGGAAGCAGCTGGTCTTGGGGGAGCGGGATGACAACATGTGGTTGCAGAACTTCCGCATACACCGGCAGACCTTCCTAGAGCTCTGCCAGTGGCTCACCCCCACACTGAGGCACCAGGGCACCTGGATGCAGCACGCCCTCCCCGTTGAGAAGATGACCGCAATACCTGTCTGGAAGCTGACACCTCCATACAGCTTCTGCTCCGTGGGACACCAGTTTGGAGTGGGAAAGGCCATGGTCGGGGCCATCATCACGGAGATAAGGAGGTCTGGGCATGCACCCCCTGGGGGAGCGGAGGGGCCATGGAGACAGGCCCAGGTGTGGGGCTGGGGCGGGAGGGGTGCCAGGGAGGGAGGAGCTAGGTGGGGAGGTGTCTGGGGAGGTGCCGGGGGGGGACAGGGGGGAGGGGCCTGGGGTACCCTGCACACACACACACTGCCTCATAGCAGACGTGGCCTACACCCTCCAGCCCTGGCTCATGCGCCCATACACCAGCCACCTTAGCACCAGCCAGGAGCACTACAACGCCTGACTGAACCACTCCCTCCAGGTGGTGGAGAGGACCTTCGGCTGCCTGAAAGACCAGTGGCAGTGCCTCCTTGCCAGCCTGGATGTTGGCCTCCAGAACATCCCCCAGGTTGTGGGCGTGTGCTGCATGCTCCACAACATTGTTGAGAGCAAGGAAAAGGCCTTCGTCCAGGGGTGGGCAGTCGATGACAGCACGGGCTTCCCCCAGCCAGCTGCCGCACCCAGTCACCAGGCCCACCATGAGGGGTTAAGGGTCTATTAGGCCCTGCGGGCCCCTTTTGATCAGGAGGACCCCTGAGCACCTCCCTGGCCTTCTCTGGAGGGCCTCCAGCACACCTCCCACACCACTCACACACCCTTCCCCCAACAAGCACACATCTCAGGTTCTGTGGAAAATAAAACTGTGGATTATTGAATACTGATAAACTGTCTTATGTGCACAACA
Organism: Carettochelys insculpta; assembly: GCF_033958435.1. Classification (NCBI taxonomy): domain Eukaryota; kingdom Metazoa; phylum Chordata; order Testudines; family Carettochelyidae; genus Carettochelys; species Carettochelys insculpta. Next base: position 38,459,510 of record NC_134147.1, read on the forward strand.
AAAACTGGAACCAATATACAAAGTGAGACAACTATATACAAGGGAGGCAACTATATACAAATGGGGGGCCAGCAGATGGCTTGGCTGTTGGCCCATCAATCGGGTGGGGATAGAGGGGCGCAACCCTTGGTGGGTAGGGATTGTGGCCCCCCCTCTTGTCCGCAGTCCCTGGCGCGGCCGGCTGGGGGCCAGGAGGACGGGCAGGTAAGGCCGGGATGCTTCCACCGGCCGGTCTTCAGCCCCAGTGGGCTCCGGTCCTGGGCAGCTGGCAGGCAGTGTGGCTGGTGGCATGGCAGGTGGCACAGCAGGTGGGACAGGTGAGGCAGGTGGGCCAGCAGGGGGGCATCGGGTGGAGCAGCGGTGAGGGTGGCGGGGCGGGGGGGCAGGAGATGGGCGACAGCCTCCCGGAGCGACCCAGCTATGTTGCAGAACACATCCATGAAATCCTACCACACCGCCTGGTGCCAGGTGGACTCCTCCCAGTCAAAGCGGAGCCACTCCTCAGCCAACTCTACCTACCGCTGGAGAGCCGCCAGGAGCTGGGGGTCCACAGGGACCATCCCTTTGGTCCGGTGGTGGCATGCCCATCCTGCTGGCCTTGGTGTCCCTGTGTGCTGGTGGTTCCTGACCTCTGGCAGGCTCTCGGGAACCACGGAGGGTGCCTGGCTGCCTGGGACCTTGGATGGTGCAGCTGTGGAGAGGGTGAGAGGGAGGGGAAGGCTGTTAGTACTGTGCCCTGGCCTGTGGACCATTCCCCCTGTTACCCCTTGGGTGCTGGGTCTCCATCCCCTGTTGATGGGTGTGGTGTCCCTGTTGGGTGTCCCAATTGCATGGTTCCCCTGCCCCCCAGGGTTAGGGCACAGTGCTGTCCATGGATGTGGGTGTTGACAGGCGCTGATGGCCATGCTGCTGTCCTGTGACTGTGCTGTGTCTGGGCAGTTGTGGGTCGGGGGTCCGCTGGGTGTGTGTGGGGCTCCCAGTTGTGTCTGGTGCCCCCACCCCATGGCCTGGGGGGGGTGTGCCCTGTGGGGTACATACCTGACCGTCCACTGCTGCAGTCGGGGGACCCCCGGTGGTTGGATGCCTGGCTGGTGATCTGGGAGGAGGGTCTATGAGGAGCCCCACCTCCTTGCTGCTGGACCCCCCACTCCACTGTCCCAAGGGGTAGCTCCTCGGGTGGGCCCAGGGGTGTGGGGCTGGCCTCCGGGCCAGACTCTGGCTCTGAGGCCTGCTGGGACTCTCAGCTGCGGTGTCCAATGTGGCCTGGTGGGGAGAAGGTGTCCCAGGGGCCCAGGATGGCCCTGAGCTCTCTGAAATAGGGGCAAGTGGCGGGGGTGGCCCCAGACTGGCTGGCCAAGTCCCAGGCCCAGGCGTAATCCTGCCACAACTCCTTCACTTTGTTACAGAAGTGATCCGGCTTGCAGGCAGGGTGACCCCAGGTGGCCAGGCCCTCAGCCAGTTGGGTGAATGCTTCCACATTTCACCGCTTGCTTCCTATCAAGTGGAGCATCTCCTTTTCACCCCAGAGCCCCAGCAGGTCTCGGAGCTCAGCCTCTGACCAGGAGGGGCTCCACCGCTTTTTGGCCTCCTGTTTGCCTGCTGGGGGTCCCTGGATCCGCTCGGGGGGGAGCCCTGGGGGTTCACAGGGGGCTAGCTTGATGCCACGGCACTGGGTGGTCGGGTCGGGGTCCGTACAGGGGGTGCAGGGCATGTGCTGCTGCCTGCGTGCTCTCAGCTTCCTGCCACAGGAAATCTGCGTCTGTGGTGCTTTAAGGGCTGCTGTGCATGGTGATCATAGAGCCTCATAGGGGCTGGACAGCATGTCTCAACCCCTCAACTGATTGCCGCCGTAAAGGACTCCGCTATTTCGAAGTAGCAGGACGCGGATCATCTACACATGCCTTACGTCGATGTTTAACAACGTTTAACGTCGACGTAGGGTGCTATTCCCATCTTTGGATAGGACTAGCAATTTTGAAATCTCACCACCTAACATAGATTTCAACGTCAAAATAGCGCACGGCACGTGTAGATGCAACGTGTGCTATTTTGACGTTGTGCCAGCTGCTTCAAAGTAGCCAGCTAGTGTAGATGCACCCACAGTGTAAGTCAACTGCAGGTACACAATTCCCACTATGGCAATTGCTCAGCTAGCATTGACATATTTGCACTCCGCTTACTTGGCCATCCCTACTGCAGGAGGTCGATGGGAGGTTGACCTCCCTTATTCCTTGTGTCTTGCGAGGAGTACAGGGGTTGACTGTGACCCCTGAGAAGTTGATTTCATGCGTCAAACCCTGGAAGACTGACCTGGGGTGGGTCAATCTTCCGAGCTAGTGTAGACATAGCCTTAGGGAGGAATTTAAGAGCAAAATCCCCTGTTGGTATTACCAGATAACTCTGGAGCTCATTGAGTCCCAAATACACTTTTGTACCACCACCTGTACTCCTCTGTTCTGCAGAGCATGCTTGAATCCCGCAGCCAGGCACCTCCCTTTCATGGTTTCCTAGCACTGATTCTGCAGCAGTTATTGTGCCAGTTGCCCTGTCTGGCTTTGTCTCTCACTCTTTGACATTTCATGTGTTGCCCTGTGGCTCCTCTGGCTACACAGTCTTTGATTCTCTTCCCATTCTCTTATATACTTCTAGCCCCTTCCATGCTTCCGTGACTACCCTTTGATGCTTCTTCAGCCATCTTCAGTTCTTGGCCCTTTTAATTATGGTGTGAGCTTTTGCCTCTCTGCAGCAATTCTGTCCTCTAGCCATCAAGGCAATGGGAGAGAAGGTAAAGTTAAATGTAAAGCGAGAACAATGGTAGCTCCCATAGGAAAGCTCAGTGGACTTTCTAATTTAAAATTTTTCTTTCATTTTAACTTTGCTTACTATTGACAATGGATTATAGGTCCACATGGAGCATTCTCATTTGAGTGGCAGACAAGTTGCATTCATTGTGTGAGAGATGAACCCCAAACCCGATTTCCGAAGATGTTGACAAAGGTTGATGTTGGATCCAGAGAGAAAATTTGGTTACCTCCAGGATTAGGTGGCTGCTGACTTCCAGTTATGCCTAAATCCCATTGTGGATCTGCATCTGAAATTGAGAACTTGATTTGATAACATATGGGAAGCCAATGCAGTGAACAGAGACCAAGTTTGCTGTGGTAGCAACCCTGGTTACTGAAGGGAATTAAATGTGTATTTATGAGTCTGTTACAAAGGGTTGTGCATTTCAGACACAGTTCATCCTCCTTCCATGAGTCAGCAATAGATTGGTGTGAGGGATTTACATATAGACATCCCAAAATATGGGCTATCATGTTTGTTATGGAATGGAGTATTTTTACTATAGGAAGGCAGTTATGTCTTTAAAAGAAAAGATTTCAGTTAATTCAGGAAGTGCTGAATATAAGCATGGCTACGTATCCAAAAATACTGGGAGTAATTCACAAGTGAAATCATGTGCTTTCCAAATACCTCAGTATCTTTGTGGTGAAGGTACTAAATTCTGACCACTGAAGCATTATTCATAATATTTCTGTAAGTAGTTGCAGGCATAATTTTATTTGAAGTATGATCTCTTTGGGGCAAGGACTGTCTTCTTCTTCTGCGTTTGTAGAGGTCGTATCACAATGGTATCCTAATCCAGGACTGGTACTCATAGGTGCTACTACAAATTTAGGGTATCACAGCAGTGGCTAGTCACAGATCTGGTCAAATTGTAAACCGCATTTGATTTGACCATCTTCATATTGTTTTCTATTCATTTACTGAAATTTTCCTGTGTGCAAGCTTTTGCTAATAGGAATACAACCAGAAGTCCTGCGGCACCTTAGAAACTAACAGATATTTTGGATGCATCTGACGAAGCGGGTCTTGCCCACGAAAGCTTATGCTCCAAAATATCTGTTAGTTTCTAAGGTGCCACAGGACTTCTTGTTGTTCTTAAAGATACAGACTAACACAGCTACCTCTCTGATACTGACAGGAATGTTACCTGAAAAGCTCATTTGTATGCACGTACATTTCAGTGCAAATGCCTGTATGTACAGAGTGGTGCTACTCTGCCCTGGAAGTAATTGTGCAGCCATCTTAGGCATGGAGAGAGTTAATCAAATGAGAGTGATTTTTCAGAAAATCTATATGACTAGGACACGTGTTTACAGAACACAACACGAGAAAAAACTGGCTTTAAAGTTTGCTGTAAACAACCAGCAAATCTCATTCTTAGGGATTTATTGATTTCTTTCTCTCTTCTTCAGTCAAAATAGAAGTCATTTAACACCTGAGATGCATGTGTATAGCTGAATATAGTGCTCTGTTTTGAAGGAAAGAGGAAAGGAAGAGACTTAGCATTTCCTGAACCTCCTTAGCTTGCCAATCCCTGCTCACTCCACTATCCTAGCAGTGCTGAGACCTCCTCAAATTCCTGTTATTCAGTCCCCACACCTGTTTATTAATTTTGCAGTTATCCAATCAGGTAACAGGAAAAATAACAGTATGTAATTTAATTTGTGAATCCCACAGCAGTGTTTAAACAGCTATAATGAATGGTTTGTTCCTGATCCAAAACCTACTGAAATCAAGAGACACCCAGATTTCAGTGGAATATGAATTACATGCTCAGCAAGCAAGTCATAGACTGAAACTTTCATCCCTCTGCTGTGAAACTCAAGTAGGTCAGCAGAAGCTGTCCTTTACCTGCAGAACACCAAGAAAAGAGGAATTCAGCGACCCAAGTGATGGCTACATAAAATTCCCCCCGGCAGCTTTGATGAGGAGTCACAGTACCAGCAGTCACTGAGCCAAGCTCTCAGCTGGCTGATGGCATTCTATTAGTTTCAGTGCAGTTCTGCCAATTTGCACTGGTAGAGAATTTGGCTTATTATTTCCCCTGCCAATAGCGAGCCCAGTTCCACATGCCTGACCCTGAAGAAGTAAGACTTAGGCCCGGTATTCATCGCATGTGGAGCACTTGGGCGGCCACCCAGAAGAAATTCAAATGCAACCCAGCTGATTATCAGAGCACCCACAGCCTCCCGTAGCTGGCAGCATGTTTCTAGTAGGGGTGCACATATGCATATACCTTGGTGCATATAACAATTTATTCTGCTCATGGAAGGAAAAAATTAGAGGAAATGCTGCTGAGGCTCCAGTGACATGTGACAAAAGAAGCATGAAAAGCACTGTGTTGTCTTAGGGAGAACATGCTTAGTACTATGCTTATAGCAGCATACAGTGAATGGGGAGAGATATGTTCTTTAGACTGAGATTCATTAAAGCCAGCGCGCTAAGCAGGAGCTGCCTAGCCTAGCCAATGGGAGTTACCAACATGAGGGGACAAAGATGCTAAGCCAAGTCCCTGTCATAGAGATAGGCACCTAAATGCAAACTGCAGGGAGGCCCTGACCATTGCCAGTGATTCACAAATGGGAGCCTTATTTGCAGGAAGCCTGGGGAGGAGAGGAAGGTGGGAAGAAGGATGACCATGTATCTTTTAGCTTAGTGATTAGGGTACCCGCCCCCCTGTAAGGAAATTCCCCCTCCACTGGAGGGGCAGCAGGGATCTGAACAGGGTGCTGCCACCTCTCAGGTGAGTGCTCTAACCAGAGGACCGTGAAGACTTCTGATGTGGGAGGTCCCTCAGTCTCTCCTGCTGGATCTGGATCTCCCATGTCCTGAGTAAGAGCTCTGAGCATCAAGCTGACATTCTCCTGGCTGTGCTTGCTCTCTCTCTCTGTTCCAAACGTAAGAGAAAGAACAGTCTGGTAGGCTCAAGCCAGCAGGCTTGGTCAGAGATCATCTTTCAGACCAGGCCCTGCCCAAGATTTAGATGGGAGAACAGCTATCTTCAGCCCATCCCCACTAAACACGTTAAATCGAAACCCAAAATATTGACCTTCAGAATGTCAATTTTCATGTAAGTATAGACATGTCCTACTCTTGCTCCCATTCTTTCACCCACTGCCTGCCTTCTCATGGTAACTTGTGTTCCTTTGGGCACAACCCCTCTATCTTACCAAGTATTTGTACATCTCCCTGCACAACAGTCTAGATATTACTGTAACATGAATATGCCACAGCTATGTAGATGGACAACACAAAATGTACCAGGAGTCCCAGAGCCAAATGAGATCACCCTTTTAGACTGCACAAATACAGTATTTGGTGGCATCTTCCGTTACAAATGAAAAGCCTGAGGATAATTTAAAGCTTTAGCAGGTACAAGTACAGGTGAATACCCAATCAATCTTCATAACTGTGCTGTGATTTAGAAGTGTGTAAATAAATGTGATCATCTTTCTTTCATGGTCTATTGATCCAGAGTAGCCAGAGCAGTTGTGATTTGGTTTGTAAATATCCCTGGCAGAACTGACAGGTCTGCAAAAATAATGAGCATTACAGCAAAGCAAAGCAGGTAATTCTTTCCTTTAAGAATGATCAAAAGTCTCCAGTGAAGTTATTTAAATGCTGACATATGAGAAGCTGAGGTACTGGAGACTTGTACAGAAGCTAGCTTCTTTGGAGGTTTTATGTATAAGCTTTATATGATCCAGAGCTAATCACCAAAGAACCAAAAGGATTGGATAAGCTCTTGGATTTCTGAAACATACATGATGAAAATGGGCTGGCTATTCTGTGAGATGCATTTACAGCTTCCAAGCAGCTCATGGTACATGGAATTTTGTTACCAGCTGTAAGATTATTAAATATATGGTTTACAATGTATTTACAGGCCTGTGTTTGCTAAATAGCCCACAACAAACATTTCTAGGTATAAACAAGAGCTGAGACCATGCACTCAAGAAAACTACAAAGGACTTTCTGAACCTTCCCAGGCAAATAGCACAGGACCACAGCAAAGAATCTCTTTGTTGCCAAAAGACAATCCAACAAACCACACTTCTGGAAAATGTGCCAGGAGAGGAGTATAGATGGGGTTTGAGCATTGAGGTTACTCTACAAGTGAACAGACATTGTTGCAGTTTCTTTCTTCAAAGACATTGCTAAAGTGAATTGGATCTTTTGGTTCTTCTGCCACAATAAGAAAGCTTCCTGTTCCTGGGAGGACACAATAGTTACAGGAAGCCACAAATGCAAGCCTTCAATAAACCAAGTCATTTGACCTTCTGGGTTGCACAGACCTTCACTTCCCAACACAGAATATTTCCCAGCGCTGCCTATCCAGGCAGAAGGCAGTCTTATATACTCCTGCTGTTACATGAGCCTTCAAAGTATGCGATTTAGCAGAACAATCAAGCAGAGGTTGGAGTACTGCTTAAAAGGGCCAGTTCACCCTGTGCTTGGGTATAATTACTTGAAACCATAGGAGGTTACAGATTAAAGTCAGGTTTCTTGTCCTTCACAGCCCCAGTGGTAAAGCTACATCCAGGTCCTATGGCATTTTCCTTCTATCTTCAATCAGGAGTCTGCATTCATGCAGGGCCCCAGGGCAGAAAGTCTACCGAGGAAATTGCAATAGCAGAAGTGGCTGCAACCTCGTCTCTAGAAGGCCTAAAAAGCCAATCCAGTTAAAAAGAAATGAATACGTAAAAGTATGGTCCTGACTGGGGAGGAGGCATGACTAGGACAGAAGGGGAATGCTCCCCTTCTCAAGCATTGCCGTTTGCAGAGTGCCTCTAGAGTCCCCACCTGATTTCAAAACATGCAGGAAGAAAACCTTAAGGGCAAGTTGCCGACATGGCATTGTCACTGACCCTAACGGTAAATCCATGAATGCAATACTCTGTGCCAGCTTGGGAAATGGAAAGGCAGTTTGTGCAATGATTAGGGGGCTGGACTGCGTGTTGGGACCTCCTGATTCAATTCTTAGTTCAGCTAAAGACTTTTTCTATGACTACCGGCCTAACACGTCATGCACTCTGTGCCTCAATTTCCCCATCTGTGACATAGAGTGGTGTTATCCCTATCTCACAATGGATAGATAAGAAAATTGATTCCTGATTAAGAGGTGCTTATAATCAGGCTGATGAGGGCAAGATACATACCTAGAGAAACAGAATCAGGGACTAAAATTTGCTTATATGTTTCACCCCGCACAAAAATGTGTTCATAAAAAATAAGGACTACTTAGCCCAGTTACCAGCTAGTCTGAGCTCCTGAATAACACACGAGTCATAAGACTTCCCTGAATTAACTCCTGTTTGGTGTAGAACACATTGTTTCAAACACACACTCCATTCTACTTTAAACATTGCCAGTGATGGATAATCCACCACAATTTGTATAATTTGTGCCTCATTGTTATCAGTACAGGTATTACTTCTCAATAGAAGCAATTCATAGGGTTTCAATCCCACATTTTAATAAAGATATAGGCCCCATTTCAGCAAAGCACTTAAGTATATGCATAACTTTAAGCAAAGGAGCAGTCCCACGTGTATTAAAAACACACATGAGTACAGGCTTAGCTTTAAGAAGTGTGTTTCAATCCCATCGACTTCAAGATCTTACAGCAGTGGGTGTTACACATACAGCTCTTCACCTGGTTCTAGCCTGCATATTTGGATTCTGCACAAATACTGTCCCAAAGCCTGGATCCAGTTCCCCAGGGTTAGCTGGCAGTGAGCCACCACTGTGCTATTTACCTACACCTCCATAGCTACAGGCGACAACTGGGGATGAATCACCTGCATTCCCATCTGTCAAAGGATAAATTGTAGATTTGTATGAAGCCATCTGAAAACAAACTCATCAGGTTTGCAAATGTTTGGTCACAAGGCATATAACATGGAAATGATTTCAACGAAGTTTCATTCTGATTCTCCTGAATTAAAGTGACAAATACAATTCACACAATGCACTGAAAAACCAGGCCCCAGTTCAAAAAAGGAATTGCTTATTCAAGACCAGCACATGCCTAACTATAAGCATTTGACTACATCCTGAAGAAGTCACAAGGATCTGCCTTTTTAGCTGGACAGTTTGAGGCTGCTCCATTTCAGGTCCAGATTCAGGTGCATATTCAAGCATGTGGTTAAGTCCCATTGGAAATGAAACATTCTGTTCAAGTTCTTCTGTAGTCCTCACTGTAGAATCTGAGTCACCACAGTCAATTTTTGTCTCTCAAATTCAAATAATAGGGTCCTTGGTAGGATTGTAGCACATGATGTTACTTTAGCAGTTAGCTGGTAACTAAGATTTAAATTTATTTTAGCAAAGAAGAAACCGGGTGGGTTTATCTCTGTTAGGAAAACTGTTTTAGATTTTCTATTGGGAAGATTCCCTATTTACAATTATAATTTATTATAATCATGGCTAGAGTTCAGCTTATCAGCAGGGGGCACAAATTTGTGGGCTCTGTTCTAGTTGTGTATGTGCAATGATGGTGTGAAGATCACCTCACAGTTCCTTGATCCTAATGAAGCTGCTCCACAATGCTGATCCTTCGGTTCTAGATTAGAACAAAGTGAGAGCTGCTCTACTTTATGCCTTCTGCAAACAACCCTCAGAGGCCAAAACTGCAGATGAGGATTGGGGCATCCTGGCCACATCCCCTTTCCCTGCTCTGCTTGTAGCAGGGATGAGGAATGTAATATGAAGGCTTGTGTTTGTTCAAAATCATAGGCAGATGGCCCTTACGCCTTAAAATAATGTTGACATCATATGGGTAATTACTTTAGGATTTCATTTCAATTTCCTCTTATATTATTAAATGTAGGGAGAAAACAGCATGTCAGCTGTCAACTAAAACAAAAACTTTAAACATTTTCATTGATTTTCTCAGTTATAAACTCTTAAAATATTCTCCATCTATTTTAACTAGCCTTCTTATTTATTTACTCATTGTTAGACCTTTGATTTACACTACAGAATATGCGGTAAAATAGTTGTAGTAAAACAGACCACATTCTGTTTGTTGAAGATAAATCTTAAGGGAGAAGAATTGCTATGAGCTATAAATACAGGCTGCAAACAACATAAATAATTCCTTATACCTGCTCAAAATAATGGGGGGAATTGTGGTACCCCCACTTTACAATTTCAGCTTTCATTCATGGAAGTACCTTTCTCTTACCTCCTCCCACTGACCACTTGTTATGCACACTTCTGATTTTTTTTTTGGACTGCTGAGCAATTTCTGGTTTTCACTTGGCCTGTTTGTTCTTGTGCTATACTTGTTCCCTTTCATGTCTCAGCTTCTTTGAGCTGTCAGCACTTTCCCTTAGCTCCCCATTGCATCTCAGTTTTGCTGTTTCGCTATCATTTGTATATTAGTTGTCTGTATGGTACGTAGCCTTTCCTGCCTAATGCACTCGAACTTCCTAATAGCCTGCCTCCCAACAGGCCCTTGTACATTCTGCACATAAGCATCATAAAATATGTACATAACTCCTGTTATACAAGCAATTGCCTTTAATGTGCTCTGTAAATTCCCCATTGAATGAAAGAAAAATAGAGATTTTCCAAACCCTTCAGGTAGCTTTGAAAATCTCAGCTGTATTGTAGAGGCCCCAAAACTCAGAAATGTTCATGCATCAGTTTTCAAAGCACCTAAAAATGAACCTATAGTGATAATGCTAGTAACACATTCAGGCTAACGCTTACACTATGCTTTCTATTTCAGGATACAAATCGCATGGCCAAACACCGCACTTGAAGTTAGTAGGGCTGTTTTGATCATGGTATTTCATTCCCAGTAAACCTTGTTGTACAAGGGTTACCAGGAAGTTCAAAATAAACACTTATTTCAAACTCCAGTACAGTGTAGCCAGAACTGGGTTCTAAATAAGATTCCTTGAAATAAACTTATGCAATTTGTTCACTGTAAATCGTGCAAGTTATTTTGAGCTAGGGCTACAGTATACCCTAACCTCAGTTATTTCGTTCAGATTTGATCATCAATCCCTTTCAATGGTCTGTGTGTATCTGACACATATGCAGAAAGAAAGCCCTTGGTGATTCTTATTAAACTGTTTTGTCAAGTAGAAAGTAGTCCAGTAGGAATAGATTACAGGACAGTCTCCTCATGGGATCAAAGAAGCTTATATTATGTCTTGCTGCAGTTTTACCTGGAGAACTAGATTACACAAGATGTCACATTGCTTTCTACTGCATATCCTGATCATATACAATTCTTTGCAAAATGGAGGCTTATCTTTTTTTCCCTAGAAACATAATTGATAAAGAAATCTGGGTGTTTGTTCCAACCTTATTTTTATTAAAAATGCTTCTTTTTTTCCCCATAAAGAGAGACAGAGGATCAAAATTGAAATAAATATGCAGGGTAATCGAGTATTAGAGAACAATTGTCACAGCCCTCCCCCAAGCTTTATGAAAATTGGCTTATGAATATCTATAAATTGAAGATGCTTTACGCAAAACAGGCCATGTAACTATGTTTATGTTACAGTCTGCAGAAGCTGTATATCCTATTTCCGTGCATATATCAGTCTTGTATGTGAAATCAGACATAGGAAGTATGAATCTGGTTTTAATTCTAAATGTACTAAGGAAGGCCATTAGTGATACTTTAGCAACTTAATGACTCAGTACTCAAACCAATGAACCATGAATGGTTTTATTTTTCCTGTAAACTCAAACTGTAGCTGATCCTAGAAAGACATTTCGTGGTGCCACATGGTACTTGAATACATCTTGAATCTTGTATTTTTCCATGGTGATGGGAAGCCTGGACAAAGGTGCCTGAACAGATACTTGGTTTTATCTCATGAGTGTTTCACCCCAGAGTGAACACCTATGTATCTGCAGACCCACAGACACAAGGGCAGAGGGAATTGCCCAGGGGTCTGGGTGACTGAAAAGGGCCTGGGGGTCCCCAGCTGGCAGCAGCAGTGTGAAGGCAGACTTCCCACTTGCCCTCACTCTGCATCACTCCCAGAAGTAGCCAACACATCCCTGCGTTGCAGCCCCAGGAAGGGATGGGAGTGTCTCCATGCACTGACTTTGTCCCAAGCATCTACTGCACAGCTTCCATTGGCTGGAAGTGCAGCCAATGGAAGCTGTGGGGGTGGTGCCTACGGGAGCAGTGCACAGAGACCCCTTGACTCCCCCGCTTCCGTAGAAGCTGCTACCAGAGGGATGAACCAGTTGCTTTCAGGAGCCACCTGAGGTAAGTGCCAACTCTCTGACCCCTTCCCCTACCACAACCCAGGAGCTATTGTGGGGAGGCTCGGGGGGTCATTGACGGCAAGGGAGAGGGGAAGGGAACCCACAGCAGGGCCACTTGTATTCACTCGCACCAATGGGGAAAGAGGAGCAATGTCGCCCCAGATCCCTCTGCTGTTCTGGCACATTGCTTAGGGGAGTTACTCGCCAGCAGAAAGTGGAGTGATGTGGCTGGAGGAGCAGAGTGAGCTGGGACCACTTCACTCTGTTGCCCCAGACACTTCTGGGGAGTGCTGTAGGGCTGATCCCTCCAGCACTGGCCCTGCATGCTTCACTAATCCCTCCCTTGGCTGCCTTTGGCTGGGGGGAGAGGCAGAATGGGGGCAGATCAAGGGTAGGGAAGAGTTGGGGAAGGGGCAGGCTTGAGACAAAAGTGGAGCTGTCCGACCCCTTCCCTGGGTTGGGTGGGTGTCCCATGGCTGGTGCTCCTCTGGGACCCACTCACCAGTTGGCCCTGTCCTAACCAGCACCCTGCAACTCTACTCCCTCCAAGACCCTGCACCACACACCTCCTTCCACATCAATACTCCTTTCCATAGCCCACATCCCCTTCTGCACCCCAAACTCCAGCTTAGAGCCCACACTCCACACCCAAACTTGCCCCAGAGCCAGCACCCAAACCCCCTTTGCCCCAGACCTGAGTTTCTTCCTACACCCCAAACTCCCTCCCCAAGCCAACATATCATATCTCCTCCTGCCCTCCACCCCAACTTGCTGCCCAACTCTGAGTCTCCTCGTGCACCTAACCCCTTAGCCCTTCTTCACCCAAACTCCCTCTGAGAGCTGGCACCCCAAACCCATACCGGAACCCCAATCTCTGCCCCAGCCCTAAGCCTGTTCCCCATCCAAACTCACTCTCAGAGCTGCACACCACAACTCAACCAGGCCCATTCCCTTCCCCCAGACTGATGAAAGTGAGTTAGTGATGGAGAGAGGGCTGATGGAATGAGCAGAGGGCAGGGCCTCAAAGAAGGGGCGGGAGAGAAGGTCGGGCAAGGGTCTTAGGTCTGTGCGATCAGGCGGTTGATAACCCTACCAGGAAGACATGTGAAAGCCCTGCCCCTGTCAGAAGAGCACACCCAGAAATGCAGCTGCCATCTTGTTGGGCTCCCACCCGCACAGGCACAGCACTGCCCCAATGTCAGGTGGGCCATGTGTCTTACGTGAGAGAGGGGCCCTTTGACTGCTCTGCCCTGAGACCCAGAATTGCTGTCAGCAGGCCTGTGCATCAGCCAAAGCTCTGAGACATGCTACAGTTTTTGCTTTGCAAGAGTTCATGCAAACACAGACCTCACAACACACACAGTGTCAAGCAGGATGAGAGTGAAGGACAGAGAGAGAGGATATACACAGATGGCTAGAGACGAGTTTTAGGGTCAAACCAATTCTGTCATCACTGGCAATCTGCCTCTCTCTCTCTAGTTGAGTATCATATCTTCAGCACCGAACAGTCCGTTCTCTCAGACTTGAGAAAAAAGATCAGCATTAAGATACACAAGAGGAGAGACTAGATTTTAAGGTATTTGGGAATGACAGATGCATGTGCATTCCCTGGATTCATTTGTACAACAGAGCCAACCTAGTCCCCTGTGTTCTGTCATCGGGGTTGCTGTAGTGGGGAATACAGTTCAGTCAGACATTACCTCTTTTAGAAAAAGAAATATAAGGAATCACTGCATTAGCTTTCCTTTCTACTTCGTTGCCTGGACCTAGTGAAAAGGGATGATTGGCATCAGTCAGATGACAGGGCATGACAAATCACCTTGAGCATTATATTCGTTTTCCCATAACCAAAGACATCAAGATTAATTTCATGTGCTAGGAAGAGTCTCTGCTAAATGAAAAGCTATCTCAAAACATAGGCAGTGTGCACCTTTCTCACTCACTTATTTAAATGATAAGTTACAGCAAAATTTCCGGTACTGCTGTAGTGTGACAGTGTTTGCTTTGTGTGACTTTGGGCCAAGCTTGCAGCCTGCTCTGAAGTTTTTGTTATAAAATCATACTCTACAAAATATACCACTGAAGTTAAGGGTTTGAATAGACCATATACCAGCTAAGACATAAGAAGTTAAAAGTCACCTTTGGTGTCAGTGGAGTTCCACCAAGGGGAACAACAAAATCCACTACCATTATTCTTCCATTGCCGAGAATTTCCTTCAGCGCTCAAACTTCCCGAAAGCAAAAGACCAAAGTACCAGGAGTAAAATAGTTAAACTCCACAACAATAATTAATAAAAGAATTAATGAACTATTATTCCCCTCTATTTGGCACTGGCCAGGCCACATCTGGAATAGCGTGTCCAGTTTTGGGCTCCCCACCGTAGGAAGCAGATTGGAAAACTGGAGACAGTGCAATGGAGGACAGCAAAAAAATTAGGAGTCTGGGACACATGATTCATGAGGAGATGCTACGGGAACTGGACTTATTTAGTCTTTGAGAGCCCTAACAAGCCATAGGTGACAGGCCTGTTCTCTCCTACAGACAACCTCCCAACCTTATGAGGATCCTCACAAACAGCCACAGCCTACACCCCAGGAATACCAGTCCTGGAACCTTTCCTTGCAATAAAGCCTGCTGCCAGCTTTGTCCACATATCTTCTCTGGAAATACCATCACTGGACCTAACCAGGTTACTCACAGAATCACAGGCACTTTCTCATGCTCCTCTACTAACATTATACATGCCATCATGTGCCAACAATGCCCAGATTCTTTGTATATTGGACAGACTTCTAACTCCCTTAGACAAAGAGTTAATGGGCACAAAACAGACATCAAAACACTCCAGATCCACAAACCAGTTCATCAACATTTCAATGGAATGGGCCATTCTGTTAATGACTTAAGAGTATGTGTGTTACTGAAAAAAAAATTTCGCATCTCTATTCAAAGGGAAGCAGCCAAGCTGTCTTTTATATTCAAATTTGGCACATTAACACGTGGTTTGAACCGGGATGGGAATTTTCTGAGTCACAATAGGGGCTCATCTGCATACTTGGCTTAATCTAATTCTTGACCTCCCCCCCCACCCCGCCGCCCCAACCCTCCACTCTCTGATTTGCTCACCTTGATCATTTTTTTCTGATTTGTCCTCCTTGATTACTATTTTTGGTTCTCTGTGCCTTAAATATTGAGTCTGTTCTGGTCTGGCTATGGTCTGAAGAAGTGGGTCTGTCCCACGAAAGCTCACCTAATAAATGATTTTGCTAGTCTTTAAAGTGCTACTTGACTGCTTTTTGTTTTGAGAAGAAAGTTTGTCCCCTCTTTTGTGCAGGAGATCAGCTGTGGTGACAGTAATAGTCCCATTTGGACTTAACATGTAGGACTCTGTAAAACAGACACACATGAAGCTAGTGTCTGACTAAACAAAGCTGTGTGAAGCAAATGATATTCTTTCCAATCTCTCCAGGAGGAGCAGGGGAGACACATTCATCTACAGAACTAAAATTCACAGAGACAAGTTCCCAGCAAGGATTAATTTCCATGTTCTTGATGTTTGTTTGAGTAGGAAAACAGCAGCTGTGTGCAGATGACTGAATAAAATAAGTTTCCTGGTGCTGGTCATTAGTTTTTCCTGATAGAAAAAAATTAATCAGAAACTCTCCACTGTGGTAAGGCAAGATCTAGCTGTCACGTCCTCCTTTGCTTGTGCAGGTGTCCACGCCCCTCACTGAGATAAGGAAAGTTAAAAATACACAATGACTTCCCTGCTATTGCTTGTCCACATAAACAATTGCTGTAGTTGCCGCAGAGGAGTTGTGTGATTGTAAGTAGGAAGAAGGGTGACTGTATGTGGAAAAAGTAGCATCCATAAATCAATCTCTCTCTCTCTCTCTCTCTCTCTCTTATCAGGTGTCCTACACTATAAAAATGCGTGAGAATCTTTGAGTTAATAGGCAGGAATTTCTGCAAGGAACTAGAACATGGAACAAAACACTCCCACCCCCCTTCTCTTTAATCTACTGGCTGAAATTTAGGCTACAGCCAACTCAGTCAATATGATCTCTAATTGTAACGAGATTATGCAAAAGCACTTCATCATCTGGAGATGGAGCAGTTGTGGAAGCGTCTTGTTTATGGACTTGATGAATCACACGAAGCCCTTTCCTGGTGTTGTCTGATGCTAATTGTCTTTTAATGAAGCCTACTTTATTGGTGAAAAAATTCTTTGAAGTGCATTTTCCAGGCAAAAAGCCAGAGCTGCAGCTAATACCTTGCAATTATCACTAATTAATTATATTGGTTTGGAGCTATTGTGTAAAGATCTTTTACTTGATTTTTCTTAATATCAGGGAGATGTACTGGTCTCATTTGTGAGGGAAGCTCTCTCCTCTTTCAAAACTTCTCAAAAAAAGAAAAAAACATGAAACACACAAGTCTTACAATTAAGAAAAACTAGAAGGCATCTGTAAGAAAGCGTGCAGGGCCCTCTTGGCTCCTGCCCATGCTGGGCTAATAATAGTCACTGAGACACCCTCAGTTCACAAGCCACCAGTGTGATTTATTTACAGATTGTTCTCCCACCACCTTTTCACCATAACAGTTGCCTTTTACCATCTTGCAGCAGAAGGGGAGAGCTACCTCCTTGCTTCCACTACCCACCTTTGCCTTTCTTCCTGCTCTCCCAGCTTCCTTCCTCTGAGGCTTTTATACAGACCCAGCCTAATTAGACTGCAGTTTTCTCTGTTCCCCATTTAAGGCCAGGTGGTGAGAGCTGTCTCACTGTGACAACCAGGAAATACACCTTTCCCCTTTATTGAACCAAAAGGGTTGACCCCTTTTTCTGCTATTGGGTGAGGACTACGGGGAATAGTCCTTCATCTTTCTGGTGAGCCACTGGGTCTTCTTTTCAGGGTTCGGCCATGTCCCAACCACAGAAATCATATGACATGGGGGTGGATGCCCCCATAGGTCTACTGCCACCCAGAAGTCTTCACAGTCCAGGGTTTTGGGGCTGGCCCCAGTTTCACCCTGAACACCTAGGACTTCAGGCTTCTCAAACTCACCAAGCAGTATCTGGGTCTCATCTTCCAGAGGCCACAGTACAGGGAGTTTAGTGGGGCCCTTTGGCACCTCCAGCTCCCTGGGCTTCTCTATCTTCCTTCTCTCATCCTTCCTAGCTTGGTTGTCTAGGTTTCCAGCTTCAGAGATCTCTTCCCTCTTCTTTGGGGGCTCTCCCCTCTTTCTTACCATGGCTTCCTTCCTTAACCTCCTTTCTCTCTCGGGCAGGGATTCCAGATGGTGCCCACCATTACTAGGTACAACAGGCCCCCAACTCCTCTGACTCATTTCCAATAGAGTCCCCTGGATAGTGCTGGAAACAAGACATGATGAGCACAATAAGCCAATAATATAAGAGGTTATACAATGACTCGGCCCATTATTTACATGAAACATTTTATATACTAAACAGGTAAATTTTCTTTAGTCATCTATTTAAACGACATATACATTGATTCTAGTCCCACTTATGTATCCATGGGAGTAATGATGCCTTTGTTCGATTGGGTATGATTCATAGGTTCAGGAGGAGCAAAAGAGTTAAAATAAAACAATGAGCGTACATAACAAACATCACTTATTTCTAACACATTGTTCTTGTATCAGGGGCCCTGAGTTAGCAAACGAGAGAAATGTCTTGTAGAGAGTACTGAAAGGGAGGAGGGTATCTCATCCCTGGCAGCTCAGGGTTGTCTCAAAGCCTCTGGACTTGGCCTTGGAGCACAGTTGCTGTGGTTCTTATGTCTTTCTCCAGACTATGAGAAAGCTATGGTCTTGCTTATAAGTTCCTTCTCACGCTAGCTGCATTTGTGAACCATGATACATGCAATAAGATAGTTAGGTCTTATACCAGACTATGAAATTTGGACATAAGAGTGAGAGGTTAGGAATTTGGGATTTTCACCCTACAGGGAGGCTCTGTAAACACGGTCATGATCTCCCTCACTGCCTGGGAATCAGGTCTCTGCCATTGGATGGCCCCTTCCATTAACTTCTGGGAAAATTCCGTGGGCCACAAACTCCCTATCCAGCTCACTGCCCAGAAAAATTGATGATAATTTCCAGCCAATACACCCACCCAATCTAGGATAGCCACCTTAAGTGCACTGCATCTCTTGGCCTGTTCCTCATTCAGAGCTGTATAGGCTGCCTGGGCTTTGTCACTGAGCTAGTGAGCCAGACATGAGGCCCAAGTTGCCCTACCCCCTCCAGCTCAAACGGCTACCCATTCAAAAGTATCTGGGAAGGCATCAGGGTCATCTGCAGGGCCCATCTTACAAAGCCCGAAGCCTGGCACCCTCATGCTACCCTCTACCAGGGACTCACCATCTTCTAGAAGATCTGCTGTTGTATACTGGCCTGTTCTTGGACAAACCCTTGAAGCCTCTTCTGCTGCTCCATTTGCCAGTTGAACAAGGCCGAAAAGACTTCACAGCCACTTGCACCTCTCCCTGCTGCTTCACCAGCCCCTGCAGCGTCTCACTCCCATCCACCCCCCCATCGCTGAGCTGACAAACTCTTGCTCTAACATAAGATATCCCAGACAAACCCCAATGTGTAGGGTGCTGCAGGGACACTTTGGGCTGATGAAATCACCTGAAGGCCCACAGTTCAGTAACCACAAATGCCATTTATTCACAGGTTGTGTTCCTACCACCTTGTCACCATACCAAATGCCCTTTCCTATAGGAAGCACTTCCTACCTTTTCCCTTTCTACTTCCTTCCCCTGAGGCTTTTACACAGACGCAGCCTAATTAAGAAGTAGCTATCTCTGTTCCCCAGTTAGGGCCAGGTAGTCTACCCAGCTCCAATTCAGCTCCCTCAATTGGAGCTGGAATCGCAGGCTGTGTCTACGTTAGCATTACTTTTTTTAAAAGGCGCATGCAGAATGAAGAATAAGGTTCTTTCAAAAACAGAGTTGACTTCCGAAAGAGCCACGTCTACATTGCTTTTATTCTTTTGAAAGAAGAATATGCGAATGAGGTGCCAGATATGTAAATCTACACCTCATTTGCATTTTGTTTTCCTCTTTTGCATGCCTCTTTTGAAAGCACAATGGTAGTGTAGACACAACCACAGAGGGCTGGCTCAGGGAGTCCTGCTCAATGCCCTTCTGGAGCATCCCACCGTGTCTCAAGGTCATCAGCAGGAACACACTCATCTGTAACATCGCTGAACATCTCCCACTGATGTCAGCAAACTGTCATTTTCCACAAGGATGTGTCTTCATTTCTGTTTAGCAGGAGTGGGTTAAGACAAACATATTTTAAAATGCATCAAACCCCTCATAAAATTGTATTTTTTACTTCTGGAAATTTTAGAGGGAGATAGTGAGGCTAAAGGCTCCATTAAGCAACAATTTAAAGCCCATAATCTACACATTGTAAGAGAGAACTTACTGCTAAATCCTGTAGGCAGTGAGATTTCACTCTGGTAAAAGAGTTACAAATAGTTTTGTATCTCTGCATAAAAATTGTAAAACCAGCCTGCTTTAGTTCAAAATTTGAAGTTCAGCCCAGATTCATCAGAAATTTTACTAGACATTCATATGTAACTGCTTATAGGTAGACTCAAATGTGGCACCTCTGAAGCACAGTGTATGAGCCACTACAATATGAGCTAAGAGCTGGCTGGCTCTCAGCTGAGGTTGTAGAGGAGACGCATTCTTTCTCTGTGAAGTGGTCTCGGTGCCACTACATGGGACAGTGAACCACATCTAGGTGCATGAGCTACACATGCACATTTTAAGAGAACTTACACTGATTTATGATTTAGCATCTGAGCCCTGCTAACATGGGAACCCACAAGGAAAAAGGAAATGAGGGTGCCCAAGAAACACCTGGCATAGAGACCTGAAGGCAGACACTGAAAAAGATGGGATACACCTGTTCAGAACTGGACAAGATCATCCAGCACAGGGGACACTGGAGAATGCTCATCAATCGTAGAATCCTAGGGCTGGAAGGGAGGTCATCTATTCCAGCCCCCTGCTTCAAGCAGGATCAACCCCAACTAAGTCACCCCAGCCAGGACCTTGTCAAGCTGGGATGCAAAAACATCTAGGGATGGAGAATGCACCACCTCTCTAGACAACAAATTCCACTGCTTCACCACCCTCCTGGTGAAGGAGTTTTTCCTAATGTCCAGTGGCCTATGCTCCAAGTTGTAGAAGGGGAAGAGGTTTACTACTACTATCTAAGCCCTGCTAAATGTTCTACTCTAAGACATATGAATCTTGACTATTTCACTTCAAGCTTGATTTGCATTTTTGCGTTCATTCAAGCATCGAAATTCCTTAGGGAGATTGCAAGCTCTATGGGACAGGAGCTGTCTCTGTGTTCAGTGTTTGCTATAGTACCTAACACAACGGGGTCTTTGCTCATGTCTGAAGCTCCTAGGTACTACTGCAATACCACTAATAAATTCCAGTAATTCTGTATTCAGTTGGTCCAACCAGTCTGTCAGAAGCTCAGTGCCTGGCTTGCCTGATAGTGCTCCCTGTATGTGCATATCTAAATTCAGCATGCCTTGGCAACAGCTGAAAAACATGCATATTTTCTCAAGTTCTCTGTTCTTCTGTTAACTGTAATTTTATGTCTGACACAGAAGCAGGTGGACTCCTGATGTGAAATAGTGCTCTTCTTAACATAGAGGAAGATTATTTAAAGGTGCAAAAGAGAGTTAGACATGCAAATCCCACTGGATTTCCAAGAGAGTAAGACCCTAGGTTCATAATGTGCCTTTCACACTCCTAATCAACTACAAGGAACAGCAAGCAATGCTGCCCTTTCATTGCAAAAAATAACAGATGCCGTCAGCAGCTCCTGCTTTTGAAATCTTTGAGCTGTCTCTGGGAGTCACTCTCATCCCAGAGATGTTTGAAAATAGAGCTCCAATCTGTTTGCAGCCAGACTCCATGAGCAGAGAATCTATTTTCCATCCTTCCACCTCCTCCCCAGCACTGTCAGCTTCAACACCAGATGCAAGAACTTCAACATTTGAGATGTCCCTGGAGATCTGGGGCTCCTTAGAACTCTGGGGCTTCCAGAGCTGTTTGTTTAATATTAATTAACAAACTGAAACAAACAGTACTGACTATTGTTCTCTTGAGAAAAGGGATCTGAGAAATCTGGTGTTAGCAGGTTCTTATGTACAATAGGCTTTATGCTGCAGTCCCTTCTTAGGCTTTGTCTACATTGCGCAGCTTTTAGCAACACACACAAGGCTGTGTCCATATTCCTGCTGAAAAAGCACTGTTTGCACAATCACTTGCAGGGGGAGAAACTTTTGTCACTAGGGGGAGTGGGGATTTTAAATGTGTGAATGACAAAAGCTTTGTCCCTGTGATCACCAGCATGTCAGAAGAGAACCTACCAGAGGCATAGTATAGTTTTTGACCAGGCTGCAGAACCATTGACATGATCTTTGCTGCTTGTCAAGTCCAGCAAAAGTGCATAGATCAGAACTTGGATCTG
Source organism: Carettochelys insculpta (assembly GCF_033958435.1). Lineage (NCBI taxonomy): Eukaryota > Metazoa > Chordata > Testudines > Carettochelyidae > Carettochelys > Carettochelys insculpta. The sequence continues at coordinate 38,481,138 of NC_134147.1, forward strand.
TATGCTGTCGTTATAGACCTGACCAAGGTGTTTGACACCATCAACGGAGAAGCCCTGTGGATTATCCTGTCAAAACTTGGCTGCCTGAGAAGATTCGTTAACCTCATACGCCTGTTCCACGATGAGTTGACTGGCTTTGCTCTTTCAAATGGCAAGTCCTCAGATGCATTTGAGATATCCAATGATGTGAAGCAAGGGTGTGTGCTGGCCCCAGTGTTATTCAACCTCTTTTCCACCTGTGTCCTCAGCCACGCAATTAGGGACCTGGACCATGGAGTCTGCATAAAATACAGACTGATGGGTCGCTTTTCGACCTTCATCATCTCAGTGCTAAAACCAAGACGCTTGAGAGGCTCATCCTTGAACAATTTTTGCTGATGACTGTGCACTTATGGCATACAAGGAATCTGATCTTCAGCTCATCGTCAACAAGTTTGCTGATGCCACTCGCCTCTTTGGTTTGACCATCGGCCTAGGAAAGACCGAGGCACTGTTTCAACCTGCTCCAGGATCTGCTGTTCTCCCTGGTTCGATCATTATTGAAGGAACAGAGTTAAAAACAGTAGAGAAGTTCAAATACCTTGGCGCTGTGATAGCCAATGATGGCTCCCTTGATGAAGAAATCAATGTCAGAATCTGCCAGGCCAGCCAGGCACTAGGACTTCTAAAAGCGCAAGTGTTGAATCAGCACAATATCCGACAGACCACTAAACTGAAAGTATACAAGGCTGTAGTCCTGACCAGTCTCCTGTATGCTGTGAAACCTGGACCTTGTACAGAAAACATATAAAACTGCTGGAGCGTTTTCACACATGCAGCCTGAGCTCAATACTGCACATTCAATGGCAGGACAGAGTTACAAACCTGGAAGTCATGGACAGAGCAGGAACCACGAGCATCAAAACCATGATTCTGAAAGCCCAGCTTCGCTGGACAGGGTACATCATATGAATAGAGGAGTCGAGAATCCCTAAGCAACTACTGTAAGGTGAACTCTCCCAGGGCAAAAGGAATCAAGGTAGGCCTTGCAAGAGATACAAAGACTGCGTGAAGGCCAACATTGCTCGTGCTGGTTTAAAACCAGATCAGCTAGAGCAGCATGCAAAAGACCCAACAGGCTGGCATGCTCTCATATGACACACGTATGACAACTTTGAAGAGCAGTGACGTGTACACCTCATTGATGCTCGTGCAGCAGCCACATCAACAGCAGCAGCCACTCCAACAGAACCAGGTCAATTCCCTTGCTCCCACGGTGAATGCCCATGCTGCTCAAAGCTTGGTCTCCTCAGCCACATGCAAGTACACAACCAATGAGTCTGTGCAAGCTCAAGATGTCATTGTCAGACATGACGGACTACCTACATGATAGTAAAGACAAACCCTTAGGCAAAACCTTCAAAGGCCGTAATGAGCTTTGCATAAAAAAGGACAGCAAGATCAGATACCAATTGGCTGCCCCAGCACAAGTCCTAGCCTATCAGCTGGGTTCCATTTTTTTCAGTCCATTTTGTAACATGTGAGATTTGATTTGTACTGTTGAACTTGTTCAGTGGTGGTGTTCTGACAACATTGCTGCTTTGAGATTTCAGTGCTGCCTAGAGATTGTACCAGTGTTACTCAGGTAAATGGAAGGCCAAATATGATGAACAGAACAGAAAGAAAGCTGGACCCTATGCTCAGGAGAGAATGGTTGCCAAGTTACACCACCTATTCAGTAGCGGAAGTCAACCAGTAGCTATGGATTTCACTAAGGATTGCATTTAAGCCTATTCATTCTCAAGCCTCCCATTAAAACCTACATTCTTCAGCAAGAGAAACAGGACGCACAAAAGGGGAGAGATTTGATTCAATTCAGTGCAGAAGACTGTGTCTAGCACTTCATTTCATTTGTGCCTGAGTGTGATCTCTGCTCACACCTGCACAAGAACCCATCCCTCCTGCATACTGTGCTAGGAGTTCCCCAATCAAGACCTCACTCTTAACCTTCCATTACACCAGTCATCAAGAGCGCAAAGCAGACATACTCACGTGGGGCAATGTCCCCTCACTTTCCAAGAAGCTTGAGTCTGTCACTAGCTGTGTCTGATGGAAGAAAACTTGGCACCTGCCTACACGCCTGTCCCACAAAAGCTCATCACCTAATAAATCATTTTGTTAGTCTTTAAAGTGCTACATTTCTCCTGCTTTGTTTTGTTGGAGTGCAGACTAACACGGCTACCTCTCTGATACTTCTCTCCCTTACGGTTAAATAAACACACAAAGTGCAGTGACAAAGGTGAAATAGAATCCTGGGTTTATGCAGACTCTGCAAGTAACTACTGAGTCTGGTTTTTGGCTCCCTAGACACTCTGAATTCAGTGTACTACCCTTAGAGAAAAGTTTATAATTCCCTGACATTCTACATGACAGCACCAGATGGCAGTGTGAGAGGGGCTAGTCATTCAATCAGTTCTTTGGTTTTCATGACCTTCTAGTAGACTTATTGCAAATGTAACCTCATATGATAAACACAACAGTTAAATAATAGGTTCCTTATGCTTTTTCAGTTTCATAGCTGTTCACTGAGGTGCAGAGAGCTTCCATTTCTAGCCAGCATACATCTTCCTCCTCCATCTTGTAACATGTTCTGACCTCCTGAAGGATCCATATAGCTTTGCAGCAAAGGATTTCCATGAAGGTGAGGATATGTCTACCGGTAAGTTTACAAATAGGGCTTCAGTGGCCCTCCAGCACTTCAGAATGTAGTAAGCAACCGTCTTTTCTAAGCACCTTTCAATAAGCTAATTATCTAGGCTTGGAAGAAACTGACTTTGGAATCAGCAGTGTGTACCAGTGCGTGGTTTGATGCTGTTGCTGGGAAGTTTTGCAAGACTCTAACTTGAGATGTTTGGAAGGATTTCCAGCTGACTTGAAGATCTTTGCATCCCTTTCCCATTGCAATCCAATGCAGCAATGCCACTGTAGCATGGAGTTCCTCATGGATTTTTCAAAAGTGCACCAGATCTTCTTGGCCATTTTTCAGAAAGAACTCTAATGCTTAATGACAAAAGCCCCCCAGATTAACAGTTTCATACAATTTTCATAGATGCTAAAACACCAATACTAATGTAAAGAAGTATGAACTTCTGTACTGTATTTCAACACTGCAATTCCAATTTAGCTCATGAGAAAATATCCGAGAGCCAGGACAATTACAAAAGAAAACCAAAACAAACAATCCTGACCAGATGACTAGAAAATGTTCCTTTCCACTATATATCTAACATTAAGACGGCATCACAGCTCTATAGGAGTAGCAAATGGATTGTTTGAGACACAATTATATGATCCTTTTAGCTTCAGTGTTATTAACTTTATTAATGGATCCAGATATTCAACAATTTGGCCTTGAGTCCAACAATTGCTGAAAACCCACAAACCTTGTTAAGATCAACAAATGATTTAGGCTATGTATCAATCACCCTGATATCAGATTGCCAATGCCCGCCATGCAAGAAAATAGCACAGTGTTGGCTAGTTCTCCAAAATATTTCCTTCTTCCCAGAAACACCACCTCCTTATTATCCAGGGTTAGTTCTGGCCAACTTCTTTTCATCCAAACCCTCTGTCTTCCAAGCACTGATGTAACTTGGAGATACAGAGCTGATCGTCCTCAGTTTTCTACTGTCGAGGGACTCACTGGGAGTGGTTAGTGTTCAGCATACTTTTAAGAACTACTGTCAGAGAGATAGCCATGTTAGTCTCGCTCTTCAAGAACAACAAGAAGTCCTGTGCCACCTTATAAAATAGATATTTTGGAGCATAAGCTTTTGTGGGCAAAGACGCACTTCATCAGATGCATAAGTCATGAATCTGATGAAGCAGGTCTTTGCTCACGAAAGCTTATGCTCCAAAATATCTGTTAGTCTATAAGGTGCCACAGGACTTCTTGTTGTTTTTTAAGAATGAGGCCTGCCCTCTGTACAGCACTCACTGTCAGAGCTCTCAATTACTCCCTCTCTTCTCTTGCAGTGTGAGGAATCACAGACCATGTCAAAGAAGATTGCTGTGGGACAGGTGATAAGCATTACTCGTTGCAGGAAGCCCCTGCAATTATCTTCTCCTAACTGACGCTGGATTGCTGCTGTTGGCCTTTTCATTTCTGCTTTCAGAATGCGAGTGGGCTGGTTATGTGGAAGAGGAGCAAGTGTGCAGGAGTATGCTAATGCTAATGTTAAAGTACACTTTTATCTTGATGCTTTGAAGAACAGGGAAAGAGTGACTCTACAGGCTGCTCGGAGCTTGGATTTGTTGTTGTTGAACTGTCAGCCCAGTTATGACTTAGAAAGTTTGTAACATGCTACAGTGTTCACGATGGACAACCCTCAAAAATTCAATTACACAGTACAGCAACAGCAAGAGCTGAATCTCAGAAGAGAGGCCATTGAGAAGTCAGTCATAATGTAATGCAGAGGTTCTAACTCTCATTTGCACTAAGCCCCCTTTAGATCACTCTGGCAACTCTGCAGCCTTAAATGGGATGTCCACGCAGCAAGCAGAAACCCGCAGCAGCAAGTCTCAGAGGCTGGGTCTGCAGATCTTCAGATTTAGGCCCAAGCTCAGGCTGTGAGAACTGGGGGGAGGGGGCAGGCTCAAGCCCAGGAGTGCCAGCCCAAGATCAAATGTCCATGCTGCTATTTTTATTCTCACAGGTAGAGCCCAAAATTATAGATCAGTGAAGGGTAAATAGGCAGGTAAGTGGGCCTCATGAGTGGTCTGCCATCATTTCAGTGGTCCCTAAGGTTGTCATAAGCAAGACAATCTCTCAGGACAGGGTAATTTTGCTAACTGCGCTTGTGTACTTACATTTTACAGGGTTGTGCCGACTGAACTGTAGCCATGCTCTGATAGGAGGCAGAGTGATCACATGGCTCTGACAGTCAATGTTATGTGCAATCAGCACACAACTTGTATCATGTGCCCTGGCTTTAAGTGTGTGGTACTTTAGTAACACTGGTAGGAAAAAAAAAGACTATACAGATGGAAATCCGCTGAATCTGTCAGCCCCATACCTGGGCAACAGTAAACAAAATGTCTCGCAGGCCACTCAGAGCAACCCAATGGGCTGCATGCACTAATGCTCCTGCTTAACTTTACACTTGTTAGCAGCTTCCCTGAAGCAATAGGACTACACACGATACAAAATAAATTAGCTTTTGCAGGATCTGAGCATAAATCAGTTTCCAGAAATGAATTTTAAAGAGAACCATGTAAAATAGTTGCACTGAATTCTAAACTCCCTACTGCTGGAGATAGTAATGTGAAAACATTAAAAAAGAGGCTATGTTTTCCTGGAAAAAAAAGGCATTTTTACCATTTTCAGTACAAACAACAACAGTTCCAAAATGCTAAATTTTGAAATTTTAAATTGTTTGGCCACCTGGCACAGGTAAAATTTATTCCACACACCCCACATATTTGATTGCAAAATTTACAGTAACCTCTGCAAAGTACCAGATCCCCAAATATCTTCCCCACCCCCATATCACATTGGAACACTGCACCCCAAAGGAGTTTTTCAAAGTCAAGCTCCATCAAGTTGAAGGTGCAGCTGGAGATTGTTTGGGATGGAGCCACTGACCTCAGGCACTTTGTGTTTTTCTTTGATGATGCAAAACCATCATAGATCTGGTTTAGTTGACCACCAGGAGAGGCAGACCCCACAGAGAATGGATAGATGATATAGTAGATTGGCATGGAGCTAGTCTACAGAAACTAAGCCACTCCTCACTGGACAGGGAAAGATGGAAGGAAACAGTGAGAGGGGCATCAGACACCAATGGGTCCCGAGCCCACGGTTATTGATGATGATGAAAGGAGGACTCATAGCTGTTCTAGTCTCTGGGGCAGTACAAAGTCCTTAGAGAGGACTGGTGACCTTTGTTTCTTTTCTAGAGGATTACAGATGTCATTATGTATTATGGCAACTTTAAGCCCTGCTGTCAGATTTTCTCTTTGATGTGACAATATGATATACACCTATCACTCTGGCCCTGACAACACTGACTACAATACAGACACACACACACATGCACATTCACACATACACTTGTGTGCTACACGCATACCTCTAAAAGTCCTATTGCCATCTGTTAATCTTCAGTGGAAGATTTGGCTGTATATTCTGTATAAGGATTAAGGCCATAATGTTATTTGCTGACATTCCAAAAATACGCTATTTGTTATTATTGTGGTCCCGTATCTATGACTGTAGAAAACAGTTGTTTGGTAAACATGCTACATTTGGTCACCTATAATTTATATCACCTTCATTGTCAACATTTTTGATCTGTCACCTGTCTGGAAAAGATGTTTATTTTAAGGTTTTGGGAGACAAAAGACAAAATATTCAAGCAACATCCAAAGCCATCTGTTTGTCAATGCCAGTTTACTGACATAAAGGGAAGGAGTTTTCAGCTGTTTCTAGTCACTGAATGTAATCTGACTCAGCCTATTAGCTACATTACTGTGGAAGATTGACCACTCAAGCTCAATCTGGGGCACTGTTTCATCCATGCACAAAATGGTGCTTTCCAGGATCAACACAAGACACAAGGATTAAGGAAGGTCAATGGCAGGAGTGTTCCCATCGACCTTTTTCTGTGAAGACAAGCACAGAAGTCAACTGCTGAAAAGTGGGATAGCTAACGGCAAATGGCATGGCTAACTTCGCATATCAGCCATTGACTGCTGTCTAACGTACACATAGCCTTAGCTGTTCTTTAACAAATTAATATTTTGCTAGTGCTTAAGCTTTGGAAAAATGATTAAATTATTTCCCTTTCAATATCAGAGGGTCTTTACGTGCTTGAGATTTGTTGTGTCCGTTTGTTTATTTATTTTCTCGATCCAACTAGACATGTAAAAATGTGGTACAATTTCCCAATACTGGTGTAAACTAGTAAGGAGATCACGCAAAGGAAAATAAACAAACAAACCTTATTCCTACTAATCAAAACACACAGCTTTTATTGGTGGAAATGAAAGTTAAGGGTTACAAGAAACCCACACAGGCTTAAAAATGTTTGTTAAAGGACATACCAAAAAGCAAACAAAAGGCATGTGAAATGAAGAACTAGAAGGAAAATACACAGAGTGTTTGGAAAAACACTCTTTAGTGATTGGATGAGTCATAAAAAACTTTTACCCACGGAGTGTAAACAAGCCATAAGATTTAGCATTTTGCACCTGCTAGTTCCATACACCTGTTTGTCAGCACTGGAATTTGCATCAGGGAATCATTTTGCCAAATCATTGGTGGAAAAAAAAATACTCATTCATTTAAACTTAAGACAGTGCTGCTAAACCTGATCTAAAGCCCAATAACACCAATTGGAGCCTTTTCTTCTCCTTCTTTGGGGGTTAGACTAAGTCTTTGGCATGTGGGCAAGTATATTATCCACAGGAATTTCTCACTTTAACCAAATCTTCTTTACTTTTCATTTAGATTATTTAGACAACTATATGATGACAAACAGAGCTGTCCTGTCCAAAGGACAAGGTGGGGCAGCCGTCCCAGGCCCTGTGCTTTTGGGCACCCTGCAGCAGCCCCCCTAGCCATCCTATGAAGAGAAGGGGCAAGGATTGCTTGAGGCAGGGAACGAATGACGGGGCCAAGTGGTGGCAGCAGCATCTGCAGGGGGTCACCTACCCTTGTCTTCCCCCCGACTACCGTCCACACTCACCAAGCAGAGGGAACAATAGGCTGCTCTGCTGTGCCACAGCCTCCTGGCTGCTGAGCCACATATTTCCACAGGCTGCTGGGAGGCCTCTGCTCCCAGTCTCCCGCAAAGAAGCAGGGCTCAACAAGCTGCGAGAGTGCAGCAGAGCGCTGTGGGTGAGTCGGGGTGTGGGGAGGGAGGCTGAAGGAAGATGACCCTCTGTGGCTGCTCCTGCTGCTGCCATCCACTGCCTACCCCAGGTAGTCCCCAGCCATTAGAGAAGGGGCCAGGGGTCAAGGTAGGGTGGAGTAGGAAAGGGGTATGTGATTCAGGGGGGTGGTGTCCAGGGCCCTGTGCCTGGGCACTGGGGGGATGGGGTTGTCCTGGCCCCTGCTACACCTCAGGACAGCCCTGAAGACAAACTATGTTAGAGTCACTGCAACTAAACACTTCAGAAAGTGAATCTCTCAGCAACATTTTTTGCCTACATTCATACTACATACTTACCATCCGACCAACACTCCCTTTGTAATCCTTTCCACTTGCGCCTTTTCCTTCTCTGTCTTGTCCATGAGGTTATATAGAAAACTTTCCTCCAATTTTCATCTGAGGGGACTCACTTGTCACACATTTCAGGTTCAAAGAAACCTAAAAATGCAAGGAAGAGGGAAGAAAGAGGGGAAAGCTGTTGAATTTCCCCTGGTTTCATGGCACCAAAAGGCTGCCAAGAGTCATTCAGAACCATTTTCATGCAGAAGATTTGCAGACTTCAACCAACCAGCTTTCTTCGACTGTGTATCAACTGTTTAAGGGAATACTAATGCAGAAAACTTTTATATTGCTCTAGAAATCATAACAAAAGATTTACAGAAATTCTTCGCTCCTCCTGGTCCATTTCAGCAGAGCACATTGGCTTCATATCTCCTGTCCCCATCTGCCTTTTCAAAGGTTAATGTGCTTTACATATTGGTATATATTTGAAATCAGATCATGTCTTTAAACAACAAAGCTCTTATTTTGATTTAGGCTTTCTCTCTCTTATCGCCATCACATTACTGCTACGACGAAATTGCAACCACATCAATGCAAACATTAAACCTGGCATTTTTAAGGGCCTGATGGAATTTAAGTATCTAATTCCCATGGATTTCCAACTTGTGCCCTTATGCTCCATTGCAAATCCCACCTGTCAGCACTTTGCACAAAGAAGCACATGGCAGGGGGAATGCGCAGACAAGCCATTGTAAATGCCTTGATACTTGGCATTAGTTTTGCAAGTAGTGCTATTTACCTCTCTCATTGATGCAAGCATTTAAGTCTCGAGATAAAAATGTTGACTTGATTTTCCCTCCCCTTGGCTTTATACTGGCGTAATGCCACTGATGCGGAGTTTCTCAATACCGCCAACATAAAAGCTCATAAATCACAAGGCTGGCCCCCATGAGTCATGAAATTGACTGAAAACACAAGGGTGTTTAAAAAAAATTCCCTTGGCGTGTATTTTTGAAATTTACTTCCTGGTAGATGAACTTTGGGGTGCACTCTGATCACATTTTCAAGCTTTCCTTAGCAATCATAAGGGTTAGAAACTTGGGCGCTATGGTTGTTTTTCCTTTCATTTTTAATGAGCGCTCTGATTCTCATATAATCCAGGCACTGAAGCTTTAAAAAATATTAAGCAATTTTGAAAAAAAACAAAAGAAAGAGGGGGCAACACTGGCTCCTGATTCACACCAGAGCAGTGGTTCGTAGTCAGTCCACAGAACACTAGTGTTCCACAACCATCTTGCAAATGGGCCATGGTCTTGAGGCTTGTTCCCATCCCCACAGCAGGGAGCCCACCATGGCTTTCCAGCCCTGTGCCCCACCTTTACATCACAGCTACACTTCTACCGTTTTATGCTGCAATAGACTAGTACAAATAATTTAATATTTAAACCTCGGGTTTTTTTTATTTGTCCGCCTTGATTACTATTTTTGGTTCTCTGTGCCTTAAATATTGAGTCTGTTCTAGTATGGCTATGATCTGAAGAAGTGGGTCTGTCCCACGAAAGCTCACCTAAAAATTATTTGGTTAGTCTTTAAAGTGTTACTTGACCGCTTTTTTGTTTTGTTAATATTTAAAGTAGAGATAACCAAATGCATTTTGTTATCATGGATGGTTGGCTGATGTTCCACAAAAAGGTTCACATTGAGTGAGGTGGGCCACAGGTCAAAAAGTTTGCAATCACTTCACTAGAGTGAGTGACATCAGAAAGCAAGCCCATCATTTAATCTCTCATGTTCCTAATTCAACCTGCCCATTTGCTCTCAACTCATGATTAACAGTGTCCTCTCTACAACACACTTCTGTCTTTGGGAAGAATAGTGTACCCTCTGCCTGCACATTTTTTCCAAGAGATTTTTCTATTTGAGATCCTGTCCTCCTCTGCAGTCACTCCCCAAATGTGTTTTTCTCTCCAACCCATCTCGGCAAGGGCATCCCAGGTTCTCACCTCCTGGCCAGTGCTTGTCAGTAAGCGACATGTTGCATATGCAGCTTTGAGAAAACTCAAATTGCAGAAGCAGATTGCAGACACTGTTTGACAAGCTTGCCAAGCTTTTCCCTTTGCTCATGTCTTCCCTGGAGCTTTTCATCTCTGAGAAGGGGGCAGGCAAGGTACTGCCAGGGAACACCAAGTTCAAGCACATCAGAAAAGTAAATGGAAGTTAATAGTTGTCTTAAATTGTTAATTAAAAGTTAACACAGTGACAAGGGTGCAAAGAGTTAACACGTTGGCTACATAATCCCATAACATAAGACAAAACTCTGCAACATGTTACATAGCCACTTGTTGGGGGAAGAGGACTAATATTAATAGTCTATTGACATTTTCCCTTTGCACACTGTCAAGGTAGCGTGGTTGGTGGTTTGGGGTCATGTCCTACTTCCCCTATGCTGCCACTGGTTGCCAGAACAGGACCTGGAGCAGCAGATTGGAGCATATATGGAATGTGTTGATACAGCTTTATGTATGTAGCCTTCCTTCCTTCATTGGCTCCCACAACTGATGAGCAACGACTCCCTGACTCACTTCTCCACCTCTGGTGTGCTTCTGCTGAGATAGCAGATAACTGCTATACAAACCATTTACTGCCGCTCCTTGATTGATATGACAGCCAATCCACTCGTGAGGTCATATCAAGCCATAAAGACAGAAGGTTGCACCAAAATGATGGGAGACAAGCTACTGGTTAAGAAGCCTGAACCATACCTCTGTCATGCCAGTTCCATCAGGAAGGGCTAATTGGTGTGGGATGAGAAAGCCCAAGACTAAAGGGCAAAGGGAGTACAGCTGATGGCTTCATTAGCTATGGTGCTATATAAGGTAGGCAGGAAGGAAGTAGGGGGCTGGGGAAGGAAAGGCAGGAGTCAGATAGTGAAAGTCTGTGCCTGGGGGGAAAGGGAAGCGGCAATGGTGGCAACAGACTTGCCAGGTCCCTTGGCAAGGTGGGATTGCCAGCTCCACACTCGCTGAAGGGACATGGCTTTGGGCAGAAGAGGAAGGGCTGGGGCAGGGCAGCTCTCAGTGCCAACCATGGCAGATTTCTTCCCACAGTCCTCAGAGTCACATGGAGCAAGGCATGGGACTTTCTGGTGGCAATTTAAAGGGTCCAGAGCTCTGGCTGCCACTACCATTCCTACAAGTGGCAGTAGCCAGAGCTCTGGGCCCTTTTAAAGTGCTGAACCCTGGGGCAACTGCACCTCTTCTTCTCTGCCCCCACCCACCAGCTGGTCTGGCTGTGGCCTCTGCTACCTCAGAGGCTAGGGGTACCTGGGGCTGTAGATCTGAAGCTTTGTAAATAGAAGGTGGTGGCACCTGACACCCTCAATAAGAAGCCTGGGTAGTCACACCAAGGATGAGGTATCCACTCCAGCTGGCTTGTGAGCATAGAAGTGGCCAAAAGCCAAGGGGATTTGACTGCGCCCTGTTACATGATGACACACAGGAGTGCCGGCAAGTGTCTGGACTTTATTTCCTGGCCTCATTTGCTCCCGATGGGGCAGGGTTATAAGAGGCTGCTTTCCCCTCCCCACTTACAAAGCTGGAGACAAGATCCACAGCCAACACTCATTACTGTAAATTACTCTGTAAAGCTATAGGCTTGGCTGTCATTCTTCTGGCTTTATACGTGTTTACTCACCTCACCAGGGAGTTGTAGAGATTAATTAGTCCGTGCTGGGCCACCGTTTGGAGACTGTAAAGCATCACTTACCCAGGTTCAAGCCATATTATTAATAACGTATTCATTCCATGCAAGATTAAAAAGCCCAGCCAATTCCTCAGCCAGTGCAAACCAGGGATGCTCCTCTACTATCAACTGAGCCATGTCAATATAGACCAGTGGAGGATTTGTCCCATTGATTCTGGATGTGCTCTGATGTTTGGTTTCACACTGTTCTGCAGTCCACAAACCACTTTGTTGTTGTTGGGATTTAGACTATTGAATAAACAAGCAGGCAATTGTTCTGTCTTTCAACTCCATGGATTTACAAAAAAGATTAGCAAAGCAATTAGAATAACAAAGCAACTCTGGGCCGAACGTACAACCCACAGGTCTGTTTTTCCCATGGCTTACACCATGTCACGCTGCTGTAACAACACTGGAGTTCCTCTGGATTTCCTCTCATGCAAATGGAGAATTAATCCTGCTTTGCGATTCCAAACAGACATTTGTTAAATACAAATCAGTGTTCTAGGACTATAGTCAGACTTTATGATTATCAAGAATGGTGGAAAATATGTCATTTGACATTTCAAATGAGATTGCACTCAAAAATTTCTCAGCAAAATACAGAACAGTGATGCTGTTTTGAGATTTTTAAAAAACTGAAACAAAACAAATACACATAAAAATACTAATTCTCAAGTATCCAAATACCTCTGAGTTATCAAGGCCATATCTGTGGAGAATATACGCTAATTCAACTGCCTTCATCTATGTGAACTTTCACATTTACAAGGAATACCTGAGGTGAAAAATTCAATACTGCATTTTACTTGGAAAAAACTGAGGAAAAGGTCATTTATTGGCCTTTTTTATTATTAACGTTTGCCATACTAAGAGCCTTGAAGCTTCCGTCTAGATTCATGGTTTCTAAGCAGCTTTACAAGTGATCTTCATTATGTGTTTTAAGCTAAAAATATTCTTAGAACTCGGCATTATTCATGTGAAAGCAGAAGCACACATATTTTTTTGAGTTCTGAAGGGAAGAAATGTAATACTCCGCTGCTTTGGTTTACCTCCATCCATACCTTCAATGAGTCAAAGTGAAGTGACTTAGGTAGCAGTGGGTGGCCATAAATTAATCTATATCTAAAGTGTATGAGCAACCTGCCTCATTTGGCACTTGAGCAGGATTCATCTCCAAATTGGGTCCATGGGCTGGATCATGAGTTTCCCTGGCTTGGGTCAGCACTGACCAACATGAACACTGATCCATAGGATCCACTGACTAATGCAGAAGAATAACATTGAATTCATAGTACCAGAAACAAACCCTTGATAAACGCCATTATAAATTGTTAAGAAACTTGAATATCAAGTTCTGAGTCAAAACACCGCTGAAATCAGTGGGCTCCAGTGGGTGTTGGATTAAGCAACAGGAAATAACATTTAAAAGAAAGACAATTCTGATGAAGACATCCAAACAAGAGAAGTTTGAAGCCTGTGCTTACAGAACTTAAACTATGGAAATAATGCTATGTGAACAGGACTGTTTTTTGCTCCTCAATTTGTTTCTCACCTTCTCCTACTGCTGAGGCTGAAATTATAGTAGAAGAGGGCTGTAATCTCAACAGGGAGTGTTCTTGGTATTGTGACCCAAACATTTCCCATCTTCTTAAAACAATTCACCTGAAAATTTGTCTCACTTTCATTGTTCCAAAATCCAAGAGCATGATGGAGAAAATCTTCTCTCCTCTGGCTGCTATTCTGAATTGCACTGTGTGTTTCTTATAGGCCGTGTATACACTAGCCCCAAACTTCGAAATGGCCATGCAAATGGCCATTTCGAAGTTTACTAATGAAGTGCTGAAATGCATATTCAGCGCTTCATTAGCATGCGGGCGGCCGCGGCACTTCGAAATTGATGCGCCTCGCCGCCGCGCGGCTCGTCCCAATGGGGCTCCTTTTCAAAAGGATCCTGCCTACTTCGAAGTCCCCTTATTCCCATGAGCTCATGAGCATGCGGGCGGCTGCAGCACTTTGAAATTGATGCGCCTCACCGCCGCGCAGCTTGTCCCGATGGGGCTCCTTTTTGAAAGGATCCCGCCTATTTTGAAGTCCCCTTATTCCCATGAGCTCCTTATTCCCATGAGTCCCCTCATTCCCATGGGAATAAGGGGATTTTGAAGTAGGCGGGATCCTTTCGAAAAGGAGCCCTGTCGGGACGAGCCGCGCAGTGGCGAGGCACGTCAATTTCGAAGTGCCGCGGCCGCCTGCATGCTAATGAAGCGCTGAATATGCATTTCAGCACTTCATTAGTAAACTTCGAAATGGCCATTTGCGTGGCCATTTCGAAGTTTGGGGCTAGTGTAGACGTAGCCATAGACTCATAGACTATATGGGCAGAAGAGTCAGTTGTGATCATCTGACCACTGCACATGGCATGCCACATATATTCACCCACCACCTCCTGAAATAGACTCCTACCCTCTGGCTGAGTGATTGACTTCCTCGAACCATGGTTTGAAGACTTCAAGCTGCAGAGAATTCACCATTTACACTAATTTAAACGTAGGGGGACCAGATTTCCATATGCCGAATACGAGACACCTGATAAAATTAACTGTATTTCAGCAAGCTCAATGGCAATCAGTCAGAAATATGCAGTACAAACATTCAAATTAACGCCGAGTTGACTTAGCCCCCGTTAGAAAGATATAATTTGTATTTACCTTCTGCTCTTTAAGGCTTTAGAGTTCATACAGGGAAAGGTGACACAAACACATTCCAATGTTCCTCTCTCACTTGGGGAAATGACTCAACAACCTTGTCTACCCAGCACTCTTTGCGCTCCATGCCTGCCTGGGCCCAGAGGATGGTCCCTCCTCTGTCAATACCTTGTGCCACATCTTCACGAAGCAACAAATGGGAGGGGCACACAGAGTTATATGCTCACCTGCCCTAGATTTCAGCCTGGGCTCACACCAGAAAATGGTGAGCAGAAGCCTTTTGTCATGCGGGGAGGAGTGGGGAGAAGAGATGGGAGCTACTTACCGCTACAGTGAGGTAGGGGAGGGGAAGGAATGATCTGACACACATCTTTGCAGAGATCGTCCTCCCACCTACACCATGCTGCTCCTGTGGCTGGAAGCAGCTTGTCTCTTCCTGCCCATGCATTCCTGAAAGGCAGCTGCTAGCCATCGATATAACCCAATTGACTCCTGTCCTCTGGGCTACCATGTGGGCAGGAAGGGGTTAAATCCTAAGAATGCATTGTGCACCATGGCCCAGGGAATCTGATTGCAGGGGTTTCAGCAACCTGGGCCAGAGAGGTAGCACAGCATGGGAGGGTCCCTAGGGGAGGAGACAGCCCCATGCTCCCTAGCAGCAGAACCCAAGCCAAGGGGTCGGGGGTTGGTAGGTGGGTGAAGACCCACTGCTGCTGTTAAGCCTGCAAGGTCAGGGCTTGAACAGGCTGGAAATTGCTCTCTCCCTTCCTCCCTACTCCAGGGCTTAGCTGAGGTGTGGCAAAGCTTCCCCATGACAGCTCTATGTGGGACTTTGGCATATGCAGAGATTGGCTCCTCCTGGCCAGTCCCCTGGGTCTTCAGGTTTCCCAGGGCACTGGCCCAGCAAAAGTCAGTGGGGGGACTGGAGATGGGAGGAAGGAACCTGCTAGCCAGCCTGTAGATGACCTTAGCACTCCAACCAGGGGCTGGTTCTCCACACTGTGCTGGGAATGGGACATTCTGAGCTCAGGGCCCCGAATAAACCCAGAACCCTGGAGCAACTGCGCCACTGTGCCCTAGTTAACCCAGCATTGCTCTTCAGTGCTGCTTTCACAAGGTAAGTTTTCCATTCCTCTGATCATCCTAGTAGCCCCTTTCTGCACCTGTTCCAGTTTGAATTCATCTGTTTTAAATATAGGAGACTAGAATTGCCCATGGTATTCCAAATGAGGTCTCCCCAGTGCCTTGTATAATGGAATGAACACTTCTCTGTCTTTAGTAGAAATACCTCACTTAACTCAGATAACCAAGATGAAAACAAATTACTGTACGCAGAAGTGATGCAAAATCATTTGGTATGTTGGAGACATTGCTATGTTTCATTCATGTGGGTGGTTGAAAATTCCAGACATAGGAGTGGGAGCTGAGCAAAATAAAATAAAAACCTGGAATGGGAATGGCAAATACACAGAGCCTCTTACGGTTAAAAAAGGAAAAGAAAGCACACCTAAGATCTCTTGCTTACGTTAAAGAGATGACCAGTGGTCATTTTTACCTATTTGATCATCACATATTCCTCATCTAATATCAATAAATAATTCTGTCAGACAGTCAACTCAGCCTGTCTACATATATTCCAAAATGCAACGATGTAGAAAATAACTATGACTTATTAGCCTCTTGTTCAGTATCGGCTTGGTTGGTCTGACAGAACCCTGAGCATAGAGTAAACAGCTCCAGAATTTTTGTCACACAATGTGCATGGTGATATTTATTTTTTGGTCAGACACATTCAGATATGTGATTTCCAAAGAACGGGCTAATAGCCTCATTCACTACCATGGAAAGAGAATGAACCTATTATCATTTACGTAGCTACTGAACATATACATTATACATGTATCCTCTTTTAGAAATTAAGATCATGACATTTATAGGCTGCACTAATGTAACTCAAAATTAATTCCAAGTTATGACAATAAATCAAATTTCAAGTAACAAATCTGGAGTCAAATAGAAGTTGGCAGTTTTAGATTTGGACAAGTACCTCTGAAGATAGAGAGATCAATCTTTTCTACTGTGTGACAAGATATGACAAACACTGAATATGGTGTTGAGACTATCGTACCTACTTTACAAATGTTATCTGTATTTTTGTCAGCCAGACTTTAGAAACAGGAAAACTTTGAAATTACCATTTTAAGATGTGCCAGATGTTATGGTCCCAAAACCACTCGTTAATCTTTGTAAAGCAATAATATTACCTGCATTTGCAGATTCCTGGCTTGCTGGCTGGGTTTCCTGTGGAATCTGGAATCCAGGGAATTGATCTCTTGGGGATGATGCACGTAAAAATCCCAAGGCTAGTCACGCAGATACCCAGCCTTCCAACCATTGCTGCATGGAGATTTGCATACAGTCTATTGAAGACAAGGAGAATCTTGTGTGTACTAGAAATCCAGAAAAAGGTGCCTTTATTTTGACATAGATTAATGAAATGCAGTTGAAGGGATTCTGATATCCATATTCAATTATACATAACGTCAGCTGGGAGGGTCATGTGATAGAGCACGTGGCTTTAGTCCCTAATGTCACAGGTTCCTTTCCTCCTGCCAACCCAGGTCCATCAGCCTTACATATAGGTTTTAATTTTTTTGATCATGGTGCTTCTTTTACAGTAAATCAGTTCTGGTAACAGTACAAAAATCTAATCATTATTCATGAGTCCTTAGTTATCAAACCATTTGATGATATGCTGCCTCAGTGGATCTCAATTAGAGCACCTTCTGTTACTTTTTGACTTCCAAGACTCATGACTAACTGGACTAACTGTTCAATATTCATAGTTAACAGAAGTCAGTGTACCACAACTATTCTCAGGTGAATTGAAGAGCTGGTACCTTTGCATTGTTTTCTTGATGAACATCATGAATGAAATCATTACTGCTGTTATTATCTGCTACACTACCTGAAACTTAAGTAGAGTCCCTTACTCATTTGGACTGCCAAACATGCTTATGATGGCAGTGCGCCAATGGCAGAAAATCAGCATCTCAGACTAGCTACTTTTTTATTGAATCATACAGGACAGTGATAATACGGATTACCAATCTGTGAAGATTTCACAATCAATAATTACTTGACCTTACTCATATTCCTCTCCCACTGGCCCTGGGTCATGAATTGCCCATGAATAGATGGCTATATACAGTAAACTCTTTCATATCCTGCATTCTATCATCTGGAACTCTGAAATCTGACATTTTAACCATAAGCACTTTTTAGTTACATTTCCATAGGTTCACTATAGTGAAAGCAAATACAAATAAATATATCAAACATAGTATAAGTTTACATTGTACAATACTACAGTTGTTGGTAAATAAAGTACTCTGCATACATTTTTGTTTTTAATATCTAATCTCGTTTTTCTTTAGTATTATGCATTGCTAGGTGTACCTCTCTATTATGAAGAATATTTGAATATCCAGCAACCACCCAGTCCCAGGGCTTCCAGGTATGAAAGAGTTAATTGTACTCAGGTGTATTCATTATTCAAAACGATTTGAAACATTCTTCAGTGAATAATTCTTGGTCTAAATGTGTTTCTCAAATTAAGAATCATCATGATTTGAAATTCAAAGTCTGTGCTGTGCTCGTAAGTTACATAGGTTACCTGCTACTTTTTTTGACCTTCCTGGATGGCTTATGTAAGTAACCAACATAAGGAAAAATACCCAATCAAAGGTAAAAGACTTTCTTTGTTCACAGACCAGAACCATGCTATTCTACTTGGCCTGCAGGAGGAGAAGGGGTGAAGTATAAAGCCCATATGTCAGAGTTACGCTCATATTACTCCAGGATACCAAATGGAAGGAGAACTCCATCCGCCCATTCTTCTGAGATACTCTATATCTTGACAGCAGACAGCCTGACTCTGCGCCATTAGATCCAAACAAAGGTTTGCTATTGACTTCCCTTGTAGTAGGATAATGTGCAACATCTGGACTTCTGCATCTATTTCATGTGGACAACTCTTTGAGAACCTCCTTATATTCTTGGGCTATGTCTGGATTACTGAGATTTGTCGACCGAAGATTTTGTCAGAAGATCTCTTCCAACAAAACTCTGTCAACAGACCACAGCCTACCTGCTAAGTGGATTGGCTGCTCCATTGGCAAATGGCCAGCTGGAAGCAAAGCAGACAGGGCTGCCCAGTGTCCCAGAAGCCCATCTGTAGACAGAGGGCCCCCCAGAATGTCCAGACTGGCTTTCTGCCATTATGCCTCATGGGGAGCGGGATACAGCTGTCAGCAAAAGTGTTGCATTCTGTTGATATACTGTTGACAGAACATCTTGGGAATCTGGATGCTCCCCGGGTTTGGTTTTGTTGACAAAATCCTGTAGTGTAGACATAGCCTTGATGACTAATTCAGTACCATTACCTGCAGCATATCCCCGGGCCACTTTGTGCTTCTTTATCTGCTGGGGTATACGTGCATGCAATATGAGGACAAAGCCCATTGAAAACATACAATCAAGGTAGTTAGTTAATTTATTTAGCAAGTAGCATTGCTTCTTTCCTTGTCCTGCTGGGCAGAACTTACTCAATAATGTGCCATTTCACATGTAATAAAGGACATCTGTTAGAGGGGACAGCCTCCTCTCACTTTTGAATGGGGATTTCTTTAATAGGGAAAGATTATATTACCCAGAACATAACACTGATATTTAAAACAGATCTTTGTGTGCACCTGATATTGCATGGTTTGTTCTCAATTTACCATGAGATTATTCACTGTCCATAAATATTTCAGAGGAAGATTTCCTTGACCTCTTATTTTAATGCACTTTTAGGGGTTTAGGAAATGCTATTGATAATACTTAATTCCACATCTTTCCCCACATTGGTGCACAGCCCTGGCAAATACATGCAATTTCAAGATTTAATTTTGAGTCACTCCTCTCCTAAAAAATGTTAATGCCGTCTTCCCCCCCAGAGAGAAGTCTTTTGCAATAGTATTCTCTCTGTCCTTTCTGAAGTGAAAAGACTGCTCCCAAATTGCTAGCGGATTCTGTTTATTATTATTTTATTATGCATAATGTGGAAAATATTAAATAGATCAATAGAAAAATGAAGCTGTTGCAAGATAATCTCCATGGAATCAGAAAAATTGAGTGGGAAATAAGAATTATTTGTAGAGAGAACAAGCAAATTAAATTTACAAATCTGAGATAATAAAGCATGTGGTTTCTCTTCTGTGGGTTCTCTAGTCTAGCTTTACTTAATTGCATTCTTTGTAAGTCATATTGTTTCATTTTTTTCCAATGAATTTTTTTGTTGGGAGAGTATATGGTGTAATTACTAGGCTCCCAGCATTATCTCTATTTTTATTATAAACTGTCATGATTTTGAAAAGGAAAAATTTCATGCACTGTATATTGTCAATCATCGGCCTTTATGAGATGGAACAGCATTCATTTTGTTCTAAATGGTTTTTAAGGGGGGAAGAAACCTTTTTTTCGTGTTCAGTCATTTTTAAAGCTATATTTCAACTTACTTTTCATAAGAGCAAAGTCACAATTATGATCATCCTTTTGAAAGTATATTTATGGTGTCAATTATAACAGCTTTTCATTTCTCCTTTATGTCCAGAATTATACACAAGGTTGTATCCAAGGGAAACAAAAGCAGAGCAAATAGTAATATTTTCCTAAATTTCAAAGATCTGTTTTGGTTTTGGAATCTTCACAGTTAAAGACAATGCTATTATTCCCAGTTAATATTTAAATTGAAAATGAGTGTGTGAAGAACTTAACATGTCTATCATTAATTCATTTTGCCAAAAAAGTTAACACCTGTTATTAAGTCTGACACTTTTTAACCTTGAAAGCTAACAAAGATTTATTATGTTTATAGATGGCTGTGACCATATATATTCATCATATTACACAGGGCATAATAGATGACACCAGAGTGAAGGCAAGGCTATTATTTAGCCAACAGCCAATGATATCATCCAAAATCAAGAGACCTGGCTACAATTCAAAATCCTCCATTGTTTAATACATGTTTCGGATTCTTTTTCTCAGAAATACTATCATTCTTGAAGTGGTCTGATTCTGCATTCTGTGTTCCACTAAAATGCCACCATAACATTTTGTAATAACAATTAATCAGTTAATGGACATTCCATTAGTATGAGCCAAACAGAGCCTGAAATGTCATTGTAATAGAAGAACTTCCCATGCCAAAAGATGGCAGATCGTAAGTAGTCATGCTAGAGTCAAAAGGTTTTGGACCTGATTCTAATCTCATTTAAATCAAATAAACCCCTGGCTAATTTAATGCAGTCATTAGAATTGCACTGACTTTGTGATTCTTAAATAGCATCAAGTTAATTTTGCTATATTGTTTTAGCTACACATTTTCGGTGTCTGTTTTAGCCTGTATCAGACTGGATTGCTAGGTTTCAAAACAATCCCCATTGAAGTCAATAACAGTCCTTCTTTTGACTTCAGATGATTATGTATTGGGTCCTCAAATCTAAATAACACTATACCTTTAAGATAGTGAGCTAAAATATTAAGGCATTGTGTGATGCAAAGAGTGTGATTTGGAAATTGATGAGGAGCTGACCTCCAATTTGGAATCCTTCAAAAATTTTACTAAAGTGTCTGAAATTTGATGATTTTGGCTCTTTACTCAACATTATTATGGAAAAATATTATAGTTAACCAAATCTCTGAGACTTTTGTTGGTTTGTGTTTGTCAGCTGATTCCATTGTGTCCATGAACATGTCTCTGCCTGTCATCTTTGCCATGACTTTTGGTGCATTGTAGAGCTAAGATAAACCATCAGAGTGAATAATTTATTCAATAAATGTGTCTATTTTGACACGTTTCCATATTGGAGCAGACAGCAGACAATATAATCTAATATGCTCTGCAAGTGGTCAATATGAGAGGCTTCCAAGAAAGGTACTACTTTTCCTGCCATAGACAGAGCTAGGATAATCCGCCAACAGGAAATCATCCACCTGAGCCCCTAATTGTTTGAAAGTTTCCTGCAAATAGTTTACTATCTTTAAAATTGTTTGCCAGATATAAACATAATGACTTGCTGCCTTTAGTACCAAGCAATTAATTGCAAATATCTAGTAGCCAACATTCTGGTGTTTGATCAGACAGTTATAATGGCTGTCATCTGTCATGATTTGATCATCAGGCCCATCTCATCTGAGGTTTTACTTAAAGTTCCAGTTCGTAGAGACAAGTGGTCAACTCTTTCAAAAGAGCATGTCCACACACAAAAAAGCAGACTGAAAAAATAGGTCTGCTCTTTTGATAGAGAGCATCCACACGGCCCCTGAACGTTCAAAAGAATGGGCCAGAGACTGACAAATCCAGAGCCATGAGGACGGCTCTTTTGAAAAAAGGGCCCCTGAGGCATCTACATACTTTTTTTCCAACAGAATCTTTTGAAAAAAAAGTGCGAGGGAGAGGGCTGCCAGAAAAAGTGCTGCATTCTTCCGATTGCCTATTGAAAGAATGCATTTTGTGTGTAGACGCTCCACAGGATTTTTCAAAAGCGCCACAGATTTTTTGCAAAACTCGCTAGTGTAGGTATAGCCAGCGAGAAAACAGATTAGTATCATGGAAGGGCATTGTGAAACTCACCTTCTTCATTGGTGTAAATTAGTGCAACCCTACAGATGTCAATGTACCTATGCCAATGCATAGCAGGTGGCTCTTATATGTAGCCAGAATATGAAGAATATTTTTCTAAATTTGTGTGAATGCAAAATTGGCTATTGACTGGTGGCATGATGCCTGGAAAACCCAAATATGCTAGTTTATGAGCCTGATACTGAGAGATGCTGGACACCTATAATCTAATTTGACTTCAATGGAAGTTGTGCATGATTGGCATCTCAAAAATCAGGGCTGGTGCTTGACGAATCCATGATAAGAAAACTCTACAGATTTCACACTGCCCACAGTTGTGAGGGTTAATTACATTTGAAAGGAACCTGAAAGTCGCACATCATAGGCGCTGTCTTGGTGAAAGTTGTTATGATTTTAAAACAAATACATTTCCTGAAGTCTGCAGCTAGAGCTTTTCATCTTTTTTCCTAGTAATTGCTTGCATACATCCTTCTGAAGCATAGACAATTTCTTGGTTGATTTTGCCTCAACCCAATTAATGAGTCTTCCAGCTATAGCTTGGAGAATATGCTTTGGCCCCTTTTCTAGCAACACTATTGCTAATGTAATTAATTTAATTTTGCCACAGCAATATAAGAGTGACATTTCAGGTATGCATATTCTAATACATTAGTCTGATCACATCTTTTTTCCTTGGGCCACTGACGAATATTCTTTTTCTGAATGTTTGACTATATTGAAATTTTTATGCAGTCTTATAAAGTTTGGTACGTACCAGTATGTAATTATATACACACTGCTCTCATGGCTGAAAGCCCTTTGGAAGCATCCGTCTATCATCTCTGGTAAGAATATGAATTTTTCAGAAAGATTTGTATTAATCATGATATAAAAAGACTCTGCCATGAAGCCTCTGGGGGTTCCATGCCAGTCCCAAGCCTGGATAAAGGAGGAGGGTTGGTCAGATGAGTGACGATGCACTGACTGTGAAACAACAGTACAAATGAAAACTGATGCCAGTATGACTAAATGATAAAAGATGCCGGCTCGGACGTTGCCCAGATAAGCTAGGTCCATGACACCAATCGAGCCCTCGGGGTTGGGTCAATAAGTTGGCTACCAAAAGAAAATTACAAATAACGCATACGTTATCACCTGGAACATTGACCATCTGAATTCTGAGGGTGACTGGAAAATTAGAGCTGCTTCAGCAGGATATGGAGAGATACCAATGCGATATACTTGGACTGGCGGAGATATGTTGGACAGCAGTAAGAGAGATGTGTGGTTGCAAAATCATCTGATCAGGGAACAAATTGAATCATGAGGCAGGAGTCAGATTCCTTCTTAGAAAAAGAGCTAGAGGAGCATTATTAGGATACAAACTGGTGAGTGCAAGAATGATGGTAGTGAAATTCAGAGCAAAACCATTCAACATCTTGGTCATTCAGGTGTATGCCCCCATGTCAAATAGTATGGAGGAAGAGACTGAGCTATTCTATAAAGATTTGACAAAGATGCTGGAGGAGATACCAAAGAGAGATATGTTGATCATTGGAGGAGATTGGAACATGAAAGTTGGAACAGATAACAAAGGTTGAGAGACTGTCATGGGAAGGTTTGGATACGGAGAAGAAAGGAACAAATGATGTGAGAAACTACTAGAGTTTGCTACAGAGCATGAGATGGTGATCTCCAACACAAGACTCCAACAAAAGGACTGTAGGAAGTGGATAGGTGATCAAATGACGAGAAGTCCAAGAACCTGAAAGATATTATTTTCATAAGAAGAAGATGGGTAATATCAGTACAGCAGTGCTGAACTTTCCAAGGAGTGGATATGGATTCGGACCACAGTCTAGTGATTGCAAACATGAAGATAAAACTCAAAAGGAAGCATAAGACATAGTTTAAGAAAAAAGAAACATGGTGAAGCTAGGCGAGGAAGAAATAGGGAATGCATACAGAGCAGCACTTGAAGAGATGATTAGGAATGCAGGCACAGAGAAGCTGTGTCTACACATGCACAAAACATCGAAATAAGTGGCCCTTTTTCGAAAAAGTGGGAGGAGCGTCCACACGCGTAACACCGTCTTTCGAAAGGAAATCGAAAGAATCGAGCGCAGATGTTGAAATCTGAACCCCGATCCCAGATCAGGAAGATTGGCCCCTTTTGAAATAGTAAATTGAAAGAGTACATGTGTAGCCACTCCACAGTCCGCTTTTTCAAAATATGGGTCCACCATGGCACCGGTCAGCTGGAGCACAGGGCTGCTCCAGCCGGCAGTGGAGGGGCTTTATGGTCCCTGTTTCCAGCTGCCTTAAAGCTGCACACACACAGGAAACCTACGGCAGGAAGCTGAGAGTGTGCTAGGAGCAGCCTCTGCACGTGTTCTAGCCCCACATTCCAGCACCGCAGCATGGCCAGCCCCCCAGCCCCCCCAATGCAAGCCCCATGGCCCCCACTCCAAGCCCCCGCAGGGCTCCCAGGGGAGAAAAAAAGGGCCCCCTCCTGGATGGAGTGGCAGCAGGGTGTCCGTAATGAGGGTGTCCTCCTCCAGGAGCGGTCACTGTGCCTCTATCATGGGCTGGGAAAGGCTAGGCAGCACTCAGCTTGTGCAGAGCAGAGGGTGGAGGGAGGGGCCCTTTAAAGAGGGTGTCTGGCTGCATCCCCAGAAGGACTTGTCGACCACAGGACCCCGTCCGCGGTTTCCTGCCTCCCTTCTTTCAAAGGAGGGCTTGGAGCCGTGTGGATGCTCTCTTTCAAAAGACCTGTGCTGGCACTTCAAAAGAGAGGATTGGAATGCCGATCTGATAATGGCTTCAGGTGCTCCCTTTCGACGGCCGCTATTTTGACCGCCGAACTTCGATTTTCGCCCTTTCGAAAGGGCACTAACATGTAGACCCAGCTAGAATGACCTAGACAAGAGAGTCAAAGGGATAGTCATGGTGATAGAAGAGGCAACTGACCAGACTGTTCTGGAAGAAGATAAGATCAATAAGAAGTGGATTACGCAGGAGACGCTGAAGTTGGTCCAAGAAAAGAGAGAATTGAAGATCAGAAGGGATCTTTCTGAGAGGGTGGAACAGCAATATATGGTGAAATGCAATGAGGTAATGAAAGCATCCAGAAGGAATAAGGCAAAATGGTTAGAGGAGCAGTGTGAAGATATAGAGAGAGATTACAGCGAATGTAAGACAAGGAAGGCATATAAAATGATTAGGAATACTAATAGGAAGTGGCAGCCAAAGTAGATGGCAATCAAAGATGAGAATTAAGAGGTGAATGCTCATGAACAAGGAGAAGATTGTGCAGTGATGGACAAGATATTGCACCGATTTCTACAAAGCACAGTTGGACTGAAGTGTCTCAGGAAGACTGATGGATGAACTGAAAGAGATACTCCACTGAGCATCAAAAGCAAGAACGACACTTTGAAGGAGGAAGTAGATAGAGCAATGAAATGACTAAAGACCAACAAGCACCCTGAAAATGATAAGACCATGTTAGAGATGATCAAATACGGCTGAGAAAGCATGATTCAGAAAATACACCAAGTATGTAATATGGCATGGAAAGAAGGGAAGGCACCTAAGGAATGGACAAGATCCATGCTAGTGATGGTAAGCAAGAAAGGAAGTGCATTGGAGTGCAAGAACTACAGAACAATTGCCCTAACGAGTCATCTAGGCAAGGTGCTGATGGTGATACTGACAGAGAGACTAAGACCACAGATAGAAGAACATCTAGCAGACAAGCAAGCAGGGTTCAGGAAAGATACAGCAGATGTTGGCACTAAAATTGATAGGAGAGAAAGTTCAACAGAAGAATAAGAACATCTACATTTGCTTTGTCAACTTTCAGAAAGCATTTTACAGTATAGATCAGAAAGCGATTTGGGTGGTGTTGGAGTCATACAGATTGGATAGCAGTCTGATACGGCTGTTGAAGAATATCAAAGATAATGCAGAGGCAGTGGTGAGAATGTGTGGGGAGTTGGGAAGTTAGTTTAGAATGAGTAGAGGTATGAGACAAAGAGATTCGATATTGCTGATTATCTTCACAGTGCATCTAGAGAGAGCAATGGACAAGATCAAGGAAGATGTGGAAGGGGCATCTGTGCATGGGGAAAGTATTAACAACTTGAGGTTCATGGAGGATATAGACATCACTGAGGAAGATGAGGAGAACCTAGAGAAAATGGTGCAGGTGCTAAATCAGGAAGGGAAGCGGTACGAGCTGATTATGATCATCAATAAAACAAAAACAATGGTATTTGGAGATAAGGAAATAGGAAGGCAAATCAGTGTAAATGGGTTTGAACTAGAGAACATAGAGAAGTTCACATATCTGGGGAGCAACGTAACATATGATCTAGACTGTAAGAAGGAAATAGGAACTAGAATAGTGGAAGCAAGGGTGAGTTTAAGATGGTGGGCAAGATCTGGAAAAGCAAGGTGATTAGCGTAGGAACGAAGCTGAGCATCTTGAAAATGTGTGTATTCAGCAGCATGTTGTAGGGATGTGAGACATGGGTGATAACAAAATATTCTAACTGAAGAATATTGGCATTCGAGAGGAGTTGTTACAGAAAGATCCTGCGAATAGGATGGATGCAGAAAGTCACCAACAAAGAAGTCTATAGGAAGATATAGCCAAAAGAGAACCTACTGCAGGTTATACAACGGAAGTTACAGCTATTTGGGCATATTTGCTGAATGAATGACAAATGAAAAATCAAGACCCTGGTATTTGGCATAATGAACAGTTCAAATAGGAGAGGCAGACCCCACAGAGAATGGGTAGATGATATAGTAGACTGGTGTGGAGCTAGTGTACAGAAACTGTCACTCTGCATTGAAAAGGGAAAGATGGAAGGAAATAGTGAGAGAGGCATCAGACACCAACGGGAACTGAGCCCATGGTTGTTGTTGTTGTTGATGATGATGATGATGATGATGATGATATAAGAGGCAGATTTCTTCCACTGTGAAATATTCTAGCTAACATGCTTTCCTTCAATAAACATAATTAGTCAAGAGGATTCTGCATGCTCGTCGAAATATGACAGAATATACACTATCAATTTGACATATGGAGTGGAGATATTTTTGCTCTTATTTTTTACATGTGGGAGTTTATGCCACTTGTTTTCTATTCATCACTGCTAAATTTGGGCAGAGTACTAGGCATCAATTACTAGTTGCTCTTGAAGTACAATGTGAACATGTGTCTTTCCCAAACGGCTACCAAATACAGGTGCAACCTTTCTAGTCCAGCACCCTCGCAAAGTGGTGCCAAACGAGAGAATTTCCTGGACCACAGGAGGGTTAATCCTGTCTAGCATCATCACCAGAACTTCCACTGGGTTCTTAGAAGATTTTTAGAGGTAAATTACAGCTAAATAAGAGCACAGAGCACTGAGAGCTGCAACTGGTGTCTGTAAATAAACTATATGGGATGAAGGGAAATTTGGTCACACCCAAGGTAAGCGGTCATCCAGCTAACTAAAATCATGCTGGATTATATATGCTGCCAGATGAGAGTGTTCCAGACTAGAGAGGCTCAACCTGCACAACCCATGGCTTTATTAACACAGAATAAAAAAATAATGTAACATGGAGATTTTTTAGCTGTTCCTCTCTCTGCATAGCTCAGTCCATCCCTAGAACCTCTCCATTGAATCTGGTTGAGGTAATGAGTTGTCATCCTGATTTAGCAAGCAGTTAATTATTCCCAGAGGCTACATCTACACTAGAGGGTTTTGTTGGCAAAATGGCCATTTTGCTAAGAAAACGTGAGGAGCATCCAGATTCCCAAGGTGTTCTGTCAACAGTAAATTGATAAAAAGCAGTTCTTTTGTCAATAGCTGTACCCCGCTTCATATGAGGAATAACACTTCTGTGGACAGAGATCTGTCAACAGAAACATAGTCTGGATGTTCCAGGGGCCCTCTGTCGACAGACAGGCCTTCTGGGACACCAGGCAGCCCTGTCTGCTGTGCTTCTAGTGGGCAGTTTTGTCGATAGAGTGGCTGGTCAGTCTGGCCACTCTCTGTTGACAGAGCAGATCACTCTTGCAAGCCTTTTGGCAGTTTGGCTATGATCTGTTGACAGAAGTTTTGTTGGACGATACCCTCCAACAAAAATTTCTGTTGACAAATCCCTGTAATAGAGACATAGCCACAGAGATCAGCCTCTGGCAGTAGGGTAGCATGCTTCGAGGGAACACTACCAGGCTGTTATAGCCAAATACAAAAACCACACTGAAGTTAAACGGAAGGATTTTTGTTTGTGAAAAAGCTGCAGTTTCAGACCAATATTCCAAAAACCTCATTATAAACAGACTCATGACCAAACAAGATAATATGTTTAATTCTAACTATAATTAATAATACTGAATTTTAAAACTATATGAGTGAAATATTATGGGTGAGAATTTAACCACCCCTCTGTCAGGAAAGTAAAAAGCTACTGTGTGTGCCCCACAACAAGCTGTGTATATAAAATGGCAGATAGGTATATCCTGCAGATGTTACAATATATTATGGGGGTAGCAATATAACCCCCTCTATCTCACCATTGTGCCTCAATTTGCTACTCACCATTCAGTCTGTCTTTGTCTCTGCTGAGATTATAATTGGTGGTGGTCATTGTTTGTACACAAAGATCAAGACTGAAACTATCAGTTCATATCACCCTGGCTGCCCAGATATCTACTATGAACACTTAAGAACAACCTGGGCTGAATTGGAAAAAGGGAGACAGAGGACAGTTTTGCAGCTGAGGTGCTTGACTGGGATTTGGGAGATCTGTAGGCAGTTTCTAGCTCTGCCGCTGACTTCTGGTGAGACTTCGAACAAGTCTCTTAATGTCTCTGTGCTTCTGGTCCCCCTCTGTAAAATGAGGATAACACTTTCTTTCTCCCATCCTTTGTTTGTCTTGACTATTTAGAGTGTAATCTCTTCAGAGCAGGGACATTTTCTTACTGTGTATTTATACAACTCCTGGCACAATGGAGTCTTGTGGGCTAGCTAGGGTCTCTAGCCATTACTATATTATATGAGTGGAAAAAGTCATGCAGCACAGGAAACAAAAATAAAATGTAATGCAAACACATACGTGTTTATTAATGAATCTTCAGGAAGGGTTTTTACTGAAGGCCAGAAGTTAAACTGCTTCCTTATTGTCACTAATGGCTGCTATATATTACAATTTCTGATAATATTGGCTTACATTTTGACACCCTGTTCAGGTAACCTTCCATTTATTTTCTCTCATATATGAGAGGCCATTCAAAATACTAACGAATAAAAGAGACTGTCATTAGTTGTCACACTGTGTGTATAATTACTTACTTTGTTCCAGAAGCCATCACTATGATAAATTTGCAGTTTTTCCCATCTGCCAGGACCAGTAATGTGCAATACATTTAACAACTGAATTTGCATATAGAAAGTATCATTGACCTTTGAATTTAAAAGGACACAGATTTACAAGGACACAAACAAACTGTTCGGTTTAGGTGAAACAAGATTGTGCTGTGTGCAAGGGTGGCGGGGGGCCTTTCTTCTTTCGACTGAAGAAATAACTGCACCTTCTAATTGAAAGGGAGCTCTTTTGCAATAGCTCTCTTGCTAGTGTCCATATTTCATGATATAATAAACAACTGTCCAGTCATGGGGAAAATACTGAGACAGAAATTAGCAAAAGGGACCAGGATGGACCAATTGCTGAACCTGCTGAAGTCAATGAGAATTTTGTCAGCGGCTTGAATGAGAGAAGTCAGTCAGTGCTGGGAGCTTTTGAAAAATCCCATCCTAAATCTTCCTCCCAGAATGCAATCTGAGCACTGCAGGGCAAGAATTTGGTGCAGCCCAGAATTCACTAGCACAGGGGTGGCAGGTGCAGTTAACAAGCTGTTAGCCACTTTTGTTACCTCCCAGTTCTGGGCTGGAGGCCCAGAGGCCTGGAGAATTTGCCAGCCTTTGTGGCTGTCCTGTGCATTCCTTGATTGACCTCTGTAGCCAGAATCTCCATAGCGCTGCTGCCCGCAGCCCCACCTGGACACACTCTGATTGACCCCACCTCAGCTGTGGTACATAGGTGCTGGTGACGCCACAGGTGCTCGTTGGCTGGAGTAACACAAAGAAAAATTAGTGGACATTCAGCACTCACCAGCAGCCAAGCCCCCCTTTCCTCCAGCACATCTCACTCACCAGCAGCCCCACTGATCAACTCTTCACCCTGTCTCCCAGGGCTTCCCACCCACCACAAATAGCATTTGGGAGGGAGGCGAATGAGATGGGAGGGGGTATGCTCAGATGAGGTGGCAGCAAAAGGCAGGGAAGAGGTGGGGTGGGGACAGGAAGAGGCCTAGTGGAAATAAGGCAGAGGATTGGAGAGGAACAGGAGTGGGGTGTGGGATACGGAGGGATCAAGAGGGGTTGTCAGTCCCTATGCCTTGTTATTCTCCTTACACAGAGATCCTCGGAAGGCAGCCTTACAGCTGTCTTCTACAGTGCCTGTGCAGGAGCATCTCCCTTGGCAGGGCTCCGAGACCCCCTTTGAATGCTCCAGCTCCAGTATTTATGCAACATAAGAGGTATATAGCAGGGGTGAGGATTTGACTTCAAATGCCCATCACCTTCGTGAAGAGTTTTAAGCCCTGGAAGGCACATAAACAGAGGACTGCTCTCTTCAAAGTCAATCCTGAATCAAGGCCTGGGGCACAATAAATATAATATTGCCCAGTGTTCATATGGTGTTTTTCATCAGATCACAAAGCACTTTAGCTTTAATGTGTTCGTCCTCACAGAACAGAAGGGCTAGGGAAGTGTTCCCAAAACGAGGTACTGAGAAGCTAAATGATGGCTGAGAGGCAGTCTGTGAGAGATGAGGGAATTGAACGCAGCTCTCCTAAGTACGAGGCTAGCACCCAAATCATTCTATTCTATTACTTATTTTACTACATACTGGCAGCTCAGTCCCTTGAGAGGCTATGCCCAGAGTATTATCCACTGTTACATGTTACCATGTGTCTCTTAACACGCAAGTACTTTCATTCTTAAGGTGAAAACATTTGAAAGAAAACATTCAAAACACTCAAAAGAACACAAACAGATGATGGAAAGCTGACTGGAGATCACCACCCCAGCTCCAATCTCATGCTCCAGTACGTTTCTGTCCCCTGAAAACCCACTGCAGGGAGTTCCCCTCAGTTACAAGTGCATAACTGTCTTTATTCCAAACCAGAACTCAGACTGAGCAGGTCAGCCTGTTTGTGTCTTCAGCTCAGGTCTTTGATCTCCAATCCTTGGGAACAGGTAATAAATAGACAATCTTCTCTCCAAGGCACAGCTTCAAAAGGCTGCATTTTTGCGTAACCAGAAGCAAGGAATTTGCATTAACATCTCCCAGGAAAGCTACTCAGACTTATTGTCCCAAAGAGCCATTCTTGTCTGGCATAATTTTACAATAATGTTTTGAGCTCCCACACCTCCCATCACAACTCCCCCCTCGAGATGTTGCCTACAATCCTGACTCACAGTAACACATAAACTTTGCATTTAGTACAATAAGGTCTTTCAAGGAGATTACAGGAAACTGCCATGTCTGACACAGTTACATTTTGTGAAGGAAGGAGGTGAACATTTCCTTGATGGCACATGCATGATCCAGTCACTTGTGTAGTAATGTGATGGGAAAATGGAACCAAACAAAAACAAACTTGTAAAATCCTCTGTCTCTTGACTAACCTAGCTGTGTGTACTCAGCACATGCTCAGTTTCCACACATGAGTTATAGGGAATTTTTTCTCCCTAGAGTTACCTAAGAGAGAGTGTAAAGTTCTTTGGTTCAAATACAGTCTGGATGCAGTTTCATTGGCTTCATTTATACATGGGCAAACTGAACATCAGAGAAGTATCCCCAGAGCGCACCATGAATTAATGGTGGAGCTAGGGAATCAAACCCTGCAGCTCCAGCTCTCAGGAACCTGTTCTAGCCACAAAAATCTCACCTTGCTGGAGACTTCAGTGCCCCCGCCCCCGTCAGTGCAAGTGTACATATGACAAACTACAAAAATAAAAAGAGGAATAATGCCGATTCATATAAACAATGTAAATGAAGAATAAGACAACAAATGTATTCCAGCTGATGAAAAAGCAGGCTAAGGTGTCAGCTCATTAGGAGAAACAGGAGGAGGCCTAAAATAGATGTTTCAATTTGTGTGTGAAATTGAGCCTTTACAATTCAACCGATGGTAATTCTACAGCTCCTGTTGCCATCATTTCTGAGCACTTCTTTTAATGTCTTAATATGATCCTATTTTACAAAGGGGAAGAGAGGCATAGAGAGATTAAGTCTGTGGCAGACTAGGAAACAAAACCTCGGAATCCCAAACCAGCCCTCAAGCCACTGTGCCATCTTTCCTCTTGTGCCTTCTGAGTGGCCTGCTATGGTGGAGAGCACAGGCTGAAATTCTAGTAGGGATTAAGACCAAGTTTGGTCGCAAGACCCTAATTCTCCATGGAAGTGCTAAGAAAAGAGCAGAAAAGACGCCTTGTAATCTGCCAGCAACCAGTACTGACCATTAGGATTGAGAAGTGAGAAAAGAAACAACCATTATTTCCTAAAAAAAAACTTTACATAAATTTTTGTTGGCATAATTTTATATTCCTGACAACACTTTAATTTACCAAAGTTAGAAAAACTTTCAGCACTGACAGATTTTCCCAAAAAACTGCACTGGTTTCTCTCTTCAGTCCTGCCTCTATTTGCTGTTTTTTTTCTTAACATCAATTTTTGTAGTGTCAATAGTTCTCCCATATAACTCTTGAGAAGAAATTGCTGTAGTTCAGCTTACCATGTCATGAATGCATTATTCATAAATGTCATCCTGATTCATGAAAAGTTAAGACATTAGTTCAGAACATTGTCAAAAATATAATTTTAACGCATACTACGCAGCCCTTAACTCCTATACGACAATGCTTTCCCAGTTAGCTGTGATTCAAGATGAAATGACACAAGGCAAGTGAAATAAGTCTTGGATACAAGCAATAACTAAGGAAATGTTCCATTTTGAAAATTCTTAAAAACTGCATGTTTGCTCATTCTTTAAAAAAGGTTTGTACAATCTAGCTAAGGCATCCTTTTTTGCAATTCTTAACAGGATGACATGTATGTGTTACCATTGATCGTGCCACAGCAAAAATAAAAGGCATTTTCCATGCTTTCTTGTCATTGAACTTTCACATACGTGTTCTCCTGTGTATGTTAATCAAGTGTTACGTGGGTCCAGCCTGGTGGTAATAAACTGGATTGTGCGCAGTCCTGAATAAGAGATGAAAAAAGAGAACATTAACAAGGGCCATTGTCACTAGTACAGCTACATGTTCTGTTCCCACAGCTGGTTGAATATCATTCTAATCTATTTGGTGAGTGACTTGAGATTTCCCAGACTTCCTTTGTGGCTGTAGAAGATCACTGGCAAAACGGGCCTGCCAAAGAACTCCTCCTACAATCAGGAAATCATTAATTAAAAAGGACAACCTGGGAAGGAAAAGACCAGTGATACTGTCAAACATGACCTTAGGCATGCTGTCCCCTCATCCTGCACTGGAAAAACTGTCAAGAGAACGAGAGCTCTTGTACAAATAACATGCACAGAAGGACTAGCTGAAGGTGTTACATTTGGAAGGGTCCAACACTATTGTACTACCTGTGTCCAACAAATTCATACCAAGCAAGTCTCCTAAATAGGGTAGCTGTGGAGAAGAACAGACAATGTGAAGTCAAGAGCAGAAAGTTCATAATGTTTTCAGTTCATTTTCTTGTGCTTGTCCCCTGTGATTTATGATTTTCTCCCTTATGATAATTTATTAGATAAATGCTTTTAGCAAAGAATTCTTAAAGCCTCAGTCCACCAAAGTACTTCAGAGCAGTTTTAAATTTAAGCATGTGAATCACCCCATTTAAGTAATTTGAAATACTTGATTGAATAAGTCCTTGGCTGGATTATGGCCTAAAAATGTTTGGCAATCACATTCTTGTAAATATTTTGGCTTTAATATCTGGGAGGTGTGGTTTAAGTTTGACTGGGCATAGAGAGCTCATGATTTTATTTCTGTTCCTTGTTTTGTTGAGCTTTGTACTTAATGTTACCCTTCTGAAGTGGGGAGTCAAATTTGTAATTCACTTGCCACTTATAAACTCTAATATTCCCTGCATCACCATGTTCATCTGTTGTTGAGCCTGTTTGCTGGAAACCAAACAAGAACAACATGAATTCATGAAACAGCAAATGCTCCTCAACAATTTTGTTTAACACGAGCAAGCAACTTTGGACTCGCTCCTCTCATCTCTCGCTCACTGGGGGGGGCCCTGCACTTACTTACTCCACCCTCTCCCTTCCAGCACTTCTGGAGTGCTGGGAATCAGCTGATTCACACCCTGTCTCTGCTCCTTCCCCTGCCTCTCAGAGCATGAACACCACGAATCGGATGATTTGCAGCAGTCACACTCTGTGGCAGAGGGCTACAAGCAGGATCAGGGCACAAAACAGCCATTTCATAGCACTCCACAAATGCTGGGAAGGAGTGGAGAAGAGAAGGTAAAGTGGAGGAGACCAGGAAGAGCCAGTTGGGGGGTGGAGGGAAGGGCTGGAGTGTGGAGGAGCTTGAATCGGAGGAGAGAGTCAAGTGGCCCCTGGCAGAATGAGAAGTGACACACATTTAAAGCAAGGGCACAGACGAGGTGAATGCTGATTGCACACAACATTGGGAGAGCTGTGCAGATCCTCTGCTTGTTTATGTTACTTCTGCCAGCAATTAAATTTGCCCCTAATAACGGACCACTTAGTGTTGAAAAGACAGGATAAAGAGGGAGAAATAAGTGCAACATATTTAATCTTATACTAGGAGTCATGGTTAGTGCACATGCCTGATTTCAATCTTGCAGCCCACTCAGGGGAAGAAGGACCACTCAGGCATCCCACTCACGAGCCTTGGTTGACCACTGCTGATTTAGAGTCAATGGATCACACCATGGGTGTAATTGCTTTAGCTTCAAGCAGATCTGAATTAGGCCCATTGATTTTAAGACCCAAGTGTACTGGCTGAGCCACAAGCACTAACCATGTGGTGGCATTAAATGAGGAACCATCAGAGAAACTCTCACCCTGTCTCTTTATAATAGCTGGGGTTGATCTTCCCCAAATCTGCCTGCCATTGGCTTGCTACCAAAAAGTAAATCAAGCACCTGTGTACCAGGCATAGTGTTAGTTGACTGCCAGCACTGATCCATCTGCAGCACATATCATTAGCCAGCTTCTTTTCTTTGGGCAAGAGGGAAAGCAGATTAATTAGCGAGAGTCCACACCATAATTAAAGAAACAATATGTTTTCCCATCTTCCTCTTCTCCTTTAATTTCATCTTCTCTTTCAGGCAACAACTGTGGTGCTGAATACAGACAGGTGCAGCATCCTTTAACCCGCTGGGGAGTAATTCTCTGGTATTGGATGCAGTCTGACATGCACATTGTGGCTACGTCTACACGTGAAGCCAACATCAAAATAGGCAACGTCTACACATCCTCCAGGGCCGGCAATGTCGATGTTCAACTTCGACGTTGCTCAGCCCAACATCGAAATAGGCGCAGCGAGGGAACGTCTACACGTCAAAGTAGCACACATCGAAATAGGGATGCCAGGCACAGCTGCAGACAGGGTCAACGGGCGGACTAGCGCTTCCGGGGCAACAGCTAGCCGCTCCCTTAAAGGGCCCCTCCCACATACACTCAGCCTGCACAGCACGCGGTCTGAGGAGCCATAGGCACACAGACCCCGGGCGCCACAGTCATGGACCCCCAGCGGCAGCAGCAGCAGCTAGAGGTCCACCCAGCCCTCCCGGCAGGAGCAGGGCTTGCCCTGGCCCATGCCATGTGGGAGGCAGCTGAGTACCTTCTTGCCCCAGGGGAGGAGATGCCCCCAGGGCAGCAGGGCTCAACCCCTACCCCTGCAGCACCCCGCTCCACCCCCCGCCTCACACGCTGGTGGCTGTGGAGCTACCCCACCAGCACCGACTGGTGGGAGCGGCTGGTGCTTGGGGAGTGGGACGACGACCACTGGCTCAGGAACTTCAGGATGACCCGCCAGACATTCCTGGAGCTGTGCCAGTGGCTCACCCCCTCACTCAGGCACTGGGACACTGCCATGCGGCGTGCCCTCCCTGTGGAGAAACGGGTCGGCATCGCTGTCTGGAAGCTGGCCACTCCGGACAGCTACCGATCTGTGGGACAGCAGTTTGGTGTCGGAAAGGCCACCGTCGGGGCTGTCTTCATGGAGGTAAGAGAACCCACAGGGGGACGACAGGGCAGGGCAGGGGGGCCAGGCCAGGGCAGGGGGGCCAGGGCAGAGCAGGGGGGCCAGGGCAGGGCAGGGGGGCCAGGGCAGGGCAGGGCAGGGCCACGCACACCCTGCTGACCCCTCATTGGGGCTGTCCCATGTGCTTTCTCTGCAGGTCGTGCGTGCCATCAACGCCATGCTCCTGCACAGGCTTGTGAGGCTGGGGGACCCACATGCCACTGTCGCCGCCTTTGCCACCCTGGGCTTCCCCAACTGCTTCGGGGCTCTGGATGGGACTCACATCCCCATCCGCGCCCCGCACCACAGTGGAGGACGATACCTCAATCGGAAGGGCTACCATTCTGTCGTCCTGCAGGCCTTGGTGGACAGCCGGGGACGTTTCCAGGACATTTACGTGGGCTGGCCTGGCAGCACCCACGACGCCCAGGTTTTTCGGAACTCGGGCCTGTGCTGCCGGCTGGAGGCGGGGACCTACATCCCCCAGCGGGAGATCCCTCTTGGGGACACCACCATGCCCTTCTGCATCATCGCAGATGCAGCCTACCCCCTCCGGCCGTGGCTCATGCACCCCTACACGGGCCATCTCTCCGCTAGCCAGGAGCGCTTCAACGAGCGCCTGAACCGTGCGCGCCAGGTGGTGGAGCGCTCATTTGGCTGCCTCAAGGGACGCTGGCGATGTCTCCTGACCCACCTGGATGCGGGCCCCAACAACATCCCCCAGATTGTGGGTGCCTGCTGCGCCCTGCACAACCTCGTGGAGAGCAAGGGGGAGACCTTTCTGCAGGGCTGGGCTGCGAAGGCCGGCAGGGCGCACGTGCAGCCACCTGCTGCCCCCAGTCGGCAGGTGGACCCCGAGGGGACCCGGGTCCGGGAGGCCCTGCGGGCCCACTTCGACCAACAGGCCGTGGGGTGAACTCTGCCCAGGCCCCCTACTGCCCGCCCCTTCCTCCCCCACACTCCTGCCCCAACGCGCACACCATGGAGCACCCCACCGCCCCCCCCCACTTGTCCTGGACAAATGACAGCACGAACTTGTGGCTGAACGTAAACTTATTTTTTGTCTTTCAGAAACTTTTTTTTTTTCAATAAATATGTCTAACACAAACCAAAAAGTAGGGACAAACGTTCAACCAAATCAAGATGGGCACAAATAAAACAATACAACCACAAAGCAAATAAAAGTGTGCGCCATCAACAAAAAAGAAAAGCAGGGAGGAGAACGGGGAGAACTATTTACAGGGGGGGACGGGGCAAACGGGGGCACCAAAATAAAGCAGTCCAAACTATGTACAACAAGGGGGGGGGCCACGTCCCAGGCCCCTCGCCCCTAGAGCCCAGCACTGGGCGTGCCCGGCCGGGAGCCCCGCCGTGCCTGCAGTCTGGTCCACGGCTGGGTGGGAGCGGGCTGGACTGGAAGGTATCGGTGCCGGCGAGTCTCAGGTGGCTCCAGGGGTCCCTCGGCGCTGTGGCCCTCGCGGGTGGGTGGTGGGGCGATGGCGGACGGCCCGGCGACGGCCGGAGCAGCTGGTGGTGGGGCTGCAGGAGTGGGCGGGGCGGGCGATGGCTGGGCCGGCACGGCATGGGGGGCCAGGTATTCAACCAGGCGGTTAAATGTCTGGATATAGGCCCCCCATGCCTCCTGGCGCCAGGCCAGGGCCCGCTCCTGCAGCTGGAGGTGCTGCTCCAACACCTCCAGCTGCCGGCGGAGGATGGCCAGCAGCTGGGGGTGCGTGGCCGTCACCGGTAGTAGGCGCGGGGTCCGCCGTCTTGCCCTCCGCGGGGCCGGTGGTTCCTCGGCCGAGGGGCTGACCTGGAGCGATGGTCCCGGAGGGCTCTCCGGGACAACTGAGGCCTTGCTGGCGCTCTCTTCCAGTCCTTCGGATGGTGCAGGTGCAGGTGCAGGACACAGGAGAGGAGGGGGGAAAGAAGAATGGAGACAGGCGTTAGTGTGGGCCCCGAGCCGTGGCCTCTGTCCCCCCCGCCCTGTGCTGCAGGTTCCCCATCCCCGTCCCCGGGAGATGCTGCTGTGATGGATGGGGTTCAGGGGTCCCCCTGCCCTGCACCCCGTCCCCTGGTGGGAGCGACTCTCACTTCAGCCCGCAGGGTCTGAGAGCAGGAGAGGTTTCTTAGGCCACAGATGGCCAGTTTCTGGCAGGAGTGACAGCACCAGCTGTCGGGAGAGACAGTCCTTCCAACCCGTCGTGGGGAGAAGACCCCAAGGGGGGCCCCTCTGGGATGCAGCTTTCCCCCTCCTCTGGCTGGCTGCCTACCAGCTCTCCCTTCCCCTAGCCTCTACCTGTGGCCCCCGCCCTCGCCCCCCAATTCCAAGCCAGCTCGGCTCCTCCCTCCTGTTTGTTCAGGGCAGAGGTATCACCTGCCAGCTGTAGCACCAGGATCCTCCTTTGGCCCTGGGAGCTCTTCGGCTCTTGTGGCTCATATGTAGCCTGAGTCTCCCTTTGGCACTCCCCCCACTCCATCACATGCTGCTGCTGCGGGGTGTCCCACCCCCTCCGGCCAGGGGCCCCTCGAGGTTCCGCTCCCCCCTGGCCCGGGGATGGGGCATGGCACTGTCATGCGGCGGGGGGGGGCAGGGGCTGATGGCTGCAGTGCTGTGAGGGCCATGGCCATGGTGTCCTTGGGGTCATGGCCATGTGAGCGTGTGGGGGGCCCTGGACACATATATCTTACCCCCCCCTCAAGCCCAGGGGTGTCCACCAGAGAGGGGTACCTACCTGTGGGTCCGCTCCACCAGTCCGGAGATCCCCGGGGGTCGGAGGCCCTGCTGCTGCTCCGGGATGGCAGGAGGAGGATCTGCAGGCTGGATTCTGCGGAGGAGGAGCCCCCCTCCTCCTCCTCCTCCTCCTCCTGCCGCGATGTCCCGGGGATGGCCTCCGGGGGGGGGCCCCCGGGGTGCGAGGCTTGCCTTCGGGGCGGACTCCGGCTGCAGGGCCTGCTGGGCCTCGTCAGCCGAGGTGTCAAGGGTGGCCGGAGGGGAGGAGGTGTGCCGGGAGCCCAGGATGTCCCTGAGCTCCCTGTAAAAGGGGCAAGTGACGGGGGCGGCCCCAGATCGGCTGGCCGCATCCCGGGCCCAGGCGTAACCCTGCCGCAGCTCCTTGACTTTACTCCGGACATGGTCCGGAGTGCGGGCAGGGTGATCCCGGGCAGCCAGGCCCTCGGCCAGCCGAGCGAACACATCCGCATTCCGTCTCTTGCTCCCCATTACCTGGAGCACCTCCTCCTCGCTCCAGAGCCCCAGCAGGTCCCGCAGCTCGGCCTCCGTCCAGGAGGGGCCCCGCTGCCGCTTCCCAGACTGCCTGGCCCTCTGGCTGGGCTGGCTGCCCTGGCTCCCCTTGCGGGCGGTCCCCTGGGGGCGCTGGGGGGGCTGCTGGGCAGCCATCACCGCTGTGGGGGGGGCTGAGGGCTGTGCAGGCTGCCCACCTATGCAGGCTGCAGCCTGCACGTTGCCTCAGCTTCCTGCAGAGGAAGGGTGGGGGAGGGGACCTTTAAGGGGCCGCTCCACGCGGCCACCAGTGAGCTGAGGGGCTGGAGAGAGCGTCTCTCAACCCCCCAGCTGATGGCCGCCATGGAGGACCCAGCAATTTCGACGTTGCGGGACGCGGATTGTCTACACTGTCCCTACTTCGACGTTGAACGTCGAAGTAGGGCGCTATTCCTATCCCCTCATGGGGTTAGCGACTTCGACGTCTCGCCGCCTAACGTCGAAGTTAATTTCGAAATAGCGCCCGATGCGTGTAGCCGCGACGGGCGCTATTTCGAAGTTAGTGCCGCTACTTCGAAGTAGCGTGCACGTGTAGACGCAGCCGTAGACACAGCTTGTGAGTATCACATATATATCTTCCTGTCTTCTGGGTTGGTGTGCTGAGAGGGCAGGTTTTTCAAGCACACAGTCCTACCCACACTGGGTTTTTCTGCCCAACTCAAGGTCCCAAACTACTTGAACACTATAGTGATGAGGATTTGTTAGGGTGACAGATAAAAGCATAAGGAGTATCACACATGGATGATGCAGAGATCATCTGTTCTAGGCTGGATCCAAGGAAGGGTCCTAGTTCAGGACATTTGCAGGATCCTTGGGAGGTGTGGGGGGGGTGTATGCAAATGCACATACACATGTGTGTTGGGGAGGTCCTTGTGCTTTCTAGTCAAGTGGCAGATGACCTGAGATCATGCAGACTAAAGTCTCCTAGGTTCCATCCCAATCTGAGCATGGGGCTTTTTGGACCTGAGCACACATTTTTCAGGACCGTTTCTCTCTACTATTTGGGACCTGACGTGCTAGACTATCGGATTTCAGGTCCTTCAGCCCTTCTCCTGCTCTCCACCTCCCACACTTTGGAGTCCATAATAGAGCCACAGGTTACAAGAGAAGTCTTCAGGCCCTAGACTGCTACTCATGCTCCAGTAACTGACTTACTTAGGAAATGGTTTGTTTAGGACTTCACTTCTCTGGTTCCCATTCTATGAGGTCTGACCCATAATATCTGTCAGTGGCCATTCCCTACTATCATTTGCAGGCAGGACTAGCCCTAGGCACACACAAAGTACACAGCTGAGTAGAGCTCCACTAAATTTGGGGCACCACTTTGGCCAGCACAGCCAGAGGACCATGTGCCTCAAGACGCCCCAGTGCCCTGGCTTACACTCTGCCCTGCCTCCTGGTCCAATTTCCCAGCCTCTAAACCCCTGTCCTCTGCCTCCTGGCCCAGGCACTGCATCCCCCAGCCCCTCTGCCCTCCCCATGCTCTGACCACCCACTGGTTCAAATGGCCCCCATGTCCTGGCAACCTGCTTTGCCTCCTAGCCCACAGTTCTCGCGGGAGACACTGCTCCCTCTTCCACCTACCCCGCACCAGCCTCTCTGCCCTGTTCCTGCTACCCAGCCTCTGAGCACACCTCCTCCCCACACTGCAGAGTTGCTGCCCTGCTCCCTGGTGGGGGGGTGCAGTTGCTCAGGCTGCGCCAGGTACCCAAAGACTTAAGGATGGCCCTGTTGGCAGGGGTGCTACTTCAAGATCACAGTAAGCTGTGGCACATTAGAAGCTGGCAGCCTATATCCAGCAATTTATACTTAGTGGAAATGATTGTATCCAAAAAAAGCAACAAATATGAACAAGGCAAGTTTAACAAGTAACGGAGTTAGGCTTACAGAAGTTGTACCAGGGCTGATCAATTTATTTTCCCTGAATCGTTCAGTGTCTGAGTTCTGGTTCATTTGCAGGTATGCACACTATGACAGAAGCAAGAAAACCTGCACAAGTAATCGGCACAAACTAGGCAGGAGAGAATGTTCATTTGTGAGATGAAGGCGTGACCTATTTATCCCATGAACGACATTTTAAAATATCTGTCCCTGTGGCCACTCGCAAAGATTCCGAGCCTTTCTCTACATTCTCCTGTTCAATCCCAACTTCACTGATCTTCCTTCCCATTTCCTTATCTCCAACTACTATTGTTTTCATTTTATTAGTGTTCGTATTCAGAGAGTACCAATAGGCATGTATGAATGTCCTTCCCATGGGCGTTCTTTAACATTCACTTAAGCCAATTCAAATTTCTCAACAGGGCTATATAGCAGGGTCACATTCTGCCTCTTCCTCTGTCCTCATGACCTGTGCAATTGTTGCAACAGAAAGAAGAGTTACGGTTCGGAGATATATCACACAGGGGTCAGATGCAAACATGCCCAGCACTTGGCATACATGGGAGCTACCCTCACCCTAGCACACAGGAAAAGATGAGGAGTGGCTGGGAGAGGTGGCAGAGATAAGACCCCTGGATCCAGACCCTTTGATATCATTCTTTCTCTGAAGAGATGGAGGGGACTAGGACAGAGCTTCCCCCCATCTCCGCCCCACTCCCAGTAGCTGATTGGTCCACAGCCTGACCATTCCATCTGTTATTCAATTTGTTTGTGGATGAGTAAATTTCATTCTACTCATCCAGCAGAAGAACAAACACTGAAGAGCAGGTGCTTTGAGATACCAAAGGACATTTTACGTCAGAAAAGGACAACTTGGTTAAAAAAAAAAGGTCTGTTTCAGTGCACATAACTGTATGGCAATGAGTCTGCAAAGAGGAAATCCCCATTAGATATAGCAAGATACTGATGAGAAAAGAGATTTAGATTTATTGTGAGCAAATAACACAGGGTTTAAAGAGTATTACACTACTTCAGCATAAAAGCCCAGAAGGCTGCTCTTTCCTTGCATTGCTAGGGGAATGCAATCTCCTTGAAATTAAAGTCAGTCGTATTCCTACTGCACAATTAATTATGGTATTTCTGTATAGCATTTCAGTGCTAGTAAACTGTTAAGCATATAATTACTCTCCACATGGTACAGAACTGGTAGAGATTAATTTCAGAGGTTTCATATATATATATTATAATGCTAGGCTAAGAATGAAGGGCCTATTTTCACATAAAGAAATTGTATATTAAACTAATATACACAATAAAAGCAATAAACAACAACACTGATCTAAGCGAGTAGTTTCCATTTCCAAATATTTTGGTTTGGCACTCACAGCACACTCTGTAAGCAATGTACAAGCACTGACAGCCTGAACTAACTCTCAAGACACACACATATCATAGATGCACATTATTATCTCCATTTACAATGGAAGAAACTGAGGCATAGTCATGAAGCTACTTGCCCAAGGTCCTATTTAGTGACCTAGATGGGAACTCATTGCATGACCTGTAGCCCTCTGCAAGCTACTCTAAACTGGTGGGTTTCAATCACTTTCCATACCATGATACTTTTTCCCTGTACCAGTGCCACCTGGAGACCGCAACCCTTCTTGCCAGGACTGCCAGCCCATTTTCATTCCCCTTTCTTCTGTCACATGTAAATGACTCTTAAACTGAGAAGCCTGAAGAGGACAATGGGGGAACAAAACCAAGCTTACCAAAAAAACACTACACTTGAATGTATGCAATTCTGGCCAAATCCTCTCACCCATGCCTGGATTCCTGGGCTGCTCACAGGGGTTCTGTAAAGGGCAGGGAGTGAAACTCTCCAAGCTGGGGATGATTGTTGCTTCAAACTTGTTCTCAGGCTGGCATTGTAGTCTCTGCAGCTCCACATTTAATGAGAGCTCCTCTTCCCACCTTCCCAGTGATTGTTATGGGTATTATGTGCCCAAAACATGCAACACAGCTCCCTTTCTCCTGCAGGGGAGCTTGGTCTGTGGGGGCAGACAGTGTCTTGTTGGCCTAGCCACACCACTTACCCGCTTCTATGCTTGCTTTTCTCCTACATAACTGCACACACACACATACTCAAAGAGCCATGGCACAGGAGCATGAGATGGGTATTCATTAAGTGATATGCAACTTCTG
This sequence comes from Carettochelys insculpta, assembly GCF_033958435.1. NCBI lineage: Eukaryota > Metazoa > Chordata > Testudines > Carettochelyidae > Carettochelys > Carettochelys insculpta. The sequence goes on from NC_134147.1 coordinate 38,525,183, forward strand.
GAATACCCATTGCCAAGAAAGCACAAAATATTCTGAGGGCTACATGTACAACTCCCATGAAAAATAAAAGCAGGCTGTTGGGGTCAGGAAAACACACTTCCCTCTGCACCTTATTCTAACAGAGCAATAAAATAAAATGCCACCTTATGCTTTGCAGTTAAAAGCACTTTTCAGCAACATCCATTAATTTCCTATCAAATAATGATGAGATAATTGCATGCAGTCTTTTTTTCATATTAATTGCTAGGGGAACACTTCAGAAAGATTTGCTAACTCACAACTGCCATGCAGGAAAGCCCAGTTGAAGACATCAATAGATGAGTCTTGGTGGCCAAAGTAACAGCAATCAACAAGAGGCATCTTTGAGCAGTAGGCCTACTATTTAAAATATACCAGGCAATTTAAAATAGACCAGCCTGCAGTTTGAACACAACTCACTAGCACTGTCATCTGAAACTAACTACTTTAGAATAGCACACAAATCAATCACTCGTGACTTGAATTCCTATGGCAAGCCAAACATCAGAAAAAAATCAATAATGACTACCACAGACAAACTAGTCATTAAGATGAATTTCATGTCTGTTAGGGACTTAGAGAGTAATTTCAGAAGAATGGAACCAAAAAAATTAGGATCATATCACACCAAAAAACCCACATTTTTTTCTCAAAGACTGCACTAGACTGAAGAACCAAAACATTCCCAGAATCCCCTAAAATGAAAAGGTTCAAACTGTAATGAAGTTGACTAGTTCCCTGTATCTAGCATCTTCTGTAGTGTCAAGCTGTGTGGTATCTCAATGGTGTCAGTCACACCAGTGCATTCCAGTATTCCTAGTGGACTGGTAGAAATGGAACTGAAACCAGAGCTTTGTCTGCAAGTGGATATGCAGTAAACAATGCAGAACTTTTGTACATGAGAAGAGGATAAGAATTCTGAAAAGCTGCTTTCTTACAGGAGACTAAATGAGCCCACTTAACAAAAGATGTCATGGATATAGGAACTACAGGGCAGGATTTGAGATGCACTGAAGAGTGCTTACAGCCAGAGGTTTAACAAGAGTGGGAGAGGCAACACCATTGAAAGCAAGGGTGAAGTAGCTGTAGAAGGTTTGAAGGATGTTACAACAACTATGCTAAAGAGAGAAGAACCACACAAAAGCAGCTACACATAAAATCAGCAGCAAGGAACCCATAAATTAGATGATTAAGAGAGAAAGAAAAGACTATTAATAGAGAATAGTTAGGCCAATGTTCAAGACCCAAGTGCTGAAAGGGAGTCCCAAAATGAAGAGTCCCAGATATTTTACTAGTGAAGTAACAAGGAAGAAAACAGATTGCAACTCCAGAGATGAGCTGAGTGAAGAGTGTGGAAATCAGCAGTGATGTTCACTGGCAAATCTTTCCTCGTGAATTTTACATATCCCAACATTTCATCTACTACTGACAACACTGGAGATTGATGATTTTCTCTCAAAGTGTAAGATCATATGTGAAGGTTGCTTTTCAAAGCCCAATGGGTGAGCCATGCAAACTGAGAATGCATTGCTGTACCCACCTAACTCACACTGCATGCTTGCGTACACAATTAGATATTTGCATGATTGCAAATGCAGTGACCCAACTTGCAGAATTTTCTTGGCACGTACATTTTGTGCGGCTCACCCATTTATGTGAACAGACTTCAGAAATTTGGCCTCTGTCTTTTCTCATTCAGCACAATATTTCACAGCTCCTGTAACTTCTTACAAAATACAAGCACATGAAATGTAGCTAACATGGACAAATGACTTTTGACTCAGCAGACAAATGAGTGTTTCAAGTCACTTGAAGATGCTTGTAATTTTGACTCATCTTGCTGACTTCTCTGTGACCCTAATTTGCAATCAACAGTTCTGCGAATTTATAATCACATCAGACTCTCTCTGTGCTAAAACTGTCAGGTAGGTTACAAACCTTTACTCATGCAATACATTGCCTTCCAGGTGTTCAGTATGCCAGAAGGCTTCCAATCCGTTCCTTCACACAGACTGAAGCTGAAACAGCCTAGTAACCACAAAGCACAAGAAAGAAGACTCATAAGTCCAAATATACATTACCATGGCTTGATGATAGAGTCATAGCAGGGATAAATTTGACTCATACATATTGCAGCAGGTTGCAATGCAGTTGTCTCAGTAGAAAGACATCTAACTTCACTACCACTAATACTGACGTATCAGATAAATAGTGAAAGTGTATCTACAGAGATAAGAAGACAGTAAAGCCAGGGTAGTGTTTTGGGGGCCCATGAAGTTTGCTGGAAGAGGTTGAGGTCTGAATCACACAGATCCAGGAAGTCAAGAGGTCAGGGAGCACAGAGAAGGAAACATCCTGTTTCGGGAGTCACCTCATCACCCAACTGTTTTGGTCCTCCCAGTCTTTCTCCCCTCCCCTCACGATTGGCCAACTTTCCCTGCAGTAGCACTCACAGATAGGACTCACCTTGTGTTCATGATGTCTGGGTCTGTGCTTTCAGAACAGCCTCCTTACCATGACACACACCTCTGTCTGCTTCTGTCCTTCTGTCAGTGCCTCCTTTTAATAGCTGATAGCAAACAAATGGCACTTTCAGTATCAAAGATTTTCCCTTGAGATTTGTCTTGAAAAACATTTAAAAAAAACCCTCTGCAATGAATATGCTGCTTGCAATAACATCTTATGACCTGAATCTAAAGAGAAATTCTTTTTGGTTACCGGTGTCCAGCAAGGACAACATTCAACAAGGACAAGTGCAGACTCCTGCACTTGGGATGGAAGAATCCCAACCATTGTTACAGGCTGGGTGCCAACTGGCTAAGTGTCAGTGCAGCAGAAAAGGACCTGAGGATTATGGTGGATGAGAGGCTGGATATGTGTCAATTGTGTGACCTTGTAGCCAAGAAAGCTAACAACATATTGGGTTACATTAGGAGGAGCATTTCCAGCAGATGGAGACAGGGCCACATAGTGCGGCTTTCCTGGCAGATCTATGCTAATGAGCAGCCTCAAAATTGCAAATGGCCTCTATTAGCATGGTCCCATGGCTCATTAGCACAGCTACGCAAGAGCTCGGTCTTGGCAGAGAGGGGTACTGGCAGTAAAGAGGCCATGTGGATAAGCCCCTGCCGGCAAAAAGCCCCTCTGTCACCAGACCCTTATGCCTTTTGCTTGTTATTTTTTCCTGCGAAATATATTGCTGAAATCTTTCTCTTCATTTTTGCCCAAATTTTTCTTTGCAATTCTTGTGATCAACAAATGGTCAGAATCCTGAAAAACAATTTCTTTTTGCAGCAGCCGAAAACTAAATCTTTGACAAAAATGGACCTTTTTGTCAATAAGCTATTTTCCATCTGCAAATGCTTGGGCAGAATTCTGTCCCATTCCAACTCAATTAAAAAAGACAGACCAAATTCTACAGAGAAAATTCAGTGCTCATGGAAACAAATACTATGTAAGAGAAAAACAAATATATTCCATTTAAAACCCACTTCAGAACATGACTTTCAATATTGTACCACAACCACCCTCTCTATAACAATCAAAACAATTATATTCTAAAGGCATTTGGCTTAGTCAGAAATTAGTTTCTTTGAAATGAGATTGAAATGTTTTCAGTGCATGAAAATTGTGGGGCGTGTGTTTTACTGGATTAGGATAATTCAAGACCAAAAAACTGTCTGGCAGCAGAATACTAATCTCATTAAAGGGCTCACTTTTAAATGGATTTGAACTCAAAATAGTTAAATTCTCAGGACATTGATTATCTGCTCAAACAGTAAGTATTATATGTTTGGGGAGGATAATCTGCATTCATCATGTGTCACGCAGGAGGTATCACTGCTTTAAGTGCAATCTCAGTATCATTTTAAACATAAGGCTATAATGTACAATGGTGCAAGTGGAACCTTTTTCTTACCAGTACAGGGGAGGAGGCAGCAGCTAACAATATGGCATGTGACCTTCTCACATGACCTCCTCTACGTGACTCCTCCTTATCCTGCTTTCAGCTCACAGTGGCAAAAGGAGCAGAACATCAGGAGCAACTCTAGCATGACCCTCCCAGCCCTTCCGCACAGCTGTGCTGCTCTGGAGTCTGTACAGCAGACTTGCCGAAAGACAGGACTGGGGCAGTACAGCTGCCAGAGGATCTTTCCCCACCGAAAACCAATCAGTCCTCCTTAAAATCTTAGAGGGAGAAAAACCACACTACCCTACCCCACAATGTACCTTGCCTTACCTCTATGGCAGGGCCCATGGCTCCCTCTCCTGCTGGTGTCTGCACTGGCTGATCAGTATGTGCTGCATGTGCCGTCTGGTCAGCTCCTGATTCATCTTACCTGCAGCTGCAGCTGTAGCTGCGCAGAGTTGGGGAAAGGGAAGCTCAGCAGCAGGAGCGAATATACAGGACAATTAGCTTTTTTGTAAAAACAAAAGGCCTAAAATACAGACTCTCCCAATGAAAATGGGATGGAAGGTCACCCTGACTAACCTGCCTAATGTAGGCCAAGCCTAGGTGTTACCATGCAGCACTGCAAAGATTCTGGCAGTGCTGCTGCCTACAAGACAGTCTGGGGAGGCTGATGTAACTCAGAGAGTCCCTCAGTGTTGTCCAAGTTACACCAGGGGCCTTTCCAGATCCTGACAGAGCCCAGAATCAAAAAGCCACAATGGCATCACAAAGCCATTTTAGTTCCTCTCCTCCTAGATTAAGGGTTATGTGCAGCACCTCTTAGAGACTCAGCACAGAATGTTGCCCTGGGAGGAAGATAAAACCTTGCTCATCCTCCTTTGTTCCACCTGAAGTATTGACAATAGCCACTGGCAACACTTGAAAATTAATTCAAACTGTGACTTCTCCAGGAGTGCCTTGAATGGCCAAGGACAACATGCACACAAGTAATTACTACTCTGGGACGAGCTAAGGAATCAGCTTGACAAACAGAGATGAACAGCTCCTAGGTGCAGATCAGAGATGCCACATAAATGAATAAATAATAAAAATAATTAATAAGAAACAATAGTTTGTGAATGGCAAGATGGTGAATTTCTGCTGTGCAGTGGAATCAAACAGGTCCTGTTCAATATCCTCATGATAAAGTTATAATCCAAGGCATAAGAGAAAGTAGGGAGAACATGGCAATAGTAGGCGGAAGCTCAGGCACGTGGAGAATTTGTGATGAGGGCAAATAAAATTATTTTTCAAGAGGAAAGCTAACTAGAGATTATTTCTCTTCTTATTTTGCAAATGCAGCAGTTGATCCTTCTCCCCTTTGAAGAAAGAGTGGTATTGATGAGAGCTGGATAGACCAACAGCATAATACTGGACTTACTCACTGCACTAGAATGTTTTATGTTTTATTAATTGAATGAGTGGGAATCTCTGTAATATTTTAATATTGTTCATCTCCTCTGATCATAAAAACCTGGGGGCAGTTTAAAGATAAAATAAATGACTACTAATACTATAATCATATTCAATAATGGATAATGTAGGGAATGATAGGATTTACTTTGAAAGCAGCTTTCATAATGTCCTCATTGAGGTAATATGGTGATGAGATCAATAGATAGATGTAATGTAAACATTCGTTCTAAACAATAATCTGATGGGTACAATTTGTGGTTAGACATAAAGAGACTATGACAAAACATTATTTTTAGGTACCACAGTGAAAAGGGCTACAAAATGCTTTTATAAACAACCACAAAAATAATGAACACATTCTGCTTCTATAAAAATGTTTGGATATGGACAAAACCGTTAGCAATATACATAATCAGGAAGATAGCAGGAATAACCAAGAAGACATAGAAATGCTAGTTAATAAAAAACAACTATGACTTAGTTGGTACCACAAAGACGTGGTGGGATAATACACACGGCTGGTATATTGGTATAGATTAGTATAGCTGGCTAAGGAAGAACAGGGCAAAAGGGGAAAAGAAGGGGCGTTGCTTTATATACCAAAAATGTACACACTTTGATTGATGCTATGAGGGAAATACAAGACACAGTTGGTGACAATCTCTGGATAAGGATAAAAGGGGTAAAAAAAACGTGCATGAAGCCACAGTAAAAGTCAGCCACAGACCTCCTAAACTGGAATTGGTTTTTAAAAACCCTCATTCACAACTATCAAAATCATCCAAAGTGCAGGACTTGGTAGTCACAGGAGACTTCAGCTACCCAAACATCTGTTGGGAAAGTAGCTCAGCAGGGCACAGATTATCCAACAATTTCATGGTGTGTATTAGATTTTTTATTGCAGAAGATGGAGAAAGCTACAGGGGAGAAGCTGTTCTACAGTTGGTTTTGGCAAATGGAAGGGAACTGGCTGAGAACTAGAAGGAGGAAGGCAGCTTGGGAGAAAGTGAGGCTCACCCCTACTCCTCCAGCTGTGTAGGGCACCATGAAATTTGGGGCACCAAATAGTCCCAGATTTCAGGGTGTCCTAGCAGCTGCATGCTGCATATGGAATCTGACCCCCAGCCCCAACTGGCCCCCAATCCATGGGCTGTTCATCAGCTCCAACTTCCCAAATCTCCATTCCCATGGACTACACCCAGCCCCCTGCTCGCTAAGCAGATCCGAGCAGTGCAAGCTGGAGGATTCAGGGGTAGCAGGGGAGCAGCTTTAGAGATGAGGTGGTTTCCAATTTAGTTTGCTGAGTCTCTCCTCCAGCAGGGTGCACAGCCAACCTCTGCTCCTCCTGAGTTCCCTATTCCCTACTCACGTTGCTCACTGCTTCCTGGTCCCCAGAGGCTGCAAGTGAACTTCTCCCCTCCCCCATCTTGTGCCTCACAGCTTCTGAGGATGCAGGTGCTGAGCTGCATAGAGCACCAGCATTGGTAGGGATGGCCCTGGTGAAAGTGATCATGAAATTACAGAGTTCATGACTGTCTCAGGAATAGTAGAAGGGAAAATAGCACAGTAAAGATAATAGATTTTAAGAAGGCAAACTTTAGCAAATCCAGGGAGATGCTAGATAAAATCCTTGGGAAGCAAGTGTGAGACAAAAAACAATTCAAGTGAATTGGCAGTTTTTCAAAGAACACAAAAGAAGACTAGCCCACAACATAAGAAAGTTAGGAAGCATGGCAAGAGACCACCCTAGCTTAACCAGGAGACGTTCAATTATCTGAAGCTCAAAAAAGAGTCCTGCAAAAAGTTGAAACTAGATCAAATTATAAATGATAAATATAAACAAATAATAAAAGTAGGGTGAGGTGGAATCAAAAGGCCAAGCCACAAAACAAAATTCAACTAGGTAGTCACATAAAGGGTAACAAGAAAACATTCTACTTATAATATTAGCAGTAGGAAGAAGACCCAGGATAGGTAGGTCCATAACTCATTGTGGGGAAGAACATTTACATAAAATGCAGAAATGATAGAAGTGTTAAATGAAATTTTGTTTCAGTTTTCACTGAAAAGCTTAATAGCGACTGGTTATCTAATATAGTGAATGGCAGTGAAAATTAGGTAGCATCAAAGGCTAAAATAGGAAAAGAACAAGTTAAAAAGAGATAAGTTAGATGTCTTCAAGTCGATGTGACCAGACGAAATACATCCTAGAATACTGGAGGAGCTGAATGAGGAGATAGCTGAGTCATTAGTAACTATCTTTGAAAAGTAATGGAAGATGGGAAAAATATCAGAGGACTGGAAGAGGCACAATATAGTACCTGTCTATCAAAGGAAAACGAGAACAGCCCAGGAAATTACAGAGCCATCAGCCTAAACTTTATGGATGAGGGTGGGGAGTGGTAGACGTGGCTGTTTTTTGACTCTACTGAGATTTTTGATGCTGTGTCATATGACTTTCTTATAAACAATCATGGGGAAAACACCCTAGATGGAACTAGTATAAGGAGGGTGCACAACCAGTTGGAAAACAATTTCTGCACAATAGTCATCAGTAGTTCGCATTCAAGCTGGAAGAACATATCAAGTGGGATCTTGCAGGGATCAGTTCCAAGTTCAATTTTGTCAGTATCTTCAGCTGGGTCTGCATGAGCCCCTTCCTTTTGGAAGGGGCGTGTTAATGAGTGGGTTCGAAAGAGGCTAATGAGGTGTGTCCATGAATGTGCAGCACCTCATTAGCATAATGGCAGCTGCGGCAATTCGAAAGTGCAGCTTTTGAATTACATGCTGCCCATGGAGATGGGGACCTTCCGAAAGGCCCCCCCCAGTTTTTGAAAGCCCCTTCTTCCTAACACCAGATAGGAAGAAGGGGCTTTCGAAAACTGGGGGGTCCTTTCGGAATGTCCCTGTCTCCACAGGCGGCACGTGATTCGAAAGCTGCACTTTTGAATCGCCATGGCCACCATTATGCTAATGAGGCACTGCATATTCATGGCAGCACCTCATTAGCATCTTTTGAACCTGCTCATGAACATGACCCTTCCGAAAGGGGCTCATGTAGACACAGGGTTCATGATCTAAAGCGTGTACATGATATCAAGCTGGGAGGAGTTACAAGAGCTTTGGGGGTAGGATTACAATTCAAAGTGCTCTGGACAACCTGGAGAAATGATCTGAAGTAAACAGAAAGAAATTCAATAAGGAAAATGGAAAGTATTACACTTATGAAGGAACTACCAGTTTATACATACAAAATGTGAAATGGCTGCCTTGGAAGGATACTACAGAAAAGGGCTTGGGAGTCACAGTGGACCACTTGCTAAAATATGAGTCAACAGTGTGACACTGTTGAAAAAAAAGTAAATATAATTCTGGGGTGTGTTAGCAGGAGTGTTATAAGTCAGACAGGGGCGCAACTACTCTACATTCTCCTCTAGAAGGAGGAATGCAAATGAGGGAGATTGAAAATGTAAATTAAGCACTGATTAACAAATCTTGTGCTTCATTTGCATAATCTTGTGCGATCACACTTCGAGAAGAGGTTTTTCCAAAAACAGAAACAGCCATGTAGATGGGGTTCCTTCGGGGAAAAAATCTGTTTTCAAAAGAATCCTTACTCCTATTTTGTTTCAGGAAGTAGGCTTCTTTCAAAAATGGGAGTTTTTTTCCAAAGGAACCCCCTCTATTCATCTGGTTTTGCTTTCAGAAAAGCCTCTTCCGGAAGTGCAATCGCATGAGATTATGGCTTAACCAGGAGATCTTGCATGATCTCAAAATGAAAAAGGAATCGTATAAAAAATGGAAACAAAGACAAATTACCAAGGATGAATATAGGCAAACAACACAAGAATGCAGGAGCAAGATTAGAAGGGCTAAAGCACAAAATGAGCTCAAACTAGCTACGGGCATAAAGGGAAACAAGAAGGCTTTTCATAAATATATTAGAAACAAGAGGAAGACCAGGGACAGGGTAGGGCCATTGCTCAGTGAGGAGGGAGAAACAGTAACAGGGAACTTGGAAATGGCAGAGATGCCTAATGACTTCTTTGTTTCGGTCTTCACTGAGAAGTCTGATGAAGGAATGCCCAACATAGTGGATGATAGTGGGAAAGGGGTAGGGTTAGAAGTTGAAATACAAAAAGAACAAGTTAAAAATCGCTTAGGAAAATTAGATGTCTGCAAGTCACCAGGGCCTGATGAAATGCATCCTAGAATGCTCAAGGACCTGATAGAGGAGGTATCTGAGCCTTTATCTATCATCTTTGGAAAATCATGGGAGACAGGAGAGATTCCAGAAGACTGGAAAAGGGCAAATATAGTGCCCATCTATAAAAAAGGAGAATATGAATAACCCAGGAAACTGCAGGCCAGTCAGTTTAACTTCAGTGCCAGGAATGATAATGGAGCAGGTAATTAAAGAAATTATCTGCAAGCACTTGGAAGGTGGTAAAGTGATAGGGAACAGACAGCATGGATTTGTAAAGAACAAATCTTGTCAAACTAATCTGATAGCTTTCTTTGATAGGATAACGAGCCTTGTGGACAGGGTAGAAGCAGTAGATGTGGTATACCTAGACTTTAGTAAAGCATTTGATACGGTCTCGCATGATATTCTCATCAAAAAACTAGGCAAATACCATTTAGATGAGGCTAATATAAGGTGGGTGCATAACTGGCTGGATAACCATACCCAGAGAGTAGTTCTTAATGATTCTCAATCCTGCTGGAAAAGTATAACAAGCGGGGTTCCACAGGGGTCTGTGTTAGGACCGGTTCCGTTCAATATCTTCATCAACAATTTAGATATTGGCACAGAAAGTATGCTTGTTAAGTTTGCAGATGATACCAACCTGGGAGGGGTTGCAACTACTTTGGAGGATAGGATCATAATTTAAAATGATCTGCAGAAATGGGAGAAATGGTCTGAGGTAAATAGGATGAAGTTTAATAAGGACACATGTGAAGTGCTCCACTTAGGAAGGAACAATCAGTTTCACACACACAGAATGGGGAGAGACTGTCTAGGAATGACTACGGCAGAAAGGGATCTAGGGGTTATAGTGGACCACAAGCTAAATATGAGTCAACAGTGTGATGCTGTTGCAGAAAAAGCAAACATGATTCTGGGATGCATTAATAGGTGTGTTGTGAACAAGACACGAGAAGTCATTCCTCTCTACTCTGCCCTGGTTAGGCCTCAGCTGGAGTATTGTGTCCAGTTCTGGGCACCGCACTTCAAGAAGGATGTGGATAAATTAGAGAGGGTCCAGAAAAGAGCAACAAAAATGATTAAAGGTCTAGAGAATGTGACCTATGAAGAAAGGCTGAAAGAATTGGGCTCGTTCAGTTTGGAAAAGAGAAGACTGAGATGAGACATGATAGAGGTTTTCAGGTATCTAAAAGGGTGTCATAAGGAGGAGGGAGAAAACTTGTTCTTTGCCTCTGAGGATAGAACAAGAGGCAATGGGCTTAAACTGTAGCAAGGGAGGTTTAGGTTGGACATTAAGAAAAAGTTCCTAACTGTCAGGGTGGTCTAACAGTGGAATAAATTGCCAAAGGAGGTTGTGGAATCTCCATTGCTGGAGCTATTTAAGAGCAGGTTAGATAGATATCTACCAGGGATGGTTTAGACAGTACTTGGTTCTGCCATTGGGGCAGGGGGCTGGACTCGATGGCCTCTCGAGGTCCCTTCCAGACCTAGTATTCTCTGATTATATGTAAATGAAGTGAGAAATTTGTAAATAGGTGCTTCATTTGCATTTTGATCTCCTTCATTTGCATTCCTCTGCTGAAAGGGGAATATAGTGTAGCCATTGCCAAAAAGTAATTCTTCCACTCTACTCTGAACTGATTAGATTTCAGATGGAATATTGTGCCCAGTTCTGGAATCCACATTTCAGGAAAGATGTGGACAAACTGGAGAAAGTCTAGCAAAGAGCAACAAAAGCTATTAAAGGTTTAGAAAACATGACCTATTGCTAAAACTGAATTTGTTTAGTTTGGAGAAGAGCAGTCTGAGAGGGGACATGATAACAGTTTGCAGGTGTACTCAGGTAGGATGGAGAAAAGTTATTCTTGTTAATCTTTGCTCATAGGACAAGAAGTAACTGGCTTAAATTGCAACAGGGGAAGTTTAGGTTGGACATTAGGAAAAACTTCCTAACTTTCAGTGTAGTTAAGCACTGGAATAAATGGCCCTGGGACCTTGTGGAATCTCATTAATTGGAGCATTTTAATAGCAGCTGAAATAAACATCTGCCAGGTATGATCCAGATATTACTTAGTCATACCTCAGTGCAGGCAACTGGACTAGAAGACCTCTAGAGGTCCCTTCCTGTCCTACAATTCCATGAACCTAAGCAATCTCATTATTTCAGAAATTCAACCTCTTTTATTTCATAAACATCTGGGTTTGATTTCACAACCTTCTGTGGTTGAGAGTACGTAGTACCACCCCCCAAGACAAGTAAGAAAATGGAATAACAAGGAAGGATTCACTCCCACTAAGGGAAATAAGTAATCTGCACAGCTGCCTTCTGCTGGTGATTTCAGAAGATTACATGGGAGAAGAAAGACAGGAGAACATCCTTCATTTACTGTGGCTAACCCACCTAGACCACTAGCACAACTATATATATTTTGAAGTCAAGTAGCCTGCTTTGACCTCATGTATTTTGGACACCCTATATTGACATGCCACTTCACCTCACTATCAGTCTGATATGCTACCTGCTGCTCTTAGATCTCAGTGCAGTAAAAGCTTGGTTATCCAGCATCTGGATAACTGGCAATTGACTTACCTGGCATGGCCATCTGCCATGAGACTGGTTACCTGGCCAGGACTGTCTGCTGCAGGACTGACTATCTGGCTACCAGCAACAGCAGAGGAGCTGGGAGCCAGCTGCTCAGCTGAGGCTGGGGCCTGCATCTGCAGAGCCAGATCTCTGGCCAGCAGCAGTGGCAGCAGGGCTGGAAGCCAAATGTTTACCCAGTGGCAGTGGGGCCCATAGCACAGGGCCACTGGCTCCGCTCCACCATCTGACACATTTGATTATCCCATGCTCCCAGTTCCCCGAAGGTGCCAAATAATAGACCGTTTACTGTATTTCTACCTACCCTTTTTATTTTGGATTCAATGACAGTAAACAGAGATATTATTTTAAGCAACATGGACACCATCCCATTCATCCATGAGAAGTCACCGGCATCTGTACAAAATGGGCCAAATCAGTGGAAGTTTTGCCTTTCTTAAATTCTTAATAATTGGTTTAATAAATTCATTAATGACTTAAATTCTTGATAATCAGTTTAATAAATTCACTGCTTAGGACACTAGGTGGCAATAGTTTCTTGGTCTACAATATGTAAGAAAAAAGCACTGGCTGTTTCCAAATGACAAGATATTGCATTAGGAAAGTAGTGAGCACATTCTGGGGTGTTATTATTCAACATTTGGCTACTGCCACCACATCTGCTGCTGTTCTGACAACACCACTGTTAAAGCACAGATGTCACTGTGCACAAACTGCTTCCAGTTGTCACTGCTCTTGCATGAGCACAGCCATCACAGGACAATTAAAACGTTAGGAGATGTGAATAATTATTTCAGACACCCAACAATTATTTAAGATTACAGCATTTGGGCACCAGTGCAATAGGAAGTATAGGCTGAATGAGTAAACAAAGTACAGAGCTTATGTGATCCATTTTTATTCAAGGAAGATGACCTGGGCTGTTATGGCTGACTTTGATCTCAGCTGGCTGACAGAGGTAGGTGAAGAGTTTGTTCACTATTCAGACTTTGACCTTTCACCTATTGCTTTTTTCACTGTTTTTTTTTTTTTTTTGCCACTTTAGGGAATTATTTTTACTGCAAGACACACCGTCAGTACCTTACTCTCCCCAGGTCCCTATAAATCCTATAGTATGACCATTGTATGTGTTATGTTTTTGTGACTATTAGCAGACATTTTTTCTATAATTGATGTGTTTGTAGAGAATAAAGGCACCATGCTGTCAGTGACTTATTTAAGTGCATGTGACTAATTCCCCTCCGACTCATCACAGACCAACTTCTGGCAGATCCACGTTGTTGTCATCCAAATAATAAGGCACTTTGGAGCCTGACCAAACAGCCACAGAATTCAATGGAGAGGACTCCAGTGTATAGTGTATAAGTGTCTCGTAGAAGTTTCTCTCAAAGGATCTCAAAGTTTACTACAAACATTAATGCATAAAGCCTTGCAGCACACCTGTGAAATGGGTAAATATTATACCCATTTTATAGATAAACTGAACCACCTACAGAAAGCATGTTGAAGAGCTGCTAAGAGAGGCCAATTTTCCCCTAAGAAACTCAGTCAGAGAGTTTCTTTAATGGACAAAATTGTCATAATTTGTGCCCCATAGTCATTTTCTTCCCAAAGAAGCCCCCTTGCAGCACAGGATCTTTAGTAGAGAAAACCAGTAGCACATAAAATACTTGAGCAGAATCCTCACTACAAAGCACAACCTCTTTTGATGTGTAATCTGCCAGTTCAGTTCCACAGCCCTACCAGTTCTGAGTCCTTGTACAGCTATGATGACTCCTGAAGGAGCTCAGGATAAAAAGCTTTATTGAAATGAAGCACACACTTTTTCTCTGCTACCCCCTGGTCACCAGTAGGGTGGGCAAAGTGATCCTTTCCCTGTAGAACTTGGAGGAACATACCTTGTGCAGATGAGGCAGCTCAGGTTGTTCTTCCCTGTTTTCATGAACACTTTAAGGCAGGGATCTTCTGCCCTCTAGATCTTCAGGCCACAAGACTCACTTATGCTTAAATGAGGCACACGTTTAAGTCCTGTTGACTTTAATAGGACTTAAGAACTATGTGGAGCAGCTGTAAGTGCATGTAAGAGTGCTGTGTGTGATTTGTGTGGGGACCAAAGGTCAGACGCCATCTTGGAAGGCAGGGCACAGGACTGCAGGCAGATCAGAGAGTGGACAGTGGCTTCACACTGCACACTATAGGCACCTTTGGAAACGAAGGACCATTAGCAAAGTGAGCTAGCTCATTATCTAGGTAGTCCAACATTCCTTGATAATAAGGACCTAAATCCTGAACACCATTATACCTGTGAAACCCTAGTGAAGTTGATGGGTTTATAAGTACAAAACTGATCAAATAATATCTGTCCAATGGTGTACTTAATGAATGTTGCAATTTTTGTAGAAAAAAAATCATTAGACTGTTTTCCTCATATTTGTCCAGTTCTAAACAGAAACAAATTGGAGGGGGGCATTTGGGCGATTTTCATGGCCTATATGAAATTTAAAAATATAAAAGCCTTTTAGGCTAGGAGGGTTTCCGAATATTACAGATTTTAACAACACAAGAGAAAAACTAAAGCACCACTCTGCTGCTGCAAGTCACCCCATGATCTGGCAAGCCGCAGAGAATCTGGTAGGTAACCAGATAAAATGCTTAGAGACCAACAATTGGAAAAGGCTTCCAGCGCAGATATTCAGGGGAAACTGCTGCTTCAGCCTAATTTTAGCCTAGCAAATGCTAGTGCTCTGGTACTGCAAATTGAGTCAGTTATAAATAATGCAAAAATGCCTCCTGTGAGAGATATTGTAGCCTGTTACCAGCAGAGAGTCTCAGAAAACAAGAAATCAGGATCCTGATAAGTTGATTAGAGCGTAATTTTCCTAAAAGGTGCCATTGCTGTGTACTACAGCTTTCCTGGAATCAACAGTGCTTGCACCAGTACTGAATCTGACCCGTTGACCTTGTAAGTGGCTGAGCATAAAGTCTTATATTAACATTCTCAGTAACGCTGTAAATGTTAGCTGGCATCATCATACTTGTTACCAGTCCAATAGATATAAATATTTAGGAATTTAATTGCATCGTGTGCCTTGCTAAATAAATTCTGTGCTTTTTACAGTCTCTTCCTACCAGTCTCATCAAGGAGAGGAAGCACCGACCCACTGATCTGATTCAGGGTGGTAAGGAAGCAATGAAAACTGCAATAGATCAAAGGGTAAAGTCTGAGTACTGAACAGGATCACTGCCTCCCTGTGTCACCCAGCTGAGATCACAGTCAGACACAACAGCACAGGTCATCTTCCTTGAATGAAAGGGGATCACATAAGCTGTGTACTTCACTTATTCGTTCAACCTTTACTTCCTATTGCGCTGGTGCCCAAATGCTGCAATATGAAATATTAAAAACAAGTACATGAAACAATGCTTCTCATTAAGGCTCAGCCCCAGTTTCCCTTCTTACATAACCAGGTAACAGAACTACTTACACGAATGGAATGAGCAGAATTTAGCCCACAGAGATTATTAGTGCACAATATCTGCCACTCTTGTAAGCCCAGTACAGAGCCCATTAGACTGTCAAATTTAAGCCTAACTGGAATTAATATGTCTTGCAGAAGGAAAGTCCAGCCTCCAGGCTCCGAAATAAGTTCCTAAGAGACAATTTCCAGAAATATTGCCTGATCCTGTAAGGAGCTGAGCACCCTCAACTCCCATGGAGAGTTCCACACTCAGAGAAGCGAGCCCTTGTTGTGGTGAAATGGCTGAATAATGATTATGGGAAGGAAGCACAGATCCCAGATGGGCTGCAGCACATATGTAGTAGGGAGTGAGCTGCTGCTCTTGTTCAGTAGATCAGCTGGCTGGTAGCCAGGGGGTCCTAGGACAGTAGGTAGCAAGAGTTTTCTAGATCTATGGCATTGAATAATCTAGTGCAACATTTAAGAAGAGTATTGTAAAACTGGTGGAAATGTCATACATTAACAAAAAGGGACTTTTTCATAGGCTTGCTCAAGCCATTACTGAATTAGAGCTTCTATCCTGGATATTTATCTGGTCTCCATTACCACAGGACCTGAGCACTCAGGCTTATCCTCATATATTCTGGCAAGACAGGAAAGGGCAGTTCCCACCCTTTTATATGAGCCTGTTCTGGTCTGGCTATGGTCTGAAGAAGTGGGTCTGTCCCATGAAAGCTCACCTAATAAATTATTTTGTTAGTCTTTAAAGTGCTACTTTACTGCTTTTTTGTTTTGACACCATTTTACAGATGGGGGACAGAAAAACTAAGTGACTTGCCCAGAGTCACACAGGAGAACACCAACACGGCAGGTTATTGACTCCAAACTTCTGATTCCCAGGTTGTTGTCCTAGGCCAGCGGTCAGCAGCCTGCGGCTCCAGAGCCACATGCAGCTCTTCAATGAGTCATTTGCGGCTCCAGATGCTGCCGTTGCTGATTCCTCTGCATCTCTCTACAAGTCCCCCTGACAAGAGCCCCTGGGCAAGGCCTAGCCACAGAGCTGGCTCGGGCCAGATTCCTGCTCCGCTGCCAGGTTGTTGACCCTGGGACATGAGAGAAGTCTGGGGATATGCATGCCCGAGCTACACAAGGCCCTTTGAGCAATCAAATACTTGGAGCTGTGAGAGCGCTGTGTGCCGCTCTGTGCACACATCCTTCCCCAGGGCTTTGAGGGAGAAGCATTCGGCAGTGGCGATGGCAGCGGCAGCTCCAGTGAGTCACTGGCATTGGATTACAGTATGTGGGGGAAGGGTCTGGGGTTGCCTGGATCTGAAGGAGAGGAAAGGGGACTGGTTAAAGCAGGGGGTGGGGGTTGGGGTGCCTGGCTCTGGAGCGGAGGAGAGGGGCTGGGGATGCCTGGCTCTGGAGGAAGGGAGGCAGGACTGGGTTAAAGCAAAGGGGCTGGGGGGATTTCTAATTATTTTTGAAAGGGGTACTTTATAAAAAAAGCTAGAGAAACACTGGTGGGGAGGCTTGATGTGAATATTGCTCCTTCCTGCTTAAGAGCCTATTCCCAGGTACGGCATTTTCCTTTTCCTCATTTGCTTTCCAAACCAGGGGTGAAAGAAACTTAACTTCTAACGGGTACAAATCATTGCGTGCATGCTGTTCTTAAAACAGGGGTTACAAAAAGTGCAATTTGACATTAATTATTAAAGGTTGCCTCATATTCACATGCAATGTGGCTCTTTGATTGCAGACCTGTGCCCTAGTCACTGTACCAAACTTCCTCTCAAGTAGCCAGCATCTTTTTGTGCTTTCACTAATGAAAACAGGTGGTTAAAGTCCATCCAGAGCTGAGAGAGGAATAGAATAACTATCCGAGGAGTTGCAGAGTACCCATGGGCTGTACAGCTATGCCAACGTAAGGTCCCAGATGGGTCTTTCCTGATAAATGTCAGATAGTTTAAAAGTTTCACCCTCTCATCACACTCCCTGAGGGAAGAAAAATAAATGCTGCTAACTGGAAGCTCTACTATCCATTGCTAGTTCCCCTAGGTGCCTTACGGAAGGCTATGCATCATGCTCTTTTTAACTGAGAGTTTATTACTTTAGCCTTTAATAGTTCTTTGTGAAAATACCAAATTACTGTAACAGGATACTAACCGTTTACAACTGTTATAGCTACGATTAACTCACTGTGCGCATCAGAAATACTAATCAGGCACTGTATGGTACATGCCCACGAAGGCAAGGAGTGCTGAGCACATAGTGGAGGGAGACTGCTGGCAGTTGAGGAAGGACAAAAATCAGACTGATTCTGTATGTGGAAAGAGAGAGGTGTAGGCTCTTTTTATGAGATTCTTGCAAATTAAACTCTACACTGGGTAGAATCATCACCCTGTTGCCACTAATCATGAATGGTCACTCTCAGCGAAATCTCTCTCATGCATGATCTCCAGCAATGAAAAAAATAAAGTAGCCAAGATTCAATTCCACTGATTATAATATGCTCCAGTGAGTTCTGAAACAGCCAGCAAAGCAGAGGTTGTGCTAACTTCCAGGCACCCGTATGTGACAGCCACCTTTACTGCCCTCTTCTAGCCATTTAATTTGGTTATTTGGGGAAGTGGTGACATTGATACATCTATGTGCACCTATAAATATGTCATTTATATATATTTTTTCCCCTGGGAAAAATCTAAATCCAGTTCGGAACACATTAAATGAATCAGCACCACACGTGTTGCCAGGAGGTAGGAGCTAAGGCTTCCATGAAGGATTCAAAACAGATGAACGTTCTAACAAAATGTAGCACCTGTATACACCTGTATATAGCTTTCTCCAAAATATATGATTGTTACAGTTACATCACTAAGGGGGAAATGGAAACTTTAACTCAGACAAGTTCCAACAGGAGTCACTTGAAACATGCTTTTCTTGACAAAGTAACAGAAACCAGGGGAGAGAGCCTCAACTGATGTCATATTTTGATTGACTTTAATGGGTTTACTGGTTGAGCTGTACCCACTGGACCTGCAGTGGCCATGGAGAGGTTCTACTCCCCTGGCCCCTACCTGCTTTGCAGAGAGAGGGCGCGGTGGTCCTCTATCCCCAGGGCAGCCTGCATACCAAATCCCCTCCATTTAATTTTCCAAAAACCGAAACTTAATTGAGTTAAGGAACTGAACAATGCCAGCTAAGTCTTCTAGTTAATTATATGTATAAAGAATACTCAAGATTGAGATTTTCCCTGTTTATTGTAAATCAAGTTGGTTGAAAATATTCACATTTTATAATCTCAGTTAAACCTACTGTTGACATTTTGATAAAGACTTCATCCCACTTTTTTCAACCAGCTGCATGGATATATTTCAAATTTTGTTAGAAAAAATGGCATGAAGTTTGTGGAGATTTTCACAAGATCACTTACTTTTTTTGACAAGCTCTGTGGCAGCTCTTGCAACAACATTGGTGCCAAGCTGTACTGGCTTTTGCCTTTCCCTTGGATTACATCAGTGGCATGGAAAGGGGAAACCTGCTGCTGGGCATCAGCTGGTTCTTCAAACGTACTTGCCCAGGCCTGTGCCCTGGAAAGGACACTCCAGGATCACATTCTGAGCGGTGACACAACACGGGAAGCAGCAGTTACCGGTATTAAGCCACTGCACTCGATTGGCATAGAGTGAGGCGCCAGGGGTTGCTTCCAACAGTGAGAGAGGTCTTCGGATCTCATTGGGCAGCTACCGCCTGCCTCAAGCTGGGCAGCCCCCAGCCAAGTAGGTGTTGCCTCGCCATGGTCCACTTGCTCCACTGGGTGTGCAGGGCTTAGGGAATCACTGACAGTTGGATCATTCACCTTACACCAGGCAAAACAAACAAGCAACAAAATAATCCAGCCTTTAGGCTGGGCACATGGAATGTAAGGACCATGACTCCGGGCCTTACAGAAGACCTACAGAGCATTAGTAACCCCTGGAAGACAGCAATTATTAACAATGAGCTGAGAAGACTGCAGATGGATATCGTGGCCCTCCAGGAAAAAAGGCTCTCGTCCTCTGGATGTCTCAGGGAGAAGGACTTCTCCTTTTTCTGGCATGGGAAGCCTCCTGAAGAGACTAGAGAACATGGTGTTGGCCATGCAGTCAGAAGCAGCCTAGTTGGCTCAGTCATACCACCACATGTTGAACTGAGAGACTGCTGAAAATCCAGCTTCAAACACCAGTGGGCATGGTCAACATCTTCAGCGTCTGTGCACCTACTTTAACTTCTGCCCAGGAAGTTAAGGACAAGTTCTATGATGAACTTAGCATTGCCATCAGTGAGGTACCCTCCCATGAGCCACTATTCATGCTTGGCAACTTCAACGCCAGAGTTGGCAGCGACCACCATGGCTGGCCATCCTCTCTGGGACAGTTTGGAACAGGGAAGATGAATGAAAATGGACAGCGCCTCCTTGAACTCTGCTCCCAACATGACCTCTGCATAACCAATACCTTCTTCAATGTCAAACCCCAGCACAAAGTTTCATGGCAACACCCAAGATCGAAACATTGGCACCAGCTTGACCTCGTCCTCACCAAACGCAGCCATTTAAGTAATGTCAGGGTGGCACGTAGCTGCCACAGTGCAGACTGTGACACTGACCATTTGCTCATGTGTAGTAAGGTGCACATCCAGCCGCGAAGATTCTTTCACTCCAAACAGGAAGGGAGGCCGTGCATTGACACTGGCAAAACTCGTGACCCTTCAAAAGTATGCGAGTTTGTCCAAGCACTTGAAGAGGCCTTGCCCTGCCCGGACGACATTGATATCAGCAAGAGATGGGAACAACTACGGGACACTATCTATAATACTGCGATATCTACCTTTGGGAAGAAGACAGTCAAGTCTGCTGATTGGTTTGAAGCCCACACTGAAGTGCTGACACCCCTGATTGAGAAGAAGAGACAGGCACTGGCTGCATACAGGTCCTCTCCCAGTGAGGTGAACCTGCAGGCACTCCGGTCTGCTCAGAGTCAAGTGCAGCAGGTTGCTCGGCAGTGTGCCAACGATTACTGGCTCCAACTCTGCTCCAAGATTCAGCAGGCCGCGGACACTGGTAACATGAGGAATGTATGATGGGATCAAGCAGGCCATCGGTCCATCACAAAGAAAGACTGCCCCACTTAAGTCGGCCACAGGCGAGGTCTTGAAGGACAGAACCAAGCAGATGGAACGCTGGGTGGAACACTACTCACAGTTGTACGCCAGACAGACCGTAGTTACAGAGAGAGCCCTGAAAGCCATCGAGCCTCTGCCCACCATGACTGAACTCAATGCTGAGCCCACCTTGGAGGAACTCAGCAACGGGCTAAAAGCACTCTCTTCTGGAAAAGCCCCAGGGAAAGACGGTATTCCCTCAGAAATCCTCAAATGCGCTAATGGTACCCTAGTTTCAGAGCTGTATGGAATACTTTGCCGATGCTGGAGAGAAGGCAGCGTACCGCAAGACATGAGGGATGCTAACATCGTTACTGTCTACAAGAACAAGGGTGACAAAAGTGATTGTAACAACTATCGTGGCATCTCCCTTCTCAGTACCCTGGGGAAGCCATTTGCATGTGCTGTTCTGAAAAGGCTCAACGTTCTTGCGGAGAGAGTCTACCCTGAGTCTCAGTGTGGGTTCAGAGCTGAACAGTCCACCATAGACATGGTTTTCTCTGTTAGGCAACTGCAAGAAAAGTGCAGGAGCAGAACAAACCTCTGTATATTGCCTTCATCGACTTGACCAAGGCATTTGACCTCGTCAGAAGAAAAGGTCTGTTCGCGATTCTGGCTAAGATCGGCTGTCCCCCAACTCTGCTGAGCATTATTAGGGCTTTCCATGAAGGCATGAAGGGGACCGTCATATACAACTGATCCACATCCGAACCCTTTGAGATTCTCAGCGGAGTGAAGCAGGGGTGTGTGCTGGCTCCAACACTGTTCAGCATCTTCTTTGCAGTTTTGCTCAAATATGCCTTCGGAGCTGCTACAGAGGGCATCTCTCTCCACATGAGAACGAATGGCAACCTCTTCAAACTGTCAAGGCTTAGAGCGAAGACCAGGTGTTTACGAAGCGTCTAAGGGAGTTCCTTTTTGCTGATGATGCAGCTATTGCTGCTCACACTCAGCAGGAACTGCAGTCACTCATAACTCACTTTGCGGATGCATGTATGGAATTTGGTCTCACAATCAGCTTAAAGAAGACCCAGGTGATGGGCCAAAACATGGGTAATGAGCCATCTATCAACGTGCTAGACTACGAACTGGAAGTCATCCATGAGTTCGTGTACCTAGGCTCGACGATCCCGGACAACTTGTCACTTGATAGCGAGATCAACAAGCACATTGGAAAAGCCACCACAACGTTCTCCAGGCTGACGAAGAGAGTATGGGCTAACAATAAGCTCACTGTACACACCAAGCTGCAGATCTACACAGCCTGTGTTTTGAGCACACTGCTGTACACCAGTGAAACATGGAGTTTGCGCTCAAAACAAGAGCAGCGGCTCAACACATTCCACATGCGCTGCCTCAGGTGCATACTCAGTATCTCATGGCAGGACAAGGTCCCCAATAGCACAGTTCTTGAGAGGGCAGGCACTGCCTCCATGTTCACCCTTCTCAAACAGAAGCGTATGCACTGGCTGGGCCATGTCTTACACATGACAGATGGCTGAATACCGAAGGACCTCCTCTTCAGCGAACTGGCATTTGGAAAGAGGCCGAAAGGGCGACCTAAATTGCGCTACAAGGACACTTGCAAGCGTGACCTCAGCGCTGTCTCTAACAGTGTGAACATCTGGCATTCACTCGCCTCAGACAGGCATACCTGGAAACAGGGAGTGAAGGAAGCTCTTGCTATGTATGAAACTACCTTGGTGAAGGAAGCGGCAGACAGGAGAGCCCTCAGGAAGATCCGTGCCCATGATAACAGAGAGGCATCTGCCTACTGCTGCTCACAGTGTGGAAAGGACTGCCACTCCCATATTGGATTGCACAGCCACAGAAGACGCTGCTCAAATCAGTCCAACTGGGGCGCAAACCCATGATCCCTCGGGATCAAAGGATGTCTTCTACTCTGAGTATAATCATTTTGAGAGACCTGGCTGAAGTAGAACTGAAGTTTGGTTTAACTGTGAAATAGACATGGCAGCAGCTAGCAGATACAATTGAAAATGCTGTCAAGTCAGATTTTGCTATTCTAAGGTTGGGTAACTCCTTGCTCCCAGGTGTTTGGAATCTCTGGGTGCCTCTACACTAGGAACTAACTTCGAAGTTAACTGCAAAGTAAGTTAAGAGAGTCTACATATATTTTCCCTTACTTCAAAGTTAACTTCAAGGTAAGGGAGCCCATCTTCAAAGTCCTTACTTCATTCCCAGGAATGGACTAGTGCCCTACTTTGAAGTTAAACTTCAAAGTTAAACTTCAAAGTAGGGTGTGTGTAGATGCTCAGCTTCAAAGTCTGTTACTTCTACTTTGAAGTAAGCAACTTTGAAGTTATTTTTGTAGTATAAACACAGCCTGTGAGGCTGAAAGGAGAAAGGTAGGTCTTCACTGGTGACACTGGATAAGATGATTGGCACCAGATGTTGATTATTCACACCTTTCTCAAAAACATAGAACTGAGAAGTCCAGTCTCAGCAACAAATAATCCAAAATGTTGGTGTATTATAAAGCTTGTTACAAAATATGATTGGGCATATACAATTAAATGTAGTTCACTAAGGCTACATCTACACAGCAGTAGTATTTCAAAATAAGCCATTCCAGAATAGCTATTCCGAAATAAATTATTTTGAAATAACACAGCTACACACAAAAAGTTATTTTCAAATAGCACCCAGCTATTTCAAAACAGCATGTCCAGACACATAGGCCGGGGCTACACTAGCACGCCCATTTCAAAATGGGAAGAAGGGGCTTTAGAAGTCCAGGGGTCCTTTCAAAAGGCCCCCATCTACACCAACAGCATGTGTTTTGAAAGCGGCAGTTTTGAAACTCATGCGGCCCCCATTATGCTAATGAGGTGCTGCATATGCATGGCAGTGCCTCATTAGCATGTGCTGAAGTGGCTCATTAGCAGCCTCCTTTCAAAAGGGGGGTGCTCATGTAGACACAGCCCTAGTGCCTATTTCAGAATAGTGCCATTGGATGCCCTTATGGCTTATTTCTAAATAGTGCTATTTGGTGTCTTTACAGCACCTAGTTTGATATAGCTGTTTCGAAGCAGGCATTATTCGTTCTGCAATGAAGCTTATGAAATACAAAATAACATGCCTGCTATTTCAAATTAATTTCAAAATAGCATGTGCATAGTGTAGATGCTTGCAAATCATTTTCTGTATGGCCATAGTATAAATGATCAGAAGTTGTAGCCACAGGTTAGATCATACCTATGCATCCCCCGGAGGCAATGTGCCAAAAAACAAAAATATAGAGTCTCTAGATTCTGTCAAAGAACGCCATTTTCAGCTGGATTTATGTGATCATTTTGAGTCAAATCAGGCTTACATTACGCATGTGAGTATTCCAACTGAAGTCAATGAGATTACTTATATAATTTATAGTATATAATTTGTAAAATTTATACAAGTTGGATTTAACCCTTTATCTACTTCCATCTGTATATCACAATGCACTGTCTGTTCTGGAATTCACAATATAGAGCAATTTCATTCATTACATTCTTCAGTGTCATCAACTAAAATGTTTGGAGGTTTCCCACACTCTTCATATAAATTTTCCAAAAGAAAACTCATAGCAGCAGAACAGGATTCAGAAGTAATTGCATATCTGATTTTTCTTTAGAATTCTCTTTCATGGTGAGAAACTCAATGACCAAAACATGTGCTTCTCATCAGACAAATGTATTTTGCAATACTGCTGCGGAAGTTCAAGATTAGGAGAATCTGTTCTGTCAGATACTTTCAACAAACATTTCAGGCCATGATAAGTTGCATAAAAAGCTGTTTAATTCAACATTTATGAAACTGCTGAAGATAGATGAAAGCTGCAGAAATAAGAACCTTACCACTCAGTCATTCTGTCTAGAATGAGGGCTCAAGATGATAAAAATGAAAATAGGCTTTTTATGTACGTATGGTCTATTAGATGGAATGATTGAATATTCTGCATTTTTAATCATAACATTCTTACCCGTGTTATTACTTTCAAATTATTTTCTTCCATCAAAATTGAAGACTAGAGCATTCTCCTTTGCATAAAGTTGGTTGGTCACAATATTTTCAATGAAAAAGAAAAAAAAAATCTGCATCATGGTGCTTGTTACAGTATCTTGAGTGAAAAAGAAAAAAATGCTATTTTGAACAGCTAACATCAGTACCGAAGCCACAGGAATTATGCCAGTTTACACCAACCACGGTTCAAGCTATTTGAGCACCTAGTGTAATGTGGCCCTTGTGCTGCTGCAATTCAAATAATAAATAAATTAATAATAATGTTGGTAGGACAGACAAATACCATAATGTATATAATAGCATGGCAATATCTTTAATATTATTTTACATTCCAGTCCTTATATATCCATACATTTTAATTGCATATTTGTTTGGAGCCTCACAAGAAGTGATTTTCAGGTTACAGACAGGAAAACATTAAATATAGGACATTGGCTGTTCATTTTAACCTACAGGTTGAACCTCTCTAATCCAGAACTCTCTTGTCCAGCAACATCCATAATTTATGTGATTTTAGCCACCCAGACAACCTCTTATGCATGCGGCCAAGTTTCCCACAGTTCCATAAGTTTGTTTACAACCACCAGTCCTGGCTCTCAGCATTCTGCGCTGGTATTTAGCTCTAATTTACTGCTACATGTCTTGTGAGAGCCCAGTAAGCAGTGGAAGTGATGGCAATATCATAGTCAATACTGACATCCTGTAGTCTGGCAAATTCTCTCATCTGGTACCAGCCATGTCCTGAGGGTGCTGGACTAGAGAGGTTCAACCTGTAGGTTGCTCTCATTGAAAATTATGAAAATGAATTATTGCTTAAGGCCTAAATGTGTAATATTAATTGTTATATGAATTATTACTAACATCCCAAATGAGTTGTTGCAAATATCCAGTCAAGTTACTCTTTCTACCAAAATGAAATGTTTTAATGTATGTTGAATAACCCAAAATGGAATGTAGATTAATATTTGTTTTGTATCTGGAAGCATTTATCATGGTGAAACTTCTGTGGATTTTTGTCAGCTAATACACTGTAAATGTTAATACATCTCTCCTTGCTTGGCATATCTAGCCACATGAAACCTGATTTCCTAAATATTCTGATTGTTCATCTTGGATCATCAGGACACATGAACTCATTATTTTTAAATAGTGGAAGTTGAAGTTATAGCCATAGCGAAGTTCTTATCTACTCTTCACACCTAATGGCTTTTATAAGTTCTACAGAAATCTGATTTGAATATTTATGGTATTTATAATTCCTTTGCTCCTTGAGTACTAATGGATGACCCCAAACTCCTTCCCTGCACACACATGAAGCAGAGAAAAGGAAATTTGAATTCAGAAGCCTAACATTTTGCATACTGTGACACTTAGCTACGTAAATACTGCTGCCTTTTGTTTGTTTTGAATACTGTACATACGGCCTGCTTCTCTACTTTTTGAGCTGGTACAACTTTAGGCATAAAACGGATCTAAGAAAGTAGAAACCTAGATCCACAAAGTTCAGTTCATAAAGCTTGACACCTTCAACTGAGTGTCATTCACATGTGAATGATATTAAAAGCCAAAATAGCACTGGCAACTGAAAAAAGTTTCATTTGCTCTCACTGACTCAAGTGCTTGCTCCCATTGCACAAAAGAGAGGAGATAGAAAGACAGATGAACACAGATCACAAAAGGAGCAGGAGAGAGGAAATTTTCTCTCTTTCCAGGGACTCACAATCTACAAAATACCAGACAGAAGCAGCTGCTCATTCATGCCTGGTGTAAAGCCCCACTGAAGTCAATAGAACCTTTTCCATTCAGAAGCCATCAATTCAGTGGCCTTTGGATCACAGCTTCAGCTAGTGAAAGGACTTAAATAAAATCATAGACATTCTTTTGTTGATGTGTTTCTCCATCTAAAGAAATAATTACCTGTATGTGTACCTATTTCAAGGGAGATTCCGTTCCACTATTGCAAGTACCGAAAAATTCTACCTTTTCCTTCATAAACCAGCAGTTACTGCAATGCAATTACTTCAGTGGTCTTTTCCATAGATATCTTTTATGCAAAGTATAATCCCTACCTAAAAGAGCCAGTGAACCTACCGTCAACCCCATACATATGGAAGACAAAAAATGAGCAGTGTGATCTAGTGCATAGGGTACCGGACTGGGACTTAAGAGTGTGTTTACACTTCAGCTTCAGGGTTCCCTCTGGTTAATTCCATTTGTGTGCAGATTTCTTTTTCTGCCCACATATGGAATACATTTTTCTATGTGCACCAAGGCCTGTGCAAATGTGGCATTTGAATCCCTCCTGAGCAGCCGCCCATGCTCTCAGCTTACTGGCAACTCTGGCTGCAGGTGTCATTTCCAGTATGGACAGATGTACGTGAGCTGTGATAAAATTAGTGCACTAAAAATAGAAGTGGAAAGTGGCATGATCTAGCACCCATCACACATACCCAGGTTCTCAGCCTGCTATCCTTGCTGCTAACCTCTGATGCTGTCCATGCTGCTATTTTAAGGATAGTGGCTGAATTGAAGCTCATGTGTGTACTTCTACACAAACACTTGCAGTTGAATTGTAGATATACTCTTAGAAGTCTGAAGCTCTGTTCCCAACTTTGCCACTAACTTGCTATGAAAATCTGTGTCAGTCACTTCACCTCCATGTCCTTGTTTTCCCTCCCAACTTCTGGCTGTCTTGTCTCAATGGTCTTTGGGGCAGGGACTGTCTCTTATAGATGTTTGACTAGTGCATAGCATAACTGAGTTGTCAGGATAAGACAGCCAGGAAAGGGTTCAGGACTGCCTGTCTGTCACCTGACCCAACAGGGAATTGGCTGTGTCCTCCTTCCAGGCAGGACAGAAGTCTCTGTGGACTGCAGCCCTGGTTTGAATCAGGGGAATAGCTTTGTTCTGTGTTTGAACAGTGAAATGTGTCAAAGGCAATGACTGTAATGGCACTTCTGTAGCATGAAAAATAAAATAAATAACTGGCCCATCAGCTTGACCCCCAAGATAGCGCTTTCACACTATGATGGCACATGACGATTTCGTCTCTCTGAGGTGCAGCCCAGGGTGGGAGATAAGCAGGGGAGCACATGCCATTTCCAGAGGATATTAAACTCTTCTCCATCTTTTCTGTCTCCTGTTCCACTGACTATCTGCTCCTTCACACAGGTGGCGTAAGAAAGCAGGACTTGGCTCAAAGGGAACCACCCTGTGTCACCCAGAAAGTCTGTAGCAGAGGTGGAATTAGATCCCCCCCATATAGTTCTCTATGGCTGGGTCTCTGTGGAGCTCTGCTCAGAGCTGCTGCCAGCAGAGCTATGCAAAGTGAGCTGCTCAGGATTGCAAATGGCTACCATTTGCATACTCCTGAAGCTTATTACCATAGCCACACGAGAGTTTGGTGCTGACAGAAAGGGGTGTCAGCACTGCAGAGGCCGTGTGGATGTGCCTCTGCTAGTTAAACCCCCTCTCTCACCTGTCCCTGATGTCTGAAAAAATAGGCAGCTATTTGCAATTCTAAGAAGCTCACACTCTGCGTAGCTCTGCCAGCAGCAGCACTGAGCAGAGCTCCATGTAGACCCAGCCTTTGGCTTTTAACCAAGGCCATGTCTACACTTGCTAAAAATTCAAAATGGCCATGCTAATGGCCATATCGAAGAATACTAATGAGGCACGGAAATGAATATTCAGTTTCTCATTAGCATGCTGTCAGCCACGGTACTTCAAAAGTGACGCAGTTCGCTCGCCCACAGCTCACCTACACGAGGGGTCCTTTTCGAAAGGACCCTGCCAGCATCAAAATCTCCTTATTCCTATCAGCTGATTTGTGAAATTTCACTGATACAGAAAAGGAAGAAGGGGATTTTGATGTTGGCAGGGTCCTTTCAAAAAGGACCCCCATGTAGACAAGCTGCGGGTGAGCGAACTGTGGCGCTTTCAAAGTGCTGTGGCTGGCAGCATGCTAATGAGCTGCTGAATATTCACTTCAGAGCCTTATTAGTATTCTTCAATATGGCCATTAACATGGCCAATTTGAAGTTTTTAGTAAGTGTAGACGTAGCCCAAGAGTCTGACTGCCCTTCCTTTCCCACATCAGTGAAATTTCACAAACTGGTGTGTTCCTGCTGTTATTTCCCTACCAGATAGAAACAACTTAAAATAAATCCAATTGTATTGAAGTCAAGAGGCCAAAACCCAGCAGAGGTGTCACAGGTATAACAGTTAGTTGACTTTACAAGTCTTTCCTAAAGAGCTATTCAAACGTTTGAGCTCGTTGTGAGGAACATAATAAACAAAGTTATTATGAAATCATCCTATCTGTCAGCCAAAAGTCCAGTGAATCATTTATGAATGTATGCATAAATAAATCTCCTCTGATCTGTTTTCTTTTTTTCCTTCAGAAACTCAAGATAGTTTTTTCTTTTGAAGCTGCAGCTTTTATTTCTTAAAACAACTTGGAAGGAATAAAATATTGAAATGAGCATAAATACAAAATAATGTTTGTGATACTGTAATTCCCTGAAATGTTGAAGGAAAATGTAGAAATACATGCTCTGTAAGTTTCCAGCTGAACTTGGCATGACAGTCTATCTATTATTAAACAGATGCTGAAGCTCAATTTATGAATTATTAAATTCTTGTTACATTTGGTTCCAAACCAGAAAATAATTCATTCACTGTTGGAAATTTCAACATGTTCTATAGTATTTCCTAAAAACATAGCACCTAAAGACTGAGAAAATAGTAAAGTTGTTTTTGGAAACCAACCAGGAAATGACTTCCGATACATGTTTCTCTTTATCCACTTGAAGCTACCTCCACTTTAGTAGAGATTACTCTATTGTGAGAAGTTAAACACCAGCTACTCATTACCCTCTTCTAGTTTCACATCTGTGCTGCATAGCTCCTGTAACTTGGAATGCCAGAGTGGGGTTGCCAACAGCTTCTGTGCTAAACCCACAATTCCCCAAATTTCTTCTGTTTCCAAAAGCAAACAAACAGCTTCTTTTATATTTGTCTCTGAATCCACCCCACTCATCAAACAAAGGCAGAAACAAGCTTCCAGCTTCCTTAACTCTCCTGGGCCATTTTTCACATGCCCTCTAGGATGGCAACTCCCTCAAGTTTTCCCTTTTGACAAGAGTTCAATGGCAGTATTCTTTAAATAGGCCACTTTTGTGAGTATCCAGTTTATATTAAAGTAGACGCAGATAATGTTACTGGCATAAATTGTTCTATGATACTGCCTGAAGCAGATAGATCTTGAGCTGATGTAAGCTGCTTTACCCAACTTAAAATACCTATTTGCAACCCAAAGGCACTGAGACCACTGACAGGAGAGAGTGAAATCTCTACTGCCCAGCCTTAGCTGAGATCCAGCTGGCTCTGAGCTCATAAGAGAGAGGCACATGGTTTTAGTCCCTAAGCTTGCAGGTTTGTTCTCTTGCTGATGACCAGGGACCATCAACCTTACATATGGCCTACCAGGCAACACCATAAGTCTATGAATATTATTTAGAAATAGGACAATTTCCTGAGAAGACAAATCTTACTGAGCCTCCATGAACTACTGTAGCTCCAGGGCAGGACAATTTTTTTGTATGACTTCAGAAGCGGGAGATGGAAATGCATGAAAAGCAATTGTATTTGATCCAGCTTTTGCTATACCCAGGTGTAAAAGGTTCCCACTAGTGGCAGGGTGACCTAGTGGCTAGGCTCTGTGGTACCTAGGGGCCTGAGGTATAGGCCGTTAGCCCACACCCTAGAGGGTGTAGTTTTGGTTTGGGGTGTGGCCCTGAGAATCTAGTTTCCCCACCTTATTGGGGAAGGTTCTCTGGCATTCTCCCCTTTTTAGCCTGGGGGAGGGTTTGGAGGCTGCACCCTCCAGCAGCCGACCCAGAGGCAGCTCTGGCTCAGGCCCTGCAAGAGTCTGAGCCAGTTCCTGCATCTTGGCTGGTCAGCCCTGAACTGGGCTAGCTTCCTTCCTTTTATCCTGCCTCCAGGCCTGATGCTGGCAGCAGGTGAAACAGGGTGGGGCTAATTGGGCAAACAGGCTTTGTTCAGCCCCTGTACTGCCAGGCCTTCCTCTCACTCCCTTACACCATGCCGGCAGCTCTTCTGAAGCGTGGAGCTGAGTCCCTTCTCTAGCAGCCAGATTCTGCTCTCAGCTACACTGCTGTGAATCTGGTGTAGAGCCACAACCTCTTACAGGTCCCTCCAACTGATGCCACAATGAGCCATCCAAACAGCCAGTCATCACCAGGGCATAAGGGAACCACCACCCTGGCCCCCATCACCTGAGACAGCTGCTAAAAGGGTTATGGTCATGCGAAGATTCCTCTGTGCAGGGAGGGTCATCCACTGGCTAAAGTCGCTTTAGAGCAGTGTTGCCAAACTGGACTAACACAAAGGAGCCCTTCCATACTAGAGTACCTGTGGTTATACTAAACTGCTATGCACCTTAATTTATCCAACAGCATCCATTTCTGTTTTAGAAATGTCATATTCTTCCAAGTGCAATATAGTGCTGTAGGTTTTATTTGAAGGAGGGATGTTTCAGAAGCTACGGGGATTTAAAAATGAATAACTAACCTCACTTAATAAAAAATGATTAAGGAAACAAACTGACATCTCTTATGATCCCTAATAAAGTTATTTTACTGCACCCTGGAGAAAAGCTATTCGGTTTGCTTCTGAAATCCCTGCCAATGTTCATAAAAGGCAGAAAACAATAAAATGACACAGGTGCAATGGTTACTTCACATAAGGAATATTTCAAAGACAGCTATTGAATCTTGTGATCCCACATTCAGAAAACATAATAAAAATGTGTTATTATGAAGCTGCCATAACTGTCAGCCAAAACTACAGTAACTAGCTTAGTTGTTGCAGCGATAAATATTCAGAGATCAAGCGAGATAGTTTTCCTAGTCGGAAAATAAACGGACTTAGATCAAAGTAATGGCATGCATCCTAGTTCTTAAATAACCCAAAAGAAATAAATAGCCTTTAACAAAAAAAATCTTCTGTAAAAATCAACAGGGTCAAACACAAAACCTAGTTAAGTAATTCTTCCTGCAGCCACTAGCTGCAACTAGCTAATGAAGATCTTTCATTTAGGCAACTATTAAACAGCAATCATTATGAATGCAAAGCGCTATGGGTATGCTAGTAATTATTTTCTTAAAGTGCACTGTCAATGTTAACAAAATTAAGCCTCACAAAAGGTAACAGTTGATTGTATCTTGATTTCAAACTACAAAGTGTAGACCTGATATGAAGTGTCTTTCCCAAAACCAACCTATGAGTCATTAGCAGTCCAGGGCAAAGAAAAATTCCAGAGGTCCTTTCCCTGCCCACTGATTTTACCAATCATTAACACTGCTTCCTCTGAACAGACCTATGAAAATCTTTTATCTCCACCTTCTGTCCTAATCGTTTGTCAGGATCTGTAGCAAGAGCAATAAGGCTCCTTTGAACATAGGAGTTGGCCTTTATGGAGTTCACTTTATGGAGGCTTCTGAGGGTATGCCTACATAGCAAAATTATTTCAAAATAACGGCCGCTATTTTGCAATTACTTTTTGAGCATCTACACAACACAACTGCTATTTCAAAGTTATTTTCAAATACTGGGTGTAGGTAAACCACATTGTTCGAGGAATAGCACCTATTTCTAAATAGCTATTTCAAAATAGGGGCTGTGTTCTCAGGGAATAGAGCCCATTTCAAAATAAAGCACAGTGCATCCAATGGTTCCATTTCCAAATAGGCTCTGTTGCGTGTAAGCATTCTGTTTCAAAATACCTGAGCACTATTTCAAAATACATTTTTGTGTAGCTGTGCTATTCCGGAATAGCTTATTCAGGAATAACATTGCTGTGTAAACATAGTCCAAGAGAGCCAAGAATATGCAGCAAGGTCTACATTTCTATCATTTTGCAATGATGAGATATGTGGGAAAGGGAAATGATTTGCCTTCTACTTAAAAACTTGATGTTCATAGAATCATAAGGTTGGAAAAGACCTCAGGAGGACATCGAGTCAAGCTCCCTGCCCAAAGCAGGACAAATCACCACCTTTGAAAAAAAACAGGAAAAGTTTTATTAACATTAACCCACAGGAAAACCAAGTTAAAACACACAGAGGGATACCCAAAACTCTGAAGCTGAACGACTCCTAGCTTTGCTCCTGCATTCAGATGACGAGTGACACTTCCTGTTGTCCTGATTACCTCAGACTGTCAAGAACAGAACATCCTGTCTGGCTGTTATTCTTGTTATTGTGATAGATGATATCACTTTCAATGAACTGTGAGGTGCTCTTCTTTGTAATTAGAGTTCCTGATTGGAATACAGTTTAGGTTGCACTGTGGTTTGCCTTTAATAGCTTTTTTAACACATTTGCTCCAGCCAAGCCATAAAAAATGATGAGGCATTTTTGTCCTGAGGCGTTTGTGAAGATTCCTGGTAAAGGCTGATCTTTGGGATGCTTTTCCTCTGATGTGTGAAAAAGAAATAAAACACACAGCGTTTTTTTTTTCCTTTTGAATTTTTTGCTGTAAGCTGAGCTCTGAGCACACTGGCAATGGAAGAAGGAATCCTCCTGCCACACTGCGGAGACCCTGTATTAAAGCAACAGCAGACAAATGCCCTAACATGTGAGCGGATCCTCTAACCTCCCCACACTTAAAAGAGCCATGTCTGAGCTGTGCCCCAAGTAAGGCTCCTGTATCCCTTATATCAGTGTTTCCCAAACTTAAAACATCCATGTACGCCTTTTGGGACTTTGGTCTTATCGGTGTACCCCCTCCCAGTTCCGACCCTGTGCTTATCTCCTGATATTTGGTCATTTATTTTCTGCCACATACCGCTTGAAATCCTTTTGCATACCACCAGTGGTACTCAGACCACACTTTGGGAAACGCTGCCTTACATAATTCCTTTCTACCCTCCCACCCAGTGCGCTGCAGAACCACATCAGATCTGCTTCCAGGGTTATAGAGCAGTGAGCAGGATTTGGCCCAGGGCAAATTCAAACCTCTCTTCCACGTGTGCTGAGGAACACAGATGCAGATTCCAAATCTGGGACGACTGGAGTGAGAGGACAAACAAGGCATGACACAGGGATATGATCTACCCTGTGTTCGTGTTGTTCTGTTTAAAGACAGACTGTCAAGAAGCATGATGGGATAGTAGCCTTTCTACTGATGCTTTCTCACCTATCAAACAATGTTCCTAGCCCTTTTCTTCCACAGAGATCTCCAGGGTGAAAGCCTGGTTTCACTGAAAGTCGATAGCAGAACTATTATTTACTTAAGTTGATGACAGTTTCACCCAAAGTGCTTGACTCAGTTACTTAAACTCAGCACTAGAATCTGGTAATGGATGAGTGCAATAACCTAGACATTTTTGACTGACTTTTGTGTTTCACTCTTGACCACCGTCTCTTCCCTGATCTGGTATCTTTTCAACTTTTTAGATTGGTAAATCAAGGCTTGGCACATCTTGATTCCTGTCTTCATAAAATTACACAAAAGCATTTGGGTGTTTGCTCCTTTTGCAAAATACCAAAGCAGAAATACTTGTAGCATGTCATAGTAATGGCCTGA
The DNA here is from genome assembly GCF_033958435.1 of Carettochelys insculpta. Taxonomy (NCBI): domain Eukaryota; kingdom Metazoa; phylum Chordata; order Testudines; family Carettochelyidae; genus Carettochelys; species Carettochelys insculpta. Next base: position 38,559,676 of record NC_134147.1, read on the forward strand.
GCTGCAGGAACCACCGGATGATGATTATAAATTCTTTTGTGAAAGACCTGCCAATTGCTCCTAGAAAGCCAAGTGTTTTAGTGAGATTATAGAGTGCAGTCTGAACAGCTAGAGAGATTACTCAGCAGTCCTAAACTAGTCAGAAAAAACGGTGAACCGTAAAAGAACATAATGTTGGGGAAGAAATCAAACACTCAGCATTTAGGGAATGTCAGAATTAAGGTTGATTGGTTAAACTTTATTCCGTCCCTTCGTGAATATGCACAATGATACCATTTCACATCACATGTTCCCATAGTTTAGTAACCGATATTGCCTCAGTCAGTGTACAAGTGGTGGTCAGGGGATGATTTAGGGCTGCATCTTTGGCTGCAGATCCTGGAAAGAGAACAGTAAATGAGGCAGGAGACTGTGGTAAGAAAAAGATTGGTCTCATGGTGAAAGTTGCAGAAGGTCTGAATAATTTAGATTGTTCCATTTCCAGTTGGAATTTCATTTCATATGGGCTTTTCAGGTGCCAAAGGCAAATACATCAATTTAAAAGAAAAAGATAATTCAATATTTTCCTGCTGTAAAATAAAATTCTGTTAGTCACCTCAGACTCAAGCATTTCATGACTGCTGAGTGCCTCAATTTACAACCCCAACTGTTTTTTTTTTAAATCTTGCTTTTTTAATTGAATATGAAAATACCTGGGAGACAGAATATAGACAAATCTCTAGTCCCATTCCCTCATTGTAGTTTAACATGCAGCCTTTAAATCCATCACAGCTCAAAGTAAACCAAAAGCAATACAACCTCCTGCAAGGGCAGAGGACTGGACTTGATGACCTCTCAAGGTCCCTTCCGGTTCTAGTGTCCTATCATTCTATAACCTGGATCACATTTAGGTCTCCTGTCTTAGTACTAATTAATAACTTCTTGCCTCACCCTGGCTGTGTCTACACTAGCTCCCAAATTCGAAGGGAGCATGGTAAGTAGGGTGTCGGGCGATTACTAATGAAGTGCTGTGGTGCACACGCAGCACTTCATTAAGCTAGTTCTCCCCCACAGCAACATTAAAGCGGCAAAGTTCAAAGTGCCAGCTTGCAAGCAGCCGCAGCTACATGCAAGCCAGCACTTCGAAGTCTGCCACTTCAAAGTTGCCATGGGAAAATTAGCTTAATGAAGTGCTGCATATGCAGTGCAGCACTTCATTGGTAATCTCCGGACACCCTACTTACCATGCTCCCTTCAAAGTTGGGAGCTAGTGTAGACACAGCCCCTAATATTCAAAGTAATAGAATCCCTCTTAAGGGGTGCTACAACTGAGGTGGGTCTGTCAAAACCCAGTTATTACAAAAGATCTAAGTCTAAACAGCATCATCTGTATCTGATTCTTTCAGTCTGAAGCCTTCTTATCTGAGACTAGAAAACCAACCTCCCCTGGGATTAACTCTGAAAATCTCAAACTACCATTTGGCTTGATGGGGATTTATTTGAGGGTCTCCACTGGGCAGATTGTGACACAGCTTTAATTTAGATGCAGTTCCAGGTGGTGACCCATTAAATTAGCACAAGATAAAAGCTTGTGTGGTTGGGAAATTAAGATTGCATCAGGACAGAGGCCAATAGCCAAACCCTCAGGAAAAGAATGAAAATGAGAGGTTAAAGGAAAAATCCCCAGTATTCCAGGTCACCTTCACATTGTCTCAATGCTGTCATTAACACACCCTATTTGCACCCTGTCAGAAAGCAATATATCTTAGTTTCACAAAACTCACATGCTACTGTAAAAATGTAATAGATCCCTTCACTTCCCTTATATAAAAATACTGGCAGGTCTGATAGTGATGCAGTGCGCTTCCCTGACAGAGTTATGCCTTAACGTGACCAAGGTTCTGGTGATTATTTTAGGCTTTGCTTTGGTGTTTGTAGCTCTAAAGTGACAGCATCAGCTTTGTAACTATGGAAGAGGCTTTCACTTTCTGTTTATATTTAAGTAGGCCATGCCTAGACATCTTGTAAAATCATTTACCATCAGGACACAGCATGGTCCAGCAAATAAGGCATTGCATTGGGTTAAAAGACCTGCATCTGTCACTGAGTTCTTCTATGACTGTTTCACTTAACCTCACTGTGTCTGTTTCTCTACCTGTATAATGGGCATAATGATGGTTTCTTTTGAAAAGTAGCTTGAGCTCAAGGATGAAAAGAGCTCTATCAACCTAACAAGTTACTCTCGTTCTATCTAGCTTAAACAAGAGTGTAAAATACGTATCCTAAGATTCTCACTGGCATTAGGAAATTCAGTTGCATTGATCACCTGTGGAGAGGGTCCCAAGTTGTGAAACGTACAGCCAGTTGAGCTCATGCTCTTCATTTCATTCTCAAAGCTACGTGTGTTTCTCACTTATGAAATTACAAGTATTTTCTGTGTCAAATGATCATAACACAATTTTTCACTCTGGTTTAAAATTTAAAAGAAGCACAGTCAGACATGCTTTGACTGCCTGGCTTTGTGCATCATTAAATTATATGTGAATAAAACCTCATCAGGTGGCTTTCTAGCCATGGTGTCCAAGCAGTTCTGAAGCAGTAGCCACAGCAAACTAGCCACAATATTCTGAAAATATATTTATTGTTCAAGCCAACTAGCCAAATAGCTGGTGGCTAGTGTGTTGTACACTTTGGTGCTATATAATACTAGTGCAAAGCTGGTACCCGGAGTCAATCTGGAGAGCAAGTCTTCAAGCTATTTTCCAGCAGAAGGATATAATTCTTGAGCCAGAAACTCCCCTTTCCCTCTCTCCCTCCCAGAAGGAAACGAAATTGTCTTCTGCTACTCCCTTCAGCTCAGAACTTGGAAGGTGTGCAATACATAGCATCAAACAGACAGAACATCAAATCTATGCCCATGTAAACCTAATGAAATTGAAGAGCTCACCCCTTCGATTCCTTCAACTCCAAAATGGCCTGCAGCTCCAGCATAGTGGTCCCTCCCCCTCCCGACCATAGCTCTGATATGAGCCACAAATCCCCAGTTCCTTTTGATTTACAATAGAGGCAAGGTCATCCTTCTAATGAAAAAAAACAAGGTCTATATTTTCAGATACTGAGATTCAATTTATCATAGAGATCAATGACACTTTTATGCTCTATAGAGATGAGCTATCCTTTTTGCAGTAAAATCATCACACTTTATAAGACCATGGATAGTTGCTACATACTTTGGAAGCCTGGTTTGCAACTGAGCTTTTTAGCATGCAGAAGCCTCAAATTTCCCACCTCCCCAGCCTCAAGGACATATTTTACCATTCTCAAATTTGTGGCAGTTAAAAATAAGGAAGTTAAAAGCCACATATGAGTTGTCAACATCACAAATCTTGTAGGGATGATAAAAGGCTATGCTAACAATGAATCCATTCTTGAATATAATCATAGAATCATAGAATCATAGAATACTAGGACTGGAAGGGACCTCGAGAGGCCATCGAGTCCAGCCCCCTGCCCCAAGTACTGTCTAAACCATCCCTGATAGACATCTATCTAACCTGTTCTTAAATATCTCCGGCGATGGAGATTCCACAACCTCCCTTGGCAATTTATTCCACTGCTTGACCACCCTGACAGTTAGGAACTTTTTCCTAATGTCCAACCTAAACCTCCCTTGCTGCAGTTTAAGCCCATTGCCTCTTGTTCTATCCTCAGAGGCCATCTCTCTTCTTTGTTCTAAAGCTATACATCCCTCTACACATTCTCCAGAAGATTCACAAAAATCTATCCTGTATAGATGGAGAGGCAGTACTATGTTGAATTCCAGTAGCTGGCCCATCATTTATTTTCAATACAGTCATAACTGAAATTCTTCCGTCTTGCATTCCTGATGCACCAAAAAACTGCCTACCACTTGATGGGAGCAGCTGGCGTGGAAGAAAGGCAGCGCCAGAACTTTCAATGATACAAAAGGTTGTGAACCCAAAACATGGACATCTCTTTGGGAAATTGTTCAGATGAGTGCCATGCATCCCACATGGCAGCAGATATTATATTCAAGTCAAACATCACAGATTGGACCCACCGTACACTAGCCACAACCTGTAAATGTACACTAGTATCACCTATACTACCAGAGGGTCAGAGGGGTTGCCATGTTAGTCTGTAGTGCCAGTCTTTGCCCCTTTTTGTTGCTGCTCCAGCTAAGGCTGAGTCTACACTACAGTGATCCTTCAAAAGAAGTTCTTCTGGAAGGCCGTTTCTACACATGCCACTTTCTTCGAAAGTGGCATGCTAATAAACGGCCCAAAATATGCTAATAAAGTGCAGATGCAAATTCCCCATGCCTCATTAGCATCAGGTCATGTGATTTGGAGTCTGGAAGATGTTCTTCCAGACTCCAAAACGCCGTTTAGAAGTGTGGCCCCCGGGGAGGCTTCTGGAAGGAAGTCCTTCTTCCAGAGGCCCCTTCTTCCTGAAAATTTTTGGGAAGAAGGAACCTGCGGAAGAAGAACTTCCTTCCGGAAGACCCTTGGTGGGGGGGGCCGCTTCTAAATGGTGTTTTGGAGTCCGGAAGAATGTGTTCTGGACTCCAAATCACGTGGCCTTATGCTAATGAGGTGTGGGGAATTTGCATCTGTGCTCATTAGCATATTTCAGGTCATTTATTAGCATGCCACTTTCGAAAAAAGTGTAGAAATGGCCAAAGAGATCTTCCCAAAAAACTTCTATCAAAAGATCGTGTCTACACACAATAGCTGATTGAAAGATTGATCCACTCTTTTGATAGAAAGTGTCCACACAGCCCCTGCTCTTTCGAAAGAATGAGCCAGGGATTGAAAAATCCTGCACCATGAGGACTGCTCTTTCAAAAACAGGCTTCCAGAGCGTCTACATGTGCTTTTTTTTTTTTGAAAGAATCTTTCAGAAAAAGGCACTCTTCCTTACCTGAGAGACAAAGAGGGCCACCAGAAAAAGGGCCATGTTCTTTCGGTTTCAATCAAAAGAGCACATTTTCCGTATAGATGCTCCGTAGGGTTTTCGAAAAAGGCCCAGCTTTTCCAAAAAATGTGCTAGTGTAACTGCAGCCTGAGAAGATCTAGTTGGAACTGAAAGAATTGCTTCTTTACCTCAAGAAGTAGAAAAATCACGTTGTTATTACTGTGAAGCATGGTTCAAACCCCCATGAGAGGCCAGACTAGACTGAAAGGAACCATTATATATGTTTCCCAATATGCCTAACTTTTTATCATTACTTTAAATAAACAACATTTACATTTTCCTGCAGACTTTATATTGGATAATTCAGAATAGTTTATATTTCCAATACCAAACTTATCCGACGGGTTCTCCTTTAATCTATTATATATTTGAGGGACTTTGTCTGTGAGTCTGTGTGTATTTGCATGTCTGTTTGTTCAAGAACTCCTCCTAAACAGTAAGTGCCAGGAACACCAAATCTGACATACAGCTTTCTCTTACCCTAACTCAAAGCATGGTGCCAGGGGAGAGGGACACTGAAGCTCACCCACCCACAGATCTGTTTCTTGCTTTTCCCCCTTCCTCCTTGCCATGGAAGCAGGGGAAAGTGCACAGGTTGCTGCATTCCTCACTGGCTGAGGAGGGCCAGGGGCAGGTAAGCTGTGCACTTTACTCTTGTGCCCTGACAGGGACAGAATGGCAACAGTCAGTGATTGGTCTAAGGTGGGGCTCAGGACAGAAGGTTGGGGTGGGGGATATGAGAGTTAGGGCTGTGGAAGTAAAGAGATTGAGGGGGGGCAGGTTTTGAAAAAAATACAATCATTTAAATAAAACTTGTACATTTTCCTTTTATTTTCAAAAAAACCCACATCAGAAAAATAATCAGAGATAAAAGAGTATCCTTGTGATCACCTACAGTCCTGCCAATTGACCATAATTATCTCCAAAAATGGGCCACTGATATTCTTAGTACCTTTTATTTTAGCCTCATCTTCAGCTGGTTTTGCTTACAGTTATCACAGTTCACAAAACTGACTCAAGAGAGAAATAAAAAATGACCCATGGGACGATTACAATGAAATATTCTTTCCCTCAAGCTATTCAGCCAACTAGTCTATGCACATCAAACAGAATACTTGGAAAAGGACACTGTTTGGTTTTATTTCCCTGACCTTAGACCTGACTCATGCTTGCTCCGCTTTAGAAATGCTGGCCCCTAAATGCATCAACAAGGTCCAAATTATGGATCCAGCATGTAGAAAGAGAATGTATAATGTACAATGGCATCTAGCAGTTGTCAAGGAGATAGACCTCTTACATTTGTTGCAGCTTAATAAATAAATCACTTTGTTGCCAGCAGGATGTCTACTTTCAAATGAACACTAACAATGAGTTATAGTGGAAATGTACAATCACCAAGACAATATTTAATACCCTATACTACAAAAATGGGATTTGGCCCACATTTGGTAACAATTTTTCTGTACATGACACAAAGCAGAATCCTTTAGTAAACTGCACAGTTGAAATCTGATTGAGCCCTGCCTTCTTCCCTGCGTCGTCACTCACAGCCATGCGAAGTTAAATACAAAACAGATGTAACGAGCAGCTACAGCAGAGATCTCTGCTCGCTTCCCTGCTGGTACTGTTTTGCATTTACTTTGCGTGACAACGCATGGTGCAAATGACTGCATACAGTGCAAGTCAGTGGACAGTCAGGGAAATGTAGATGAATAAATGACATTGCTATTTATTATTTACCAACAGCCCAATCCAGCAAGGGGCTGAGCGCTGTTAACTCCTAGGCCCAGACACATTTGTAGGATTGACTCTAATTCCCCCCTCCAAAAAATAAAAAAAGGCAACCTTGTCTCTCTGCCACCTAAGGGGTCCCGTGATCTTACTGCTAGGCGGTGTTATTTCATAATTTAATCAAAAGAGAAAATCTACTGAAATTCACAATACACTAGAAATGTACAAGAGCACAGTTGCCTGTTTGGGTTTTTGATCTCCTGGGGCTTGATTCTGCAAGGTGCAGAGCAGCACCTGCTTCCATTGATTTCATTAGACTTTGAAGGCACTCAGCTACATTCTAGCTGATCTAAAAAGGGATGCACTGGGAACTCACACTTACATGAGAAATGGTTGTAGGATTAGCCCCTAAAATGAATGTTTTCTTCTCCTCTCAGTCTTTCATGGCCAGTGATGGGTACTGCTGAAGACAGCAATGCATAATTTAGCACATTTTAGCACATTTGTCATTCTCTGCTAAAGTATACCACAAGATTGAAACAGCCTGCGTGCTGGAAAACTCTGGATTCAAGCAAAGGAAATCTTGGAGCTTTTTCTTCTTATGTAAGTAAACTTTGAGTTAGAAGGTTAGTCAGTCTCCAGATAATTTGCTGGATCAAATCCAAATTTGGGAGTTGCTTAATATTGCAAAGTTAGTGTAAAATTCTGTCCCTATTAAAGTCCAATGAATTTTACCATAGACATCAATGGGGCAGACTGGGTGGCGGGGAGGGAACTCACCATCTTATAATTCTTGCTTCTGCCCTCTAACCACCAGATTAAGAATCAGCTAGCAAAACTGATCTGAAATAAATTAATATAGCATGATATAATTGTGCAGAGGCTAATAGAAAAGATCTTTTACAAATAAATTATGTTTTCTTTGTACTGTTTAACCTCACTGAACCTCCAGTTTACATACTTCCTGAATATTCTTGCACAATACAATCACCCTGTGAGAAATAAGACCTGCCTTTCAAATACCATACAGCCTCCTAGGATTTCAATATTCAGTAAATAGTGTTAATCCAAGCAGAAGCAGTTGGGAAATCATAGAAAGTGTACAGTCTAATTCACAAACCACATCTGCTGCTAGAGCGCACTACAGTGATATGAGTTTTTTACTTGACTTACAAGAAGAAGCCAAATTCCTTACATCGGATTCTGATTTCTGTTTAAATGTTCCCGACTATAGAAGGTTCATTATATTTTGTGTTGAGGATCATTTAGAAGCAAATCATGAGAACATAAAGAATGGACTTGAAGGAACTCTCTAGGCTATGTTTTTAAAAGAGGAAGTTTTAAGTGCAGCCCTGGCTCAGTCCTGGTGAGAAAAAAAGCCATGAGAATGTAATAAGATCAGTCAGAAGCCACAGGCTACCAAATCAACATCAGCAGTCATATGGTTTTTGTCATTTTAGAATACGGATCCCTTCTGCTAACTCTGGCCACCAGTAGACAGATGTTATCTTGCAACTACTTTGATTCAAAAACCACTAAACAAGTAATGACAGCACTTCTACAGCCTACATGGAATAGTTTATATTACTACGGTGCTTATGTTTCTGGGTGCTGGAGATCACAAATAGCAAAAACATTCTGCAGGTAACTAGGGTGCAAGCCCAGAACTCCACATTCTAGGTCTTCAAGTTCCGTGATGATCGCTTATGGTTCTGCTAGACATTGTGTTATGTGCCCTAAAGTGCGTGTCAGAAGCACAGCCCAGGAGAAGGCAGGGGCAAAGGCGGATTACACCACTTGGTTCTGTGTTGTAGACTAGAGCAGCTGCAGGGGCTCTACTAACCTAATTCAGCCTAATCCAGGCTGCCTTTGAAATTCCCTGTGGCTCAGAATCCCTTCGATACCAAATACTGTAAGCACACTTCTTGACTCATGTCATCTTCCCCTCCTCTTGAAATCTAGAGCCACTTATGTAGCCCCTATGCTGCTCCTGCCCTGTGGATAGTCTTCTTTGCCTGTTGGAGTGTGCGGTGGGTAGAGGGGGATAATCCTCTAATAAGTGCTTGCTAGAAGTAACAGATGATATTAATAGGGCTGGCTTTATATCTCAGAGACTCTTAGGGGCTCTGGGGACATTTTGCAGGTGCTTGTGTTTTACAGACTCTTTAAAACCTTCAAGCAGGAATTTTAGATTCATTCAATTGATTTTACCAATGATTTATCATCTGTAGACTTAAAAACCTTCTTCCCATATTACATGGCCCAGAAATTAGGTGGTAATGCTCTTCAGAGAACAGATTAGAAGTAGCAATAAATAGGAGACAAAATTCATCCCATCTCACCTTAGGAAGTTTCTCATAGTGAATAGCAACAGCTGCCAATGGAGGACTAAAGGGGTAGTACATTAAGGAAGAGAAGCACAATAGAGTCCACTATCAGAACTATAGAAGTTTCCTGGGCATGACCTGTGCGATTCAATAGCATTCCAAACTGCTAAACTACAGCAGATTAAAAGTATGTTGACATACATACAATTATTTGGCAGATCTTCTATATTCTTTGTCATTTCTTCTAGCCCTAAAAGAAAGAAATTTGAGAGAAAAAAATAAGAATGGGAAAATATGTGACTAGAAGATTCTTAATACAGAATTCTATCCTATGACCTTGCAAAAAGACAGGAGCTGGAGCAGTACCAGTTAAGTCGTGAGTCCAGAAACTATCCTGCCAGTGCAAAGCAAGATGACTAAAATTGGCTCATACTCAACAAAACAGGTTATTTTTTCTCAAGACATGACTAGCATGTTGTTCACTGCCTCCACACTTAATGCTGTTAGAAGCATGCATACATCTTTACAGGGTGTGTGGTTCGAACAATGCCCCAGTCTGGGTTAAACAGACATGTTAAACAGGCCTCCAGTTGGCATTGTAAGAAGCTGTCTGGGGACTGGGACATTGCTCCTATTCACAGTGCTTGCCATTCTGTAATGTTTAGAATCCAGTGGTGTTTGAGTTTTGATTTAGCCTATCTGCATCTTGTGTTTCAATAGCTCTCTTTGCTGGCCTACATTTTGGCAACAGTTATCATCATTTCTCATGCTTGGTGATGTGTACATACTAGTTTTGTGCCTTTGTTTTCTTTTACTTGCTTAAATCCTCTTTTGTATTAAGCCAGCAGATCAGTAAAATTAAGGCCCACCAAAATAATCTTTCCATGCACTGAAATTTGTCATTTGTCTTTCTGTATCTTGCTTTTCATTAATGATACATGAAGACTTTTGCCATTCTTGATCCTTTACCCTCCTTTATCCTTTATAGTCTGTGATGTACATGGGCTTATGAACTGTAAACTCAAAGGCATCATTATTCTTCATATTTTTATATACTGAACCCTCTTTGTAATCTGTGATCAAACCCCCACTATCTCTGGCTGCATTAATTTTCTTGACATAATTTTCTTCACTCAACCTTTGTTGATTTATATACGTATTTGCCATAATATTGTGCGCTTCTAGCCATCAACATTGGTCTTGTCTTTCAAGTTAAGAACACATTAGCTAGCCTTCTGCTAACTTCACTGGAGTGCAATACATCACTATAATTATGACCAAAGATCAGTTAATGGCGAGTCAGTGATCCCCCATTATTGCAATCAATTGCTACCAACTGTGGACTGTCAGTGGACACAGAACCAGAAGTCTTCACACTGATAATATAAGACTCTTCTTCATGAGCTAAAACACAAAGGCTAAGGCTACAATGAGGTTTCTATTTTGGGATACATAGAAACCCCGGGGTCAAATACCCTGCTCAAAATATTTTGAGCCTGGTATTTCATTCCCACTCCCCTTCATTGTGAGAGGGATACTGGGAAGTTCCAAATATGCACTTAATTTCAAACTTCAGTACCATGTGGCCAGCACTGAATTCAAAATGTTACCTTGAAATAACTTATGCAATTTGTACAACACAAATTGTGTATGTTATTTAGAGATAGGGCAACAGTGTAGCCGTAGCCAAAAAGTTTATCTGCACAGAGAGTTATTTCTGGTTAGCTACCCATGAGTAGCTTCATGTGTGGATGTTCTTAGGAAGAGCAGTGCCTTCTGTTTTGGAAAAAGTGCTTCTCTTCCAAAAGCAGATTTAGTTAAATAGGAACAAGACATTCTTACTCTAGAATAAGTGTCCACAAATAAAGTTAATCAGAGATAGTTAATCAAGAGTATTATCATCCATGTTATTCAAGCCCCATGTCCCTCAATGGCAGATATTCCAGCTTCAACTTCTTATATAGCCTAGCCACTAGCGGATCAGTCTGCATCGCATAAAAGACTACTAGATGACCTGAGTCACTGATTCAGACTCATGAGCTTGGGCTACAGGGCTGTAAAAATTGCGGTGTACAGGTCTGGGTTGAGGTTGGAGCCCAGGCTTTGAGAATCCCGGAGAAAGAAGGAGGAGGGGATGTCTCAGACCCATGACTCCAGTCTGAGGATTTACACCACAAATTTTAGCCGTATAACTTGTTTCCCAAAAGGCCTCATCAGCTGGCCTGGGTTCTGATCATCTGTGTTGCTGGTTCTTTAATTTCATTGTAGAGTGTGGACATACCCAAAAGGGGCCTGAACTATGGTAATATGGGTTCCAAGTGCAAAGCATTCATATGGGCTGTACCAGCTGAGCCCTGGAACAAGTAAGGAGCTCAGCACTATATTGAGGTGCTCCAGACAGGTGTGGGCTTTGGGGGCACTCCTTAGGGACTAGTAAATGCAAATTGCATAACAATTCTTAAGGAAAAACCCAATCTTTTGAGCAAAGGGCCATTGACTGACGGTCACGTGGTCCCAGAGACTGGCAAGCCCATGCCCAGACTGTACAAAGGAATAGCTGAATTCTCCAGCTGATTTAAAAACCGATACATGGCTTGTAACCAACTGAGCACAGACAGTTGAACAGTCTGAAAGATGGACACCTCCATAGTCCTACGGGGGGGGCAGGGAGGAGGTGACTTCTTGCGAACTTTCAGCATGTGTGAGGTTGCCAGATTTCTATTCATGCAAAACTGATCCCCTTGCATCCCCATCCCTCTGTCACTCACTCTCCCACCCTCACTTTTTCATTTGCTTGAGGCTGGGGAAGGGTTTGAGGTCCAGGGTTGGTATGAAGGCTCAAGCTGGGAGTGCTGAGTCTGGAGGTGTGGCTGGGGATGAGAGGTTCAGGGAATAGGTGGATGCTCTAAGCTAGGACCAAGGGGTTCAAAGTGCAGGAGGGGAATCTGGGCTGGGGCAGAGGGGAGTATGAGGGCTCTGGCTGGGGATGTGGGCTCTGGATGGGGCTGGCAATAAGCGGTTTGAGATGTAGGAGGGAGCTCTGGGCTGGAATTCAGCAGTTCAGAGAGCAAGAGGGAAATCGGGGATTCAGGGCTGGGTCACAGGGGTCTGGGTGGCACTGACCTCTAGCAGCTCCCAAAAGCAGCAACATGACCTTCCTCCAGCTCACAAGCAGGGGTATAGCCAGAAAGCTCCGCACACTGCCGCATCTGGAAGCACTTCCCCCACAGCTCCCAGTGGCTGGGAATTGTAGGCAGTGAGAGATGCAGCTCCAGCACTTGAGATGGCTGGTCCATGTGTGGAAGGCAGAGGTTGGAAATGCCAGTGCTTCTGGGTCAGTTTTTTTGCAAGCAGAATTGAACATGGGGACCCTGAAGCTTAGCGTGTGAACCTCCAGTGCTGGACCTAAAAGCCAGCTCACTATTAGGTACAGCTATAGGGAAACTCATTATTCTCTGTACGTGGTCTCAGTGCCAGTAGATGGGATGGTACAAAACCCCCAGTAGGTGTGTGGGTAACACTTGCCCAGGTAAAATTCCAAGTAAAGAAGTCGAAGTTTGCCTGGATGCAGACAGATTATGAATTCATAAACTGGGAATTTTAGTCCAATGGACTATGTGTGTGTTCAGTACAACTCCTGCTCTAGCCATTCACTCTGCAGACAGCAGAATGTGACCCTCTGTTACTTGTATTTTTAGCCATTACAATATTCACCTCCTTTTCTGTCTCTAATCTGTCTATACTCTTTCATTTAATAATATTCACGCTCTTCTGACATCCACTTCTGCCCTGTTCTTCTCTCTACTTCCTCAGCCTTTCATTTTGCAAGCTGAAATTTCCACTTATTCTGTGATTGCCTCGACATTGATGCATTAAGCTCAGCTGTTGAACTTGGTCATAAATGCTTTCAGAATGCAGCTTTCATCCGTGTTATGTGTCTGTGCCCTGAAACATTTTGCAGCTTTTCAAGGTTACATTAGCTGGCCATTTGATTTTCGGGCAAAGGTTAGGGTGCTACTTTCATGTCTTCTGAACCAACATCCCTGGTTTTGGGAGGAGAGGTTTGTTGGTCATTAGACATCTGATCTTTGTTTTCACAGGTGATCAGCACTGTAATTTGACCTATTCTAGAGATACTTTTAGAAAGGATAGCTGAAATGTTAATTAAATCACTTTTTGACCACAACTGGCAATGATTATTTTAAAAAGCCACTATATGAAAAAAGCATCCCTTGAACTAGAACTAAAATATCAAATTAAGGATATTGTAGCTGTGGCAGTGAATGAAGAGCATGCCTAATTCACAGATAGAAACACATTTTTTTAAAGGACACATGCTAATGTTTTCAAACCAGAAAGAGCTATGAATTTCAGAGCCTTCCTCTACATATCTGAACCAAAATAAGCGGTACAAGACATTAAAGGATCCCCTTTCAGTGCAGGTTCAGTGCCACCAAACAAAGGATGTAGCAACATTTATGACATTATTGTTATGACCGTGATGCCTTGTGAGCTGCAAAAGAACAGCAATGAATTAGTAAGCGCCACATCTCCCTTGCTCCATTCCAGCACTCAGTGCAGAAAAACGGGTGAGATGCAAAGGTCATTTTATGCCACTTTTGAGTCTTAGGCTATGTCTACACTAGGGAAAGTAAGTCAATTGTAGACATGCAACCTCTAGTTACGTATCGACTTACCTGGCTGTCCTCAATGAAGAAGGTTGACAGGAGAGTTCATCTCCTCAACCTCCCTTACTCCTCATGTTTCATGAGGAGTATGGGGATGGATGCCGACCCCTGATAAGTCAATTTTGTGCATCCCATCCTGCTCAGGGTTGATCTTCTTGGGTAATGTAGACATAGCCTTATATATTCTGAGCCTGTTCCTCAGCACAAATTAGAATAGGATCAGGGTTTGGGGCATTTTAAATTAGAAAATTATCTCTAAGAAAGGGTAGATTTAACTAGTTGTTACTGATATAGGGTCAAAAAAGCCTCTGGTCATTAATATTTTCAGCAAGGCCCCAGATGATCATAAAGTCTTCATTATTACAGTTTTTTTATTTGAATCACTGCATGTGTGCAATCGAAAAAGCTAATTAAAGATATAAAACTTCCCTTAAATTGGATTAAGAGTTGTCACTTATTTCTCTTCCTCCGGGTGAATATATATTTCCACAATTCAAAGTGAAGTTACATATTTCCAAGAGACAGGGCAGAATGAAAAGGGAAACAAAGAAATACATGCTTTACTAAAAGCCCATCAAAAGGGGACAGATTAAGGCTCTTAGTCAACCTGAAGCATGTCAAAGAAATAAATCTAACTTTGCAGATCTGGAGAGGAGAGATTCATCTTTGTCTCTGTGGTTTAAATAAAACTTTGGCAAGAAACTTAATGTGAAAAAGGAAATGTGATTTATACAGAACATTTTATTAAAAAATAAAAAATTGAAGCAACCCATAAACCTCAGAGATTTTTATAGTTGTGTTCCTAGATAAAAAATGGTTAAATCCAGCATCAGGTTCTACTGCAGAAAGCTTAGCAGGATGCCAGGATTTCAAAAGTATGAGGCTGATGCTACTTTGGAAGGTCACATAAACTTATGGAAGGGACCTAATTTTCCATTGTTTTACTCTAGTTTTATGCATAAAGCCAAAGCAAAATGGTGGAAAATATTTTGCAAACGTTAGGCTCCAAAGTCAATCATATGAATCACAATGAAAGTGCCTCTCCTGCACCCTGGTATTTCTGAACCACACAATGTACCTTTCGATGCTCATCTAAACCCCAAGGGGACCAGCTACCTCTTTTAAAGGTGGCTTGCAGAAAGGCAGAGAGTTCAGAACATGTTTGGGAGTTAGGGATGGTGCCTCTTGTGGGAGAAATCCCATGGAAACATCTGGAAGACCAAGGTTTAGCAAAAATAATTGGACTTCAATCAATAAGAGGTGAGTTTCATTCAGCAGGAGTTGCAAAGGGTCAGTTCCTTTTGCCATTGAGTAAGTGATCCAGAAATATTCGCTAATGGGCACTTCTTGGCAGTGTCTTGACAATGAGTAGGACATCTTCATGTCACCCTCCTATTCGTGAATCCATTGATGGCTGATCAACCCATTTCTGGAACCTGCAGATCTTATCATGGAAGGGGCAGGTGTTGGTAGCTGTTGTCAGGGAGGGGGCAGTTTCTGATGCTTTCCTCGTCTGCACTGGGGATTTTCCTGAGGCAGTGTCAATGATATTGTAGTGCCTTTGGATGATGTTTGTATGTTGTCTAGGTTTCACATGGGTACAGTAGCGTTGGAAACAACCACTGCACAGTATACAAGGCGCTTTATCAGGGGATAGATGTCCCAATTTTTGCAGACCCTTTGTCTCAGGTGGGCAAAAGCAGAGCTTGCACAGCTCAGGCAATGCTGGATTTCTGCAGCAATGTTGACTTTAGCAGAAAGATTATTTCCAAGGTATGGGAAGTGCTCCACATTTTCCAGCAGTTGTCCATTGACTGCAATAGAAGGTACATGAGATAGTCCTATTGGCAGGAGTTGGTGGATCACTTTGGTGTTTTTGATGTTTAGTGTGAGGCTGAGATTCTTGTATGGTTTGTCTTAGGCACTTAAGATACTCTGAAGGACTGTGTGAGAAAGAGCAGCAACCATGTTGTCCTTTGTACATTGGAGCTACATGATCGAGGCTGTGGAGGTCTTGCTTTTAGCCGTCAGTCTCCTGAGAATGTCTATAGAATGAATGAGAAGCTTTTCAATCTTCACACCATCTGGAAGCTTGCCATCAGTGAGCTCCTGGCAATGAAGATGCAGAACAGTGATGGGGTAATGGCACAGCCTTGTTTGACCCCTGTTTTAATCTCAAAGGGGTTGCTTTGGGATCTGTTGTTGCTCAATGCTGTGGCAGTCATGTTGTCATGAAGCAGCCTCAAGATGCCTCAAGATGCTAAATGAATTTGTGGGGCAGACAATCTGAGCGGATGATCCACAGGGTGCAATGGCTGACTAGTCAAATGTTTGGTCAGGTTGATGAAACTCAAGTATAAGGCTTCATTTTGTTCACACTTTCCTTGAAGTTGGCAGATGGTGAAGATCATGTCCATTGTTTCTCAGAATGGTTGGAAGCTACACTGGGATTCTGGGAGAGTTTCTTCTGAGAATGGCAGGAGTCGTTCTGCAAGGATTTAAGCTAAGATTTTCCCTGCCATCGCCAGAAGGGAGATACCACGATAGTTTCCACAGCCCGACTTGTTACCCTTCTTGAAGACACTGACAGTCAGTGTCTCTGAAATCTCAAGGCATCTGATCCCTATCCCAGATCTTGGGAATCAGGGAGTGGAGTTGTTTGTGGAGTTCTGACCCGCCTCCTTCGAAGACTTCAGTGGGGATTCCATCTAGACTGGTTGCCTTGTTGCACTTCATCACTTCGATGGCAGCATGGACTTCCTTCAGGGTAGGAAGTGTTGCAAGATCATCCCTAGGCAGTTGCTGAGGGATTTGATCAAGGGATTCTAGGACCACAATGGAGGGGCAGTTCAAGAGCTCGTTATAGTGCTCCCTCCAGCAAATAGCAATGGCTCCATTGCCTTTCTTGTATCTCAGGGGATTGATTCCATGATTCTTGGTCCATAAACAGCTTTGGTAGCATTGAAGAAACCTCTTGTATCATTGACGTCTGCGAGATGGTGTTCTCATGCCTTCTCAGTCCATCACTGGTTTTTCAGAGTCCTTGTTTTATGCAGGACTTTTGCCTTGGCCTCTGCTTCTCTCTTCATTGTGCTGTTGATGTTGATATGCCAGACCCTAAAGGCTTTCCTTTTTGCCTCAGCCAGGTGTTCAGTTTCCACATCATTCTCATCAAACCAGCCCTGATGCTTCCCGGACTGATAACCAATGGTTTCTCCACAAGCTCAATTGACACCAGTGTTCTTCCACATCTTCAGGCTACACTGTAGGCAGCTTCCTTTCGAGCACTATCTGGAAGTCACTTTGTCTGATGGGGTCCTGCAGCTGAGAGAGTTCCCGTAAGGACTTCTCAAAGTGTATTCCATTTGCTCACTCATTCACTTTGATCCTATCAACCTCCAAACTTTCAGGTTTTTACTGAATATGAAGTCCTGGGTTCCCCTGAGCAGGGCTTTATTAGCAGGATGATATAACATCCTTTGTAAATTTGTGCTCAGGATGATGTACATTAGTATTTTCCCATTACAAAGGGTGAACAAAATGTCCCATGGGTTTCTGTTGAAGTTTTATTCCTTTTTGGGTAACTGGGTCTTGGCTCCTCAATCCTGCTTGGCATGAGGTCTTACTCCCCTGGAAGGCCAAGCTGCCATGTAGAGATGAGCACAGCTAATCTAACTTGTCTAGGATGAAAGCTAATCTAGGATGATATCTTGATCCCATTCTTTAATGTTTGGTTTTAACTCAGGCTGTAGTTTCCAATGTCTGATTGTATTCCCTCGTCTGATAAACGCAAAAGAAACAGAAGGCAATGATTAAGACAGGTTTTCAATTGTGGGAAAAGAAAGGTTATCTAGAAGTGCATGTGAGAAAGTCAATGACGTATGCAAATTTCATAAAGGGGTGCATTGTGTCACTGAGAATTTGCTAATGAGAATGGATGAATCTCTTCAAAAAAAGTGCTTTCAGTCCAGTCAGCACCAATACAGGCATGAAGGATGGAAACAAAACCAACAAAGAATTATACTAAGAGAGAATTCTCCTTCTGGCCAGCTTATTCAAGAAAAGGGGAAGAAGGGAACTGGAACACAGAGGAAGAAAGAAGAGCTACACATTCTGCGTATCAGTATTTCTGCAAATATCTACCTCAAGTGACAGGCTGTGGGGTAGTTTCAGTTTTAGAAGCCAATCCTGAAGAGCTGTTGTTTAAATATATTGAAAACCTCCAATGTGGTATTTGAAAGATATATTGCTGCTTTAGAAAGTCTCCCTAAAACACACTAACATTTAAATCTTAATCTGTCCACCCTGAAAGATTTTGGTTTTGCAAATGCATTTAAGGTTTTAATTCCTCACACAAGTCACTAACCACCTTAAAGTTTCTGAGCAGTGACTAATGAGTTTAACCACCATATTCAATACTGTAAATGTGAGTTCATTTCCAGAGTACTTACTGGCAAACCTTTCAGCATGTTCTTCTTTAATGGGAAGACTACCTCGGCCTTCGCTTTTAATGTAACAAGAAGATGCCATGAACTAGGTTGGTGATAAATGGAATTTTCAGCAAAATATTCCAGCTCATAATCTTAAGATTTAGTATCTTTGCAATAAAGGATTATCTGTACTTGTGGAAGAGACTTCTGTGAGAGTTATAATGCTGGATTGGAAATGCTTTCAATGACAGAGGAGCTATAATCCCTGCGACTCTTCTGTCTACACTTGGAACACCTATGCTTCCTGCAAATGTGCGTTCCGACTCTAGTAACAAGACTCTTGAAAGTAGGAGAGGGAAGCTTATTTCAGTGTTTCTTATGAATATTCAATACATTAATGCTGCCTATCCTTGAGATGCATTCTATTCTGATTATTCACTGGGTGTTCATGAGTTTTGACTGTACACTGTGGCTGAAATGGATTTGTGCAGAAATATTGCATAAGGGCCTTGGTGTAGCTTAGTCAAATAAGTTCTGCTGTGCAGAAATGGGCAGCTGCAAAGCTAGAACACATAGGACAGGTAAGGAAAAAAAAGGAAAGGTGTTGCCTTATGTAATTAAAAACTATACACTTGGTCTGAGGCTGAGATGGAAACAGGAGATGGACTTGTTGAAAGTCTGAGTAAGAACAAAAGAGGCAAAACATAAGGGAGATATTATGGTATGGATCTACTACAGGCTTCCTAACCAAGAAAAAAAGATGGTTAGTAATTTAAAGAAAGCTTCCTCCAAGTCCTGTGCTTTGGATGATTTGGTGATGATGGAGGACTTCAACTACCCAGGCATATGTTGGGAAAATAACAGCAGGGCACAGACTATCCAGCAAATTCTTTGACTACACTGCAGATGATTTTTTGTTCCAGATGGAAAATGCTACCTGGGGAGCAGCCCTTCCAGATTTGATTTTGACAAACAGGGAGGAATTGGTTGAGCACTCAAAAGTGGAAGGCAGCTTGGGTGAAAGTGACCATGTAATGGTAGTTCATGATTCTTAAGGTGGTGGTAGTTGGGAGAAGAGCAAAATAAACATAATGGATTTCAAGAAGGCAGACAGTAGATAAGGTCCCAGAGTAATACAGATGGTGATAGCAGCTCATCTCCAGGACAGCTCAGCTACAGGGCTTTGTCAGCACCCAGCAGCACAGCCTGAAATAGTATCAAACTCCATCTTGCTCTGGATAAAAGGTTTTACCCAGAACAAGCTCACAAAGATGTTTTCCCTCTTTATCAATGAAAGAGAAAGATGCACCACTTAACCCCCCAATTAACAATTATTTATACTCCTTTTGATAATAAACAGAAGTGTTTTTATTCAGTATTAAAAACCCATAGTATTTAAGTGATTGCAAGAAAACTGACCAATCAAATTGAGTAACTATGCAAAAATAAACAGGACGTCACTAGACAAGTCTAATCCAATTAAAAAAATTGCTTCAAAATGTAATTCCTCACTCTAGTCATTATTTCAGGTAAAAGTCCTTCATGAGCAAGCTATACACTTCTATATATCCTGAAGACTACATGCAGATGTGACCATCCGATCTCAAAACAAAAACAAAAACATAGCTATCTTGAACTTGAAAATGTTTTAGAAGAAGACAATAAATGATTAGGAGTATCTAACAGCTGCCATATGAGGAGAGATTGATAAGATCTGGACTTTTCAGCTTGGAAAAGAGGCTGAGGGATGACTATAAAATCATGATCAGTATGGAGAAAGTGTTATTTACTCCTTTTTCTAACACAAGAACTAGGGTGCACCAAATAAATTAGTAGGCAGCAGGTTTAAAATAAGGTTCAAAAAATAAAATAAGTTCATAGAGTATGGATCCATCACTGGCTATTATCCAGGATTGGCAGAGATGGTATCCCTAGTCCCCTTCCCACTTTCTGGCACACTGGATGACAGGGCATGGGTCACTTGATGATTACCCATTCTGTTCATGCCAACTGGGGTGCCTGGCATTGACCACTGTCAGAACAGAGGACACTGTGCTAGATGGACCGTTAGTTTAACCCAGTATGTCTGTTCTTTTGTCAATTTCTACCTTCCCAGGTTCGTATGTCTTGGGCCACCCCAGTGAAGAAAACGTGACATAGACTTTCCACTAATAACTGTCCAACTCCTTGTTATAAATGCTGGGGATTGCAGATAATCTTATTACCTCCTGCTGTTTGAAAAGCAGTGGTCTACCTAAAGGTTAACAACAATAAAGGATAAGGAAAATACAGAAAATATAGGAGAAAGGTGTAGCAATTAAGCGTTGCCTACCAGGTTTTCTATGAAGTGTCAGAAGTTCTTTAGGAGTTTCAACTGAGCTGATAAAACACACGAATGCAGACTTAAAACATATGCCTTACGTCATGCTTTTGTGAGCGAATACATCTCATGTTGAGGCATTGGCTAAATATGAGATGCAGCAACTGTCACCAGACTTAGTGCCTTGTTCAGACTAATGAGCATCTCACTGAAGCAAAAAATGTCAGCTTCATGCGTTCTCTATTTCATATGATATCCTTACACCCTATTTTCTCCCTGCCCTCCTCAGATGAAAGGACCAGCTTTCTCTAGGCTCTGTGGACCAAAGACTGCCTATGGAGTTGCAGGGTTTCATGATGCAGATGAATGGGACTAGAAGGACCTAGACCTGAAAACAAGCTCCATATGAGGAGTGAGATACGCAGGAGTTATACCTCAGCTGATTCTCTGAACTGACTGAGTCGCTTTGCTTGTCCTTTTATTTGCATTTTCTACTATTTCTTTGAAGCAAAAATCTATATGACCAGTTTGTGTGTAAACCATTCCAGTGTTTTAAAAGCCCACAATACACCCAGGAGACCAAACAGTTGTGTGTTAACGCTACCAGGATTTAGCATTTTCAAAACAGGACAATGTGTTATGTGTCCCCTGGATTGAAACAGCTCTTTTGAAGTCCCTCCAGTTTATCGGTTAAATATGTACTGAATTTTAAACAAATATATTATTAATTAGGCAACAGAGCAGGATATCTCCTTTGGAAACATTCTGTCCTATCATTGAAATACACATGCAGGATGCCATCCAGAACAAATCCCTCAACAGATGCAATGGAGGATTTCAGTCAGCAAGCACAAAGGCTAATTTTTCAAGAAAAAATGCATTGGGACAGATTTTCAACTCCATTCAGCTTATTATGGGCACAGCAGGATTGGTAAAGACTTTCTGCAAGCTACTAATGGGTATCAATTCCCTCCCTAACCCCAGACCCAGACCTATTGTATCTGTACCAATAGGTTATGGCCACCGAGGGATCACTGTTAAAATGGAGATTCCCAGAGCAGACTATCCATGCCTCTTCCCGTGGGGGACTGCCCCACACTGGAGGAAATCCCCAGCAGAGAGTTTGAAGATGGTCCCCACATGCTTTGTAAGACTTGAGACAACTGCATGGTGTTATGTCTCTCTCCAATAGCAGTCAGACAGCTACCCAGTCTTGTCTGGAGCACGCCATAAAATGTGCCATCATCCATTCATCTTTATTCATTGACACAAGTTGTACACCCCTCATATAGCACCCTCAGGACCTGAGTGGTCCTGAACAAGGGACATGTCTCCCTGCCCTGGGGCTGTGCCTGGGACTCCCTCTGGTGGGTGACCAGTGGGGCTGCCTGCTACCAGCAGGGCTCATCTGCACCCTGTACAGCTGGAGCTGTCTGGTCCAGGTGCCCTCTGGTCTAGCAACATCCATTGTCTTGCCGGACAAGTGATGTTGCCAGATGAGCATTTCAACATGGGTATCTTTGAATAAGATTGACTCTTTGTTTTAGGAATTCTCCTTTCCAAGGCTGAGTTCGTGGATCCTCCATTAGTTATATAGTTTAACGTCTACTAGGCAAGTGAAACAGATGTTGCAGAAATATGCAGGTTAAGAATACGTGGCCTAATGCAGAGGGAAAATGTCTATTACTTAGTGAAGGGGGAAAGCAGATGGGTTTAAATTCCAGACTGACTGAGGAGAGCAGCAGGAAAAGCAGAGTGTTCTCTAAACAATTCGGTCAAGAACAAACTGGAGTGGCCCAGTCTGAGACCCTCAGGTAAAGCACTGGAAGGGTTTTATTTACAAAAAAAAGCCCTGGCTTATGACTTTATTAAAGATACACCCACTGTTACACAATGGGCCTTGGGCCTGACTGCTGCCTGACTCCTTAGATTTGTTCCTCAGCTTCAGCTAAGGAACATTCAGCTTAGCTGAAGTAAGACAGTTTAAAGGGGGCATTTCCCCCATTCTGAAGCTTCACAGCACAGGTGCATTTTGGCTATTTCCCCAGCATGAATAAAAACAGTCTGGAGGCTGCTGTAACTAGGGCCAGTTCCCAAGCGCTCTTATAACAGGTGAGGTTTACCTGGGTGCAGGGATCTCACTGAGGGTGGTTGGCAAAGCATTCACCAAAGATATGGTGCACAACTTAAGGGTCCCCTCCACTGAAAGCTGCTTTGCATCATGATTTGTGAGTGGCAAGAGCATAGCCCATGATCTGGGTGTTTGTCTCGTTATTTAAACCTGTGCAAAGTGCAACCAAATCAGCAGATTAACATTTACACCTACTTTGCACAAGTGGGAAAGATGACACATTTCAGAGAAATGGAGAATCAGGTCCTCAGACTGCCTGGCAAAGGAAGTGCAAAGCATAAGCCTAGCCATACAGCACGTGAGACATTTGACACGTAGCTGTGCCCATGCAGACGCCTTGGCATGCCTCTGAGACCCGGCAATGTGTCACACAAGCAATCAGAGCCGATGACAAATGACCAAAATTTGGAACATCTGTGTTTTGGTGTAGGGCATAACACGATTAACAAACACTTCTTAACAATAAACCCCTTTGTAAAGGATAGGCTTTTTCCTGGCAATTTGATATTTTTTTTAAAAAAAAAAAAAGCTTTTCAAACAGTATAGAGAAAACCAAATGCAACCATGAGGACCTACACCCACCAGTCACTGGAAGGGTTGCAACCTCGACCCTTTTATTTGAAGTCCAATAGAAACTGCTAGCTTTTCTGCGGCTCAGCCCCCAGGAAGAGGTACAGTAATTCACTGGTTGAATGTGTCATGTAGCTATTTGGTAACCACCAGCAAAACCTGGGGCTCAAGAGTGCCCTTTCTGGAAAAGGAGTGTTGTCCAATGGCTGCTTGCAGACAGGTACATCCAGCAAGCAGTGCAGCTATAGCAGCCTTATTTTGAAGTAAGCTATTCCAGAATAGCTATTTTGAAATAGAGCTGCTATACACAAAAGTCGTGACTACATTTGCCCCCTGCCCACCCCCAGAAGGGGCATGGTAATAAGCGCAGTGGAAGATGCTAATGAGGCAAGGATTAAAATATCTCATTCCTCATCTGCGTATTCCCATGGGATCTTGCTTTCAGAAGATCTCCTTCCAGAAGCAAAGCTGCCATGTAGCTTTCAGAAGATCTCCTTCCAGAAGCAAAGCTGCTCCTTTGGAAGGACACAGGGGGGAATCTACCTTTTGGAAGACCTTTCTACACGTCAGCTTTGTTTCCTGGACAGTGGATGTTCTGGAAGTGAGATCTCATGGGGAAATGCAAATGAGGTGTGTGATATTTTAATCTGCACCTCTTTAGTATCTTCTGTTGCCCTCATTACCACGCCCCTTCTGGAAGAGCGGGTGGGAGAGTAGACATGGGCAAAAAGGCTACATCTACATTCACCCCTACCTTTTGAAAGGGGCTTGTAAACTCAGTGGATTGAACATGCAAATGAGGTGCTGATTTGCATATTTGTTGCCTCATTTGCATAATATCAGCCACTCACTGTTCCAGAAGAGCTGTTTTCTAAATGCAAAACAGCTGTGCAGACGAGGTTCCTTTGAAAGGAAGTCCTGCTTTTGAAAGTCCCCTTCTTCCTAATTTTTTTCAAGAAGAAGCGTGCTCTTGAAAGTGAGGCTTCCTTTTGAAGGAACCCTGTCTACACAGCTAGTTTGCAGTTCGAAACCAGGGCTTCTGGAATGGTGAGTGGCTGCTCTTATGCAAATAAAGTGTCATATATGCAAATTAGCATCCATTTACATTTTCAATCTGCCATATTTGCATGCCTCTTTTGAGAGGGAAGGGCAGAGCAGACATGGCCAAAATGCATTTCAAAATGGCACTTTGCTATTTTGAAATACAAAGTCTGCACACATAGCACTTATTTTGAAACAGTGCCTATTCCAAAATAGCTATTTTTAAAGAAGGTGCTGGTAAGACAGGGAGTGATACTTATTTCAAAATATCCTCCATCTTTGCCCATGGCTACATTAGCTGCCGCCTTTCAGAAGGGACATGGTAATGAGCCACTTTGGCAGATGCTAATGAGGTACTACCATGAATATGCAGTAACTCATTAGAATAATGGTGGCCACACACGTTTCAAAAGTGCTGCTTTCAAAATGCACACTGCTTGTAGACAAGGGACTTTCAAAAAGACCCCACGGCCTTCAAAAGCCCCTTTTCACATTTGGTTTTAGGAAGAAGGGGCTTTCAAAATCTCAGGACCCTTTTGAGAGGCCCTTGTCTGCACAGGTGGTGTGCATTTCAAAAGCAGCACTTTTGAAACATATGCTGCTGCTATTATGCTAATGAGATGTTGCATATTCACAGAAGCATCTCATTAGCATCTGTCAAAGTGGCTTATTACCATGCCCCTTCCAAAAGGCAGGGGCTAGTGAAGCCACAGCCTTTGAGTGCATGGAAGGAGGGATATGGCGAGCAGAGAGACAGGCTTCCAAATAGTGCCTATGTTAAGGATCTCACCTCCCTTACATATCTGATGAGAAAGGCCAGAGAGAGAATAAGAAGGAGCGTCTCAGATTGTGTGGTTCGTAGGAATTGCGTGTGCCTGGAAAATGTGCAGTGAAGATCTGCCACAGGCCAAGGGTTCCTCCACCCATGTTCCTCCAATAGCTCATTGCACAGGAATGGATGCTAATTGCCAGACTGACCTGTCAGTACAGAATTTCAGTACTAAAATATTAATTTCCTTCCTGGATGAAATCTTGCCCTTAGCATAAACTTAATGCACTTCTTATGTGCACATGTTTAAATCATACGCACTTACAGTGAGCTGTGTTGTTGAAATACCGGGTAAATATAACTACCACTTTGTTATGCTATTGCAGGGAACACACCTTAATCTGAAGTCTAACTGGAAATACTGAGGCGGTGACTTAGGCTGACACCTGGTGCTTGTCAGTTACATCCAGAAATCTGTCTTCTGAATTTCCAAATTGTGCCTGAGAGGGAGGGTTCAGTGTAACCCAGGCAAAGAAATCCATTTGCCAACTTCTCAGCACTCTTCCCGGTGTGGGAAACAGCTGAGAGGAGGCAGTGACAGTGTAATGTTGTCACCTGGTGCCCTCCAGAGGCCAAGCTGTGTATAGTTTGCAGTCAAACAAAGCAGCTTGCATGTGTTTCAGCCAGTTTCATACATATTGCGCATATTTAGCATGCTTCATGGAGGGCAACTGCCTATGTTCATTGTAACCCTTAGGCACGGTCACAAGGGCTGTGCTAAGAACTGCTGGGAGGGATTTATCCATGTTTGCTTCAGTGTCTCCATGCTGTCACGCATATTTTGTTTGGCATTTAAACACAAAAGGAGAAATCCAGGCCCCTTTTGCCCCTTTTCTCCACACCCAATAGCAATTCCAGGACATTGTCTGAAGCCTACTGGAAAAGAATATATTTCCATTGGCTTCACAGGCAGCCCTGTGCACCGAGGAATGGAATTCAAGTGCCCAGATGTCCCAGTTTTACAGAGGCAGCCTCGATATTTGGGCTTTGTCTTAGACATGTGCCTATTACCTCCAACCCTGTCGTGATTTTCCCCCAACACTTGTTACCTTAAATGCAGGGACTGTTCATCCCTGGATGCCCCACCACACCGATATGCTCTAGCTGCCCTGGAAGCACAACTGCCCACGGAGTCACAGTGGAGTCAGCACATCGGGGCGCAATCTGCACCCCAGTGCAAAAGGTACAGCCCTGAAGGGGACACAATTCACTGCAGCAGAAACTTTTCAGTGATCCTGGCAGGTCAATACACATCCACACACCCTTCTCCTCCACATAAGGGCCTGTGCTCTACCCTTTCCTCTGTGTATTATATTGAATGACAGCGAGAGTGAAAAAAGGTCCATTACGAGGACACAATTACATTTTTGCCTGAGATCAGTAATGAATCATGTGACTCTGCCTATATACATTATGAAAACCATTTGCCAGAACAATGAATGTTCCCATATTTCTGAACTCTCCTGCAAAAGTGACAACTCTGCTGAGATTTAATTTATGCCTAATTAAAACCCAGTGTTTCTATACAGCATGTGGAGAGACCTTGCTGCAGAAAAGATACACGTACTGTCAACTCCGGGCTACAGATTCTTCTAAAAATACAATTTAATGACATAGCCACCTTTCCTGGGCATGGGTAGCTGGTGTTGGTTGACTGACAGAGCTTGGATATGATTGCCTTTTGGCTGAAGGAGTAACACAGGAATGCAAGCACCCAGAGAAAAAGTAGCAGAATTTTTTGACAATATGCAAAAGAGGGTTCAGTATACCCCATGCTGTTTTTTGTCAAAAAAGAAGAGACGGTACTCAGCTGGCTCACCCTCTGGCCCCCACTACTGGGATTCCTGCATCTGGGGCTGCTGGTGGGACCCTGCAGCCCCACCACTGGGAGCCATCTTGGGCATGGAGCCCTTCTGGTCAAGCTCCAGACGCAGGAAGCATGGCTGGGGGGGACCCCAAAACCCTGTGGCTGGGAGGCAAATGGGGCACTGAGCTCCCCTGGCAGACCCAGCTGCAGGAACCCCAGGCAGAAGCAATACTGATTATTTTGGCGGTGGTACCAGCACTTACCACCATAATAAAAGCGCTGAGTATAACGTTCAGACCCAATGTGCTCCACACCATTAAATGTGCTTTTGCTGCTATGTAAGCATAACTGCCTACAGGCAGGCTCAAACCTGGAACATCAGGAGCTTAGCGCATGAGCCTCTCCGGTTTAAGCTAAAGGCCTCCAGCACTAAGGCTGTAGAGAGACTCATCCTCTCTGTATGTGGTCTAAGTGCTACTACATGGCGCAGTGAACCACACCCCTAGACATGTGGGTTACATAAACTCTTCTAATGTGTGGCTAATACTGAGATTTTATCAAATACCTAAGCCGTAATCAAGAGACAAGGGGCAGGTCCGGTCACCTTTACTCTGAGTAGCTCCACCAAAGCAATTGCACTATTCATGCCATCAGGTACTGGCAAAGGACCATCTTTTCTTTCTGTTTGTACAGTGGGGCCTGGTCCACAGCTGGGTTCCTAGCCACTGCTGGAATAAATAGCTCAGCCAGGGTAGGAGCCTCTCATTTACTTGGAGGAATTTTGAGCTGGTTCCCGAGCATCCAGTGCAAAACCTGACTGATATGGTGGGCATCCTGGAGACAAACAGGTTCCATCATCATTCCTTTACTGAATCAGGGAAACACATTTTAACAGAAGTTTAATTTTTTCCGACATCTATTGCTTGATGTGAAATGGACACGCCATTCCAATTAGCTTAGAAGCCTTCAAGTACAATACATGACTGTGCAATTTGGCTGTTAGCAGGCACTGAAAGATCCAGATAACTGCTCTCAACTCATTCTGCGTGCACATTTCAAAAGGAGATTTTATAGTTAATAAAAGTTGCAACTGGATTGTGAGCCAGTGGACAGCTGACAAAAATTAATGGGCATTACACTCAGCTCCAGATCCTCTTAAAGCAGGGTGGCCACTTTGCCCTATGGCAAACACAGGACACTGGCCTCCAGGGATCGGGGGCTGCTGTTCCATGTCAGGGCTCCTCAGTGATGGGGACAGCTGCCCCACGATGAGACACCATGGATGGGGGGCTTTGCAGCCTCCTGCTAAGGGGGTGTGAAGAATGAGGGCTCCACAACCTCCCAGTAGAGGAGTGCCAAGGAATGAAGAGGCTGATCTGTGGAGCCAGAGAATGGGGCAACCACCCAGCAGAGGAGCTCCTTGGCAGTGGGAGCTGCCACCTTGAGACACCGGGTATCAGGGAACAGGAGCCCCACAAAATACAGGACAATCGCCCGTTTCCTTAAAAAAGTCAGGAGGCCTATGAGACAGCTTCCTGGGGAAAATGGGACGGATGGTCACCCTGTCTTAAAGTTGCTTTGTTTCACTGGAGTTGTACAAAGTGACCTTCACACTGCCATAATGTGGCATATTGAGATTTGGGTGCAGGCGGTGGGTGAGTCATGAGCTTATGGGGCTGCAGCTGGAGCACACAGCCACCCTTACCCAGAGAATCCCTGCATACAGAGTAGCTCTGTGCCCTTTTAGGGGCTGGACCACAAAGATTTGATAGTCTGCTCTAGCCTCTGAGTGAGCAGATCTGGGATTTTTCATACAAGCGGTAGAGTCTCATACCACTAGATCTGGAAATCCTTGGTTCAATTTCAGTTGCTCATGACAGACCCAAGGGCTACATGTTGCATAGGGTGACGAGGCATCTGGTTTTCAACCAGAACACCTGGTGGAAAAGGTCGTTCAGTGGCTCCCATCAGCACCTCCCACCAGGCCATTAAAGTCTGGTTGGCAGTGCCTCAGACCTACGACTAGCTAGTCCCCACCTGCCCCAGCACACTTGGGAAGCAGCCAGCAGGTCTGGCTCCTCAGTGGAGATGGGATCACAAGGCTCTGCACACAGCTCTGCTCTGAGCATCAGCTCCACCGTTCCACGGGCCTGGAAAAAGCCAAGGGTGGTACCTGTAGGCAACTGCAGCTTGTGAAGCCTCCTAACATGCCCTCTATCCCTTCTTCTGCTAAGGTGCTGAACTAGCTGGGACATAGCATGGAGCCAGGACAAGTGGGGAGCCTGCCTTAGCCCCACTGACCAGGAACCACCTGAGATAAGCCCAAGCCCCAAACCCCTGCCCCAGTCCTGCTCCCCCCCAACAAACCTGCAGTCTCCTCCTGCACCCCTTTTCCCTGTCCCCCTGTACCCAACCCCCTGTCCTAGCCCAGAGACCTCACACATACACCCCGACCCCCTCATCCTCGCCCTCACCAGACTTCGTTCCTCCTGTGCCCCAATTTCCTGCCTCATTCCACAACTCTCTCCAGCATCCTGAACCCCTCATTTCTGGCTCTGCCCCAGAGACCATACCCACCACCAGTTACAGCCCTTACCCACTCCTGCAGCCCAATCCCCTCTCCCATCCTAGTGAACGTGAGAGCCGATAGAAGCATGAACCACCAATGGTGGGAGGGAAGTTGTGAGCAAAGGGTGAGGCTTCCAGGCATGGCTTCAAAAATGAGAGTGGGAGTAGAGTGTTGGGTTTTGTGTCATGAGAAAGTTGGCAACCCTAATGTAACAGTGGCCCCCAGAGGACTGTTATACTACAGCAGAAGTTAGAGCTGTGTAAAGACTGCTTCATTTTGGGTCAGAGCCACTTCAGCCCTGACTAGGACAGGTAGAAAGGTAGTGGAGCAGTCTGTGCTGGGGGGTTCACCCCCTACAGGGCAAGAAAGGTCACAGCACCCCACTCTCTGCAGTCCATACTTTCATCAGGGCAGGGGACGGTGTATAAGCAGGGCAGGGCAGCAGTTAATGGCAATAAGCTCAGCACCCTGTGTCAGAGATGAGCACCGCTCCTTGTTGCACTGGCCCTGGGGCCACGTGGGGTAGCAGTTCATAAACTCAGCGCCTTATGTCAGGGCTGACCAAGTGCAACAGCATATGGGCCCTGGCCCTGGGGCAGGGCAGGCCAGCAGTTAATGAGGTTCAGCCCCTTGCAGCAGGGCTCAACAGTCAAACAGCACACCAATGGCTTCCCTGAGGCAGGGTAGAATGGCAGGCACACCATCAGTGCAGTGTGGGTTGGGAGAGGTGAGGGGCTACTTCTCCAGGGGGAGAGGGGCACAGGTCCACCCACTCCTCTGCACCCCAGCCCGGGGCCCTAACAACCGCCTGCGCAAAAAGCCAGTCAGTGGAGATCCAGGCCAAAACACACCAATATGGGCTCCAACAGAGCATCCCTCCACCTGCCTCCTACCTGTACATTCATTGCTGCAGGGTCCCACTCTGGGTCGTCTGGGAGATTGAGTAGGTTGACGCTTTCCGGGTACGTAGCCATGGGCAGGTCCAGCCAGTCAGGCATGTCCATGTCATTGGGCTAGAGATGGCAGGCAGGACTGTAGGTTTGAGCAGGTCCTGGGCTCCTTGGTAGCAGGCAGCTGGCAGGGTGACCAGCTTGAGCAGGTCTGGACCCTTGGGATAGCTGGCAGCTGGTAGGGTCACAGTCCCAGGTCCTCTGGGTCCAGGGCTCAAAGTGAGCCAGAGGGCCCCAGTCGGTCTGGGAAGTCCAGGTATTGGGCCAGCAGCAGGCCCGGCTGTGCCTCTAGAGTTCAGTCAGTGCAGCAGGCTGATAATTGTGGTCAGTCTGGCATGGGCTCTTTGGCTTCTACCTTCCGGATCCCAGTGAGCAGTCTCAGCTCAGACGATGACCTTTTAATGAGCCCTGGAGCGCTGCCCCTAACACTTCTGGCCACCCACTGAGGCCTCTGGGAAGTCTCCTGTGCCTCTGAGACAGGGGAAAGCCACTGCACCTCTGCTGCCCCTCCCTCATGTATACCAAGTTCTGCTCTTGGGCAGCTGATAACCTAGTCTTCAGTGAGAAAGAGAATCCAAAGTATCTGTGCCATAATTAATTCCAGATAATTGTTCCGCATGTTCTTCCACCTGCCAGTGACATGCTGAAATTGAGTCCAGGGAACTACTGAAGATCAGCTTGATGCAATTATGATTTATGACCAATAATCCAATGCCAATCTCATTCCCCACTCTCCGGGGCAATGATTACAAATGGAAGACCTGTAGCAAAGCTGACACAATGTTAGTTCCCAGAGTTCAACATGCCTACAGGCTGGAACATATGCTTCTGATTTGCAGTTTTATTTGACCATCTGACTCTGGGATGAAAACTTACATTAGAAGTCAGATGGGTAGCAGCACTTGCTTCTTTTCCGCCCTTGTGTTGCTGGTTTTGCTCCCCTTGGATCCTATCCCAGCCTTGATCCTACTCATGGTTTTGCAAGGTGCATTTGTGGGTGATTTAAATTTGAGAAACAGCTGAAGTCTTGACTTTGTTCACTGGAATCTGACAGGGCAAAGAAAAGATTCACATAAAACACTTTGGGATTCTATTTACGCTGCCGGATTCTCAGCTGGTGAGAGTCAGTGCATGGTACTGGACTACGGGTCAAGTCTTCTAATGGTCTTCTCTAGAAGAAGCCAAACCTTGCCCTGTTGCTATTCAGGGGATCCCTCTTAGGCATGCAGTGCTGCACCAGGATTCCAAGCTGGTGCTCAGGAGATTTAGGATCCAGGTTGGCTAATATGCTAGTCTGCATACTATGGCTTCAAAAAGTCTGCTCAGACTCTAGGCAAGCGACACATGTGCTGCCTTCTGTACAGGACCAGAAGTTTGTGCCCCACTGAGTAGCTTGTCAGCTTAAGCTGAGCCATGTCGGTGTCTGTTCAACAGAATGCTAGCAGAACTCCTCAATTAATGGATCTCCACAGAGCTGTTGGGCTATGGAAAATAACTAGATCAGCTGGACACCAGCGCATGCTGTAATTCAGTGATTTTACTACTGCAAGACATTTTGGTGAGAAACGCAGAACCTCTCAGCTGCCTCCGGGTGGCATGGTTTTCTTGCCTAAATATATCCCTCTGTACTCTGGCCCTATTGCAGAGTACGGTGAAAAAGCCTTACAGGTTAAGTGAAGGCTTGTTGAGTGTTTTGTTCAATTCCAGGGCTTTCGGCAATAGCTGCATATCCAGACAGTGTGCTGATTTGGTCTAGAAAGCATTGAAAAGAAAACACTAAGCTCGTACACACACTGCAAGAGGAGTTTAAAAGAAAATATGCATACAGCACTGAACAGAGTAATGCAGGATGTTAAGGCTTATGAAGGGCAGAGCTCATTCATAAAAAAGGAAGTGATAATAGTGAATAGAAGGCAATAAAGGAGAAATCAGACAGTGTTCTTCCCAACAACTAACTCAAGCACCCATAGCTCTGTTCAACTGCTATTTCAATGCAAGTTTTTTTATATCATGTGACATTTTGGCCATGTTAGAGCTCACAATATTTGCCCATAGCCAGAGTCCTACAAGGATACAAACTTCTGTCTGCCCATGTGGATTTCCCTGGATAGAAATCCATTGTCATCTGGACTGCTGGGCTCTCCCAGGAACCACAGTGGCGAAAAGAAAATATGGGGCTGCCACTCCCAGTAGTCAGAGACCCACACCAGCCACTCTTCCTGGCCACGTGGCTGTACCTCCTCCTGCAGTTCTGTACAACCACAGACAGAAGACACAGCTGTATGGAGGGACTGGGGGCAGTACAGATGTACAGCTGGAGGAACTGGAGGGGAACAGGTTAAACACATATTTGATTTATATGGTTGCCGTTTTGGTTAGGATCACCATCTGGATTGGCAAAAGTACAACCTGTCTTCCACCTTGGTGCCTCTTCTCTTTCATGCTTTTGGTGCCCTTTTTCCAGTTTGGTGTCAGAACGGAGGGAAAGGAGGGAACAGAGTGCCACGTGATGGCAAATCCACCTAGCAACTGGGATGTATGTAGGGCTGTGTGACTAAAAGCGGCTTGAAATGGCTCAAGTCCTCCCTCTATAATTAAACCCGAAGGGTTGTCCGGAGTAACTGTTCTTCCATCTCTCTTGCAAATCCCAAAGAGCTTGATTCACTTGTCCCAGTTATTCAGAGTCTTTTGTAGGGATGGTGAGGCAACACAAGCTGAAATGGCAGCTGTATGCAGATGACACCCAGCATCACTGCTTTGGATATCAAACAGCACCAGAACCATCTCCAGACTTTTCAGTGATGAGCTGAAATAAGCTCCTGATGAGAAGTACTTCAAAGACCTTATCAGTACTCAGCCCTGGGATCCTTTGAATCTCCTCCTACTGAGCAGCCAACTAAGCAATGGGGTGAGGGAGAACAGAACACTGTACCTACTGAGCTCAGACCTGGAGATTTATGTGTCCAAGACCTCTAGGCTGCACTACTACAACTCATCACTGGGCATGAAGCCATACGCCAACAGGAAGAACTGAACCTGGGACCTCGGGAACTAAATGCATGAGCATCTACCGCAGGAGCTAAAAGCCACCACCTTCACCGTTACGTCTGTAGAGGACACTCATTCTCTCTCATGCAGTGGGCTACATGCCACTGCAGGGGACAGTGACCCATATTCATTAAAAAAAAAAACAAGCTGCAACTGGTACAGAATGCAGCAGGTTATTGTACCACACTTGTGTTCTGCCCTTCCACAGTTTGACAGCCTCTTGTTCCCCTTGAGTCTATCCACTGGATGGATCACTCTCCTGGGCTACGTCTACACGTGCAGCCAACATCGAAATAGCTTATTTCGATGTTGCGACATCGAAATAGTCTATTTCGATGAATAACGTCTACACGTCCTCCAGGGCCGGCAACGTCGATGTTCAACTTCGACGTTGCTCAGCCCAACATCGAAATAGGCGCAGCGAGGGAACGTCTACACGTCAAAGTAGCACACATCGAAATAGGGATGCCAGGCACAGCTGCAGACAGGGTCACAGGGCGGACTCAACAGCCAGCCGCTCCCTTAAAGGGCCCCTCCCAGACACAGTTGCACTAAACAACACAAGATACACAGAGCTGACAACTGGTTGCAGACCCTGTGCCTGCAGCATAGATCCCCAGCTGCCGCAGAAGCAGCCAGAAGCCCTGGGCTAAGGGCTGCTGCCCACGGTGACCATAGAGCCCCGCAGGGGCTGGAGAGAGAGCATCTCTCAACCCCCCAGCTGATGGCCGCCATGGAGGACCCAGCAATTTCGACGTTGCGGGACGCGGATCGTCTACACGGTCCCTACTTCGACGTTGAACGTCGAAGTAGAGCGCTATTCCTATCTCCTCATGAGGTTAGCGACTTCGACGTCTCGCCGCCTAACGTCGAAGTTAACTTCGAAATAGCGCCCGACGCGTGTAGACGTGACGGGCGCTATTTCGAAGTTGGTGCCGCTACTTCGAAGTAGCGTGCACGTGTAGACGCAGCTCTGGTGACAGCACCAGTAACTGTAAACTTTGTCTGTTTAGAGTAGGACTAGCCCCTGCCTAAAACATGCAAATGCTCAAGGGCATTTTCATTGCTTCACCAGCAGCATTTCCTATGTGAGGTTACACCAACTGTCCTACTGCTACACTTCAGCCTCAGCTAAGCAATAAGAGAGTGCCGCACCTGCCTTCACCAATTTATGCCCTCTCACAGCTATGCAAGGTCCTAAGCTGAGTCTGATCCAGTAGTGCCCCATCCTGCCAATAACTGTCTAGTCCTGTGCCCGATGCTTTCCCGTTCTGACTACAGCCAGGTCTTCAATAGTATCTCCCCTTCCAGGGTAATAAAGAATCTGTTGAACCAAGAGTCCTGGGATCCTATCAAAGAATCAACAGTTCCAAGCCTCACACCATAGGGACATGACCCTTTTGCTTCAAAGTCCTTGTGTTCCTCTTTGCCAGTGGCAGTAAGAGAACCCTGGTCTGTCTAGAGAGACTGGGACTTTTCAGTTTGGAAAAGAGGCGATTGAGGGGCGATATGATAGAGGTATATAAAATCATGAATGGTGTGGAGAAAGTGAATATAGAAAAATTATTTACCTTTTCCCATAATACAAGAACTAGGGGACACCAAATGAAATTGATGAGTAGTAGGTTCAAAACTAATAAAAGGAAATTTTTCTTCACACAGCGCACAGTCAACCTGTGGAACTCCTTGCCGGAGGAGGCTGTGAAGGCCAGGACTCTATTAGGGTTTAAAAAAGAGCTTGATAAATTTTTGCAGGTTAGGTCCATAAATGGCTATTAGCTAGGGATAAAGTATGGTGCCCTAGCCTTCAGAACAAGGGCAGGAGATGGATGGCAGGAGATAAATCACTTGATCATTGTCTCCTGTTCTCCTTCTCTGGGGCACCTGGCATTGGCCACCGTCGGCAGATGGGATGCTGGGCTGGATGGACCTTTGGTCTGACCCAGTATGGCCATTCTTATGTTCTTATGTTCTTATTCCTCAGGGTTCTAGCCCAGGGACCTTATCTGAAGCATCTGGAACCAGTTTCTCCCAAGCACTTGCTGTTTCTCTGGGCTGCTTTGCATCAATTCTATAAGTTTTTCCCATACTCACCTGGTTCTCCCATTCTGGACAGCTGACTTCCTGCGCAGCTTCTTCCCAGTCTGCTATTAAAGAGCTGCTCCTTGGTAGTCCTTCAGTCTCTCTGGCAGCCATCTCACCTTCTGACTTGCAGCCCTTTTATCTCTTCAGCTCTTGTGAGGCCACCCCCCAGCCCCAGCTGAGCAGGAAATCAGTTTCTCCATGAACTATTTAGTGGCCCAGACACCATGCATCAAGGCAGCTAGCATCAAGAAAACATTCTCCTAAGTTTAATAGGTAGTAATATGGATCTATCGTATTGCGACTCTTTATCGGGGCAGCCAGGACTATGAATCACTTTGTTAACCCATTTCCCAGCCTCAGGGAGACAGAGATTGGCTGATGGTAAACAGGGTGTCAGTTA
This sequence comes from Carettochelys insculpta, assembly GCF_033958435.1. Lineage (NCBI taxonomy): Eukaryota > Metazoa > Chordata > Testudines > Carettochelyidae > Carettochelys > Carettochelys insculpta. The sequence goes on from NC_134147.1 coordinate 38,595,579, forward strand.
CCCTGCAGGAGTTCTGCAAATCTTTACTTTGTCTTGCAGGTTAATTCTAGGCCCGTGTCAACTGCCAAACCCCTTGAAAAGCATTCTTCAGTAGTCTCCAGCCTCACAGAGATTACCACATTCACTGTCTCCAGAGCTAGTGCACACACCAGCCTGTTTGGTGCAGCTGAGGATTCACACTTCATTTAATAGTGCAGCACTCACATGGGTCTATAATGAAATGAAGAAAACATTTATTAACAAAGAACAGATGTCAGGCATACTGAGTAAGAACAGTAGAAACAGAACTAGCAACAAACAAAACAAATGTATTAACGCCTTTCTAAGAGACTAAACATAACTTTAGCTGCCTACAATCTCATCCTCAGAGACTGTCTGTGGAACTTGCTGCGATTTCAGTCCAAACTAAGATACATAATAGTTACGAATCACTCCCCTTCGCCAAGAGTGTATCTGAGTCAAATGGATATCAAAGGAGTTATTTTACCTTCTTCTGATAGCCCCACAAACCTATGAAATGAATCCCCTTGAAGTGTACCCTCAAATGAAAGTCTTCTCCCCTGTGGCTAGTTCTCCAGTGTGACCAAGTCATGCTGCTCTTACATTCCTGTTAACTTAGTTTTCCTGCTTACTTCACTTGCCTCCCATTGAACTCACATTTTTAGGGCCCTAAAAAGTTCTTGGCCACAAAAAAACTTGTCAAAGAGCATGAAAACTGGTCTCTCTCCCCCCGAAATCTTCTCTTTTACCCTGTACAATGCAGATTTCATGGGGGAGAACAGTGTTTCTCAGATGAGGGATTCTGACCCAAAAGGGAGTTACAGTGGGGTCATAATGTTATTTTTTGTGGGGTGCAGTATTGCCACCCTTACCTCTCCATTTCCTTTGGAGCTGGGCAGCTGGAGACCAGTGACTGTTAACCATGAACCCGAGACAGAAGGCAAAGCTGCCGCCATCAACAGTACAGAAGTAAGGGTGCCATCCATACCATGCCATCCTTGCTTCTCTGCCACTCTCAGCAGCTCCTGACAAGCCACTGTCACTCTTCAGTAGCTCAGCTCGGAAGGCACCACTGCCACTGACCCAAATGGACCATGATTTTAGTAGGGCCCTACCCACTGTGATTTGACTCACCCCACTAAATATACAGTAGAAGCTTGCTTGCTTGCGCTTTCTTTCTTTCTTTTACAACTGCAAACCCTTTCTCTGTAGGCCCTTATTCTTCTCTTGTGTGGATTAATATTTCTGATACTACTGAAGTCAAGGGAACAAAGTTGATCGCAGATATGCAATTCTTGATATGTCATTCATGTAGATAGAATTGACATATTAGGATTGACTTTGTCCCCTAGTGTAGGCTGGGGGTCTTTGGGCTCATGCAATAGTACCACGGTCAATGGCCAAGCCCAGAGATCTCTATTTTGCCGCATCCTCACTGATGAACTCCAAATTGACCACAAATCGAACTCCAGGGGATTGATCGCTGCTCATCAAATGCACAAGAGACATATTAAGTTTAGCTATACCCTAAGACTCATGTCATAGCCTCTTTTGTAAGAGATACTCCTTCCCCTTCCCTCCTGCACAGTTCGAAAAAGCTGCTGCTGGCCATGTTCTGATATGAACCCTCTCAGGAATCTGGGAACTTTGTGTGTGTCCCCCACCCCACCCCCCAATGCATGTTGCCTCAAGAAGACACAGTGCCAGGTACAAGAAGAGGCACAACCATCCCAGGGACCCTGCCAGGCTTGGAAGGTGGAGAACACTAGGCAGGGTTGGGTTAGGTCAGTCAGCCCCTCCCATCCTTGAGGGAGAGAGCTGTATGGGAGTGTATGTGTGTCACCTCTCCCCATGCAAACTTGAAGATAAACAAAAAGACTCCAGCTACAGAGTATTTCTTTTTAAGAGAGATTCAGATAGTTTGATGTTAACTTGAATGTTTGTTCTGCATGGTTCTGATCGATTGCAATTGACTTAGCTTAAATACAATTAATTTGACCTCATGTTCTATATTCACCGTAGGGAAATATGGTCTTCCTACTATGTCTTATTCACTGGCTTAGGGCAAAATTCCAAGTTATGTGAGTGAGGCCTTCTATATAGCACCTTAGCCGTGTCTACACGTGCACGCTACTTCGAAGTAGCGGCACTAACTTCGAAATAGCGCCCGTCATGGCTACACGTGTTGAGCGCTATTTCAATGTTAACATCGATGTTAGGCGGCGAGACGTCGAAGCCGCTAACCCTATGAGGGGATGGGAATAGTGCCCTACTTCGAAGTTGAACATCGAAGTAGGGCACATGTAGCCGATCCGCGTCCCGCAACATCGAAATGGGGGGTCCGCCATGGCAGCCATCAGCTGAGGGGTTGAGAGACGGTCTCTCTCCAGCCCCTGCGGGGCTCTATGGTCACCGTGTGCAGCAGCCCTTAGCCCAGGGCTTCTGGCTGCTGTTGCTGCAGTTGGGGATCCACGCTGCATGCACAGGGTCTGCAACCAGTTGTCGGCTCTGTGGATCTTGTGCTGTTTAGTGCAAGTGTGTCTGGGAGGGGCCCTTTAAGGGAGCGGCTTGCTGTTGAGTCCGCCCTGTAACCCTGTCTGCAGCTGTGCCTGGCACCCTTATTTCGATGTGTGCTACTTTGGCGTGTAGACGTTCCCTCGCAGCACCTATTTCGATGTGGTGCTGCACAATGTCGATGTTGAACATCGACGTTGCCAGCCCTGGAGGACGCGTAGACGTTATTCATCGAAATAGCCTATTTTGATGTCGCTACATCGAAATAAGCTACTTCGATGTAGGCTTCACGTGTAGACGTAGCCCTTATGAACTCTGTGTTGAAGCTACAAGTACATTGATTCTAGTAGAAAAACATGTATTGTTGTGCTTATGATTGGTTCAGTTACCAGATTGTATTTCAAGTGGGAAGGAACATCTGAGATGTAACAACAGCTTGAGACTCTACAAATCATGTAGTTCTATGGCTGATAAGTTATGATAACAGTTATAATAACACAAATGTTTTCACACACTACAAAATACACTCTCGCAGGATGAATTATTTCATTTACTTAGCATTTAATAGGTGGTTTCTTACATCTTCACTTAGCACCTCTTAAATAAGAGTAATTGCTAAGTAATGTCTGCTGGGATTGGAATATGCTGGAATTCTGCTTTTGCATTTCGGCTTCTCACTTCCAACTTGTTAACAAGTCTAACTTTCTTTTAAGGAATATTTAGAAATATTGGTTTAAACTCTTAGTTTCCTCCTTTCACAGCCCATTGCCCAGACTGTACTTCCCTGGCAAAGAGCCCCGCACAGCTTGGAAAAAGAAATGGGACAAAGACTCAGAAGTAAAAATGTCGGCACATCTGTTTTCCCACTGGGACTAAATTTAACTGACTGGCATATTTCCATGGTAATATTACTTTCATTGAGTTGTATTTGAACATGCCACAGGACATTCTCAGAGGCTGCCCACTTACCATTTCAGACTCACCCACTGGCACAGCACTGGAATGGTAGGTAATAGGAGATTTTCTGTAGCCATTATGGTCTGTGGCATACTCTCATTCTCGCAGCCTTTTGCATTAATATGAGACTAGAAGGGATCCGAAGCTCAGCTGCTGTTATACACTGCTACGGTCAACCCCTTCGTGCCTGTAAATTTTCAGGAGTGAAAAGCATGGGGCGTGAAGTAGGAGGAGGGGAGCAAACTTGGGGAAGGTGCCTGGTAGTGGGAGTGGAGCAGGGAAAGGAGAAGGAGTCAGGTGGGTCTCAGAGTGAGGTTAAACCACCAGTGCCTGGATGTGTCAAAAATCTTTAAGAACAAGGAAAATTGCAGTGACTGTCTCAGCAAGGGAGCTAAGACCAAAACACAGGAGTCTAACTGGTTGGTATCTTCAGATAAGTGAAGTTATCTACACAAAAGGGTTGTATTTTTTTAAAAATCAATCTTGTCTCTTTTGGTAGCTTACCTACCGCTATTCCTTTGCTTATCTCTATTGCAGACAGTATTGCCCACAGGCCACAATCACGGATCAAAAATGCCATTATGCCAGCTGCTGTACACACACATAATGAAAAGATGGTCCCTACCCTGGAGACTTATTGGATGAAATGCATCAAGTGGGTGCAACAAACAGGCCCCAGGAGCACAAAGAAACAAGGAAATGATAGCACAGCACTTAACAACTGCTTTGCCATTTGTCCAAGAGGTGTAAGGAGGCCGTCACCAGCACTGGAACTAGTTTATTTGGGGGGAGGGGGTGTCCTGCACTTTTTAAAGAGGATTCTGGCTAGCAGTCATCACAGAGGTCAGCTGTTAGTGCAGAGAGGACACACCACACAGTGACCCTGTTTCTCTAGGTTGTGGTCATAGAATCATAGAATACTAGGACTGGAAGGGACCTCGAGAGGCCATCAAGTCCAACCCTCTGCCCTCATGGCAGGACCAAGTACTGTCTAGACCATCCCTGATAGACATTTATCTAACCTGTTCCTAAATATCTCCAGAGATGAAGATTCCACAACCTCCCTAGGCAATTTATTCCTGTGTTTGACCACCCTGACAGTTAGGGACTTTTTCCTAATGTCCAACCTAAACCTCCCTTGCTGCAGTTTAAGTGATGGACCTTGAAACACTGTTCATTTCACTGTTCAATCACTGTGAGTAGGCCTCAATTAGCAGAAGTCCGAGGGTGTGTCTACACAGCAAACTCATTTTGGAATAACAGCCACTATTCCAAAATAACTTCGCGAGCATCTACTCAGCGGAACTGCTATTTTGAAATAATTTTGAAATAGTGGATGGCTTTTTTTCAGTTCTATAAAACTCATTCAGTGAGCAATAGTGCTTAGTCCAAAACAGATATTTCGGGAAAGGGGGTGTATAGACAGGGAATAGGGGCTAGTTCAAAATAGGGGGCCTCCAGCCCCATCTAGGGTGCCCTGCTGGCCAATCAGTGTTGGGGTTCTATTTTGAAATAGCTGAGCGCTATTTCAATATGCATTTTGGTTGTGTCTACACTTGCTCCCTCCTTTCGGAAGGGGCATGGTAATGAGGGATTTCAGCAGATGCTAATCAGGCACTGCATATTCATGGCAGTGCCTCATTAGCATAATGGTTGCCATGCATGATTCGAGAGTGTCGCTTTTGGAATGCATGCCACCCGTATAGACAGAGGCATTTTGAAAGGGCCTCCTACTTCGAAAGCCCCTTCTTCCTATTTGGTTTTGGTACAGGACTTAATTCTGGCCTCGGCTTTCCACATGCTTCCATTCAAGCCTGTTGCAAGGCACCATCCCACAGAGTTCTCCTTGCCTAGGCCTCCCCACCTAAGCCTTACAATTGCTCTTGGGGTCTACCCTCCAGCATCAGTCCTCTTGTTTCAAGGTCACTGCCCCAGACCAGGCTAATTTTTACTCTTGTTCCTAGGGGCCTCTACACAGGCTTTCCTTAAAATCAGCTACGATTATTCCCCATTCTTAAAATCCCCATCTCATGCTGGTCATTTCTGAATCTTGGATAGGAGGGGAGGATAGAAAATGGATGATAGTCAAGTCACATTATAAAACTCATTATTTGAAGCTGATAACTTATTTCTATATGATTAATTGGCATCTTTACACCTGCTGTTCTTTCTCTGCGAGAGAGTTTCTCAAATAATATTTATTCCTATTTATTCAACAGCTTTCTTAAAATCTCTCCCTCCATTTTTAAGCTCAGTTGAAGAATATTGTGGTGGGGGGAGGTGCTAGGATCAAACATTACTTTGCTAATGCTGCTGATTTAGAAGTGAAATATGCGAGGTAATTCACATCAGATGGAAATTATGTGCGTTTACATTTTTAAACTAAAAGTAGAATTGTAGCTAGTCTTTTCCTGGTTGCTTTTTTTTCTGATAGACTCTCCAGTCTCCCATGGACAGAACTCCTTTTCTTAGATTAAATGAAATGTACAGAAGCAATTGGTTACTTTAAATTCTTTGAAGTCCCAGATACTGTTTCCTTATCTACATCAGATAAACACATGCGTAAGGTCGGTCCCTAATTTGGAAAGAAATACTGGACAAAATTCTATACATGAGACTGAATTTATTCAAAGAAAAACAATTACAGCAATCAAGGTTTGTCATTTTGTTCTCTCTTTGCCTAACAGACTGTTCCTTTGAAGATGCCATGACCAAAAGGATCTAGATACACCTGTTATTTTTACAAAGGTGCCTCTCTCTTGAAACAGACCTGAGTGAAATTTCCAGACAGTGTCTGAAGTAACTTTATTCCATGCTCCCATGAGTTATAAAAACAAAAAGCTTTGAGACCAAGAGAGCAACTTGCTGAACCATCCAAACATGCCTTTGCTAATGGGCCCACTTTATTGCTTTCAGCAAAGGAATGCAATTACATTCCTTAATCCACCTGCAAATCGATGACAATTTGAACTCACTTTCAGCAACAAGATGTGTGTGCATGAATTGTATTACCTGACAAGTCAGCCACCCGTACATGATTGATCAGCTTCCTTACCCATGTGTATAACAATCACAATAATATGACAAATTCTTTGTCATGCTTCAAGTTTTGCTAGAGACTAACACAAAACAGGAAAAGGATGCCACATGCTGGAAAAGGCAGCGTTCACAGAGCCAACAGAAAGGATCCCTAGCAGTCAAAATCCAGCAGACAAAACTTTCTGAAACATCTTTGCTGGCATCTAATACACATAGGAACAGTTTAAGAAAAACTTTCTTTTATTCCTTCAGATTAAACTATTGGTTGGCATATGTGACTGCAAACGAGCTGTGTTTTGTAGCTGTTCAATATGTTGCAAGTAAACTATAAAAACTAAACTCCCTGTGCTTCCAGCTACTCTTCTGCAAAGGTGGAAGTTCAATGTGTAAGATGGTGCTCAGAGTGTAGGGGTTTTAACTGGGTCACTGGGTTGGATTAGTAATTGTTAATAGTATTAATTACAGTAGCACTTAGGGCTAGATTTATAAAAGGCCTCTGAAATTTCCACTGGATACCAAGCTGCATTTTTGGCATCTCCCTGCCTTTGAAAATCTAGGTGCTAGATGCCCAATCCCAGAATAACCCCTCTGCTGCGTTAGGTGCTGTACTCACACATAGTAAGAATTTATACCATCTAGACAGTTTAGAAACAAAAAGAGAGATTAAATGACTTGTAGTAGGGCAAAGTCTGTGGCAGAGTCCAGATATCCTGAATCTCATTTACTTCCTTAATCACAAGACCAGTTTTGCTTATTAATTTTTAATGTTTATTAAGGTCTGGGATTTTGTTTTCTTTTTTAGCAATGGACACTTTGTAAATTCTTCACTTACTTTAATCCTTGTCTTAATAATGGAACAATTGAAAGAGATTTTATTGTTGGAGCAGCTTAAGCTAAATTCCTTCCTCTCCCCAGATCACCATACAATTAGGACAGACTCAGATCACCACTATGGAGCCAGCATTGAGAACAAGGTCTTGGGACTATCAATCACAACCCTAACGTCTACTTGATAATTGATGCTCAACGTTGAGTGCATCAGTTGGGGTCATTTTCACTGCATGACAATGACTTAAACAGCAAATTAGGGCTCCAATCCAGTAAATGTTTACTCACATGGGTAATTCTGTGCTGTTCTAGCAGTTAACTCAAAGGGATTACATATGTGAGCAAAATGATGCATATGCTTGTGTGTTTACAGATCAAGGTCCGTGCTTGTATCCATGTGGGCCAAGATACAACTTTCTGAGATGCAGCTAATGTTTTTAAGTCTCCATAGCCATGCAACATTCATTGAGATATCTCAAATTTGAGTATAAAATTTACCACTTACTGTTCGCAGAAGCAAATAGTAAAGCATGATGCAAAGACATGGAGAATCGAGCCAGCGTCTTTTACAGTTTTCAGTTCAAGGGAAGCTTCATAAATTCTTGGCCTACAATTGCAAGAGTAGAAATATATCTCTGCATGCACTGAATCAGCTCTCCCTCTGAAACTGCAAACTGAAATCCTTCCACAGGGTCAATTCATCCAGGGCGTGCTGCTTTCCTGTCTTCTACCTCAAGCTAAACTGCATTGGCTTTGTGGGAGGCGTGTAGTTTCCAAATGAATGTTGAACATATTATTTCCTTAGGCAAATTATTATTTAGGTCAGGGCCACTTTGCAGTGGGTTGATCCATTGTAGCACACTAATAACACTGCAAAGCCATGCTGAAGAAACTTGAAAGGGCTTTTAGCTTTATGCTATGTGTTGCACTATATATTGCCAGAGGTTATAGTGACACCTCACCAATCCAGGCTCATTCTGATCATGACTCAAAGCCCCTTTAAAGTTAATGGGATTCCTCCCATGGACTCAGGACAAAGCCCTTTTACCCAATCCTGCACCCATTCAGGGCAATGGCAGCTATCCGTTGATTACAGTGGGATCAGGCCTTTTATTTGCCTGGACCTGGATCAGGATCTGCCTGACTTCTCTTTCCCTTTACATCACAGTTTTATGCACAACACCATCTTTACCTTGTTACTTTCTAGCCATGTGTAAAATATTTGCAAACACCATCCTGCTTGGTTTTTCATTTGCTTAACAAGCACTTCACTACATGGGGCCCATGTAATAGTAATTGGTGATGTCTTTTCCCTTAGCATTACGGACCTGATTTAAAAAAAATACCAGCCAGCTCCTTTCTATGTTTTAATTCCTTGATGTGGCCAAGCTTAAAGTATTGACATTTTGCTAACTTTCAATAGCTACTGGTTGAAACACAATGGTGTTTTGGTTTCTGGTTTAATTCACACCAGTATGTAGATCAGAGCAGTGTAGTTTCCAATGGACGTGGACATTTTAGAGGAAGCTACTTACTAATTCCAGGAGTAATCAGAGCTGGATGTGGGAGGGCCTCTCCAAGTTCCTGGTCTAGCTAAATGAACATGATTTCTGCAGATGATTATGATGCACGTTACCTGGAAATGTTTCTGAAGGCCGCTTCTGCTGGGGCGTCTAGGAGAAATCCCATCTAAAGTTATGAGCTTGAAGAATCAGACTGCCTGGTGACCAAAAGCAAACATCTTTTTAATCGCTTAGTATAAGAATACCTCACACAGATGGTAAGCTCAAAGGAGCAGGGATGGTCTTTTCATTATGTGTGTGAGCAGCACCAAGCACTGTTCTTTGGGCTCTTTCTTTAGGTGCTACCTCAATAGATTTCATACTAAATAATATTATAGGACTACAGGTTCAAAAGAGCCAAGGGGAATGTACTTGACATAGACTGGTACCCAAATACCCCAAAGCACCCAAGGAAGCTGGATTTACATTCACATGCACAGAATATGTTTGTACAACTGCAACCTACATGCCACCATTGGGAGGGAAAATGAGTGTGTGGCTTGCAAAGCTCCCCCTAAGCTGCACTCCTGCACAGCTTCTCATTAAGCCCTGCTCAGGGGCTCAGGGCTGCAGCGGGGAGAGACCTCTCCCCAAGCCCTGAAGCTGCTGTGGCCAGTGGAAAGAGGCTCTTCCTCATTGTGCCCAGCAGGAAGCCACCCAGGTACTCCTGTGATCTAAACCCCTCAATCCCCAACAGCTCTGATCACACTTCTGTACCCCAAAACTCTCCTCTCCAGCCCCACCCCAAAGCCCACACCCCCAGCACAGAGCCTGTACCCCCTGAATTGAACTGAGCCGCTCCCCAAGCCTGGACCCTGCACCCCAAACCCTTATGCCCAATTCCACTCAAGAGTTACACACTCATCCAGAGCCTTGCACCCCAGCCCTCTGTCTCAGCCCTGAGCTCCTCAACCCCAGCCACAACCTGGAGCCCACACCACCAGCCAGAGCCCTCACACTCTTGCACCCCAACCTCACTCTGCCCCAGGCCTGAGCCCCTTCCCACACTCTGAACCCCTTGGCTCCTTCCCTGCCACATGTGTTTTGTTATGTGCATTAACATCAAGGTGATATATATAACACATCCCCTCCACATTGCTGTATATATGAATTTTTTTTCTGCTCCAGCTCAGGAGCAGGGAAAAATTATAGGGAACATTGGTGGGGTGCATACAAAAATGGGTGTGTGAAAAAAAAAATCCTATTTCCAACTGAAATTTCGGGCCAAAGGGTCAAATGCAAGCAAAATCTAATATGGACTTCAGTACTAACATTCCCATAGAAGAAGAGTCTTAGGGGGCCCATTGCATCATTTATCTTGTACTGGTGATCGCAGTTTCACAAATGTTATCTGCATCAGAACAAGCGATTACTTGGCCTTGCTGAGCTTAGACAGAAAATTAAGTGTCGTATGTTAACCGGTAAAAGTGAAGAAGTACAACTTAGCTGCTCTACTTTCTCTACTAAACATTTCCCAGAGCATAATATTTTTTCCTTAATAATTTGATAGGTCAATAGAACAGTAAATGCTAAACACTGAAGACTAGAGAAATTTATGCTTCATATAGAATACAGCTAAGCATCTGTGAAGCAAGTTAATTATACTGTTTTGTCACACTGAAGTCCGGAGCATCTGTCAGAATCTGAAAGTATAATACAGCTCACACCCCTCTGATTAGCACTAAAGAGAAGGTGACGTGAGCATAACCAATATACTTTTTAGAAGGGCCCCAACACAAAATACTAAGGTTAACATTTTCAAAACTGCTTCAGTGATTTTAGGAGCCTGAGATTTAAGCCTCTAATTGACTAAGGTGAAAATTTCACCCATGCCAAAGTTATCTGAAGTGTAAGAAAGCTTTAAGCCAGAGCAAAGCTCTCTGTTTCCACCCCCACCACCCCATTCCACCACTTTTTGCTGGACTGGTTATTATGTATTTCTCCCAACCAACACAGAAGAAGGAAAAGGTTGTTTAAAATCTTGGTACAAAATATATCAGAGTGAAGGGATGCAAAATTTGGCCATCATCCTATAGAGAGATTAGATTAACTCTCTTTATGGCACTCCTTAGAGTTATCATTAATGGTTTCTATGAGTTTTCAGAGCTGTGCTGCTGTCATCTGACTCTTATATATACACTCACAGTTTCATGTATCCAAGGGTCGATGGCCAAATTATACCACACTTCTATTCTGATATATATTTATGCTGCTGCTGCCTACCACTAGGTGGACAAAGTCAGCTACATGCCACTCAAAAATCACACGCAAGCAAATCCTTATGGCAAGCGAATCCATAGCTGCCCCACATTGTGTCATTGTGTTCTCAGATTCCGCTGTCATTATGTCTCCATCCATCGTCTCCTACTTAGGCCTTGTCTACACTACCCAAGTAAGGCAACCTACATTATGCTGCTTCTCCACATAGCTAGCATCAGTGTGGCTTAGATCAATTTATAGTGGTGTGTAGCAGGGTGAGCCTACCACTGTGGCACCTCCTACTGGTCATGCTGGGAATTGGCCAGTCCATCAAGTGCAAAACATTCTGGTTGGTATCTGACCCCTCAACGCTCAGCTCTCCTGTCTCCAGACTCCAACTCTGAACCAATGTTGCTCCCTTGGCCCACAGCATCTGCTTCAGGACACTGCCTCTGACAACACCCGCTACTCCACTCTCGTGCCTTCCAAGGGTATCAGTCATCCTCAGTCCATACACCCAACTTAGAAGCCCACTGCAGCCCCAAAGTCTAGTTCCTTGCCTCAGAAGCAAGCTGCAGTCTGTAACAGCCATGCTCCAGTGTGGCAAGGTACAGTACAAGGGTGAAGGGGGCACCCAGGCCCACCTACTATTCTAGGTCCTGACCCAGGGACTCTTTGGTGGCAGTCATCTCCTGCCCGCCTGACTGCTCACGCTCCCACTTCCAGGTGACCCTTGCACCTTCTTGATCCTTATATCTAGGCCCACAGATGGGCCGATACTAGCCTGGAGCTTCTCTCCAGCTCCCCTGAGCCTGCCCAGCATGGCTCTGTCCAAGGTGCTGCTGGTTTCCTCCCCTGCTGGGACCCAGTTCCTTCTCCATTGCTAGTCAGGGTGGGTGCATCTACACTTGCATTCCTCTTTCGAAAGAGGTATGCAAATGAGGTGTAAATTTGCGTATTTGGCATCTCGTTTGCATATTCTAATTTCAAAAGAGCTTCTTTCAAAAGAAGAAAGCCAGTGTAGATACTGCTCTTTTGAAAGTAAATCCATCTTGAAAAGAATCCTTCTTCCCTTTATTTAATGGAAGCAGTATTTTTTGAAGAGGGGGGTTACTTTCAAAAGAGCAGTGTCTGCACTGGCTTTCTTCTTTTGAAAGAAATGCTTTTGAAATTAGAATATGCAAATGAGTTGTTATATATGCAAATTTACACCTCATTTGCATTTTCGATTTGCCTCATTTGTGTATCACTTTCAAAAGAGGAATTCAAGCGTAGACACACCCGGTGAGAATGAGTGCTCCTCAGCTCTGCAGCCTTTTGTAGGGCCAAGCCTGGCTGACTGCTTGCCCTGATTGGCCCAGTTTTCCCAGGCTTCTTCTGGCCTGCTCTTAACCCTCTACTTGCTGGAGTGGGCTACAGCACCACTACACAATGGCCGTGTCTACACGTGCCCCAAACTTCAAAATGGCCACGCAAATGGCCATTTTGAAGTTTACTAATGAAGTGCTGAAATGCATATTCAGCGCTTCATTAGCATGTGGGCGTCAGCGGCCCTTCGAAATTGACGCGGCTCGCCGCCATGCATTTCGTCCAGACGGGGCTCCTTTTCGAAAGGACGCTGCCTACTTCGAAGTCCCCTTATTCCCATGAGCTGATGGGAATAAGGGGACTTCGAAGTAGCCGGGGTCCTTTCGAAAAGGAGCCCCATCTGGACAAGACGTGCAGCGGCAAGCCGTGTCAATTTCGAAGTGCTGCGGCCGCCCGCATGCTAATGAAGCACTGAATATGCATTTCAGTGCTTCATTAGTAAACTTCAAAATGGCCATTTGCGTGGCCATTTCAAAGTTTGGGGCAAGTGTAGACGTAGCCAATGTCTATGATGTATGTTACTGCTTCAGTGGCAGACGCTTTCCCATTCATTTACTTTATGCCTCTCATGCTTGGAGAACAGTGGAGTTGAGTGGAGAGAACTCTGAGGTCAACTTAGACAGCCTTCTCAAGAAATATTAAATAATCCCTGCTGCATTGATCACAGAAGCATCAATCACAATTAAGTGTAGATGGGGCCTTAGATTATAATCCCTTTAGGGCAGAGACCATCGTTTTGTTCTGTGTCTGTGCTGCACCCAGCCCTATGACTAGTGCTCCTACGTGCTACAATAATACAATTAATGAAGAAATATCAACAAATACAACTTGTACCTCAAAACCTGATTTATTGCATTTTGGGTACAGTGGGACTTTAAGATTATGTAAAACCCTTCTACAAAATCTACATTTTTCTTAAGGATTATGAAGGAAACAAAAATTAAAAAGAGTGGGTGGGGAGAGGAACCAAACCCCATTTTCATGCCTCTCCCCACCTTTAATCCCCAACCCCTTCATACTCTATACAGAGAGCAAACAAGCTATTGAATAATTCAAAAATTTCATCCGTAATACCAAATAGTATCAGATAGGTTTCTCTCCATACTCTGCCTAAATGATTACATTGGATTAAAAGAATTAAAGTAAACTTTAGTCTCCTCTTACATACTAGGGTACAAATCAGGAGTAACTCCATGGACATCACACCACTGATGGTGAGATCAGAATAAGGCCGCATGTCTGTACATATAGATTACAACTAGCATCGTTTCTAAATAGCCAAGCCTACTTCTGATTACATCCACCTCTTGCAAAAAACTATACCTGGAGTAATTTCCAGGAAGCTTCCCTGAGATGCAGTAATTTGTAAATAGATAGTGAGTAGATTTTGTTTTTAGCCTTGGTGTTTCAAAAATAAAATAATCAGGAAGATGAATCTGGAACACTAGCTAAAACCACCTTAATGTTGTAGGAAAAGAAGGATGCAGGTACGTGTGATTTATTATAGTCTATAGAGTTGACCCAATTTCCATGGAAGCCAAGGGAACTTGTTCAAACATGGTTTTAGTAGGATTTACACAAATTTAATAGGATTCAGACAAAATTTACATCCAAACTGAGTTACAACCATGTGAGAAGCTGTTTTAAAATTCTTGTCCATATTAGACTTTTTCCCACTTAAAAGTCCACATTATTATTCCCACAGGTGCAGCTCAAGTGGTTCTGGCAATAGGTGGAGTTCGTTTCATAGACAGGCTGTTAGCAGCTGTCATTTTAGCTACTGTGTTATCTAACCAGTTCAGAACAGGATTGGATAACTCAATAGTTAAAACTCCTAGACTGGTCTACTATAGCACTTCTGTGTGCACTACTGCTGGTGGACTTGTGGGGTGGGGGTATAGGCTACTGTAAGGCCGAATTGGCAATATTGTTATTTAAAGATGTTCCTGTCAAAAATGATCAGGGAAATCATGTACTACCTGCCTACAATGATGTAAGAAAATGATTGCCATGCATAAGTCTTGCAGAACACAGTGGGGGGCACTTTTAGCTGAAACTACAGCGTGGGTGCCTTTTCATTAACATCATAATTAGTGCACTCACATACCATAGTAATTGACATAATAAATATGTCAAATAAACACAAATGAAACAAACTTTCTTTTGTTTCTAGAATTCTACAGTTTTGCTCCCATTTTGAAAGTATGCTGTTACAGGTTGAACTTCTCTAATCCATAACTCTCTCATCTGGCAACATCTGTAATCCAGTATCATTTTAGTTTGTCAGATGACCACTTTTCATGGGTGTGACCAAGTTTCCTGTGGTCCCATGAAGTTTCTTTACAGCCAGCAGTCCAGGCTGTCAGTGGCTTTTGCTGTTATTTAGCTCTAGTTTACCCCTAAATGGCTATGTCTACACGTGCCCCAAACTTCGAAATGGCCATGCAAATGGCCATTTCGAAGTTTACTAATGAAGCGCTGAAATGCATATTCAGCACTTCATTAGCATGCGAGCGGCCATGGCATTTCGAAATTGATGCGCCTCGCTGCCACGCGTCTCGTCCAGACGGGGCTCCTTTTCGAAAGGATGCCGCCTACTTCTAAGTCCCCTTACTCCCATGCGCTCATGGGAATAAGGGGACTTCGAAGTAGGCGGGATCCTTTTGAAAAGGAGCCCTGTCTGGATGAGACGCATGGCGGCGAGGTGCGTCAGTTTCAAAGTGCCGTGGCCGCTCGCATGCTAATGAAGCACTGAATATGCATTTCAGTGCTTCATTAGTAAACTTCGAAATGGCCATTTGCGTGGCCATTTCAAAGTTTGGGGCACGTGTAGACACAGCCAATGTCTTCTAAGAGCCCAGTAAGCAGTGGGAGTGCTGGTAATGTGCTAGACAATATTGACCTCCCAGGGTCCAGCAAATTCTCTCATCTGGCACTAGTCAGGTCCCAAGAGTGCCAGACTAGAGAGGTTCAACCCATGGCATATTCCTTAACAGAATTTTTCCATGCAATTCAATAGATCTCTTATGCCAGGTATCTGAAGCTTGTGTGTTTCAATTACAACAGCAGATTTCTGTGACTCGGGAGCGGGAAAGGATGGAAAGGTCTGTAGGATAAATTTTTGATTACTGAAGGGCAATTCACTGTGCTTCTTTCATCATAAAAAACACACCACAATGGATCAGATTATCTAGCTGGAAGCGATGAAAGCTTAATTGAAACCAAAAATCTAAAAGCAGGATGAATACTTATTACAGGAAATTGTTAGACTAACTGATTCCCATTAGTGACATGTTTTGCTCACTGACTTTGTTATCTCACTACTAAAAAGTGTTCATTGTAAATCACTACCCATAACGTACACATTCATCATAGGAATGTAGTTACTGTAAACAGAATGCTGATTAGATGAAGTTAATCTAATTTTGATGGGCCAAATGCTGAAATCCTTAGTTATGCTTTACTTAGTCAAAACTCCTCAAGAACTCAACATTTTGGTACAAATTTTGTTTAGAAATAAGGTCTTCTCTATACTTATTAGAAGGTCAGCACTCCAGAGTTTGATCTTCCAAGGTTTGATTTAGCAGGTCTAGTAGAGGCCCACTAAATCAAATGCTGAGGGTGCCCCCGTTGACCTCTGGCACTCCTTACAGTCACAAGGAGTAAGTGAAGTCAGTGGGAGAGTTTTTCCCATAAACCACCCACTGTGAAGATGGCATAGAAAATTGAGGTAGGGTATATCAGCTCCAGCTATGCAATTCACATGGCTGGAATTGTGGATCTTATATGGATTTTCCCTTCTAATCTAGACCTCACATAAAAAGGGTGGGTCTAAAGCATTTTGAAAATAGACACTCAAAATAATGAGTATCTGTGAAAGTTAACACACAGCTCAATTTATGAAATGGGAATCATGAGCACAATATTTTTATACGTAATACAGTCCAGTGGTTTCCTTGGTTTGCTCACAGTAACTTGTGCTCCAGTATCTATTTCTTGTATCCATGTGTTATCTCCTGCCATTTTTATGTGGATTATAGGCCAATTGTAATAGGGACCATCTTTGTTGTATGGGGACATACAGCAGCAGACACAACTGGGTGCAGCTGCCTGACTGGAGGAATCTCAGTGCTAATATGATACATATAAATGCTATCAAAACAGATAAATACTTTATATTTACATGTATTCCTACAATCTTCATTATCATTCCAAGGTTGGTGCCCCCCCTTAGCTAAAAGTTGTAACCAGTTTCCATTACAAATACTTACTTTTGTACCTCAACAACTTTGCTTTGGAAAACTGAATTACCTAAAAATTGGTAGATTTACTCTGAACAATAAGGAAAAGCCCATGGCACATGGTTCCGAGGGGAGAAAAAAAGAGATATCTGATTCTGAGTTCTGGATCATCACAAATTTCCTGATATGAATTTTTTGGTTTTTTCATCCATTTGTGTGCCTACCTCTAGCCCAAACTGGCTTCTAACCATTCATATTTTCCACACCGTTAAATTTCCTTGAAAACTTGTTCATTAGTTATTGTAGAAGGAAGTAGGTTGTAAATGGGCAACAGTTTTTAGAATTTTTGTTGTGTAGAGTTGGGATTCAGTTCTTTCCTCATTCATTTCAGAGGAAAATAAGAGTCTAGTCATTTTCCCGCTCACATCAGCTGGATTTTTTTTTTTTGCCTTTCATTGCAAGGGGAACATGACTGAGCACTTAGAATATGTTTTTCTCTGTGTAGCAACAGCTGGAGAATCATCCTATAATATCACACATATGTATGTGGGCTGGATGGAAAAAGCCCATGGAAAATTTTGATCTTTCATTAGAAATTCAACTCATTGACAACTTCATCTGGAAAGCAAAGTATTTCAGCTTCTGGGTGTTTGGTGTTTTTTTTTTCTTTTAGAAAAATGTCTAAATTTTCTGCAGAAAGTAGATATTTTGCAAAAAGGGGCATGTAGCCAGAACTCCAATGTTTGATTAAAAATTATTTAACAGGAAATTTTTGACCAGCCCTAACAGAGGTACTCTATGACTCATTCAAATCCTCTACTTCAGCTGTGCATGATTTTGAAATACAAACATGTATGAAAAGGTAGTTTGCTTGTTAACATAAACATACAACTCATCTGCTATTACCTATCTGAAGCTATTGGATTGCCATTAATAATTTACTGTTCAGCTCATAAATAAGTATTGTTTCCTTTGCTCTGAATATGCAATCATTCAGGGGAACAATGATTGCAGGTTTTCCAAACTTCCACTGAGTGAATTACTCCTCTTGCCCTTCATGACTGCTCCCCCGTTTTCTTTGCAGATCAATCATCTCCTCTCATTTCTGCTGCCATGGGAATGGGACAACACTGGCTTTTCTCATTTGCAGGAGCTCAGCTGCAATCAACAGTGCTCATATAACAGCTCCTTAGCTTCTTCCACAGATGATGCAGCCATTTGTTCTAGATCTTGTTTGTCGGATTCCTGTCAGCACGATGGTACACTTGAAGAATCCTATGAAAAGTACCCACTAGGGAGTTAAATGTCATTGTGCACCAACACAAATAGAGGAGGTGGACAAACACAAACTAAGAGCTAGGAAAAGTCCTCCTCTTAACAATCATGCTCATGCTCCCATCACACTTGCTCTCACATTTCTAAATATGCACAGGGAAAAGAACAGGAGAATGGGAGCAGAGAATGGTTAGATCTAACATGGGATTATTGAGCATAATCATTCTCATGCTAATGAGACAATAATCTGTGAGTCCTTCCCTCTTACACTTGCCTCTTGATAACAGACAAGAATAGTTTAGCCCCCCCGCCTTATGCCGTGCAGGATGAAACCTTTCATCCAGGAACCATGAGCTTGGTTCTTATATCAGTTATGACTGAAAAGCATAGAACGCTAGAACTGGAAGTCAAGTATCGGAGGGGTAGCCGTGTTAGTCTGGATCTGTAACAGCAACGAAGGGTCCTGTGGTACCACAGGTACCACAGGACCCTTCGTTGCTGTTATAGAACTAGAAGGGATCTCAAGAGGTCATTGAGTCCACTTCCCTGCCCTCTTGGCAGGAGCAAACACCATCTAGACCATCCCCAATAGGTATCTATTTTCTTTTAAGGTTCTTATAGAGATGCTTACTCACAAGATGCCACTAAAGTATTAGTGCTGCCATCCCATTACACAGAAGAAAGTGGACGTTGTTTTCATGCCTCGTGCTGTTGGACTGCCAGTGATGAGAGTAAGGACCATCTCTTGCTATCTGTATGCACAGTCCCTGTGGCCCTGATCTCTAATAACAGTAACAGGTATGGAAAATGGCTCAGTAGTTTTCCATTTTAAAAGTCTCTTTGGTTTCATAGGGAAGAAAAATACCAATGGGGTAGTAGTAGTAGGCATCCTTCAGTCTGCATAGACTATGGATCACGCCCTTTAAAGTTTCAATTGAGGACTTCATTTACAGCGTCTGTTGTGACTATAAAGACCCACATGAGAGTGACAGTCCTTGCTGCATCTCTTGCAGATGTAGTGGGTGTCTGGCAAGTCCTTATTGTGCTTTCTGTGCACTCGCTTCTCCTCTGCTAGCTGTCTGATCTTCAACTCGCCATTCTGAAGGCCCTTGTGTAACCCCTGCCTCCATCTGCTGTGGTCGTCTGCTAGATCTTCCCAGTTGTCCAGCTCAATGTCTACCTCTCTGGGGTAGGTGAGACACCATTTAGAAAATACCACTTCGTGTGGCACCAACCTGAAGATATGGGAGGAAATAGATCAGGATCTACCGATGCAGCTGTACAGTACATAAAATCTTCAGCCACTGATGAACTTCAAGACCTAAAACATCCATAGCAGTATTCTTCCCTCAGACACTGAGAATTAGTTGCTAATAGTTTCCTGGTCTCTGCTAAGCCAGCAGTTGTTTGATCACATGAAAAGGTCAGTATACATAGTTGTATTTACTTTATTATGAAATGTGTCTGTAATCACAGTGAGTCGTGTGATAGTTTTGTCTATAGTTATAAATACCCGGCTCCAGATTGTTGTGCTTGGAGTGATAGCATTAGACAGGACACTGGAGCTCACCCTAAATATACAAGAAGGGGTAGGAAAGGTCTGGTTTATTTCAAAATTCCACCCCCACAATGCCACCCTGCAGAACAAAAGAGCAGTAACTGACTCCAACTGTAGAACAGCATTTGCATGGCTGACTAGAGAAGGTCACATATATCAATAAAGAAATGGGCTCTTTAGGACAGGGGAGTTGTCAGCCTTCAGTGTCCAAAAATAAAAAATCAGCCCTAGCTAAAAATGAAATTGCCTTAAGTTCATGAGATTCTTCTTAAAAATCATGAATGCGGGGGTCTCTCTCTCTTTGCACGCAGATTTCAGAACCATGGAAGTGCATTTGCTTTATATTTTTAAGCTGCAACCATGAGAAACCTAGAAACCTCTTTTTTCTGAGATTCTCATGTAATCTCTTGATTCCAGCAGATGGGGCTTTAAAAAACACTCAATTTGTGTGACCCAGGATAAAACCACCAGATCTGGTAACAATAAGTATGTCAAACATCTGGCCGTCCTGTCTGCCTCCTGCATTGGCCCTCTGTTGTCTCCGTAGATGTACCGTTCAATCTTCCCTCTGTCAAACTACAGTCCAGAACTCTCTGGTCCGGATATCCACTTATCATGAGTGTGGCCAAGTTTCACGTGGTCCCATAAAGTTTGTTTACAACCACTAGTCCTGGTTCTCAGTGTTCTGTGATGTTATTTAGCTCTTAGTTACCCCTACTTGTCTTCTAAGAGCCCAGCAAAGGCAGTAGAAATATTGATAATTCTGCTAGACAATATTGACCTCCTGTGGATCAGCAAATTCTCTGGTTTGACACTGGTAAGGTCCTGAGGGTGCCAGAAGAGAGAGGTTCAACCTGTACCTTACTGCTTTGTAATATGGAGATAGGGGAAGATACACATCTGTATAATATTGCTGTACATAGCTGCCTCTTCTGTGTTCAATCTTTTGTCCATGGGGAAAAAGTAGGCTCATGGTTGCACTAATCTTTGAAGTTCACAGCTGAATGGAACATGTGCTGAAATATAGCATCATTAGAGCATTTATACCATAAGTGAAGGGTATTAGCTATTGAAAGGAAGTCTGTTTCAATGTTTATTTCCACTTTTGGTAATGTTCAGAAAAAATTAACATATGAAAACACCAGATGTGGCTACCAGCTATCATCAAGAAAATGGCATTGTGCTTTGATCAAATGTGCCTGTGATTTTGGGAATTCCTGTGCCATCTTTTTCCGCTTAGACCTATTTAGATATTTATGTCTGGGACCCGCATGGTAGAATGATTTACCGAGAACTTGGAAAACACATCTGAGTTTCTCGTTGAGACTTTAGTATGATTGTATTGCTTCTCTTACACAGTTGCAGGGCAGAGCCAAAAGAGCAACATAAATTCTACTTGGTACCCTTCAGTTCATGTTCAAAGTATTTGGCATACATGATCTATGCACAAAGGTGATCTTCTAACAGAGACAAATTATGGCAAGACATCTGAAAGTCATCATTTCTGTGCACATGCATGCATTTTAAAAGAAAACCTACAGGAGGATCAAAAACAAAATTAAAACACATCTGTTTGGGTTTAAACTACATTTTGGGTTTAAACTACATTGTCTATAGAGTTCAATGTGTAACCCCTCCCACTTCTCAGCTGGTTTTTATCTTAAATTCCTCACCACTATCAAATAAGTGTTTTCGTTGGCCAACAATGTTATTTTGAAAACTTGAGCTAGTTAGGAAAAAAGAGATAAGTAAGAAACTATGCTCTATTCATCAAAGGTCTATGCTCTGTGCCTCTCCCCAGCACACAGAGAAAACTAATAGAGAGGCTCCATCAGGTTCTAATGGGAGAAGTGTATCTACTTTATGTCATCATAACATAAATTAGGGTGTCAGTTGTTTTATACAAGTAATTGACTACAACTGACGCTGATAAGGAAAACATGTAAAAGAGAATGAATTGGAAGAGGCACAAGTTATATAGCAAATGAATACAGTGTAATGCAGTGCCCGGGAAAGACAACTGTTTTGAAAGCTGCCATCAATCAGTAAACAGATTTGTTTTGTATAAATGCATGAGATTCACTATATTGCTATAACAGGATGTTGTAGCAATCATTGACTGTATTTATACGTAGCTCACACTAGACTCTGACGACCTAATGCTTTATGTTGTTCAACAAAGGGGATGATAAATGGTAAAGCAAGAGCTCCTCAGTCACAGTGACAGTTCTCTGTATTAGAATGGAGCTTAAGGCAGAAATATGAAATTAAATCAAGGCTAAATGATGTGACAGCTTCGCATCAAGTGATTCTTTTTCATGTTTCCATTTACCTTTATTTACTGTCAAGAGCAACCTTATTACATAATATCAGTTTCAATAATTTCAAATGCCATGGAAGGCTGTGTTCCAACTACCAAAACTTCCTTTTGGTTTCAGTAGAAGTTGGCTCAAGCATGCCCTGAGCTAAGTCCTGTCTCCCTTAACCAGGTCCGCTGACCAAGGTGGTAAAGGTGGCACCTGCCCTGGGGCCTGGTGATTCAACATTGCCTCATGCTCCCAGCCAGCATCACTCCTAGTGTGGCAGCGATGGCAGCCAGAGTCCTGGGCCATTTAAATGGCCTCTGGAGCCTTGTGTGGCATGCTCGGGAGCCCCAGGCACTATGTTCCAGGTGGCACTGAAGGGCTAGCTGAGGATTGCTGGTTCTAACCCTGCCCCCTCCACTAAAGGCCCCACCCCTTCCACTCAAGGATCTGCCCTTTGTGGGAGCAAGGAGAGGCCCCCACAGCTGGTCCAGCGGCCCAACAGTTCTGTCAGCACCCCCACCCTTAACCAATCATGGCCTTCTTTATTAATCTTATCACAACGTGTTAAAAGCCTGCTGCAGCGTCAGTTTACCATTTGACTTTAAGGCGGACTTTGTACATGTTTAAAATTAAGTGAGTGTTTGACTGGCCAGAAGCTTCAGGATCTTGCATGGATGAACCCTAAATGAACAATTTCTGCGTTGGTAAGAAAACATTTGGTTGAATTTTTAAAAAACACACACAAAAATCCTCAACACATAAAAAAGTACATATTTCTTTTATATAAAACAGACATTTGCCACTGTTAATTTGTTCACCTTGTTAATGTCAGTCATAAGACCCACAATTATGTAATGATAATAATTTGTAACCACATTGACTATATTAAGCTTTGAAGCCTGACAAGCTATGCAAGTCGACCAAGAGCTGTACATAGTCATAAACTGGTGAAAGGACATAAAACTGCAAAATCAGGCAGAATGGCAAGAGTTCATTCAGAATTCTGAATAACTACTTATGCAATTTTCAGTATAAAAATAGCTGAAGTGGTAAAGCCAAGTAGCATCTGAATCATAATTAGAAATACATCCTCAACACTGTAAGTCTAGCAGGCCATGTTAATGAGCCAAGAATGATATACAAAGTCTGTTCATCTTAGCTGTGGCCACACATACATCCTCCTTCAAAAGAGCAATCCAAATGAGGGAAACTGGAAATGCAAATAAGGTACTGTTTTATATATCTCTCATATATATATATCTTATATATCAAAAAATTAGGAATAAATGTTCCTTCGAAGATGGGGTTTATTTTTGAAAGAGCCCTGTCTATACTGCTCTTTTTGCTTTTGAAAGAATGTGTGAGATATGTAAATCAGTGCCTCATTTGCATTTCTGATTTCCCTCATTTGCATTCCTCTTTCAAAGGAGGAATGCACGTGTAAGCAGAGCTCTTACGTTTGGGAAAAGAACGGCCAAGCCCTGCATGAAAGCGACGAACACCATTTATTTTGGAGAGAAGGTCACACGTGTACTTCCTAGTAGTTGTGTTAGCTCTGCAATAAAAATGAAGACTAGTTTTAACAAGGGGAATATCGCTGCCCACCAAACTGAAATACGTGCATTAAAATGGACACAGACACAGTGGTGGAATTGTTGTCTTTTTCCTACATTTACGGAACTTCGGGGAAAACTAACAGATTTGCAGTAGAAGTGAAGACATAGGCAGATCCTGCATTGCATGGTGTACTGTGTGAATGGTTTACAAAAACCCTTCTTCACAAAAGCATCCCCTTAGACAGCGCTGGATCTCAAGCGCTTTCCTGAATCAGAGTCGAAGTCCCCCTCAACAAAAATGGCATTATAAACCAGTCTTGTGGCCTATTCACAGCCTCCAAGCTTCAGCCCCTCTCCCCCAGCCACAATGCCTCCCACTGCCAGCTCTTCAGCTCCATTGCACTATCAGGGGCTCCAGCAACAAGCTAAAGGACCAGGGACTCTGGCTGCTGCCACTGTACAAGTAGTGGCAGTGGTGGCCGGGAGTCCTGGTCCATTTTAAATCACTAGGCCCAGGGGCAGCTACCGCCTTGGCCCCCTCCCCACACAAACGCACCCCACCCTCTCGTTTTGGTGGCCCTGATTAAGCATTTTCAAGTCGCATATTATAACGTGTGGCAGAGCCACGTGCATCATCCAGTCTGCAAATGGGAAAAATTCCAGCTGATTTATGTAGTTTAGCAGTAACGCACAGTATAAACTGCCAATTTTACAAATCAATGTACTATTTAATTTTACTTTCAATGACTATTTGAGGACTAAAACCAAAAATGTGCATCCCATGCCTGTCCATGCTAAAAAAGTTCAAAGGTTAGAAAATATTAAAGCATCTGTGTAAACAAGTCCCAGTGGGACTTATGCTCTTAAGTCACTTAGATGCTCCTGATAATTTTACTCAACAGCCCAAAGAATTCCAGCATGGAAAAACAAAAATGTTTATGTAGAGTTGTTTGGGAACAACGATGTGGGAATTTCTATGATATTTCAGAAGTTGAAACATTTTGAGCCATCCTAGACACAAGTGTGGATGAACCAAATATCGCATTTAAATCTCAACAAGTGTTTGTATAGTAAACTCTCTTTTAACCAGTGTACAGTCAACCAGTGCTCTCAAATAACCAGCACTGCCACCAGGCGCTATCCCGGTACCTACGTTTCCTCTTCAGGATCCCTTCCTGCTCCAGACATTGATGTCGCTTCCCCTTCTTAAGGAGGGACTGGTGCTGGGACATGGGCAGGGAGCTGAGACAAAGCTGCTGCTTCCACTGCTCTCCGCCCCTTCCTGAGCCTGGGCTATGGAGGCCCTAGGACTGCTGGGCAGCCATCACTGATTGGGGAGGAAGGGGAAAGCATCTCTCCACCGTGTGCCAGCCTGCCCACTACCCCCATGCAGCAACACGGGCTGGGGCCTGAGACACTGGGGGGAGTATGGCAGGATGGGTGGCCACAGCATGGGGAGCATGGGGAGCCAGCCTTATCCCCCCACCCTTCTCCCTGCACAACAGCATGGGCCTGGCCCTGAGCTGCCGAGCCCTGGCAGGAAGTGTGGAGGGGGCTGAACAGGTGGAGGTAGTGCTCTGGGGACTGGGCTGTCAAGAGCTTCAGGGAGGGGACCACTGGTGTAGTGCATTCCTACTGGCAGAGAACTGGTGGCAAAGGATCCTTCTCTATTATCCATCATATCCTCATATCCGCAACCTCCCAGTCCTGTGGCTGCTGGATAAGAAAGAGTTTACTGTAGAAACTTCTTCCTACAGTTTTTTCAGCTTCGGGGTAAAGGTCACTTCTCGCCAAAGTTTAACATTCCAAAGTAGCGTCTAACATCTGTTCTTTATTCCTGTATTTGTTCTGTATTTCTGAATTGACTAGTTTGTGCAGCTACTTAGTCTGTGAGCATAGGTTTAGACACCACTTTGGAAAGTTTGGCTATCACTAAGGCTAAGGTACAGAATGAATTACTACTGGGCTCACCAAAAAGGCAAAAGTTCAGGCTGGTAATAAAGCTAAATGGAGAAGAATGAGAAAATGAGTTTCCACTTGAGCTGACCAGTTTCTGACACAAAATGGTGACTGAAGCCCCCAAGCCATCATCATTACCTGGGGTGTTCCACACCTTCCACATTGCTGTGGGATGCACCCAAAGCTACTTTCTATCTTTATACTAAATATGAGCTATGTAGCTCGTCTAGAACCCCTAGGCTCTAGGGCAGAGCTTTCATAAGTGCCTAAGTCCCAATCAATGGAAACTAGGTGCCTAAATACCTTTGAGGGTTTGGACCTAAATGACATATGAGCCAAACTCCTACTTTCAACTGTAACTATCAATGACCCTTAGAAGAATAATTATGATATCGACTACAAGAGTGTGACCCCCACAGCACACCTCCGAATTGCATTCCAAGTGCTCCGTGACAATGCTGCTTGCTGTAACGAAAGCACAAGTTAACATAACCTTCTTCAAACACAGAGCAGTTACAGTGCAAAGCTTTGATGTGCTCTGCCATTCACACCCCCGAAGCCCTCACTGCAGTGCAGACAATATAAACGAGCCCTTAGACTCTTACAGGCCTAGGGCTTCTTCAAAAGGGGACTTAGATGATTTTGAAAAATATATCTAGTTTTTCTATTGCAAACATTCAGTCCTGAATCTCCACTGCAGCTGGGATTTTTAAGCATACATACTGCTAGCCTCTTTCTGCCCCTACTAAAATTGTGATACCACTGAAAGGAGAGCCGAAAAACATTTCATCCTACATCATCAGAGTAGAGGGCAAACCTAAGCCTTCATTAGCTCCCAGTCCCTCTTCAATAGTTGTTATCCTCACTCTATAGGTGAAAGCCATGACCAACAGAAAGTGGAAGTGATTTTCCAAAGATCACAGAGGAAGTCAGTGATGGGACTGGGATTAAAACACAAGAAATCCTGGTTTCCTGCCCACACTGATCAGCATACTACCTTGCAGCCGTCAGCTCTGTTCTGAACTGTGGTGTGAGGAGCCTCCAGCTGCCCACAAGTCACATATAGGCAGGAAGTGAGAGGAAGCCAGCAGGAGACTGGTCCATGACTTTATTCAGGACTCAGCAAAAACAAGCACAAGTCACATATAAGGACTAAATTACAGCTCTGAGAGCTAGTGGAATGTGAATGTTGCAGAGGTAGAATATGAATGTAGATGGAAGTATGTGCAGGTTGGGCCAGGCACCCACCGCTATGCCAACTCTGCTCACCACAACCCTGTTGGGTGGTTTATTGCTGCCAGTAGTACTGGCAGGCCACCCATCTATTAAAAATAGGCCCTGAAAAATTTCAAACAATTATTTCCTGGTGTACAGCTGGGAGAAAGATGAGAGGAAGTGCTCCTTGCAACGTCACCAGGCCCTGAGCAACAGCAGAGCATCTATGGCTTGGACTAAAGGCTGGGAAACAAGCCAGCAAAAAATGGGTCAATTCAAAACTAATATCATCACTGCCCACAGTTTGCATGCCTGGAGCCCTCTCCAAGAGGTGAGTTGAGGATAGAGAGTCAGCAATAACAACTTCTTTCAATGTTATTTCAGATTTATTTTTTTTAATTTATACCAAGACAGCCTTAGTAATTTTGAAGATGGACAGACACAAATTGGGGGCGTTTTGAGGTTTCTGACAAATAACAGCACTGAGGCCTCTCCAAGTGATTTGAATTTCAAATTTGTGGAGAAGCTGGATGGAAGCCTTGTGGTTCATAACTGCCAGTCCAGCAAATAGTAAGGCGGTCACTTTTTAACTGCTTTTTGCCCCGTAGAAAAAACAACCTTTCTTTTGCCAAAATCGAGAGTTTTCGTTACAATAAAATCTCTTCCACTCCCCCAGTGCTGTCCATGCTAATCCTCTGCTACAAAAGCCAATGATCTCCAAGAGCAATGCCTTTAGATCTACGCATACACAACCTAGTTCTGAGTGTTTTACACTATTCATGTCGAGAAGGGACAAAACAGAGAGGGACAGGACCAGATTCTCTCCTGCCACTCCATCGTTTTCTGCCACTCAGCTAATGACAAAGGACTAGACACTGACTCTGACTAGCTTAAAGATCCCTCAGCAGCAGAAGTTAGCAGTGGTGTAAAGCCACTACAGCTGGCACTTATAGCCAATCGCAGTACTGGAGAATCCCCTCAGAAGGTGCCATTATCCTTCTCTGCTTCTAAAGTGGTGATCAGACCCTTGGAAACCATTGCCAGGTGGCACAGATTTAACAATAGTAAGCCTCAGCCCCAGTGAGACTCAGACCTCAGTGGTTCAGGATCCAAATTAGTGATCAGCATTACTCAGAAGGTCCCCGGTTGTGTGAATTCAATGTATCATAGTAAGGAGTCTTGCCTCCAGTGCAGCACTGCCTGCTGGTCTTCTTGGGAATTAGCTCTTCTTTCTCCACAGCGTGCCCTCTGCTGACTGGTGTCCCACCCTCTGTTACGTGTCTCCTGGGCTACTTCAGGCTACACACCCCTTCTGGCCAATGGTGCCCTTTCCTTACACTACTGCCTGGGGCAGTACCCCCACAGTCAGTGGTCGTCCCCGCCCAAGGAATCCCAATCCCCTATACCCACTTTGCCTCATTGATCCACTGCCAGTTATCATCGAGCCCCTGTCTCAGGGCAAATTGCAGCCTGAAATGGCCACTCATCATTGGCAAGAGCTCATAGAAGGAGGGAATTTTAGATTGCTCTACAGTTTATTGAGTTAAATCTACATGAATCCCAGTGCCTAGTGAAAGCTATTTGGTTTGAGTCCCAGCTACCTAAGAGATCTACTCTCTAATTGTGTGGTAGCATGGCTATACCAATGAGCTGAGACAGTCCAGCTCAAAGGTCCTTGGTCTAAGTAGAAGTGACCCTCCCTGCCTTGGGGTGACCAAGTCTAGCATTCTTTGAAGCTTTCCTTGAAGGTCAAGCACTTGGAAGATACCTGACAGGAAAATGTATATATGGTAGGTTGGTTCCTATCTTCCACTCCAAGCACGAGACAAGCTTCTTGTACCTGTCTTATCCAATATCAACACAAAGCAGTGTACAGGCTGAAAAAAATCTACCATAACTAACACTCAACTGCACGCACAAGCCTTGCCATGGTGGCAGGAATGAAAGGAAAGGAAAGGGAAAATTATATGTGATGGATGTTAGTCATATATCTTAATGTTCTCCTGGAAGGCACTTGGGCCTCCACTAACACAGAGGTATTTAAGCTCTTAACTTACACTGAAATCACTGGACATTTAAAACCTAGAAACCTGTGTGGACCTTTGCAGACTGAGCCTCAGCTAATACGATGATGTGAACAGCATTAAACACTTACAAAGAATAGGCTAAGCGATGAAGTTTACTCTCCTCCAGGATGTAGCTCTGAGGTAAAAGATGCCACGGAGTTCATAAATATTTATTCTTGGCTATATGAATACCAAAGAATGTGAAAACTTAAACCACACATGATTACAGTGCCTAACACACAACTCTAGTGCTCTAGTGACGCAACTGCATATTATGAAAACTGAAGCTGTAGTTCTGGGATACTTTCACAGCCATTCTTCTGGAGTAGTCACAAATGCTCTGACAGTGATTTTTTAAGAACTATCCACCTGGGGCAATTCAATATGCAAAACCAGCACTTAGATATTCAGCTTTGCTTTAGGGGATTTGTACGAGAAACTTTAGGAAATAAAAGTTCAATACACAACGAAAGTAAACTGGGCAGGTACTACTGTACAAACTGAAGCCTTCAGAGCATACCCAGTGAAAGCTTCCTGTCTGTGTAACAGGTTCATCCACTGTTGGGGTTGCCCTTTGTAGCCACAGCTGGGCATTAGTTTCTTTCAGGTCAAACACCTTCTTCTGGTGGGTGGCCTCACTGTATTCCTGTTTGCTCACTCGGAATCACAGCTGTGGGAGGCTCAGTGTTGTGGTCTCGGTGGCACTAGGGATGACAGTCCTAAACCCCACTCCTTTCACCCTTAGACCCACCTCTTCAGAGCCGGGTCCCCCTCCAACTTTGCCCTGGAGCCCACAGTAGCCGCGTCTACACTAGCCGGTTATTTCGAAATAGCCAGGCCAACTTCGAAATAGCACCCGGCGCGTCTACACATGCCGAGTGCTATTTTGAAGTTGAAATTGATGTAAGGTGCAAGATGTCGAAATTGCTATCCCCATCAGAAGAGGGGAATAGCACCCTACTTCAACGTCCAATGTCGAAGTAAGGCATGTGTAGACGATCCGCATCCCACTAAGTCAAAATAGTGGGGTCCTCCATGGCGACCATCAGCTGAGGGGTTGAGACGCTCTGTCCAGACCCTAAGCTCTATGGTCGCTGCATGCAGCAGCCCCTTAAAGCTCCCCGCCCCCTTATTTCCTGTGGCAGGAAGCTGAGAGCATGTAGGCAGCAGCACAGATACATGCACAGCCTGCACGCCCTCCAGACGCCCTGACCCACCACCCAGCACCCGTGGCAGCCAGCCAGCCCCCCCCCAAGCACACACAGAGCACTCCCCCTAAGGGGACCCAGGGCTCCCAGCCATCCAGCCACGGGGGAAGAGGCGGTGGGGCCGCTCCTGGTCAGATGCCGAGATCTGGGACCTGCTGGGGCTTTGGGGTGAGGAGGAAGTGCTTCAGGTAATGGGGAGCAAGCAGAGGAATGCAGATGCATTCGCTCAGGTGGCTGAGGGCCTGGCTGCCCGGAGTCACCCTGTCCGCACTCCTGACCATGTCAGGAGTAAGATCAAGGAGCTGCGGCAGGGTTACGCCCGGGCCCGGGACACAGCCAGCCGGTCTGAGGCTGTCCCTGCCACTTGCCCCTTTTACTGGGAACTCAGGGAGATCCTGGGTCCCCAGTACACCACCTCTCCCCTGGCCACCCTTGACACCTCAGCCGACGAGCCCCAGTAGGCCCCAGAGCCAGAGTGAGGCCCAGAGGCCAGCCCTGCACCCCAGGGGCCCTCAGAGGAGCCCACCCCTGGGACAGCAGAGGAGAAGGGCTCCAGCAATGGGGGGCTCCTCATTGACCTCCTCTCCCGCAGCTCCAGCAGGGCATCCGCCTGATGGGTATCCCCTGACTGTGGGAGCAGACCGCCAGGTGTGTACCCCAGGTGCACACCCCTGGCTTAAGGGGCAGGGACAAGGGACACGATCAGGGCCCTCCACACACCCAGCTGACCATGGCCCACCATGGCCCAGCCAGACCATGGCCCCAAGGACAGCAATGGCACATCCCTCAGAGCCCGTCAGCACCTGCCCCCCAGGACAACGCTATGCCCCAACCCTGGGGATAGGGGGAGCAGAACCCCAGAAGGGGGTTACCCCTGGGGGGATACCACACCCATCATCATCATCATCATCATCATCATCTCTGGGGGACAGGAGATGGGGGACCAGCAGTGGAGGGGTGGGGGGACATGGGCCACGGGTCAAGGCCCAGACTAACGGCTGTCTTTGCTCTTCCACCCTCTATTCCGCAGCTGCACCATCTGAAGGCCTCGACAACATGGGTGCTGCGTCTGTTGTGCTGGACAGCCCAGCAGGGCCATGGCATCAGGCAGCCCAGCAGCAGAGCAAGGACCAGCCCCAGGACAAGCCCACCACTGCTGGAGCCAGCCGCGGGCGACCGCTGACCCCCAGCTCCTCGCCACCCTCTGACGTCAGGGGCAGGTTTCAGAGCGACGCCTGCAAGTGGAGGAGCGCTGGCTCCACTTGCAGGAGAGAGCACTGGCCTGGTGCCAGGATGCTTGGGGGTCCTTCATGAGGATCTTCAAGCACATTGCCGGGCAGATGGCACCCCCCGCCACTCCGGCCGCTGTCCCTCCCAGCCGCCCTCCACCTGCCCTGGAGCCTGCCGAGCGGGGGACCGTGGGGCTCAGCAGCCAGCCCAGCCATACCCGCCAGTTCTCCCAGCCCCCACCCAGACTTGACGGGGCCTCCGGCCCAGACGTGGCTCGCGCCCTGCCACACACCGGGCGCTGGACAGTGGGGGCGAAGGGGGCCAAGGAGTGGGCCCCCCAGGCTCACCTTGCACATATTCTCCCCCATTAATTGTACATAGTTGCCTTGTCCCACCCTGCTTTAGTAGATGTCCCCCCGATGTACATAGTTCCCCCATTAACGTAAAAGTTCATCGTTTTGTTTCAAGAAGGTTTGGCTTATTTAAAACAAAACAAACGTGTGGTGGTGTGTGCTCTTCGGTGCTCAGTGGTGTGGGCGTGGGGGCAGGTAGTGTTGTGGGGGGGCGGTGGGTGGCTCACCAGCTGGCCCTGCCAGCATGCACCCAGCAGCCTGGTCAAAATGGGCCCTCAGGGCCTCCCGGACCCGGATCCCCTCATGGTCGTCTTGGTAACTGGGGGCAGTGTGTGGCTGAGCATAGGCCATGCCAGCCTCCACAGCCCAGCCCTGCACAGATGCCTCCCCCTTGCTCTCTCCTAAGTTGTGGAGTGCACAGCACGTGCCCACAACCTGGGGGATGCTGGGGAGCCCTGCATCCAGGCAGGTGAGGGGGCACCTCCAGCGCCCTTTGAGGCGGCCGAATGTCCACTCGACCACCTGGCGCGCATGGTTCAGGCTGGTGTTGAACTGCTCCTGGCTGGCACTGAGGTGGCCCATGTAGGGGTATATGAGCCAGGGCTGGATGGGGTAGGTCACATCTGCCACAAGGCAGAGGGGCACGGTGGTGTCCCCCAGAGGGATCTCCCACTGGGGGATGTAGGTCCCCGCCTCCAGCTGGTGGCAGAGACCTGAGTTCCTAAACACCCAGGCATCATGGGTGCTGCCAGGCCAGCCAACATATATGTCCAGGAAGCAGCCCCAGCTGTCCACCATGGCCTGGAGGAGCACCGAATGGCAGCCCTTCCTGCTCAGGAAGCATCCTCCGCTGTGCTCCGGGGCACAGATGGGGATGTGGGTCCCGTCCAGTGCCCTGAAGCAGTTAGGGAACCCCATGCTGGCAAACCCCACAATGGCCGCATCCAGGTCCCCGAGCCACACGAGCCTGTAGAGCAGCAGAGCGTTCGGTGCACGAACCACCCGCAGGGGAAGGACATGAGCACCTGTAAGGGGTGTGCAGGGTGTGCCTGGCCCTCCCCCAGGCTCCCCCTAGGCTCCCCCCTCCCCCGGTCTCTACCCCTCCCCCTGGGGTCCCCTTACCTCCATGACGACAGCCCCAACGATGACGTTGCCCACACCGAACTGCTGTCTTATGGATCAGTAGCTGTCTGGAGTGGCCAACTTCCAGACAGCAATGCCAACCCATTTCTCTATGGTGAGGGCACACTGTATGGGGGTATCCTGGTGCCACAGGGCGCGGTGAGCCACTGGCAGAGCTCAAGGAGCGTCTGCCAGCTCATCTGGAAATTCCAGAGCCAGCGGTCATTGTCCCACTCCCCAAGCACCAGCCGCTCCCACCACTCTGTGCTGGCAGGGTACCTCCATAGCCAGCAGCGCATCCAGTGGGGGGAGGCTGGGAGGGCTACATGGTCTGGGGTGGCTTCTTCATCCCCCGAGGAGGACAGCTCATCTTCTTCTAGGAGATGCTGGGTGGCCTCCTCCATGGGACTGAGCAGGGCGGCCACTGCTCTGGGGGCGGCTGTGTGGGCTTCTGTCTGCTGTTGCTGATGGGGGTCCATGCTGCATGCACAGGGTGCGAGTGGTTGTGGGCTCTGCAGACCTGTGCTGTGCAGGCCGAGTCTGCCTGGGAGGGGCCCTTTAAGGGAGTGGCTTGCTGTTGCCCCGAAAGGGCTAGTCCGCTCTGTGACTCTGTCCGCAGGCTTTCCTAGCCCCCTTATTCCGATTGGGGCTGCTTTTGTGTGTAGACGCTCCCCTGCGGGGCCTATTTCGACTTAGTGCTGTCCTACGTTGACGCAGCCCTGGAGGACGTGTGGACGCTACGCGTTGAAATAGCTTATTTCAATTTTGCTACGTCGAAATAAGCTATTTTGATGTATCATCCCAGTGTAGATGTAGCCAGTGGCTGTCAAACCTGCTGAACACTATACTTATGTCTAAGGCCTAATCCAAAGCAGGACCAGTTTGGGTTGGGTTCCCTAAGCACTACTACAGCAAAAATAATAAATAATGAGTAATGCCTGCCCTATAAACATTAAATACACCACCGTCTCTCAATTCTTTCATTCTTTTGTGTTCTTTTGCTCCTGGTATTGAAGACTGATTAATATACAGGGTTCCAGCTTTGTTCATCCTAGAAACCTGACAACAGAGGACAACAAATGAATTCTTGTCTACTCTTTCTGTAGTTCTTCATTTGGAAAAGCATTGTTTTAAGGCTATGAATTTGTATTGTGCTGTGTGTGAAAAATATGTACATTCTCTCGCTATACACCATGGAACATATGGAAGCAGGATTAAATCTGTCCCAGCCTGCCAACATTTTAAATTTATGGAACCAAAAATCCTTCAGGGAATGTCATAAATTCACATACATTCTCATGTGCTAACGCTTGCACAGGGACCTTTAGATTAGCAGATAAATGGATGAAAATACATATGTACAGTCATGTCTTTTGTGCCTCTGTATAGATTGAGGCAGATGTGATTCAGTGTTCTTCATTTCAATGTCATTCAAGCAGAGTCAGGTCGGGAAAGCCTGACTCCATTGCACATTGTAACTTCACTTTTACTCAGATCATGTCTCCTATTGAGGACCTCTTAACGTAAAGGCTAATGAGGTGTTTAATCCATCAAAGGACCAGATGTAAAATGTGGGAAAATCCTGTCCATGCCAAGTTGTATATCCAATCCTAAACATTCCTCACTTGGGCAGCTTATCTGATGCTGAAATTTAGCCTCAAGAAATAGCAGCTTTGTCTATACTAGCCAAGTGCACAATTTAACTCAATCCATTAAAAAGTCAATCCATTTATACTGAAGTAAAGCCATTGCATTTAACCTACTTTAACTCTTTCTTACATCAATTTAGCTTAATTCAGCAACTTAGTGATACAATCTAAAGTGTCTGTGGAAGGGTTAAATAGAGCTAAGTTTATATATGTGTGCGTGTGTGTAGGTTTTGTAGATTGATTTTTAAATTGAATTAGTTAAACTGACCAACTTCTCTGGAATAAAAAATGGCTAAGACTAAGTGAATTTTCCTTCCTAAGCAACTGCAAATGCATTCAGTGAGACAGACAAACATCAGGAAAGTATAACGTTAATAGTGTTAGCATTTGATATTGGAAAAAAACAAAATTTCAAAGGACCCTGTCATTATCCAAAGCAGTTTACTATGGCATACATAATACATGTGCAGTGTCAAACCACATGACTGAGCACAGCGTATGAGTTGTGGAATTTCCTTGTAATACTATTTCTTAATGACATAAAATATTTCAACATGTGTCTTACTGATAGATTACCAGTAGGTGGCAGTATTACATCCACAATCTATTTAACACATAGCTGTGTTTAGATCTATAGCAGCTGTCAGCAGAAAATGTTCTGTTAATATTGACAAATTACACATCAGCTGCTTAATTAGCCCGCATACCCAGCGTGTGTGCTGTGACTTCGGCCTCTGACAGCTCAATAAAGACAAAATCTTTTAATACTATGTTGACCAGTTTAAGACAGAAAACAATTGTGCTAATACAGTACTGGAGAGGTAGGAACCAACGCCCAGTTTAACAGGTTTCTGCCACAAAGTAAGCACAGGCCAAACTCTGTCCTTAGTGGTACCATTGCAAACACATTCAATGCAGTCAGGATGCATAGGGTTTAATTCAAAGGACAATGTGGCCCCAAAGGCCAGATCCTGAAAAGCACTATGTCCAGATCCAGTAAAAAGACTTAGTCACTTGCTTAAAATGACGCCTGTGAGCAGCCCCGCCTAAGGCTTTAACTACACTGGACCTTATAGTCAACTGCAGATGTGCAATTCTAGATACAGTAATTGCTTATCTAGACTTAACGTATCTGCAGTTGACTATGAGGTCTGTCCTCAGTGAGGGAGTCAATAGGAGCGTTTCTTCCGTCGACCTCCCTTACTACTCACAATGGCAGGAGTACACGGGGTTGACCGCAGAACCCAGAGAGACTGATTTCATGTGTCTTTACCAGATGCGCGAAATCGAACATCGGGAGATCAACCCTTCAGCCTGGTAAGTGTAGACATACTGTAAGTCATTGTTGAAAATAAGACTTGAGGTACATCTCTGCTTTGAACTCAGGGGTGTCATTCCCAGCTTGCTCTGATAGAGCTGGTGTGCTACAGAGTACTGTCATAGTGGTGCAAGCAACCAGCCAGCCCAAGTATGCACGTCTGAAACACTGGGCACGTACACAGGTGGCTAGCCATTTCGGTGGCTGTGGCTACCCTCTATTTTTAGCAGACTACCATGATCAAAGTTAACACAGAATTCACTTCTCAAGCTGGGAATTACACCCAGGGCTCAAAGTGCAGCTGCACTCTTAGGTTCCTAAGCAGTGTTCCCTGTAAACTGTGTTCTGGTGAAACTGCTCAGGAGCAATTCAGATGCCTCCCAGCTGATTAGCAGAGCACCCACAGCTAGATTTTGTTTCTATAGGTGGTGCGTATTCACACAAGCCTTGATGCACATAAAATTGTTCCACACATAGATGGGAAAATCAGCATATGGATGGAACAAATTAGTGGAAACATTGTTCTTAAGTCACTTGGGCCTTGCAGTGCTCAGTTCAGCAATGTTGAACTGCAGCAGGTGGCAGGAGAGGGCTACATGGTTCACTGGATCAGGCCAAAGGGCATCGCACAGTTTGCAGTGGAATTAGGCTTGGTATCAAAAAGCTTTGCAGTGTTTTGCAAACTCCCGCCTGAGCAAGCCACACCAGGGAAGGGATTCTCACCCCTAATATTATTTGTGTTACTGTAACGCCTGCAGAAGCCCAGTCACATCTGAAAGCTCCACCTCACAGATGTCCATACAGAGTCCTGAATGACACTGGAGACCCGTTACACACACATTACACATCAGTTACATTTATTCCAATAACTTGTGGAACTACTCCCCAGTGAGAGGAAGAGGCAACCAATCTGGCCCCAAATGAAAACAAGATGCCTCAGCTGCTTGGTATGGATGCTGTGATAAGTAGGGATGTTTCAATAGCCTGCAATGTAAACCTCCAAGTCAGTGGCTTTTAGAAATTTCCCACTGAAATGCCAGTGATTACTCTGTCTGTCTGATCCCAGGCTCAGTGGAGAGTTCTGACTTAGTAAATGAAAGACAGACTGAAAAAGTGGGGGAAAGAGTTAAATCAATATCCCTGGTTGGAGATTTTCTGATTGCAGTACAACTAGCAAACTTTTTCATTTGCATGTTTCCCACCATGAACAGCTTAATGATATCAATGTGTTTCAATGAGATGAATAAACAACAAATAACGAGATGCAGGTGGGATAGGCAGAAATATTCTGGGTCAATCAAATACAAGAAAACTTCTTTATTAAGGGAACTATGCACGTCTAGCCTCACAGACCTCACTATAAAATAAACAGGGTCTGGTGAATTAGAGGCTAATCTTGTTCTCTTAGGGCCAGATCTTCAAAAAAGCTCAGCTTCCATTTAGGCATCTAAGTCCTGGACAGGTTGTTCTCAGTTTACAGCAGGCCTTGTGCTTGTCAGTGGCAGCTACTGGGTGCATGGCCCTTTTATAAATCTGTCCCTTATAGTCTACCGGTAGATTTATTTGGCATTGCTTGGGTCCTTAACACAATTAATTTTTCTGGGTGGGTAGGAATAGAAGGGAAGTGTAGTGTATATGCTTTGTCTAAATTACAGTAAACTCTGTTTTAACCAGTATACAATCAATGGGTACGCTCAAATATCCACCACTAACAATAGCTGCTACCTGGCGCTATCCCAGTGCCTAGGTTTCTTCTTCCAGGTGGCGGGCTTCTCGCAGGCAGCAAAG
The DNA here is from genome assembly GCF_033958435.1 of Carettochelys insculpta. Lineage (NCBI taxonomy): Eukaryota > Metazoa > Chordata > Testudines > Carettochelyidae > Carettochelys > Carettochelys insculpta. Next base: position 38,632,890 of record NC_134147.1, read on the forward strand.
GGATCCTGTCCTGCCCTGAGCCATCGATGCCACTTCCCCTTCTTAAGAAGGGACTAGTGGTGGGAGGGGAGCCAAGATGAAGTTGCTCCACCTGCCGTTCCCCATCCCTCCCAGGGTCTGGGCTATGGAAACTCCGGGGCTGCTCAGCAACTGATGCCAATGGGGGAGTGAAGGGGCGAGCACCCACCTGCCACATGCCAGTTCCCCCCACTTCCCATGTGCCAGCAGAGGCTGGGGCCTGAGCCGCTTGGGGCTGGTGGGCCCCTGTGAGAGAGTGGAGCAGGCTGTGCAGGCATGGAGAGTGCTCCAGGGAGAGAAGTACTGCTATAATGGGAGTCCCGCCCCATTATTACTTTCCGGGGTCCTTAAAAAAGACTTTTGGAGGGTAAGGAAAGAAGAACAGATGGAGGCTACTAGAGAGTTCTAGCTGCCACTCTCCCCAATTTCCTGGGACTTTGTCACCTGGTCTGTCACCTTTGTCACCCTGATCTGAAGAAATGTCCCAGCCAAACCAGGCCAGACAGAGGGACCCAGATGACACGGCATCCTACCAATTTCTGCTAAATCCCCAACAGAACCAGGAATGAAATGGGATTAGACTGCAACAGCAGCAACATTAGCCCATCTCACTTAACTTGTTCTCCTTCCCTGAAAGGACACTTCTTACCATCTTTCATATCATCTACAGCACTGTCAAACAAAGAGGGATGTCCTTATAAAACCTTTCTCTAGGTAAAGGAGAAAGGGGTGAGGAATGTTGTTGAGAGGACAGCCTGAGGGTACGTCTATACTTACCGGAAGCTTGACCCAGGTGGGGTCAATCTTCTGGGGTTTGATTTCACAAGCTAGTGTGGACACACGAAATCAAACTATCATGGCTTGACAGTTGACTCTGGTACTCCTCGTTATCACCAGGAGTAAGGGAGGTCGACAGGAGAGTTTCTCCCATCAACCTCCCTCTGTGAGGACAGCCTGATAAGTTGATCTAAGGCTACATCTTCACTAGACTAAGAAAGTCGACCAAAGATATGCAGTTCTAGCTATGCCAATTGTGTAGCTAAAATTGACATAATTGCGCTCAGCTAACTTGTGTATCAATAGGGGAAGGGCAACAGGAGAGTTTCTCCCATTGACTTCCCTTATTCCTCATGTCCTGAGAGAATTACAGGGTTCAACTGCAACCCCCTGAGAGACCGATTTCATGCATCCATACTAGAAGCGTTAAATTGAACCCTGGACGATCAGCCCTGAATACGTCAATGTTCTAGGGTAGTGTAGACGTAGACATAGATACATCAGTTCCAGCTACACAATTGTCATAACTGAAATTGTGTATCTAGGATCAACTTTCAGATCTAGTGTAGATCTGGCCTTACTGAATACTTTCAGGTCAAATGCTGTAACTGCTTTTCTTCCTTCTCTAAATCTTCAATTAAAAGGATTTTTAATGGTGTATTTGCCAAGGCACTGAGCAGACTGAAGTAGCTGGATACCAAACAGAACTTTGTTTTGCACTTTTTAATGTGAGCAGCTCTGGCTCACTTATTCTATCTAAGTTTATACAAGAGCACAAGGGCAATAATAGTGAATAGTCATTCTGAGCTGCGCCTCTCAGGAGCAGCAGTTCAGCAGCAGGGTGGATGAAAGTGGCTTTCAACCACTGTTTTTCCTCCTGAATCCTGATCCCAGCCCATGGCTGTCCCAGAGGTACTTTAATTCATGGTGGCTCTGGAAGGGCCTGTATGTGGCCATCAACTGAAATAAAGTAGCTAGAGCACAGAGCACTCCAGCCTTATTCTCTTCCTCTTCCAACATACCTGTACCTCCCCTCAACCACCTCCTAGTACATCCTACATCAGGACTCACATGAGATGGGGAGAGCAAAACAGGGCAGTCCACAGCTGAGTTGAATGTAGATCAACAGCTCCTCTTCCCCAGCTTAAGTAAAGGGAAAGTGGGGACAAGAGAAGCAGGATGCTCTGCCAGACTCTGTGCTCTGCCAGACTCCCTAGGTGCCTGTGGTTTGAGTCACAGTTTCCCTATTACTTCCCTATCTCAGAGAGTAATGTTAGGACAAACACATTAAAGAGTAGAATGTTCACTATCCTACCATAATGGGAGCTATATAAGCACATGACATACATACATAGATATGCATCTCCATCCCCATTAATTTCCAAATTCTGTGATTAAAAGAGTAATCCATTCCCTAACTAGGGCACAGCAGCAGGGCTGAAGACAGGCGTCTCTGGGCCCAGGGTGTCTTGGCTCTGGCCCCCAGAAAGACTGGGGCCTCTGGTGGAAGGGTCAGGTCCGGGAGCTGGCATCACCCCACCAGCCCTTCAGCATCTCCCATCACACATCACCCAGGGCTCCAACAATGATTTAAAGGGTTCAGGGCTCCAGCTGGTGCTACTGCCAAGCTGACATCAGCAGCATGTGGGAGCCCTGGGCCCTTTTAAATTGCCAGGACCTGGGGCAGCTGTCCCATCTACCTCTGTCATCAGCGGCCCTGCACAGCAGCAGCCAGAAAATAGGATGATCATGTTTTCTCAAGTCTTTAGATTAGATGGTTGTTTCACCTTTTTACAGCTTTTTTTTCTTTTACCAGTAAGAAGAGCTGTCTGCTGTGATGCTCAGTCAACCATCTTTCACGGTCTAAAAAGACTGAGTGCTTCACTAAGGGACACCATCCACAATCAGTTCCGGAAGCCTAACAGATCTCCAGCTAAAAGATGTGGACCTGTGCATGCTTTTCTCTCTCCGACATCCGGTCGGCTTCTTGTGAACTAAAATGTACTGTACGTGATTACATGTGAATGAATCCAACTCAGGAAAGTTACTGTTGTGTAACAGCATTTTTTTTTTATCCCAGATTAAATCTTGGCATTTGATGTTCATATGCAGTACAATTTTCCATTACAAATATACTGTTCAAATTAAACAAAGTTTAACTGCACAGACTGGCTGCTGGGGAGGGAGGCGGAGGGGCTTGAGGTTATGAGCTGTGCTTTAGGCAGCCACTGCAATCACTGTAAGTTATATGTTGGTTTCATGGTGGCTGATGACCTAACAGAAAGAGCAAATGCTGAACACAAGGGGAAACAGTAGAATTCCATTGAATCACGATTCCTTTTTTTGCTAAAATAATCACTTTTTTTTTCTTGGAAACAGGCAGAAAACTTCAAGTCGGCCACATGTTAGCAAAGGCCTCCAGTTTCAAACCATACAAGGACACACGGAGGATTAACTTTGCTTGAGGACTTTCTTGGAAAGTTGCTTTTAAATTAAAAGCTCAAGCTTTCACATTCATAATCCAGCCCAGATCTGGATTCAGCAATTCAAGGAAGTTCCAATTGGCATCTGCACACTTTAGCTTTGTTTACAAGACAGAACTGGTGCATGCTACACCAATTCAGCACCCTGCGATTTACCTGTGTTGTGCCACAGGGTCATGCAAAAGATTGCAGTTAGTGTACACAAATGCATGAACTAAAACTCCACCACTATTACGGCAATGTTTATTTCTACTGAGACTAACCACTGTGCCCTCCACACCTTGTCAGTCTGCAGCGGGGCACAGCTAGTATACATAGCTAGTGCAGGCATAGGCCACAGGTCACATGGTAATGGCACAGAGGAATTGCTGACTCTGCTAAGTGAAAGGGCATAGCAGGATGTAGCCCTTACCTGTCTTCCTTGTAAGCTGTGAGCTTGTGCAGCCACTCAGGATGGTTCCAAGTGCCACCAAGCTGATTAGCAGAGCACCCACAGCTAGGTTTGTGCTTCTCCTGGTGGTGCACTATCGCACATGCCTCAGAACACATAAAATTTACTCCACACATGAATGGAAACAATCCTCACATGGATGAAATAGATTAGTGGGAACATTGGCCCTTAACCCCTTGTTCAGAACAGGGCAATTCCAATCAGGAAATGGGACAAACCAAAAACACAAACAGATGCAGATGTGCATCTTGGACTTTGATCCACAGGCCCTTTACAGCTCAGGGATGGAAGAACTGCCTGTGGGAGACTATCTTCACCAGAACCAGGTGGATAGAATGAAGGTGGCGCATTGCTCATCTCAGTGGAGCTCACAGCACTTTAGGGGATTTGTGGCCTGTCCTAAGGTGCTGTAGTCCTCTGAAATAACTGTGATTTGTGTGACATTTTGTTCAGCTGGTGGTGGCAAGCAGAACTTAAGCAGAACTTTTGTTTCATGCAGGCAAAGCGTGGGTTAAGTTAATCAATGGCAGTTCAAACTTCTGTTCTTCCTCCTGTTTACTCCAACTCACAAGGTGGCTGCTAAAAACCGTAGCAGCTAGCATGTGACTTCAAAGACTAAAAAAAGAGAGAAATAAGAGCAAGCACATGAGAGCCCAAATGGACGCAGCAGAACTTATGAAACACTCCGTGAAGTGTCACTTACAACAGAACATGCCAGGTCTGTGGAGGTGATGACATTCACAGCCCCTGCGGAAATTCACTCAACGTACTGCTAGAAACCAGCAGCTCACAGCTCTCTTCACAGACCTCCTGTAATCATTTGCACTTACATGACTTCACCGGCACCAGTTCAGATGTTTTGAGGGAGGACAAATTCCAGTGCTCCCCCACACCCCCCAACAGGGATGCTGGATCTTCTGTCTCTCTTTCCTGTTCAGGACATGAGCTGCTGCCACCAGAGGTTGAGTTCTCTCAGTTGCGCCATATAGGAACAGTGCAACAGATGACTCCTCTTTTCCTCTGTCTTGATCGAGGGGCAACCACACCAAATTTCAGTGGCATTGTCACTCCATGCACAGGGTCTCACCACCCACTCCCTGAAATTTGGCTTGGATGTCCCTCAATCTATACAGAGAAACAGCCAGGTCAGATTTCAGTGGCGTTACAGCTATGTAGCTGGAGCGATGCTCCAGGTTGCTTCACCAGCAGCCAAACTGATGTACTACAGGGCCACTGCTTGAAAGCAGTTGGGTTATGTTCCTCTCAGCCCTGCAGCCTGTGCAATATGTGCTCCTGAGCGTCCCTTTGTCCATGGATCTCTCTTAGCAGCACACAGTGGATTTGAAGGAGGGGAATCAGAATCATTGGCTGTACTGCCCAGATAGAGGCAAATTGTACCGTGAGCTCTGTGATTTGTGTGACTCCGCTTCTTTACCACCAATTTAAGAAATAACTATTGGGGAATTTTCCAATCCTTTTCATGTGGCCCAGAAGGACCAGGAGTTCTCTTTAACCTTTAATAACTGGTGCATCCTTTGCACAGGGTGCCAGAGATGGGAGAAGTGGAACTCAGCTCAGCAACAGAAGACCTGCCTCCCTCAGAAAGTGGTTGTAATCACTCAGCTGTGACACAGGGCCTTGTACACAGCACTCTTGATGTAGTTTCATTACCCATTACCATTCTGCACCTTTGGGTTATAAAACTGGCAATCCTTCTGCACAGGGCACAAATGTTAATGAAAGGGGATGAAACAAAGCTCAAGGAAAAGGAAAGTAAAATCCACCAAGCCCTGAGCAGGTTGGGACTAGTCCCATAGAACACTTTTCCATAAGAAAAATGCCATTCTAGTTGAAACTGAAACAATCTGTGGAAATGTGTCGACTTCCAGAGGTTTGGAAGAATCTCAAGATAGTGCTTCCTTTCTCTTTGCCCCAGTTCCCGCCTCTTCCCAGTGCCTGCAGGTGGCTCTAATCTAGCAGAACTGGTGGTTACTAATGGTGCTTGTGGACAGGTCGCTATGCTTGCATATTTATCCAATGATTCCTGGAATACAAGGCCACAAGGGATCATCCAGTCCAAATGCCTGCATACTACAGGCCATAAATTTTTCCAACACTAGGACTTGGAAGATTATATCTAATAGAGTAACCTGATGATATCGCCTATAACAGTATTTCCACTCAGTAATACTATCATTCTATCTAAGTGCTTGTGATTGACTATCGGACTCTGAATGCATAGGGTGAGCAAACATTTTCTGCAGCTCCTGCTTTTGAGATCCACCTCTCCCCCCCTGCATCCCCCAGGGATTATTTATGTTAGTGTCAGAAGATTTGAAACTTGTGATTGCAGATTGAAGTCAAACTCTGCACTCACAGACATCACAAAAATTGAAAGAGATTCAGTAGACTTCAGTGATGCTACTCTAGATGTACAAAGGTCTTTGCCAGTGCAGGAGTTTGTCCATAAACTGAAATAAAGGAGCAGGAAATAATTCAACTGAATTCATGAAAATTAACATGAGAGCTCTTAGAAAACTCCACACTTTGCTACGGAAGCTATTTACATTCACTGGAAGAAGGTTTCCCCACAAAGCCCATGTCTGACATAGACACTAGTATTTAATTTCTCGGAGATCCAGGTGCTCATCCAAGAGTAAGACTGACTGGGCAGAAAGTGAGCAGGAAAGATAATTAGCACGTGTAAGTGTTTGGCTTTTTCTCCAGTGGCTTTTATGATATTTTTCACTTCCCTGGGCTTTTAGACTTTGCTCATTGGGGTGATAGCCTGACTTCACTCTAATCAATGGCAAAACTTCCATTAATTTCAGTGGAGCCAGGCTTTTCACCCTAAGGCTATATCTAATGGGGGAGGAATAGCTCAGTGCTTTGAGCTTTGGCTGGTTAAACCCACCATTGTGAGTTCAATCTTTGAGGAGGCCATTTAGGAATTGAGACAAATAGATGTCAGGGATGATGCTTGGTCCTGCCAAGAGGGTAGGGGACTGGACTAGATGACCTCCCTAGGTCCCTTCCAGTTCAAGGAGATGTGTGCATGTGTATATATTACAGTGATCTTTCAAAAGAAGTTTTTTCAGAAGTTCTATTCCAAAAGAACTTCTTTCGAAAGAGTGCACACACAAAAAAGCAGATCAGAAGAGTGACGTGCTCTTTCGGAAGAGAGCATCCACACAGCCCCAAGATGTAAAACAAGATGAGGATGAGGACATTGTCAAAGACTTCATCTGTCCTTCCATGCAGTAACCTTCCTGTTCTCTATAACAAGGACACATAGAAACAGATTGGACTTCCCTAGATTCATATTATTTATCTGTACTCTGGTAGTACCTAGGGAGGCCAACTGCGATCAGGCACTGCTCACATAAGAGGCACACCTGCCCAACAATAGCTTACCAAATCCAAACAGTAGCGATGTTCTTGAATTTTTGTCAGATCATTTTTTCAGTGAAAAATGGCCTTTCAACCAGAATGAAAAATTTTAAAACATGTTTTGTTTAAAAGAGGTGGAAATTTACTGACCTCCCCCAAAAATTCATCTGGGATTTTTGATCCCCTTTTCACTTTTTCAAGTTAGGAGTAGAGAAAATAGGAAAAGGGCCAAGACAAATCATTTCTTGCTTTATTTAATTAAAATACTAAAAGATTTCATTCAAAATATTTTATAAAATCTTTCTTAATTTTACTTTTTTCTCAATAAATGCTTTCTTGCAAAAAGGTGAAACAGGCAAAGGGTGGGAGGGGAAACATGAAATGACTTGCCCATAACATCCTGCAGGTCAACAGCAGAGTAAGGAAGTCTTCTGACTCACAGTTCAGTACCCTAACCGCTAGCCTACTCTGCCTCTTGTATAGATCCTTCGGTGAAGAGCTCCTGAATGGAAGCATCAATAACACAGCTTGTAGATCTGCTTATTCTCTACTCCTTCTACCTGCAAAACTACCGGTACTTAATTTGCAATGAAAGAAATACTAGAGCTCATGTAATTAGGTGCCACAACCAATGGCATCTCTAATCTTTTCCATCCATGAATGGAATACATTTTTTAGGCACACCAAGACATAGCGTAGCTACAAAAATGCTCAGCGTACAGGGAATACTGGCCAGGATTCAAGTAAGCTTTTAAAAATGTATAACTGAAGCAGCAAGCCCAGAGGTGCCAGGGCTCAGCCCTGGCACAAAGGAAGCACTGAGAACTGCTATTTACAGGATTTGGATCCATATTGAGTCTTTGGGCTCCTGGCTAAACACAAAGATTCTTTTCTTGGAGCTATTTCAGGGGGTGCATATGCCTCACCTTTGCTCAAGGTAATTCCTTTCTGCCTCTTCCCTCTGAGAGAACCACTTAGAATTAGTTTCTTTGCCCTTGGAAATGGGAAAGGTCAAAAGAAAGAATCCAAAAAAGCACCTAGGGTTAGTATGGAAGTTGAATGTAGAAAAATGTTGCATCTATAGATAACATGCCACACAAAGAATGACCTGCAAATCAATAGATATTTTGGAGCATAAGCTTTCATGCGCAAAGACCCACTTCATCAGATGCATCTGACAAAGTGGGTCTTTGCCCACAAAAGCTTATGCTCCAAAATATCTGTTACTCTATAAGGTGCCATAGGCCTTCTTGTTGCTTTTGAAGATACAGACTAACTCAGCTACCCCTCTGATACCTGCAAATCAATGTGATTCCTACCTGTGATGTGTGCTTTTCCCGGTATGATCTCCAAGCAGAAAAGAGGAGCTTTGAGCTAATAAAAATAAGAATGCGTGGTACAGTATTTGAGTTCAGACTAATTGGTAGTAAAAGGTAAAGACAGACGTACAATAATGGGATAACTGAGGCTATGGCTAGACTGCTGGCTTCTGTTGATAAAACTTCCGTTGACAGATGTTTTGTCAACAAACCGTGCATCCACACTGCTGATCTCTCGGAAGAGATCTGGCAGTCAGGTGCGCTCTGTCAACATCCCTGTGCACCTCTTTCCACGAGGAGGATGGGGTGGCTTGGCAGACCGGGGGTTTCCCATCATTTGGCCCTGTGCGGATGGGCCAAATGTCAGAACAGCCTCTCCTGACAGAAGTGTTGGCAAAAGGTACACAAATGCGTTGCCCACTTTGTGTATCTTTGGCTGACAATTCTTGGCAATCGAGACACAGCCTGAGGGATGCTGGACTCTGTGCTTAGGGCTCAGCACTGTGCATTGCTTGAGTGTGTGTTTCTTCCTCGTCTTTCATTTCTGACTGCAACGCTGTGTCCTGTTTTGAAGTGGTATTTCTGTCTCTGCTTTCGGAGTGCTCTGTACCGTGCAGTTTTCTACTAGATCCAAAACTTTAATCAAAACGAAAACCACATCATGATAACATAACACAAACCAGATAACGACTGTATTAGTTTGCAGTTTGGGGGTAGTTCAAGCCCATAAGAAATGAGCAGAGCATATAAGTACAAGTACTGTATCTTTGTTTTGACGATGGCCTGCCAAGTTATGCTTCTTTGGGAGGGAGCTGTCTTTTGTGTCAGCAGGTGTCTGGTGCTTTAAAGTAAGGAACCAAACTTGATGCCTGGCTATATTTACCCAGGAAGAAGCAGAGGTCAGGTCATGTTGGCAGGGCAGCCTTTGGTGGCGGGGAGCAGAAGGGAAGCAGTTGCACAGGGAGCCAGCATTTCAAAGGGGCCCAGAGCTCTAGCTGCCACTGCTGCTATTCTAGCAGTGGTAGCGACCTGAGTTCCAGGCCCCTGTGAACTGTCATGGCAGCACCATGTCTTGCAGGTGCGGAGGTAGGTGGCACTATAAGCTGATTACTCTAGGCCCTATGTTTTCTGTCCTTGGCCCCGCCACTTTGGGGGCTATAGAGCCCCCATCCCCACCTCTACCTCCAGCCTTACCCCAGCGTCCATGGTGGCTGTTGTCCTCAGTGCATGTTGGAAACTTTAACTTTGGTATTTCTTTGCTTTTTGGGTTCTTAATAGTGAAATCCCAACACTCTCTTACAGCAGCCCTTTGCACGGGATTTGTGCACTCTGGGTAAGGTTACATGGCAACAAAAGACCTGCTGCAGAGCTGCCCCAGGCTCAGACTGTGGGACTATAAAGTTATAGTATAGCTCAGATTGCAGCCCGGGCTCTGGAACCCCCTGAGGAAGTAGGGGCCCACATAGCCCAATCCCTGCAAGCCCAAGCCAACTGACACAGGCAGTCATGGGCCTGCTGCTGCAACATAGACATACTCTCGGGGACCACAGGAAGAAAGAGTCTGAAATATTCATCATTAGCATAGGAAAATTTACTTCAGGTGAACTTGAAGTCCAAATCTGGGCATAACAACACTTTACCTGACAGATTTTCCTACCTTCTAAGAAGCCACTAACCTTTTTCACTGTCTACAAATGTTATGGGACAGATGGAAGCCCATGCTGCACCTCAGCTGCCCTCTTATTCCCTGGGGCCAGCTACCACAGAGCACAGATAGAAGAGCAACCTCCACAGGGTTTTCATATCTCCTTGGTAGACATGGTTAAGAAAGGCTGGCTCCTCGCGTCTGCCAAAAGACAACTTGTGCTCTGCCCAGTGCATTACCCATCCGAGCACCAGAAGGGGGAGGTGGGGACAGGAAGCAATGTATGACTCTGGATAACTATCTGACTCCCATTCTGCTCCTGGAAGAGCACAGTCCAAAATAAGGAGCCTGTGGCAAAGCTGTGATATAGACCTACAAGAACTGAAAATCACTTGACTGACACAGGCAATGCCTATACATGCCTTCTTATATTCTGCACCAAGTCTGAATACCAATTTGTTCAAGTAACGGACCAGTTCTGGCCCCTTTACTCAGTTGCAGTGAACTGTCCTCCAACCTATCGATTTCAGTGGGAGTAAGGCACTGATCAACATCTGTAGGGTTGACAGGACTGGCCCCAATATGTTTTTAATTATTTGTTTAAAGTACAGTTTAGTCTTGTTCCAATGTGCATTTTAATAACCATATTCCTGCAAATGGACAGTTGGACTCATGCTAATCTACTTGCATGTTATTTTCTGGAAGGTTCAAGATCCTAAAAGCCACATTTCATGGGCCAAGTTACAGTCACATGTTTTCATCTACACAGCAACTCTATTGTTTTGTTATAGAATGAAAACCATAAAAAGAGTTGTCTGAAGCAACTGGTAATTGTACTTCACATCTGGTGGAATGTTAGTTATTACACTAGCTCCTTCAGCTCCTTCAAATGAAGCCTTAGGCTAAACATAAACATAAGTAATAGTATTAGAGTGGGGAAAAATAGATGTTATGGTATCATATGGACATCTTAGAGTGATGCGAGAGAAATCCAGCCACCGGGGAAGGGGTGTGTGTGTGGAAACTGCTGAAACTGGAAACATTGTACCACATGTGGGAAAAAAAAGGGTCAAATTCTGCACCCCCAGGGAATCTATTTCCATTATGTTTAACACACTGAGGGTTATAGCAGGCTTGCATGGTGTAGAATCAGTGCTTTTTTTTGTGCCAGTACTTGCCAGTACTCAGTACCTGCACCTTGGCAGCCCCAGCCATGGGATTGGCTGCTGAGAAGAGACAGGGAGCTGGCTGAATACTACAAAAAAGTCACTACAAACAATTAATGTGGAGAATGTTCTTCCATTTTTTACAAGAGAGATTCTTGATCTAAAATTTCAAGCTAGGGGATGGACAATTAGTTCTTTCTACTCACTGACTTGTACATCCATCTACTGAAAATTGTCAGATGCCAGCATCTTAATTTTACACAAACACACAGTAGCACACACACAGAGGACATATTCCTTCTGTAACCGACATTCTCACTGAGAAAGTGGCTGATATCTCTAAATCAACTCTACACAATAGTGCTGGATTTTTAGAGGGAAGGTATTTGGTTGTTAGCATTCATCATGAGAAAGGTGGACTCCATAACTGACTGTAAAATATTTTAAATTTAGACATATATGTCTAGTCCTAGTCTTATCGCAAAGCATCAGAAAAAGTGGCTTAGGATAAATAAGCTAACTGGAAACATCTGTCCTTAATATTACATTTTGACGTCAGCAAGTCTTTATTACCCTCCCAAAATAGTCTAAGGTTTTGAGAAACTTGGAAGGGAAAAAAGCATCGCTGTTCATTTTAAAAGCTATTTTCCATTGATGATGGAAGTAGGATTCAGTGCTATTTCATTTTTTAAAAATAAATCAGGCCTTGACAACAGCTCAGGCCTCTCTGGGATCTCGAGCATTATCCTGCTTATACATCATCTGAATGTTGTTGGCAGCTTTCATTACCTTAATCCCAGATGTGATGGGCTAAATACTGTTCTTGTTCATGTTGGTTTATTGAATATGGGGACTTACTGGCAGGTTCAAGCACCTGCACAAACAGCACACCTATCCACACTACCTGCAGGCTAGAATCCTACCGTAACACACAACCGACCATTAGAATACGGCCTGGTAAAGCAAAGTTTGCAAGTGAGATTAGTCCACATAAGCAGTAAATCAAAGCCAATAACACTGCTGTCTAGTGGTGAATACTGCCCATGCACATTGGGTGGATCTGCCTCCATGCTCATATTTCAGCCTTTTGGGCACATTTAGATTAAAAGCATTCCCAGGACCTCTGTACTGCTTCAGGTCCCAGAGTGGCAGAAACTAGAGCTGGCGGGGAACTTAAGTTGAAAAGTTTCTGGGGAACTTGGCAGGGTTTTGGTTGGCAGTGGGTTGTTGGGTCTGGGGTCTTTGCTTCTTTTTTTAATGCTGGTTTGTCAAAATTATTTCTCAGACACAACAGGAGAGAGCCCCCCTCCCAAAAAGACAATAACCAGTGTTGAGGGCACTGGCTCAGTCTGAGTGGGACTTGAACTTGAATCTCCCACAGCCCACGCAAGAACCCAAAGCACAACTGAAGCTGCTCCACTGTGTGTAAAAAAAAAAGTTCATCAAGCTACAGAGATTCAACCTGCTATATTGACTCAGCCCGTGGAGAGACTCGATGCTGGTTCACCTGCCACTCAGGTATATGCCCTACCCATCAGACTACTCTGAGGTGGGGACCAGCTCACCTTTAAATGTTGTTGTGTCACCAAAAAATTGGAGTAGTGTCATTTCCATTTGCAGCAGAAACAAATGTCATATTCTCAACAACTGTCATGCAATGGAATTCTTGTCTTTTGGCTTGCCCTAGTGGGAATCACCAAGACCTATGCAAAAAACCACGGAATGCACTGTGGTCTGCTACCACTATTGCAGCGTATGGTTTGGAGTACCAGATAGAGCGGGGAGAAAGCGATGGATGTAGGACAGCCCTTCAGATCAGCTCTTCCCACATCCATATAGTTAAAGTTCAAACACTCAGGCTTATGCAGGTGGAGAGCGTTTCACCCAGCAATAGGATTTGACCCTGTTACAGTGTTAATAGGTTGGTAACATCTCTGATTGAAGCATTGATTGAAATACATTTCCATTTTATTTGCAAAGGGTCCTCAAAACCTTCTCTTTATACCATTTTATAACATATTTTTAAGAAACCGGTTCAGAAAATTTCTCCTGCTGTGATTATTCCTCACTCCCTCCTTATGTGTAGAGGAGAAAACAGAATACATTTTTTCAAGCCACAATAAAAACTTTATTGACATTCCAACCCTGATGCACATCTAGGACTGATGATGTGGCAACAGCAGCTGTATAACAGTTGGAACCAATGCAGAGAAAATTAATTTCTCTCTAAACAAGAATCCTTTGATCCTTTTTCCATTGGACAGAAGCATCATATTGGTGTTCTCCACGGCAAGTATTCAATCACTTTCTAAAACTTTAGCCTTCCCCCTTTTTGCTTTGTAAATAAGAACATGTATCTCCCTTAAGTCATGCAAAATAACCTCACTTGAAATTACATAATGCCTCCATTCTGTAATTGTTCTTTGCAGTGCTGTAATCCCACCCAGAATTTTATGTGACAAATATTTTATGACTGTAAATTGAAACAGCGGCTCAAAATCTTCAGCATCCCGCCTGGTTTGCTTGTCTGAGTTTGTAGCTGTTGTTCAGTCTGTTGGAACAAAACAAGTATCTGGGGTCAATATTTATTCTGACTGAGTTAACATTTTACATTTCAGATCAATAATTTTACATTCAGCATTATGACAAATGTACAGATTGACCCCCAAGCAAAAAATTGACATGGTGCCCACACCAGCTTCCCTCCCTTCTTTCCCAATTTCAGGTCTTCTCTTGCCAGTCGTGTTCATTCCCCCCAGTATCCTCAATACAACCATTTTATTATACCCCCAGGGATTTAGGCATGTGCATTACAATTGGTTTCTAATGTGGCTGGCCATCTTCTGAGGTGCTTTTCAAAATGCTGAGCTCCTAAAGCTCCAGCTGACATCAACGGTCATTGTGGGTGCTCAGTATGTTGGCCAGCGAGAACATAGCTCCAGTGCCATGGTTATTGTGCCTCAGTTTGCTCTCTTTCAGTGCCTGACTCAAACAACAAATACCACCTCCTGCTTGTGGCTGATTGCTTACATTTGGCTAACCAAACTGATGCCCCAGCAGGGTTTCCCCAAGCCCTTCTCTTGCTCATACTGGAGCTTCTCAATTTTCACACACCCTTCTATCAGAGCTCCTGGTCTGTGTCGATTCTACAGCTCAGCAAGGTGCCATGCATGGCAGCATCCTGTTTACAGTGTGCATTTGATGCCAAAGCAGTTGTCACTTTTATACATGGCTGTGGATTTCAAACTCTGCCCTTGGGTCACTATCAGACACAGACCTGCTTCCATCCCAGCAATGACAGATGTACAGGTCAAAATAAATATATAAATAAATAAAGCAAGAATTCTCAACAGCAGACTCATAGCAAAGCTCCCTTACAAATCTGTGCTGCCTAGACTGCGGAATGGGAATGGTCACTGCTAGACTCTCTTTATTTGCTGGTACTTGGGTGCAGAAAGAAGCTTGGAATGGAGGGGGCTGAAGACAGAAACAGGAGACTTGTCCTAAAAACATACAGTGGTTGGCCACAGAGTTCCCAAGCACCTACCCACTGGGCCATTCTACCCCCTCCCAGTTGTGCACTGAGGCCTCAATAACAAGCAAAGAAAAACCAAGTCAGAACGGCAGACTTTGGCTAGCAGTTTGGGGATCTCCCACCCTTCTCCCCGAAACCCAGATCCCAGCAGGTTAAGGATAAAAATCTTAAACTAGAATGAATCCATACCACTTTGTGCCTTCCCCCTAAGGCAGCTGGCTACATTTACCTTGTCTGGTTTGGCCTCGGCGATTACAGAAAGCAGACAGCTACAGAACCAATTCCAGTTATACAGTATTAGCAAAACCTTTAGCTGCCAATAGCTGCTTTCCCCCTACTTCGTGTACAGCTTCTAATCCAAACCCGATGGCCTCAGTACATACAGCTCATCCCTTTACTCTTTCTGGCCTTACAATATAATAATTTCATCAGTGCCAGTGCAGGCTACTAGTCTATATTTGGACCTTACACAGCAGATGAGAGAACTGACCTTTCTTACCTCCAGATCCTATTTCATTGCTATTTATTGCACCTGATCAGGTGTCTTCTGTATCAAAATCACGCTGTGAACAAGGCCTAGATCAGTCAGCAAGCCTTCTGTGACCTTAATAAAGCCCCAGTACCTATTATCCACAGCATAACACAATGAAATCCAATAGTGCATTAAAATAATTGGCTGCAGCCATGCACAGCCCCCTTGTCTTGCTCTCTCTTTCAGTGGAAATCTTCCAGGTTCACACTTCCTGCACTTCCCAAGGCAAGCTTCTCCCCCTGGAGTCTTACCACTTTGCTGGGAAAGAACAAGCTGCTGAACAAATGGCCAGTTGTGAGTCACGTGCTTGTTTGAAATCTGCAAGACCTATGAGTCTCTCTTATCTTACAAGAGATATTTCCTGTCTGTTCTATTAATAACCACTGCTTTTCTGATGATCCCCTTGGCCTTTGCCCCTCCTTGCTCTGTGTTTTGCTGAAATCTGGAATAGCTCAAGAGTATTTTCTGTTTTTAGGAGTGCTGAGGAATCAGATGCCTCTAGATGGTCTAGTATATCACTGAGGGCAAAGGGAGGAGATATGGATAGCTTTCTCCAGTTTGTTAGGATTTAATCCTTTCTTGCTAGCTTTTCCTATAGCTCAAGCCTATTTATAGCAATGTTACCTCAATATTTCAGTCATGCAGTATAGAAGTATTTCATTCAGACAGTATGAAATCCTCTGTTTTGTACACAGTCTTTCAAATCTTCTTTATTATCCAGACACCAACTGGGTTTTGCTTTTGCTTTTTCTATTAAAAAATTCAAATGTGTTTCAAGGTTGTGATTATGCTTTTGAGTTGACAGATCTGTTAGGGTCCTATACGGTGCTGGCCTCTTCCTGCAAGGTGCTGAGAGAACTCAGCTCCCACCTCAGTCTACAGGAATTAATGGCACTCAGCACCATGCAGGCATTGGCCCCTAGACATGATGCCAAAATATATCTGCTAGAGGTTCTTTAGCTTTGTCAGAGAACTGTAGACCTTAAGACTGTCTTAGGATATGATTAAAGAAGCTTTAAAACATCTATGAATAAGCAGGAACATAAACTCATAAATATGAGCACTGGGGACTAAGAAGGCCCCTAAAATGCTATAGAAACGGTGGTGGTAACATGAAGATCAAAGAACAAACTGCTTTGCAATACCTAAAGTGGTTAGCAATGTGATTTCAGCTACACTAAATTAATGTGTCCTTTTATCTCTACAACAAAGGGCATCTGTAAGCATCAGCATTGTGTGACAGGTATATGGGAACACAACACTCACTCCAAGTGCAACAATTGTTGCTAGCAGATCATTTGGGGTACTGTGCTAAATTTTCTGCAGAACTCCACTGAAGAAAATGGTGTACTTTTACAACAGTAAAGAACTTGGCCCATTTCCTCAACACATGAACTTGTGCAATTTTATATAAAACAAGTTCAAAAACATCTATTGTGTTCAAACTGCTGCTGTTTATAGATGGGAAGAAAGGGATTTATAATGCTTTAAAATTATTTCTCACCAATAAAAAGTAACACTGATTTGTTCTTGTGTAGGGATTTGCTTGTGTAGGTCCCAAAATGGAAGCTTTGTGTCAGTATTGTTATTATACCCATTTTACAGAAGGGGAAAGTAAGGTTCAGAGAGGTGAAACAATGTTCTTGGTTTAACTGCTTGCAGACAGTTTTATAGGAGAGGGTCATTTCTTTGTGCAGATTTGAGCTGCTTGAAAGGATTATTGGATTGAAGGACAACTTGGTGTCACCACCTTCATTGCGCTACCTGTGATACTATGCTATTAATAAGTGTGTGGTACTGACACTCCCTAAGCAGCTGGAGACAAAAGATCACAGGAGCCCGGATTAGGCAGTTGAGAGAACAAATGAACCAATTAACAAAAAACTGCTTACTTTGGGGTTTCAGGTTTAGTCACAGGGCTTTTGTTCACACAAACTAGCAGAGATCTGCAAAGTATATGGTCCCATTCCCTTCATGTATTTTATCACACTCAAAGGAAGCAAATTTATGTCTTTAGCTCACCCTGTTCTGGCTTCTAGTGAGCAACTTCCTGCCTCTTCATATTCAAGAATCTGAATTTAGTTCAAGGAGCCTCTTCCCACACAGATTCTGAAACAGCTGTAATTTTTTCACTAAATCTTGCACTATTTTGTGCTTTTTTCTTACAGTTTCAGCTTGTAGAGTCCAGCAATTACATGAGAATCCTGGGGCTGGGGGCATATTTTAAAGGTGAATCTTAAAGCCACAGCCTTTTTTTAAATCTCATAGTTTTGAGGCCTGACTCATGATTTTTGAGTATTTTGGATTGCCACTACTGAATATCAAATCCTAAAACCACCAGTGTCTGGCTTCATTGAGCCTGCAATTAAGAGAAGACACGAGGCCTGGGTTCTATTGCCAGAGGCTAATAAACGGACTGTGCACCCTGGCACATGAGTAGCAAACTTATTCTTAAAATGCTCATCCCCTGCCCTATTTAGACAGTACAGTGAACAAAATTAGTGCCAAGCACAGAATATATGATGCCAAATGGTTGGCCACCCTTCCATCCAAACACTGTTAGGAAAGAAAAATGCATGACAAGAGAAAACACCTCCATACGTATAGCACATTTTCTTTTTTAGTTCTACTGACTCTGACTCACTCAAACTTCCCTAAACTGTCTGGAAAGGGTACCAAGTGGAGCACACATTGTTAAACAGTAAATGCAATATAAACTCAGTGTCACTATACATTATTGTAACAACTTAATACCCATTACAGAGGATTCTCTCTCTCTCTCTCTCTCTCGCTCACATACAGCTCATAATTATGCTTGTGTGTTTTTATTTTTCAGTAGTAAGAAAGCAAATTCTCTTTGAATACTCTCTATGGGTGCGTCTACACTTGCATTCACCTTTCAAAAGAGGCATGCAAATGAGGTAAATCGAAAGTGCAAATGAGGTATAAATTTGCATATTCGACACCTCATTTGCATATTCTAATTTCAAAAGAGCTTCTTTTGAAAGAGGAAAGCCAGTGTAGACGCTGTTCTTTCGAAAGTAAACCCCATCTTCGAAAGAATCCTTCTTCCCATTAAGGGAAGAAGGATCCTTTCGAAGATGGGTTTATTTTCAAAAGACCAGCATCTACACGGGCTTTCCTCTTTCAAAAGAAGCTCTTTCGAAATCAGAATATGCAAATGAGGTGTCAATATGCAAATTTATACCTCATTTGCACTTTCGATTTGCCTCATTTGCATGCCTCTTTTGAAAGGGGAATGCAAGTGTAGACGCACCCTTTATGTATATGTGGGGAAATAAATATTAGCAACAGAGTGAGAGGAACTACTCATTGATTTTCTTTAATATTTAAAATCAATTTTTTAAAGGAAACTCAGTGTGGTGTCTAAGGCCCCAGCCATGCAAACATTTCTGTACATGCTTAACTTCATACGCAGCTCATCCTATTGAACATGATGGGATTACTCATGGATTTAGAGTCTTTAAGGCGAGAGGGATGACCATGATCATCTCCTCTGACCTCGTGAAAGATGCAGGCCACAGAACCTCACCAGGAGTTCCTGCATCAACCCCAAGACTCCTTGCTGAGCTAGAGCATTTCTTTTAGGAACACGTTAGGGGCACATTAACAAAGTCTACAGCAGCCTGGAGCAGCAAACCTCCCAGCACAGGTCCACAGACTTGGATATGAGGGGCTCACACTTACGCTCTAAAATTAGATGTGTAGCTTGTGACACTGTGATATCGCAACTCAGTCTGGACCTCAGGCTTGGAGGCCTAAGAAAGTGGTCTATCAATCTAGACTTGTTGACAGAAGTTGTGCAGACATACCCTGGGTCTTACTTTAAAGAGCTTAAGTGATAGAAAATCTGTCATGTCCTGAGGTAAATTGTTCTAATGATTAATTACTCTCACTGTTAAAACTGTGTTTTACTCCTAGGCTGGCTTCAGCTTCCAGGCATTAGAGTCCACTATGTCTTTTGCCTGCTCAATGAAAGCTCCCTGTTGAGGAACTTACTGCTTAGGATCAAATCACATTTTAACTCTCTCATAGCAGCCAGGTTTTCTGGCTCCCGAAGCATTCTTGTAGATCTATGCAAAGCTGCTTCTAGGCATTTGTTTTTGGAGAAGGGTATAGGCAAGCCTGCCAATGGGTGGGGCAAAGCGGGCAGTTGCCCCAGGGCCCAGCAATTCAGAGGGGCCCAGGGCTCCCAGCTGCTGTTGCTACTGCAACTCTGAAGGCTGGAGGGCAGGGGCCCAGTGCTGTGGTCTGGAAGGCTCTGAAGGCTTGATGCCCTCAGACCCATCCCTTCTGCCTAAGGCCCCACCTCATTCAGGGGCATGGAACTTGCCCCCCCCCCACCTTGCCTGGGGGCCCACAGAAGCTGTCAGCCCCCTTGGGTACAGGCATGAAAAAAACAATGGCACAGATGGGCCCAGAAGGAACTGGTCTACTACTCCACAGATCCTCCTTTAGGCCTTAGGTGGGAGTGCCTCTATTCCAAGCAGGAAGGATGGGTTCCTTCATCTCTTGTCCTCCACTCATCTGTTCAGCAGCTGTTCCAGTTCTTCAGGCCAGGCACTGGGCAGAGGATTGCTCCCACTCCCATGGGTCATAAACATCTAAATATACAAGAACAGCAGAGTCCAAGCATCAAATATACTTTAAAACTGACAGCAAATCCAAACCAAACAAAGCAGGAAGAGGTCAATAAAGCTTCAACAGGGAGAGAAAGATGAAGGTTTCTTATGCCAGCAACTTCTTCCAGTTCAAGTAATAAAAGGTAGCCACATAGCCAAATAGCTATCCTACGAGTCACGTCAGACCAATTATTTATTCCAGTGCTAAATCTTCCCAGATTTCTGTACTTTATCTGGCAAATGTGGGGCTATTTGCATTCCTTCTGATACAGTGGTGCAGCCACACATGAGGTATGTATAAACTCTTTCTCCCCAAATTTGGAAGAAGAACCAGCAACAACCAACAAAGCTAAACCAGGAGTTTGAACTCAATAGCTGTGTTTCACCTTCTGTCTTCCTGACACACAGAAGTTGTGCCACTTTAAACATACTGGCATATTTAAAGCAGCACAATACACTTGTGTGGATAGGGCTATGCTGATATAATAGTGCTTGTACTGGTAGAGGTGTTCCAGTAAGGGAAGCGAAATAAGTGATATACGCATAAGCACCTTTATACTGATATACTGATAGAATTGCATCCATGCTAGAGATCAGATGTATATAACGAGTTTAATTTAAAAAAAAAAATAACACCCTAACCAAAATAATTATACTAGCACAAAATCTGTGCGTAGACCAGGCCTTAACTTATCATGTCTTTTCTACCACAAGCCAAAACTCCTTTAATACTTTCATTTCTCTACCAAAAGTGACTCATTTGACCCAGCTGCTCACATTGGTCCAGACTCTGGCGCCCCACATACAGGTCCACCGATGAGGCAAGGAGGGGCAAAGGGGGTAGTTGCAAAGGGGCCCAGCCTTTCAAGCGGGCCTGGAGCTCCAACCACTGATGATGATGCTGCTACTTTGGCTATGTCAGTGGCTGGAGCTCCATGACCCTTTGAACTGCTGGTAGCAGCACTCAGCTGCTCCACTTGGCTGTGGGGAGGCCCAGTGCTGTGGCCCCCCCTTGGTCCCACTCCTTCCACCTTTGGTCCCACCCCTCTGGGGGTGCAGAGCTGGACCCCCTTCCCACTTTTTCCCAGGGCCCAAGGTAGCTGTCAGCCCTGCTGCCCATATGAATAAAGGTAACACCGTTCTTCACAAAAAGAATCCCATTCATTTACAGGGGAGACTTGTATGGTACTCAGGTGAGTGAGGCTGTCATGAGATCAGATGAGGGATTCTGGGTATGCAATGAACTTCAAGCAGAGTTCAGTTGAATACAGAATCTGAATATCTCTAGGAAACTTCAAAACACCTCAAAACAATAATGGCATTCACAGCACTATCACCCCTTCTGTCCCTTCCATCGCTCACCCAGCACCAAATGGGACATCTGCATTCTAGGCCCAATGTTGTCATAAACATCCATGACTCTGAGCATGTCTGGGCTTCAGTTCTCCATCTGTGAAACAGAGATAATCATGCTAATTATAACTCACAGTTAATGGTATTATAGTCGCATGTAGGAGGGCCAATCATGGGTGAGAACCCCTGTGACTAGGCACAGCACAAACATGGAACAAAAAGACAACCTACCTCCAAAACAGCAGTACATCCTTCTGCTCTTTGCCTCCTCTGTTCAGACTGTCAACTCCTTAGATTATGCATTGACTTTTGTTTTGTGTGTGCACAGTCCCTAGTGCAAAGGGGCTTCAGCTTCAATTTGGGCTTTTAAGAGCTACCACAACACAAATAAAGAAGAAAAAGAAGTTATAAGGGACACTCAAAATACCTTGAATTCCAAGTCAGAGACATTTTGAGATCAGGGGTTCTCAAACTGAAAGTTGTGACCCCCTCAAGGGGTTACAAGGTAGTTACATCAGGATAGCAAGCTGCCAGTTCCATGTGGCTGACAGCTCTGAGCCCCCATTATATTATATTAACCCACTCATTTTTAATTTCTAAATGGAGACATACCCAGAGGCTTGCTGCATGAAAGAGCTCACCAAAACAAAAAGCTTGAAAACCACTGATCTAGGAATTAAAACATTTAGAAACGAAAGGGAAACATGTCAAATCTGCATTATAAATAGCCAAATGAGCCAACGTTAACAACATTTTTGATATCCAAAGGAGGGAACTTTAAATTATGGTGCTACTTAACTGCCATCAATTCTTTTCCATTTTTTGACTACTATAGCTAAATATTGCTGATTTTAAATATGAGCAAAAGTTAATCAGACACATAGAATTTAATCTAGGCAGGATATTCATGCCTAGAATGTTGGTGCGAGCCCTTCAGAGAAAAAATAAGCATTTTCCAGTTATCCAGCTCTTTAATTATAACATCTAAGACAGAAGGATAGTTAAGTTTAAAAGGTGAGTCAAGAAAACATTGAGAAATTAAATTTTTCCACTTCTTCTCCAGCTCCACAAGTAACATTTTGATGCTTTCTTCCTTCTATTTTTTTTAATTATTATTATTATATAGTACCCAGCACCATTAAATTAAAGTAAATTATTTTCACTGAATCATTTATAACTTTACTGAGGTCTGATATGCTTAACCTGTATTCTTCTGTCTGCTGGAGAGTTGGGGAATAAAAGCTTTCTGGTATGTAGGTTCAAAGAAATGGACCTTTCACCAGACTTGAACAGTTGTCTTGGGAATGCAGATTTATGAAAATTGATAGCCTCCCTTTGTGTGCAGGAACAACGTGCCTTTCTTTTCCATGTTTGTCCCTGACTATAGAACAGAATTAGAACTTCTTCAGAAAACTTCTCCAATTAATAAAGGATATCTTGCAGCCACAACGTTACAAGATGCCTCTGACTAACCTCTCTTCAGATACAGTCAAAGAGGAAGATCTATAGATGTCAGATTGAATTTAAAGTGGAGGTTAAGGGTCAAAGTATAGTTTCCTACCTGGAATTCAAATAATCAGAAAAATAGAAGGAAAATATGAGCATGTGCAGTGCTATCAACAGTAAGGAAACAGCAAAGCTGCCTCAAAGGAATCTAGGGTTATCCATATGAGCATAAAGCATTTGTAAGACCATAATGTATATTTTACATATAGGCTCTGGTTTAAAATAAAATAATTCTACTACATTCAGAAAAATGTACACTTGAACACTAAATCATAAAGTGTCAGTAAATACAATCAATGTCTTGATTCTCAGTGACTCTGAGACCTCTTTACAGCTCTCTCGATACATCTGCACTGCAGCTGGAAGCAAGCTTCTCAGTCCAGGTAAACAGACGCTCTCTGGCAGAGCTCAAGCTAGTGAATTAAAAACAGCCATGTGAACTTTTCAGCTTGGGATCTCAAACCTGAGGAGCCAGGTGGGCTTGAGGCCTGAGCTGCAGCCAAGCACCAGTGTCCACATGGCTGTTTTTAGCGTGCTGCTCAAGCCCAATAAGCATGAGTCCTTCCCCCTAGATGGGGTAACTTGCACCCTGCTGCACTGTAGACATAGCTTCTGGCCATGTCTATATGGCACTCTGCTGCCAGCAGGGTTATGCAAATGAGGGTACTCGACAATGCAAATGGTGCTCATTTGCATAGTCATGCGCCTCATTTGCATAGTCACATGAGATCGCTGTCCCAGCGGAGGCTTCTGTCGTCACAAAACAAGCCATGTAGACAGGGTTCTGTTGATGAAAACCTCCCTTGTCGACAGCCCCTTATTCCTCATTTTTTTCCAGGAATAAGGAGCTGTCAACAATGGGGGTTTTGGTCGACATAATCCCATCTACACAGCTTGTTTTGTGAAGACAGAAGCCTCTGCTCTTTGCTGGGACAGCGATCTAGTGTGGTTATGTAAATGAGCATCCATTGCATTAAGTGCCCACACTTGCATGACCCTGCTGGCAGCAGTGGGCTGGATAGACACGGCCTCACAGTAAACATAAAATGAACTGTACATTCTCTTGAAGGCCCTTTACAATGGCAGAGTAGTGCGAAGTGTTTCTAGTGTAAGTGAGAATCAAGTAGGATATGTTTACAGCAGTCAGAATTTTAAGTGTCCCTTGCACTTAAACTGTATATTACCATATCTGTAATTTTCAGATCATTGCCATTTCTTGTGATCATTCGCTTTTGGGGAAAAAGCTGAAGACTTCAATGTGAAAAGATTAGGTGCCTTATTCTTTTCTTACTTATACCACTTTTAGTTCAGTGCAATTTCCTTGACTTCAGTGAAGTTACTCCTCATTCAGACCTGTAAAAAGTGAGAAGAGAAGAGAATGTGTCCCATATGTGTTAATATAAAGTAGAGGGAATTATATGTTTTAGAGCTATCAATAACTTCTAAATTATTTGGTTATATTGAGTGCTGCTTAAAACAATAAGACTACTACAGCTGAAAAGAAATGGCTTCTTTACTCTGCCCTGGTTGCCCATCGTTTTTGTTTTTAGGCAAAGTCAGATGGGAAAGATGAGCTGCAGCAGAGTGCATGTGTTGGCAGTGACTACAAAGGCAGAAAATAAAGAATAGCCGAGATAATACAAAATATCTAAAGACCACTCTATTGACATACCATCACCACAAGGAGACTTCTGGTTACATCCATACAAGACAATGCTACCTAAACATTTTATCTATAGAAAGGAAGGGCTTTGTTGATGGCATTTTTAAAGCCTTTTCTTTCAATTATTGTGCTTCACATAGCTTCCAATTATGTATGTCAACATACATTTCAGTCACATCTAGTGTTTACACTTTACCCTATCCAGACCCTTCCTGTATAGATAATTCACTCCTCTAAACGTACCAACTTTTAGAAATATTTCTCAATTTCCATCATTCTGAAGTTGGAGCATCCATTTGGCTTCTCTGCCTTTGCAGTTGGAGGTTATAACATGCATGATAAAACACTCAAAAGTGTTTCTGTCTGTTCCCACATCATTCAGACTCTATCACAGGTTTATATACTGCCACCCATTACCAGAGCATTTAATCATCTTCCAGGTAAAACCACTTAGCAAGTCCACAGTGGATTTTTCATAGGGCCACTGAATCTTCACCCTTTTTAGAATAAAGACACTCTGCATGGGGTGGGAATACATCAGTACGTCGGAGTTCTGAACACACCAGTCAACCACACATCTCATCTGGAACTGGAATCACACAATCAGAAGGCAGCAGCAGAAAGAAGGAAGAAAGGAAGGAAGACAGTATAGTACTGTACAGTATTAAATGTTAAATATTAAAAGGGGAAGTAGCCTTCTTATTCTTCCCAGTAAAGTTTCAAAGTTGTATTAAGTCAGCGTTCACCTGTTAAGTCAATTCTTAACTTTCAAATGAAAAATGTGACTTTTTGTTCAGAGTTATGAACACACCAGATGTATGAACCATTTCCATTCCCAAGGTGTTTGTAACTCTGAGCTTCTACTGTATTTTTTTGTTCTCCCCATTTGACAGACATTGTGGCCTACCCAAGATCCTCCAGCAAGCAGGCAGCAAAGCCAAGAATAGAATCCACGACTACTGAGCTCCAGCCAGTATTCTAGTCACTATGCTGCACTGCCTCAAGGGGAGTTTTCACCCAGAAGGTATTTAGGCAGATCGTCAGCTGCACCAGTGCTTAGCTGCTATAGAAATGGATGCTATTGAAGCACCTAAGAAACACAGTAACAAGGCTACTTGAAGCATAACTTATATCCCGTGGGAGGGTGACGATCTGGATGAACATGGTCACATGTCAGGTGTCCTCCAAAATGTAAAGAATCAGGAAGAATAAACTCACAGTTTCTCTCCACTCACCTTCCTTTGTTTCACTTATGTGCCAGGCAAATTTTTATTTCAAGTTTGTGGTCAACGTCGTTCTGTGGACAATCTGTTTATCACAGCAGGACATGGAACGTTTGTCAATGATATGTGTGATCCTATGAGGTCACATCTGTGCTGTGGCACCTACATATAATGTCAGTATGTTTCCCTTTTGCCATGGGAAATCACAATGAGCAGCCCCTCACCTGTATTAAAGAAGAAAGAAACTGCGAAGAAGTTAAATATAGCGTACACAAAAGATAGGGAAAATGCAAATGAGGCTATGATGACGCTACAAATTTGCAAAAATGCCTGTTTGACCTCCATCCACAGGTATTCTAATTCTTCTAACCAAGGTTCTGCAGGCTATTCACAGTTTAATTGCAGTAGCTCCTTCCTGCACTCTTCCACTAAGGGCCAGATAGAACTTAGACACTTACATACCTCTACAAATCTGGCTCTACAATCTTTAAAATAAGAGCATGCTTGTAACCTTGTCTGCATGTTTTAATGATCCACAGCACCCCAATTACTAGCTACCTCACTTCATTTTAAACATCTTTACAATGCAAGAAACTGTTCTGTCATTTTTCAGCCTCCTCCAGTTCTGAGCATGTGATGCTTCTATGTTTAGAAAACTCCTAAATGAGTTTTCCTGTCAGACCAAGGGAGCAATCCTGCAGCCCTTACTCAAGCGTCTTCTGAGTTTTCCCTGAGATTAGAGTTCAGTCCTCAGACTGTCACCATACAGATATTTATGAGTCCTACCACAGTTGTCTCCTAATGTCTCCCCAAGGCCGAGACACAAAAAAATCAACACCAAGCAGCCACCGCATCTATAGACAACCTGATACACTGCAGGTTATGCAGAAAGGAAAATCCATTGAAAAGGTCAGCTAGTTTTTACAGCAATCTGCAAATTGACAAGTGATATTCATATTATATATATATATATATATATATATATATATATATATATATATATATATATATATATATATATTACTCAACATATCAAAGGGATTTGTTTATTTTCTCTCAAACAAGACTTCTGCACTGTGACTGAGCTTGGAGACACATCATTAACGCTAGCATCAGGAGGACAGCTCAAAATTTAAATACCCTCAGACCAGATAGAGGTGGGAAAAATGGCACTTTGTGGAGCTCAAAGAGCAACAAATTGGTAAACGGAACTAAAACTTTACTTTCTAAGTAACAGAGAGGGAGCCATGCTAGTCTCTACATTATCAAAATGAAAAGCAGTCGCGTAGCACTTTAAAGACTAGCAAAATAGTTTATTAGGTGAGCTTTCGTGGGACAGACCCACTTCTAAGCTATCTGAGAGGGTGAGGCTGTATTGGTAACATTTGTTTTTCCTTCTTACAGTGTATTTGTTAAGGCAGCTTTCTAAGCCAGACAAAGCGAGTTAGAGTTATTTTCTCATAGCATAAGCTAATGTTCTCAAGCTGTTGGCCTTTCCAGGGTGTGCATGGACAAATTCCACAGTAACATCTGACGATAAGATCCGACAGTAGTAGCAGGGAAACAAGTTTAAATCACATTTACAGTGTGTCCCCTCCAGGCCAGCTAAAAAGAGATCCTTTTTAGAACAATCCATACAGGCATGTTTTTATGGCAGTTAAAGCTCACTTAGTTCCTCAGTACCAGCAAAATCCTGAAGTCCTTACTCAGAAAAAAAAGAAAAAGAAAAACTGGCTCTGAAAGCACTGGGAGCTGTGCCTGGATAGGAATTGCTGAGGAAAGGCTTCCAA
The DNA here is from genome assembly GCF_033958435.1 of Carettochelys insculpta. Lineage (NCBI taxonomy): Eukaryota > Metazoa > Chordata > Testudines > Carettochelyidae > Carettochelys > Carettochelys insculpta. The sequence continues at coordinate 38,660,384 of NC_134147.1, forward strand.
TAGCAGTTCTGCCTCAGTGATTTGATTTGTTGGAATGAATGTCAAAAGAGAACATTTTACATCTAGTTTCAAGGGGCAATGGCACTTTTTAAAGACATATACTTTCAGGATTAAAAATCTTCTACATTAATTTTAGGGTTTGGGGTTTTTTAATATACACATTCCACTTCCCAGCATGCCCAGGACACCTGTCTCCTGGGGCACTTGTGCTTGTAGCACCTACACACCTCACCCCCGATAAACTGTGATGCCTGGAAGAACATTAAACAGATTCCCCTGTGATTCCTTCTTCCAGCCCAGAAGATGGCCATGCTGCCAACTCCTCAGGAAGCTTCCCTTCCCCCACTCTCCTGCTTCTCCATGCTGAGAGGGAAAGGACACTGCAGGAAGTGGCTACCATATGACCCACAGTTGGAAATGGGAGAACATGGTGTTGGGGGCTACGTGACATGGACCTCTCCCCAAGGCCCCCAGACGTGCCTGTGGAATTCCATCACACACACCCTATACTCCCTTTACCCTCCAAGCTCTCTCAGGATTCTTTCCCCACAACCATCCAAGATCTCCATCTCATCTATTTTGAAAGACAATGGTTAAAAAGAGGTGACGACCAAAGTTCACAGAGTAATCAATGCAGAGATTTAAAGCAGTACTCCTGATTACACTTTCTCACAATGAAATAAACTCTTTTTTGTGCAATTATCCTGTGGAATTCATTGCCACAAGATATAACTGGAGAAGAGAGTTCAGCAGGATTGAACATCAGAGCTTAAACGTGTAACTGGCTAATGAGATCATTAGCAATAATATTAGATAGTGTCAGAAATGCTGATGGTATTGATCAAGCCTAATGGTTTGTGCTGGGGCAGGCATGTCTAGTGGTCAGAGCCAGAATCATAAGTCCACAGAAGGGTTGGAGGATGGCTGGAGCAGGATAGCAGCTATTCACTTGCAGATAGCAGTTAGCACAAGATATTCCATCATGCTCCAGTAGGTGGTTTCTTTTACCTTTCTCTAAAGCAAATGGTATGAGCCCAGCTAAAGACAGGCTACTTGAGCAGACAAACCACAGAGCTGATCTATGGAAATTTCTATACTCCAGAAATGTAAAAAAGAAGTGGAACAAACCCATCCTCCAGACAAACTATTCCAGAGGGAAAGTGAAAAGGGGCCCATTTGGAATCTGGTCTTGAAATAGTTAGGATTCTGCCTGCCTAAACTCCCTGCAGCCTCAACAGCTGGACATGGCAATCTTCACTTCCTGTCTTAAATGGCTGTAAAATGTTGCTGTGTGCTCCAGAGTGGTTGTCCTATTTTGCTGAGAAATAGCTAAAATGATCTCTGTTCATTCCATCAGCAAAAATATTTCTTAAATTTGCCAAAGCCATGGGAGAACTTTTGGGATACAAATCCTTTATAAAAGTAAGATTATTATTAATTTATTATTAATTATTCATAATCAATTATTATTATTATTATTATTATTATTATTATAAATGTAGGGTCTTCCCTGTACATAGTGCCCTAGAATTGTATAAGCTCTTTTCCTGTTTGGCTTTCACTGCCTTTAAGCTTTTAGCTAAATTTAAAATTTCTTGAGTTCCTTCTCTGTCTCTTTACTAAGAAATCTGGCATGCAATGAATCAAAGGAAAGTTATTTATATCTATACTGTAAGAATGTTTACAATATATAGAAAATTATTACTATGGTTTGGTCTTTGTATATGTTCAAAATAACTAAGAGTTTTCCAAATTTACTGTATTACTGTGAAGTCCACACAGTCTGCATTTATGTAACTAAAATGCTTTCATTTGGACTTTTATAACATGCTAAATTAAAAACATTTTAATGAATGAATCAAAGTAGTGCAGCAAAGAAATCTGTAATGCATTACCATTTCAAACTAAAGATTTCAATGAAAAACTCTCAGATACAGTTAAGGTCTATTTGTTTTACAAAGAGTAATTTTGTTATTTTTATCACCATTGTTTTAATAAAGTAAGCTTGATCTCAAAAATATTTGAGCATGAAACATGAATATGGTAATTGCTGAAGTTTCCATTCAGCTAGCTGCTATCATATTCCAAGGATATTTGGTTCCATTATAAGCAGCATTTAATAATTTTCATATGGGCCCCAGGCGACCTGCTAGAAGACTGAAAGTAGACGGTCTTTTCACGTTCCAAAGGTATAAGCATTGCTAAACTTGAGAATATCAAAACAACAGTAAGGCCTTGACTTAATTTTCCCAGTCCCATGTGTTGATTTCATCGGTTGACGTTCTATGGAAGAATACCGCACCCGATCACACTAGTACCATCAAATGTTCCATGTCTTTCCTGAAATTTAAGTTCTAGAGTTTCCCATCAGAACCAAAAAGTAGTTAACTTATTAGGGCATCTTGTACTTAAAAGTAGATTCTCTCTGATGTGTTGGAAATCAAAGGAAGCAGGTATTAACGTTACATTTCCTGCACCCCCTCAGCACAAAGGAATCCAGCATACTCCACAGATTATAAATATGTTGGAATCCAGCATACTTCAGAGTACTTCAAAAACCCTTGCATTTGCGCCCACTGATCTGGATAGGACTACTCATATTCATCAAGTTAAGCATGTGCAGAAGGATCTGGAGCATTAGAGCTGAGAAACTTGCACCATCACTGAAACATCTATGTATCTCTAGTGGAGAATAGTAGCTGCCCGCTATGCAGCATGTGCTACAACTGTGATGTAGGGGGAATTTGAGGAGAACCCCACAGAAATCCTCTTTTTAACATAAAAATTATGCCATGGTATTTTAATGTGCCCAAAGAACCTCACATGTTAAAGCATTACCAAAAAGGTCCACAGCCAATAAGCAGGACTGTATTGTTTTTCTATTACAGCGGAGAAAAAGGGGCTGAGATAGAGAAAACCTCATCTCAGGGTGTCTAAAACAGCGTTTCAAGAAAGAAAAAAACAAAGAAGCACTCCTGGGAGCACCAAGAGGCTTCTGAACATCTTGGGGGCAACTGCATTTATTTTGTTAACAGAGACATATTGGGGCCAGATGGAGCCTGACTCAGAAAGAGACAGGTCAGGTGGGATGCCAGGTGGGACAGCAGCCACTCACACTGGGACGCTACTTGCTCTTCTTCCTATTCTCCTGGCTATCAGGGAGCAAGAGGAAAGTACACCAATTGCATGAATCACTCCTCTGCCCCCTCCACTTGCTTGCCGAAGTGAGAGACATGCATGCAACCTGTGTACTTTCCCCTCACTCCCTGGTAGACAGGGGTAAAGGAATAAGAGCAAGCAGTGTCCCAGTACACATGGCTGCTCCTCCTCCACCCCCATTCCCTTCCAAAATGGCACCCTTGCCCTTGAAAACTGATTAACATCAACATTGTCTGCAAAAGAAATTTGCAGACTCTCAAGCATCAGACACCCTTTTGCAATACATGTGCAAAAGGTGGCACCACTCAGGAGATAAGATCTTCAATGTTTATTTATGGTAACTGGGATTATTTATCTGTTCAAAGGGTTGAGGAATGAGAAGCAGGCTCTTGCTTTCCTGTCTCCCCTTTCCTGCCAATAAAGAAGATGGTCATTTAAATCCAGCTCTTGCATAAGAACTATTCCATTTATACATCAGATGAGTCCAGCCTGGGACAATTAATCAAATCCACTTGAACCCTGGGAATGTTTGCCTCTGCACAAATGTCACTTCTCAGATCCTGAGCAGGAACCTGCTGTTGGCAATGCAAGAACTTGGGTGTTATCCACCTGAATTTTAACTTCCTGGCTTGAATGCCATTATATTCACAACATTAAAATGTCCACACAGAATTTTTCTTCTTGGTATTCCTTTATGAAACCAACTAGAGTCCAATCAGACATGTTCAGCTAACTATCTATGTTGAGCCAAAAAAATGTTTGTATGATGTAGAGAAAAATATCTGGGTAACTGCACAGCTGATGGTGATACCAACAGAGCAGCTTTTCTGGACTCCGGCAGTGTTTCCTCTAAGTTTTTCTGTACGTGGGCAGAATAAATTTTGTTATGTGCACCATGGTATATGCAGAAGTGCACCACCAAAAGAAACACTGGCTGTGGGCAGCTATGGGTGCTCTGCTAATCATCTGTGCAGAACCTGAAATGCAGCATGTCCTTAATTTCTACAGATTCTTGAAGTCTGGGAGCAAGCAGATTAACTGATCCCATTGAGCCCCAACTTCTCATTTTGAGTGAAATCCCTAGGACGGTTGACTGACAGCCATTTGCGCCAAAGCTATCAATCCTGTCACTCTTAGCAGTTCATGTCTCGTCTCTTCCACATCACAAAATCAACAGGTATTTACACGACAGGCAATCCATTTGTTACACTGTGAACAACAGCTTAGTAATGATGGTCTTTTTTCACAGCAGCCACTAGCGCCGGAATACTACTTCATGTCTTGCTCAGAAATCAAAGGCAATAGATGGATAGCTTGCAATCACTTGACACATATGGCTTTACAGAAGTTTAGGTAATATGGCATCATTCAGAGTTAGGTTGATTCTGTTATGAAAAAGAAGAACGTTGAGCACTAATTAAGGCTGCAGTGTTTCACTGGCTTTCTTTTTTTCAACCCTAGAGCTAAGAAAAGTTTATGTGAGCTTTCTGAGGCTTAAGTGAAGCACTCAGGATTTCGATGGCTATATCCAAGTAAATTAGACATTGGAGAGTGGTTTAAGCTAATTTAAAATAGCTCCGTGGCATACCACAGAGCTTTTAATCAGTATCACAACCAGACCAAGTTGAATAATATTCATCAAATAATTACTATGACAGATTTCATGGCATTTTCCCAATAAATTACTCAAGAAGCATATCACATCATCAGTCACTCAGCTGTATTCCCAGAGCTGATTGTGATCTCAGCCATTTCAGGTGCTAGTTTCTCAGGTCCAGGAAGTTGACAAAGATTAGGAGCAAGACACCTAAACCTCTTAAAGTATCTTGGCCTTCAGGGGCATTTCCCCAAACACTTGCTCCTGGGCATCCCCCCTTAGAAGTCAATGAGTTACATATTTTAGAAAAAGTACTCTGCCTGGAAAAGTAATCTGCATAGAAGATCAGTCCCTTCCAGTCTGATTTTGTACACGCTGAAGTTCAGAGCATTTTAACGTTGGTTTCACTGGGTGCAAAACTAGGGTGTAAAAGGGTAGCTCTAATCTATGGTATGTCTACAAAACACCCAGGGTTAGGACATCCCTGGAGAAGATTTCTTGCAGCCAGTATGTGGGGACAGTAGAGCGGCAGGAAAATTGCTACAGGAGTTATATTGCCACAGTCCATAGAGACGTTGTGGAGGTGCAGGTCCTCCCGGGGCGTTTCTGCCTCCTGTGACTAACACAAAGTCTGTGCAGAGCTTGAGACAACTGCATGTTTTGGAGAAAGATGGCTGGTTCTGGCTCAGATGCTCAGGCCCTAGCTGATTACGATGGATGGGGTTGGAAAACTACTTTCCCCAGGGTCAGATTGGTATCAACTTTCGGGTTTTTTCTTTCCTCTGCAGCATGTGGTGCAGGTCACTTACTGCTATCATTTGGGTACACCTAACATTGTCAATTTGTGTCGTTGCAGGGGCACTGGTGCACCTCAAGCCTTCCTATTCTCTGCCTTTGGAACACAGGGCCGCCAAAAGGGTGGGTAAAGGGGGCAACTGTCCCGGGCCTGATGATTTAAAAAGACCCAAGGTTCCTGGTCACCACCACCCTCAGCCACTCATGCCCTTCATCCCCAGCTCTGCCACTTCTGCCCAAGGCCCCGCCCCTTCTGGGGGTGGGGCAGCACCAGCTACCTCCAGGACTCAGAAATGTCTCTCATTAGCCATGGTGGCACAAATTAGTTTATTCTCCTGTGAGCCATAATACTTTAGTCTCATTTTTGTCCAATGGAAAGGAGGAAACACCTGCCATTTCTGTGAGGAAGCAGCACACCTTCCCAGGGGAAGTTTGCAAGAACACTGAAGTTAAACTCACAAATTTTCCAAGTCCCAACAGAAGTAGAGCGCAGACTGTCATCTTATTCAGGCAACATTGAATCTTCTTCAACTTCTATGTTTCTCCCAACTGTGTATTCAGAATGTATACATTGAAAAGTCAATGTGCGCAAGCAGTAAACTAAACAAGACTAAATCAACCTTGAGTAAGAAATGCACACTGACTTCTGTAGAATACACTGTGCATCTTAGAGCCCAGGGACATTAGAAGATTGTCAATAGCACAAAGAAGATATTTCTTTTCTTGACTTTTGCACAGTAGCAGACAAATAGATTTTGTCATCTCATTTTAACTTAAAACAGAACAAAGACAACAAAGGTGCTCCATATGCCTCTTCAGATTATTCATGCAACAATTGCATAGTCTACTTAGGGCAACCATGGCCTTCCTAAAGAACCCGAAATCTGCTGCATATAAAGACGGGACCTTTTCCCCCCCATAAGGCTGCCATTTCCAGAGACTGATTTATTTATACTTTGATAAAACAGATAGTAAGAATAAAACGCTACAGTGAATGAAGTCAGATAACTAAAGCAAAATGGATCACGCCTGAAAGAAGACATAGTTTGGTGGCTACAAAAAGGTCCTACAGAAGATGATGCAGATTCCTGGGCAATAAATCTTTGATAGCCATGGGTAAGGTGACTTTTTTTTGGCTGACTCCATATTTATTGTCTCGTTCAAACATTTTGCCAATTGATGTAGATAGATAGATAGATAGATATTGATTTAGTGACCCAAGAACAGCCATGGGCTACAATAATGTGACAACCAAGACTTTCTCCTGTGACAGGAAAGTTTGGCTAACTGCACTTGCATACTTAGAATTTGTGGGTTGTGATGAATGAACCGTAGCAGCACTTTGATTTGATGCAAAGGGAGCACACAGTTCTTACAGTCAATGTCACGTGCAATCAGCGTACACCTCACTTCATGTGCCCCTGCTTTATGTACATGTCCCTTTAATAATACCAGTAGAAAAAAAAAACAGGACACAGACAGAAACCAGGGGAATCTGATAATCCTATCAGTGGGCAATGATAAACAAAATATCTCACAGGTCACATATATAAGCCCAATGGGCCACATGCAGCCCATGGGCCACAGGTTGTCCACCACTGCCAGGGAAGTTGAGCCCTGGAGCCCTTTACTGGTCACCTTTAACAAACAACCAGACTAATGTCCTAATCTGCCAAGGAATAACAGTGGATCTCTTGCAAGATCAGAATTTAAATTAGTACTGAAGGTTTTTAAAGCTAAGCTACACATGACACTTCCCTCTTTATCCTCATGATGATGAATTTGTATGTTCAGGTACTTCCCACCTTTAGGGGTCCCACAGAGACCTCTACATTTGGAGAATGATTGGCCATTGTTATGATGGGCCTAGCATGGGCAGCTTGTACCTCTTTGATATTTTTCGCCTTTATCCTGTTACAGCTGGAGACAGCCAGTGGCAATAACACTTTTAAAAACTAATTCTTAAAACTTTAAGTCTATGACCTGAAGTTGTAGGAACAGACTGAATAAATCTTGTTTGAAGATTATTATCAGGTCCCTGCTCAGTCTACTTTCCTCAACACTAAACAGACCCATTTTTAAAAAAAAAAATCTTTCATCAAAGGTCAGACTTTCCAAACCTTTTATCATGTTTGCTGCTCTCTTCTGGACTCCAATTTACTCACATCTTTCTTAAGTCAACTATTTTCATGCACCAGCACCAATGGTGCCTAAATATACTGTGTAACTATATATTAAAATGAGAATGTACACTTAAAAACCACACAATTTGGAATTACAGCACCACAGTTCTTAGCATTTATGAAACAAATGTGTACAGGGTACGTTTATGATATAAACTGAAGATGGCCACTAGGCAGATATATAGATTTCTTCAAGAATTGACCACTTTTTTCAATGAAATGGCTTGTGCAAAAAGTATCACAAAAAGGTAAAGAGAATCTTATTCTCAGAACAGATAGAATGAACAAACTGGTGACTTGAAGCTAAGTTAACTCACAAAGCAAATCAGGCACAGGAACTGAACTATGTGACAAATTCAGAAGCAACAATAAAGAGTCTGCTAAGGAGCTTCATTTTATCTATGGAAAAATATCAAATTGCTTGGGCCATGTATTCAAGATACACAGGGAAAGACGAGGGACATGATTTACCAGGTAGCGGAAACACAAAATGCTCAATGCATTTAAAAAAAAAAAGTCTTAAAATGTAATAAGATTCTGCAATTTCCCACATTATGCCAGAATTATTTTTCCTCTGACAGAAACTTTCCATGAAGTGATAAAGGACAGAGTTCCTTGTAGGACTTTCCTCTCAAACAGCTAGATTCAGCTGTGCGTGAAAAAAAGAGAGACACTGAACTGGGTTCACATTACCACAGACTCCACATTACCCCAGAACAAATGATTCATGTATCTGTGTGAGTCAGAAGCACTGAGAGAATTCTGAAGTCAAGTGACTTCAAATCACGTTCCTCAAAAGTATCTGGAAACATGAAACACTGCACTAAGACACCAAAGGAGACTAAGCGTAAGGAGACTGTTGGCCCCCTACTGAACCTGAGTGTGGGGAGGGCGGTGTTTCAGTTGGCTAGTTCTCAGCACTAAGAGAAAGGGGAAAGGTTGACGGGAAATCAGGACCCTAACTGACAGTTCCCATAAACAATAGGGAGAGACCAATACTCTAGGTGAGTTCTGTGTGAGTTGGAATTGCCTGGGTCAAACTGAGTGGGGCCCAGATAAAGAAATAGCAGGGACCTGAGCTGAGCTGGTGAGCAGAGTTGTGCCAGCCAGTGAGAGAACCAGACAAGCAGCCTAGGGAACCAGTAAGCGCTGAGGCCAGGGCTGCAGCAACAAAAGCCAGAGAAGCAGCCCAGGGAGCGGATCTGTGCTGGGAGCAGAGACACAGAAGCAGCCCAGAGAACACACCTGTGCTGGTAGCAGATCTGCAGCAGCCAGAGGGGTTGGGCAGTGGTGCAGAGAGGTGCTGTGGGCCCAGGGACAAGGTGGAAGAGGGGACCTGGCGGCGTGGGCCAAGGGCAGAAGAGGCAGGGCTTCAGGCAGTCAACCCTGTCTCCCACCCCCACTTTCCCTCAGAGCCGCACGTGGAGGGACAGCACAGCACTCCACAGCATTTCAAAGGGGTCCAGGGCCAACTGCCCCTAAGCACCCCCATTGGAAGGCCTGGTCAGGGGTCTGTAGCAGAGTGGAACTGGAGCAGTCCAGAGCGGGGGTGTGGTGAGCCACTGGTGAGATCAAAGGCAGACCATTGGTAGAGGGCCCAGCACAGAGAGACGCCAACAGCCAAGAGGCCTTGCAGGCCAGGTTTGGAGTGTGGGAGATCATAACTTTGCCGAGATGCTGACGCTGGGAAGAAGGATCCTGCCACCCAGAGCCTGAAGGTGTGTGGTCACTGCCAGAGCAGGTGTCAGACCCACAGCATCCCTGCAGAACAGCAAAAGTCTGAGACATGTGGGGAAGAGATTCTGAATTTCCTTTACATTCCAGAGACTGCTGTTTGTGGTGTCCCCATGGCACAGAGCAGAGTTATGTATTTCCTTTAACTTCTCACATTTTTTCCTTATTCTTTTTAAAACTGATTACTGTTTAATAAACTATATTTACTTTGATCTGTGTGATCAGGGGATCAGGGAAACGCCCAGCGTGGAGAAAGCACCCAGAGTATAGACACCCTAGCACCTGTCCTGCATGGCCATAACAAGGTTGGGGGTCAAGCCCTCGTGAATCTTGGACCCTGCCTTGTTGGGATTATGCCATATAAGGAGAGTACAGGAGAAGCCCTCGAGGTCAGGGAGACCTCTGAGTACAGGAAGTAGGAGCAGGAACTCAGATGCTTTTGCTAGCCCCTTTCTCCAGTGTAGAAGCCAGGAAAGCTCTCGACAGTAGTAGGACTGTTCGCCCACTTACAGAAGCACAGGATGGAAGGGGGAGCGGTTGCAGCCTGCCTTCCCCCAGTTACATGGCCTTGCTCCAATGAATATGCTAGAAATTTAGTTTGCAGAGTCTGGCCCTATTGCGAGAAGACTTACGTTACTCATTGTCTGTCTTGATCATTTAAAACATCTGAGCACTAAAATTCACCTGACTCTAGGCAAGAAACAACCCTTGTATTGCTTTCTACACACTTCAGGCCACATTCCTGCACAGTGCAACATTTTTGGTCCTCTATAGCTTGTACAGAAGAAGTTCATCTATTACTACCACAACTTCCAGGGTAATGTGGCTCTAAAACTTTCATAATGTGCGATGGTCATGCAGTGGCTGCAGAAGGGTCCTACGCAGATGAACTGCTGTGGTTCCATGGTGTCATACTGGAAGGGATTTTCTGAGTGAATCAAGAAAAGGCAGAGGTGCTGCCAGCTGGTCTTGAACTCATGCAGCCAGCAGCCATAAGATCCTCAGGCTCCAGCAGCCAGTTTGAAAGTTGCTCCTGCTATCCAAAGAGAAACTGGGTTGCCTGTATCACCCCTTTCCAGAGGAGGGAGCATCTGATAAGCATCTCTCACTATGCTTCTGGAAAGAAAAGACAACACTATTCCAAAATATAATGATTGTCGAACTGTAGCAGGTGTCTCTAAAGGTTGTTTTTGAAAGTTCACTGTATAGAAGAGACACAGTCCTCTATTCTAATTCAATCACTACATGAAGTAACTATTTACCACAGTTTTTCTTTTCAGTGGACCTTCTTTACACCTATGGCAGCATCGTTGTGCAGTAAACTTCCCACTTGAGTCATCAGATTTTGTGATGTGGCTCTTCCTGCTAGCTGTAGAGAAAGGCTTCAGAACAAAAGCCTCATCGTGTAAGCCTGACCATGCAAATAGGCTTTCTGAGACTGACATTTTTCAGACGGTTGTATGTCTGATACCACAACTAACTCCTCTCAATTAGACAGTTAGCCTCTTTGTTGAAGTCCATCCATCTGAAACATATTTTATGGTTTCACTAGCTTTAAATCATCATAAAATTGATTGTTGTCAGTGAGCATCCACTGAGAAATGGATTTTAAAAATATCAACAACAGCCTTTAACTTTGATTTGGTGAAAATGCACAGTAACCGACAAATGCCATGCTATAGATACTCAACACACACAAATGATATACAGCTCTGAAAGAAGAGTTACATTCTTTTACCTATGTACAGTATAAACTGATAAACTTAGTTAGTGGGATGTTTAATATCTTTAAGGCCTACATCAAAAATTGAGTGTTTAGCCAGCAGTTATTTGCATACCATGACACCATTTCCAGACTGATTTATAGTATATTACTTACAGTTTAGTGAAAGAACACAGACAAGAATGTAAGGAGTTTGTCATTTTTTGTTTCAGCCTTTAGATCCAAATTATCAGTGATTACAAGCCCCCAGAATACTTCTGCAGTGATTTCCTGATGGTTATTGTCCTCACAGGATGAGAAGTGACTTTTAAAGTGACTCCACTGGCTGTTTTTCTCAGCAGTTGTGCAAAACTTCCATTTATATAAACTTTAATAAAGGCCTGATCTGACAATGTTCTGAGATCTTCCTGCAAACTAATAGGTACCTTCAACTCCCCATGAGACAGCTGTCTCAGAAACTTGGTGATGAGATCCCTGGAAGTTCCAGGTGCCCATTATCTCAGAGGACTGGCATCGTTATCAACTCCATAGGAGGAATGTAGAGTGTGGTTATTCTGCACTGGACAGTTCTAGCTCTCAAAGTTAAAAATATGGGATCAAGAAGCTCTGGCTTTCCCATTTGCCTTTTTATTCTCCCTGTTTTCCCAGTCTACCCTTAGTAAACTGTGCATGTTTTTACCATGCTGACCAAAATTGGCTTCATACCTTAGATACAAGTCAGACATTTCCAGCAATATTTTTAATCTGAAAACCAGCTGATCAATATAAATATATAAACAGGAATGCAAAGATGTGGCCCGTAAAGGTAATTATTATTAATCTTCCTTTAACAGTAAGTATATGTATGGGGCTGGCTAAGGTTTATGTGATACCACTGCCCTCAGTTGGCTGGAAAGTCAGAGGAGGGAAGAAATGTTACCCTCTAATGATGGCCGCAACTTGAGAGGGGGACATGGATGAGACCTAACTGCCTAAAACAGAGTCCTTACAAGGCTGAAGCGATGGTGGTGCTCTTGGTTGTCAGAAGCTATTAGTAGCTGTGGTACAGGGTATATGTGCCCTTTTGCTGAGGGGGTGTTTCCTTCAGTTTCTGCCATTGTTTGCCATAGACCATACTGCTCAGAGATCACACCGCAGTAGCGGCCAGGAACAATTTTATCCAACTGCGTCTGACTTACAGCTTGTGACCCATGCTGTCAGATGTGGTTCTTGCTATCCTTCCACTCCAAGGCTGGACCAGTGCACTGCATTCTGCATTACAGCTTCTCTAATACCAGGCCCTTCTTTGCAGCGGCACTGTCATGGTCCATTTGAAACCAAGGAAATTTAGTACTAAATGAGGAATAGAAAAAGAGGAGTGTCTGAGTAGCTCTTGTCAGTCATTCTGTAATGAATGCTATTTAACAACAATTTTAGGCAGCATGACTAAAGGACTGTTGGTAAGAATAACCAAAATAAACTGTGTTTTATGAGCTGAGCAAGATTTTTATGATTGTGAAGAAATATTTAATTTGTATGCCCCTTGCTGTCTACAACCAGCACTTACTTCCAGTCATAAAATTACTGATTTGGCTGATATGCAGGGCTTTACAGGCCTGATTCAGTGCTTGCTGAAGTCAATGGGACCCTGTGAGTATGTACAGTCCACATTGTTCCAAATGAAAGTTGAAAAATAATCTGAGAGGAAAATATTTTCCTCTCAAGAAATTCCAAATATTACCAGAGATAAAGTTATTACACAAAGAAACCGAACTTTGCTAGGATAACTTTTTAGTAAAGAGGAAAACAGCCCAGTTACTTTTCTGCATATCTGACTATTCACTTAGCTTACATGTGGAACAGAAACAACAATGCTTAATGTCACAAAAATGCTAACTGCTCATTGGGGATACATTAGACCACTGTTAAAACACAGCTGGAGAAGACTGAAGAAAAGATTGCACATGATCTGCAAACATTTTGTGGAATATTTAGCTGGCACCTTTTTGAAGTGTTTATGAGCATTTACTGATATTTCTGAAGACAAGTTTGGAAAATGTTAGTGTCCCAAAACAGTCAGTTGAGTAGAAGAGCCATACAATAAAAATCAACAACAAATATTCATGCAAGTGCTTAACTGATTCCCAGATCAGGGCTAAAGCAGAGTTGCTTTGATTTTAATACAGGTTGCACCTCTTTGGTCCAGCACCTCAGGACCTGAGTGGTCATGGATGTGGTATTTTGTTGGACCAAGAGAAGTTAATGACCTTCAGCCTTGGCTCCATGGCCACAGCCACTGACCCTCTAGCCATGGCCCCCGTCACTGGCCCCCAGCTGTCTGCCCACAGCTTGCTGCCAGCACCCATGGCTCACTGCCAGCACCAGCTCCATGGTTCTCCAGCCCCAGCTATCTGGCCCCAGCCCCTACAGGGTTGCCAGGATATGCCTGCACCAGTTCTGGCCATGGTAACGTAGGGTTCCGCCCACAGGGCTGCCAGGATGCTGGATCTGGGCTGCCTTCTTACCCCAGCTCTCTGGTCCAGGAGTTGTTGCTGGACCAGAGAGTGATAGTTTTAGGCGGTGCAATCTGTTGTATCCTTAGATAAGAAATCAGAAGAGTAAGTTTTATGTTGCTTTCACAACAAATTCCCTCATTACTACTCCAAATGGCCAGATTCCAACAATAGATATGAGGTATGTTGGTGTACTAGCATATGTCAAGAAATCTGCCATTGTCCTACCTTCTATTGGCCTAGCCTATGTCCAATGTTCCTTCTAATCTTTTCCATCTGTGGGCAGATTTTTTTTTCCATCTGTGTGGAGAATAATTCTTTTTATGTGCACTGAGGCATGAGCATGTGCACCATCAGTAGGAACACAAAACCTAGTTGTGGATGCTCTACTAGGCTATGTCTACACAGCAATTGCTATTTTGGAATACAAATAGCAACGCTGTGGCTTTTTCCTCACGCTCAAAATAGTGCTGGCTTTTCGACCACGGTATTCATTCTGGTATCCCTAGCTGTACAAGGGATCGTGTAACTTTTGGAATAAGGAATTTCAAAATAATTTATGCAATTTGCATAGCACAAATTGTGTTAATTTTTTGAAATCAACTCGCCGTGTAGTCATAGCCCTAATCAGCTAGGCGGCATCAGAATATCTCCTGAGCACCCACACAAGTGACCAGTTTACAAGCCACAGTGGTTGTGTTTCTCTACCATCTTCCCTTCACTTTTTGTCTCTTCTTCCTGGGTGTAGAGATTTACTTTTGCCAGCACACAAATGTACACTGTAGCCTCCTCTGCTTTTCTCTTTCTGGGATGTTTTGTAGCTTTGTTCCGTCCTCCTATGTCTCTGTGTCGTGTTATACTCCAATTTGGTTAAGGCTGGGTATAAACGAAAGAAATATCCAACATATACATACATAAAGTAACTATGCAAAAGTGTAGTAAAGGGTTTCTGGTTTGTAAGTTTAGTATTGTGTAGCCCCCTGGAATGTTTAAATAAGTCTTAGACTGGGCTACAAGTAGCAAGAAGCTTCAAGCTTGAATATTGATATATTCTTCACTATTATAATAGCAGCAGTCCTAAGACTCTCCTGGAAGGTTTCCAATACACCATCAAGGGTCTGCAGACCACAATTTGAGACTCACTGTATTAAAACTTATCATTCAAGACCATATTAGATTCAGAAGGTTGTGTGTCTTAGCTTGGTAAGAAGCCAGACTAGTAAGTAGTACAAAAGGCCTGCCAAGGACACCCAAGTAAAACCAGATGCATTGGAAAAAAAGAAGAATGAACTGGGAGATAAGGAGAGTGAGGGGAGAAAGAAAAAGCAGAGTGGAATGGAAAATAAGAGAGGGTTTTAGAGAGGGGAAGGGCAAGATGGCAAGGGGACTGGGATGAGAGAAGTGGGAAAAAGGGACACAGAGATCAAAGGAAAGGATGAAAAGTCAGAATCAGACAAGCAGAGAGGAGAAAAAAATGTATCGCAGACATATTGAGCCAAATTCTTCCCTGGTGTAATGCTCTAGCAGAGAATAATTTGGTGTTTGGTTCCCAGTCAGACCTAGATAAGAATCAGGGTCCTTAGAAAAGCCAACTCATACAATGGAAAAGAGACAGAGGCATGAAACACCTGAACTAAGATATTAAAAACAACTAGTGGCATCACCCTAACTTTGCAAGTGTAGCCTCCCTTTGTCAGCATCAGAGGGACATCTGACGTTAACACAGTTCTGATATGATCTAGTAAGTTTGTCTTAACATTTCACAAAAGAATTCTAGATTGTTCGCAAATGAAAATGACTACAGTATTCTAAAACAGCAACAACACACATGCAAATGGAAATCAGACATTTGACAACTTTCCCTTTGACAGGCAATCCTTCTGCACCAACTCTGTTCCCTCACCTTTGCCTTTAAAATAGCTTTAACCAGATAAATCATTTAAAGCTGCCACTGAGACTGTTTCCTTTCACCGATTCGATTACTTTGTATCTTGTTATTCAATTACTTGATTCAGTCACTAGAGTCTACTTCATCAGGCTTCAATAATCTCCTGTGGAACAATTTACTCATATCACCTCCTGATTTTTTTTTTCTGTCAATCCAATTTTTGTTTTGCCAGCATTGCAATATTTCTCTTCACACAAGTAAAAAAGTGATACATTTCTGCAGTGACTTTTCTAGTACAAAATTCCTGTGAGGTATTAACCTTTAGAACAGTATCAATTTGTAAGTGTATTTACAATGTTAGGCAATTCAGTAATGTAAATATTAATGCTCTGTTTTCTTTTGTCTTTTCTTGGAGTTCTGCATGGCCACAGCACAATAACTGGCCCTAAGAGTGACAAAATTTCACCAAAAACAGAATCAAAATATAGTAGGCATCAATTTGAGGGTGGATTTGCCATTCACAAATTTTCATTCTTCAGCAAAAATTTTCATCTATCTTTTAATAAACAGAAACAGGAAAATAATTTAGACAAAATGTTCCACAAGTATTTCCTCTACTTTAGGAACAGTTTAATTGATCACTTCCACATAGCTAAAGTTGGAGGCCGCAAATTTGTTTAGGATTGAGGCTGTCACCCAAAAGACTGGGAAAAAAACAGAGGTTTCTACTAAGCATCAGAGGCAGATTCAATCAATAATTAATATGGCTCATGATATGTTTCTTATTAAATCCCCTTTCTGCTGCAGTTTCATAAAGCCTCCTATTTAAGGAAGACTTCTGCTTGTCATACCGTAGTTTAGCCTTCACATGTTTATATTATTTTATAACAATACACATATCTCCACATCTATTATTCATGATCTGTTAACTCATTTTCCATGAGGGAGCATTTATAAAGACTATTGCAAGGTTTTTTCATTTATATCTTTACAAGAGTTGTTACTTGTAAAAAGATGTTACACTGTAGGCGAGAAATTCACCCATGGAGCAGAGAACCTATGCAAGCTCCTCTACAACATTTGTGAGCCAAGAAGAGGGGCTAAACAAAGGTTCTGATTCTGCAGCAGCCACACAGGTGCCTCTTTGTCCCCTAAGTCAAATGGAAATGGTCTCTACAGAAGTCCAGCATGGAGTGGACCAAACATCTGGACTATGAAGATCCACTGGCCTCCAGCATCCTGTGGAACTGGAGCTCAATCACACAAAGTAATGAGCACCCTGATGCAGAACCAACAAAGCACTTGTTTAACTTTAAGCACATGTATCAGTGGGGCTAATCACAGGTTTAAAGTTGAGCATTTGCTGAAGCGTTTTGCTGTATGGAGACTAGAATGCTCATCTCTTTGCAGGATCAAGTGCATGTTGCAAAGAATCTGAGACCATTTCCCAGTTAACGGCAATCCTCACACACTGACCTGGCTTGCAGGTAGCTTTGGACATCCTTTTTGTTCACATTTAATGTGCAAAGAGGCAGAGTGCTCAGGTTTTATGTGGGAGAAGTGAACATCACATTAAGCCAGGGGATCCCAACCTCTTCCAAACCAGTAATCCCCTCTCTTCTAACCAAATTTAGATGAGAACCTACTCCCAGTAAGCATTATAACTCTCTTACATCAGTTCATCTCAAAATAGTCAGTCCAGAAAAAGCTGAATGTGGCACTGGAATATAAAGATATCTGCCATATTGGATTTACCTTATTTGTGTATTCTCTGTATTTACAATGAAAAAAGAATTCAAATACAACCACAAAGGTAGCTTTCTAGTTCTGGCAAGTGTCTTGCCGTCTCCTTTGATGGGACTATGAATACAAGTTGACTCCAGCCATCTCATGGGGGGGGGGCAGGAATAGTCAAGAATAGTCATTTCAGACTCTGTGTAGGCTTGTTTCACTGTGTTTGTGTGTGGCTTAGAGAACACCCCCCCACACATACCAATTAACCACAAGAAGCATGTGAAACAAGCCAGATAAAGAAGTGTTACTGAGTGGTGACCTTTAAGGATGGCTGAATCCACTCATACTTGACAAATACAGAAGTCCTCAAAAACAAGCATCTTCCAGGTTAGATTACCTTTGTTCTTCCAGGAAGCCTCTTTACCTCTTTACCTCTTGTAACCCACAAGCCTCTTCCTTCTTAACTTCCATTTGCTTCTCTTTGTGTTGTGTTGCCCACAGTGCTCACTAACATATAGGTCTTGAATGTCTGTCTCACCTCCAGAATCTCACGGATAATATTTTTTGTTCAAAAACTTTTTTAACAGAACAATAGTTCTTCCTCAAACAATATTTTGTGGAAAAATAAATGTTCTTGGAATTTTGGTTTTTCATGGAAACGTTCATTTTACTTTTTTTAATCAAACTCCTTTGTAAATTATGACTCAATAATGAAATCTTCTTGTTTATCAAAAGGGGGTATTCAGTAAAGCAACCTTTTTCATTGTAATGAAAAGTTCACAACAATTATCACAAAAGTTGCAACATGTTTTTGAAAAGAAATGAAAAACAATTTCAACATTTCATTTTTTCTGCAAAATTAGTTTTTTAAATTTTGAACCAGCTCTAATATTTTTCTTGCTGTGATCTCCATGTGGAGTCATCTCTACAAATAAACCTGCATAGACTGTAGAAATTGAATAATCCTTGTTTGCTTTCATTTTCAACAAAGAACTTTGAAATACTAACTACACTTTCAATGTGTTCACTGTCTAAAGGCTTTATTTAGTTTCCAGGACATCTTTAATATAAACCACAGGGGGAAAAAGCTTTGGAAGCTGCTAAACTGGGACATTTGGAAAAGAGAAACAAGACTGGAACTGAAACAGTCATGAGAGCAGTGAAGACTGTTTCCAATTAGAAAGGGATAGCTGTGAATATCAACATTTAACAATCTAATTAAAATGGACCTCGTACAGCATTTTGTGCAAAAAAATAAACAGTCAAGTTCTGTGGAGCTCACAACAAAGGTATGGCTTTAAAAAAATGTTTCTAGTGTTTTCAATTCCAGCCCAGTGAGAAAGCTAAGTAAAACAGCCATCATATGGAGGTCTTGAGGGCCTCTTTACCTATTCACCCATGCCTTGAAAGACTTTAAGAGTCCCCACAGGACCCTGCTCGCTCAGAAAGGAAGACTCTTCCTGCCTCTAAACTCAATGAACCTTACCCTTCTTTTAACCCCTCACACTTGAAAAATACCTGATGTCTCTCAATAAAAAACTGGGTTTGTTTAATCTCTAGGATTGTCAGCTTTTTCAAACCAAGTTATTTGTAATCAGAATAAAAATAATAGTCTAATTCTTTCCTCAGTTACACTAGCGTGAATTGGAAGTAATTGTTATTACACTCGGAAGAACCTCAATGGATCTAGAAAGATTACATTTACTATATTGTTAATTACTCCATAGATTGAATAGGTTAATGGGTCTAAATTCTGTATTCCTGTAATTTTCAGAATGTTAACAAATTCTCTGTGTTTTAGTGACAGCTGCACATTCAGTAATAAACATAATGCCTATAATACCTATGTTTGGTTTTAATAAGAGAAACTTTGGCTTTACACCTCTTCTCTAAATATTGACTCCTTTCTTATTTAGTGCTGCTATAGGCAGGGGCAACCTCATGGAAAGGAGGAGTCGTAAGCCTTTAATGGCAGTGCTAAATTTGAACCAGGAGACAAGAAAAAAACAGATAATGTTGTAAATTATTTTCAGGTAAGTTGCGTGTAGTATTCATTTGGAAAGATTCGCAGATTCACAGGCCCAGAGAGCAAGGTGGTGTGTTTACCCACAAAACACAGACTGACAGAGAAAGCTTCTCTGTGCCACCCATCGGGTGAGTGTACAACTGGAAGGGTCAGTTAGGAGGTGGGAAAGTAGTTTAGTCCCCTGGCCTACTGCAGTTCTCTTGTTGGCCTCTCTACTGAAGCTGCCAGTAGAAGGTTGTTGCAGTGCAAACACTCTCCTTTAGAAACTTCATTGAGAATGCATTTGATTCTGGACAGGCTGACTGACTGAAACCAAGCTAAAACAGACTTGTATCATAGTGCAGTGCACAGCTAGTTCCCTGAGTCATTCAGCATGCAGGATGAGATATCACTGACAGCAGCAGAAACCAAGATCCTTAACAGGCAAAATTCAGTTTTCAGGATGGGAAACACAGCCATAGACACTTTTCAGATTTGATGGTGTGGGAAACTTCCTACAGACAGCTTGGCTACGTCTACACTAGAGAGTTTTGTCAACAAAACTCGTGCAGCGTCTACACACAAAATGCGTTTTGCCGACAGCATTCTGCCTCTCTGTGATGAGGAATAATGCCTTTGTAGACAGTTTATATTGACACAAAAGCTGTGTAGATGCTCTGCAAGGCCCTTTCTCAACAGACATGGGTTCCGGTTCAC
The DNA here is from genome assembly GCF_033958435.1 of Carettochelys insculpta. NCBI lineage: Eukaryota > Metazoa > Chordata > Testudines > Carettochelyidae > Carettochelys > Carettochelys insculpta. Next base: position 38,680,411 of record NC_134147.1, read on the forward strand.
CAGGCAGCCCCGTCTGCTGGCTTCCGGTTGGCTGTACTGTCAAGAGAGTGGCTGGGCAGTCTGGCCACTCTGTGTCTACAAAGCAGATTGTTCTTTAGATCTGCTTTTGTGTGTGGACATGATCTGATGATAGAAGGTTTGCTGGAAGATCTCTTCCAACAGTGACTTCTATCGACAGATCACTGTAGCGTAGACATAGCCCTTGATTTTATGATCTACCTGGAATCTGGAATCTTCAAGCAGCACTCTTTCTCTATATTGTCATTGTGAAGTCATAGTGCAACTCAGGTGAGAGAAATAACTCCTACACTGCATGCAAATGCACTTTTTCATTAGAAATCTTTTACCACTTAAAGAAAATCACTTTTCTGAACTCCAGCTTACCTACCAAATAACACTGGATTAATTGCAGAATAAATGTTCTAAGGAAGTGCATACCCAATGCTTTTATTGTATACAAAAAAAAAAAAAAAAAGAGGAGCTAATACTCCGTTGGTTCCCTCCTCCTCCCTCCCCCCACTGGGGGGAGTCCTGTGGCTGGGGTTGCCGAGGTGCCGCTACTCAGTACCAGTGAGTACTAGCATAAAAAAAGCACTGACAATGCCCCATTTCATATTGCTGCCCTGCAGCTCCTGTCTACCATTTAGCAATATGGAAGGACAGGGTCAACATGGTCTCCTGGCATCTGTTCACAACCTCTCTGAAGGTTGGCACTTCCAGACTGGGAACCCATAGTTTCTGGCAATCAACAAAAAATTTTAAGACACTACAGATAGGTCATGACTAAAAGACTGTGCTTACTTCTTTCAATTAGCTCTTTTTTCAGAATTCTTTGACCATTACAGGCAAAACATTGTGCTTATCTTTTTTCCACCTCTGGATTCATGTGACCAAGAATTAAAAAAAAAAAAATCCTAAGCTATAACTGTGATGTCTTCCCTTGAGTTGTTTGTACAAAGAGTTACATTTTTCAGACTCCTTCCTATGCATGCACAAAATTTGAATGTACATTAGAGTGAGTGAACTTGGCAACTCTGGAACTAACAATCCAGTTTTTACGTTCCGCTGCCTCACTTTGACCTTGGCGAAAACAAGTTCGTTATGCACAAACAGGAAAGTTTGTCCCAAAACGTCTGTCGATAAACCAAATGTTGTTGATGCCAAATAGCCGAAAGTGAACATTTCACTTTATTTGATATCACTTTTGACGGTAAAAAAGGGGTTTTACCAATTTACCCTTTTCCCAGTAAAAGCAATAGGCATTCCTTCATTGACTTCAGTGGGAAAAGGAGTGAGACCAAGGACACCAACAGCACAACACTTCTGAGCTTTCTGGAGCTCTGTATATGCCCAAGGAGAAGACTGTGTGATCCTTGAACATGATTTCTATGCAGACATAGTAGCATTATAATAGTAATTTGTTCTAATCCTTATTATTCAAAGTTTAGAATAGCCTCCTTATCACTGAATTCACTGTATGGGAAAGGCCAGCAACCTCTCACAGAACAGAGCCCTTACTGAGGGTTTATGTTATATGTTCCATTCACAACCACAGAGTTAATTATAGTCTAGGTTCAAATATTATCATTAGTTACAGTACATAAGATGCATGAAAGGGAATTAAGCATATATATCAGCTTCCTACTCTTTTAATTGGTTAAATAAGAGAGCAAAAGGCAAAGAAATTACATGGCACACTAAGTGGGTTTGCACGATAATTTGGTTCAAACCTTTTATTTCTGTCCAGGTCAGAACATTCACAAACAAAATTCTCACTCCTTATAGCTTATTAGTCAGAGCAAAGGCCTAGGTGCCAGATGGTTCCTGAAAGGCAGCCTCTTCTGAACTTCAGAATCATTGCATGGTTTTGGGCAAGCAACTTGATTGCCTTGCGTCTCGGTCAGCTTATTGGGGCAACTGATTAAATGCATAAAAACAAGCAACTCCCCAAAAGCTAGGTCCTGCTTTTGATCAAGTGTCCAGAGGGCTGGACTGGGGCTGCAGATACCTGGGTTTGATTCCTGGCTCTCAGACACAGACATTCTGAGTGACCTTAGGCAAATCACTTATTCTCCCTCATGCCTCAGTTTCTCATGTGCAAATAGGATTAATAATACCTTAACACTGGGCAAGTGTACACACACACACACACACACACACACCACAAGCCTGCTTATCCAGAACTGGGATAACTGGAATATCTGGTTAACTGGCATGCTCATCCAGGGCTGCCAGCTATGGTCCAGTGTCCAAGCAGGGGCGGGTGGGGCTGGTGTCCTGCTGACACTAAGCTAGCTCCCCACTGCCAAACTGGGGGATTGCAGGAGGAAATAAGAATGGGGCAAGCTGCCTGTTGCCTGGGCTGGAGGTTGGGGGTCAGAGTGGGGCCAGCTACCACCCCCAGCTCTAATAACCAACATATTTTATTATCTGGCATCCCCAGGACCCCAGGGATGCCAGATAACAAAGCTTGTACTGTATATGGATAATGCACTGTAAGGAGAAGAGGTTCCTGTTTTTGTTGGGCAGTGTCTTTCTTGTCATTTGCACGCTCTTTTAAAAAGCAGAGTGCTTTTGTTATAAAATTCATCACAACATCAGGAACATGGTTCATCTGGTTTGTTAGACTTTTTTTACTTGTTTTTTTCTAATCTGTTGACGTATATAGAATTCTCTCTTAAACATCTCTTTCCACGCCATCACCAACCCCAAATGCATAAGTGTTGGGTGAAGTCCTAAGAACATAAAACAGCCATACTGGGTTAGATCAAAGGTCCATCCAGCCTAGTATCCTGTCTTCCAACAGTGGTCAATGCCAGATGTCCCAGAGGGAGTGAATAGAACAGGTAAACATCAAGTGTTCCCTCATCCATCATCCATTGCCAGCCTCTGGCAACAGAGGCTGGGATGCTATTCCTATCCATCCTGGCTAATAAGTATTGGTGGACCTATCCTCCCTGAATTTATTGAGTTATTTTACTGAAGCTTGTAAAAATCCTAGTCTTCCCAATATCCTCTGGCAAGGAGTTCCACAGATTGATTGTGCTGAGAATGAAGAAATACTTCCGTTTGTTTGTTTTAAATCTGCTACCTGTTAATTTCATTTGGTGACCTCTAGTTCTTATGTTATGGGAACAAATAAATAACTTTTCCTTACTCATGTTTTCCATACCTTTCATGATTTTATAAACCTCTACCATATCCCCCTTAGTCTCCTCTTTTCTAAACTGAAAAACCTCAGTTTTTTTAATCTCTCTTCATGCGGCACCAGGTCCAGACCACTAATAATTTTTGTTGCTCTTTTCTGAATCTTTTCCAATACCAATATATCTTTTTTTGGGATGAGGCAACCACATCTGTATGCAGTATTCAAGTTGTGGGCGTACCATGGATTTATTCAGAGGCAGTAAGATATTCTCTATCACGGATTTATTCAGAGGCAGTAAGATATTCTCTATCACTTTCTGAAATGATTCTGAACACTCTGTTTTGTCTGACTGCTGCAGCACATTGAGTGGACATTTTAAGAGAACTTTCTGCAAAGACTCCAAGATCTCGCTCTTGAGTGATAATAGCAATTAGTCCCCATGTTTTTTCCAATGTAGATTACTTTGCATTTATCAGCCTTAACATTAATTTGCCTGACCTCACTGAAGAAAATAATTTCATTATTAAAATGATTTAAAAAATTTAACTATGATTAATAATTTCTGTTGTGATTGTGCCCTGATTTTGTGCCCTCATTTTGTGTTATTCTGACACAATCCTCTGACACACTGTTTTTTACTCTGTCGCTATAACTATGTTACACATCTCTTATGAATACATATTTAGATTCTGTGCAGAGCTTAACAGTCACCAAAATTCTAGCTGAGAGCCTCAAAGCAGCCTAAAAGATTTAGACACATATCTTAATAGTTTAGCATGTGCTTCTGAACTTTGCTGAATCAGGACCCTAGTGAGTTGCAATTTTCAGTAAAAATTGACCTCATGAAATACAGAGATAAACCCAAGAATAAAGTTTGAGGGAGATCAGGCTCTACTGAACAGATTCTATTAACTTTCAGTGTTCCATTGGCGCCAAATAAATCAGAAGATAATGATACTATAAGGCCAATCTGCTATAATGCAAATCTTCAGGCTACATCTGTGTAACTAGCATCACTGAAAAACTTCTTTTTTAAAAAAAGGTAGAAAGGGATATAAAAAGGGAAACCTCCTTTCAGAAATCTCAGAAGTAAACATAAAATCATGCTGTCAGGAATAATGGAACAAACCTACTCTGGCTGAATGACTACTCCAGTTCAGTTCCATTCAATTCTCTCTGAAGTTGATAAACTTGCTGGCCTCACAGAAACACAAGAAACATTGAATAAACACAGCCTCTTGCAGAAACCCAGTAGGCATGAACCCAGCTTGACACAAACTCTCTAGTGTTGGAACTATGCCTGGGCTTTTTCCCAGTAACACAAAAAGGTGCCCTCATGCTTATGACAGGACATCAATGTTAAATGAAAGAGCCCTAAGGGTTCAAGAAGCAGTCCCACCCCAGTACCGTACATCTCATGATGAAAGACGCAGCTAAATGAAAATGACCCTCCCTAGTTGCGGCAGCATAATTCCAGCCTTGCTGGCAGTTACAGAAGAAACCAAACCTTTCAATTTCGAACCTCAGCCTTTGACAAACAACTTAAAAGGCTCACAGTGCGGATTATTTTTTGTCACAAAAAACTACATTTAAGTGTCTGTCTTAAGCAGCAAAAGTTCCTCTCACAGTTTTCTACCGTGTGTAATGACTGCAAGGAGACTGACTGAACTGTTGTCATCTCAGACTAATTTATAAAGGGAAAATGTGATACACAGTGGGTGGTCTGCAAAAGCTTTCTTGAAACTTCATTCAATTCATAAGTAAAAGCCTATGCACACATAAAAGTAGTGTTAAAATGAATCACATAATTCCCCATCAGCATCTGCCTGGTTTACTCCAAATGAGAACATTGCGCAAACTCTTCACAATATTTTCCATCCAGATATTTGCACAGTTTCTAGTAACTTTAGGAACCCTACTCCTAATTCCACTCTCACTGAAGTTAATGGAAGTTTTGCCATTGGTTTCCATAGGAGCAGTGGGAGGCAGAGTGATATTTGGATTTTTAAACTAGTTAATCTCATCTGTAATATTGTATATCAGGGAGATAATGTATCTAGCGTAATATTGTCCAAAGGGGACTAAATGCTATAAAAACATAGAAAGAAACAGTATCTGCCCTTAATGACTTAAATGGTAAAATATCTGAGGAAGGCCTTGTCTAAACAAGGAAATTAACTAGATAGTTACTGAGGAATACATTTTGTGGGAGAAGTATTTTATTCCAGAACATAGACACTTATTTGGAAGAGAGTATCCATGAAGGAATAACTATTGCAAACTAGTTTATGCAGTAATAGCTATACTGGTCAATATGCCTGCGTAGACAAGGCTACACTATTTAAGAGCCAGTCCAGGATCCCATTAAAGTAAATGAAAAGGTTTCCATTCCTGTCACTGGACTGTGGATCAGGCCCCATATACTGCTTGCATTATCAGAGTAGGTACAGTAATAATACATCACGACAACTCCTGAATCCTTCATTCAGCTAAATCTCCCATTGCAAACAATGGGAAATGTGGTTCATTAAGACCATCAGAATTTTGACTACAAAGGTAAAGAGGTGAGTTCAAATAATGCAGAAGTCAGTATTACTGATGTATGAAATAAACCTACCCCACATGTACCTGGAGTGTGCAAGCCCTGCTGCTGAAGTCAATGGATTACTTGCCCAGAGTCCTGAGTCCCATGCTAACTGACTGTACTGGAGAATACCAGTGATTAAAATGATAACATCAGGTTGGGATGACCAGAGTGCAACTTTTTAAAGGTCACTTCCAAACATATAACCATCACAGACATTCAGAAAATCATTCTACCATGATATAATAATCGGCTACTAAAGGTCATCTTGAAGCCCTAGACCCTAGCTGCATTCCCACTTTACTGTAGAACAGGGCATACGGAAAGAGCAATCGCACTGGTAACTATGGGTGAATTCTGCTTTACTATTCGAGGAAGGCAATGATAATGTATAGCTTTTCCAGTTCTTCACTGTCGACATGTAATATGGTACCCAAATTCTGCGCAGGACACCAGGTGTGGCCTCACTAGCAGTTTATAGCCCTGTATGAAATTGCTTTTAGTTTCTCTCTGGGTGGAAACAGACTTCAAAAGTACCAAACTTTCCTGGGACTATACACACATCACTCCCACTGACATTAATAAGACATTAATAGACCACACAAAAATGGAAACTATGCTCCGTACGGTTAGACTGTGTGGTTTGTACTCATCCCTTGGACAGGGATAACATCCCAACATCAAACTTAGGTTTTCTAACTTGATGGCTTCAGCTCCTTCCTCCCGCCACCCACCATCCCCAAGTATCATTCACAGACTCCTCCCCAGCCACTCCCAGTATCAGTTTACCTCCCCCAGTTCCCACTCCAGCAGCTGTCTTCTAACAAAGTCCTGCCTTTGCCCTTATGTTGAGCTATCTCAATCTTTTTGTCCCACCCTCCAGTCCTGGCTGGGTACCTGTGTACCCCCAGTTCCCCCACGCAGGCTCTTCCCCTCCCTGGGCTGTATCTCTCCCCACCTTGGGTCACATCTCCCACACAAACAGCCCTGGCCAAAATCTCCTGCTGCCCCTCTCATCCTGCCCATCCTCCCCAAGATCACTCCAGGATCCGGTAACTACACCTCCTTCTCTATGACTTCCCCCATACTTGTTCCCACACAAGCCACCATACACCTGTCCCGAACTCACACCTTTCCAATGCCCCTAGTAACTGTTCCCCCTTCTCCTGGCACCCTGTGTCCCCAGCTCCCCTATATCGTCCTAGTAACCTCTCCTCAAAATCCACCCCAGCACCTCTCTTCTCCTCCACATCCCTGCCCCTACCGACACCCCACCATTCTGGTGCCCCCTTTCTCGCCAAATCCCCCTCCTCAGCCCCACACCACCTGCCCAGCAGCACCCCTCTGTCTGCGGACCCTGTCCTCGGACCCCCGCTGCTCCTCTGCCTCCCCGCGGGGACTGGGAGCTGTGGGGGCAACGCGCAGACCGCTGCCCCCTCCCCTGGCTGCAAATTGGAGCCCACGCCCCCCGCAGCAGGCCGGCCCGGGGTAGGTGCGAGGCGGGGGAGGCCGGCCGAGCGGGGACGTGCGCATTAACTCGAGTCAATGCGGTAGAGGCTTCCTCCCAAGCCTGTGCAAGGAAGTCTCCGGCAATTAGTCGAGCCCGCAGCCAGCCTGCAGCCAGCCAGTCTGGGCTGCTGCCGCCGGCGAGCGGCTCCGAGCGTGCTCGCGACCCTGCCCTCCCCGCCCCGCTCCTCGGGCTGCCGGGAGGATGGGGTTCGAGCTGGATCGCTTCAGCGGGGAGGTGGACCCCGACTTCAAGTGCAACCTGTGCCACAAAGTGCTGGAGGACCCGCTGACCACCCCCTGCGGCCATGTGTTCTGCGCGGGCTGCGTGCTGCCCTGGGTGGTGCAGCAGGGCCGCTGCCCCGTGCAGTGCCAGCGGCTCTCGGCCAAAGAGCTCAACCACGTCCTGCCGCTCAAGAGCCTCATCCTGAAGCTGGACATCAAGTGCGAGCACCACGCCCGCGGCTGCGGCCAGGTGGTGAAGCTGCAGCAGCTGGGCGCGCACGCCGAGATGTGCGACTACTCGCCGGCCAAGTGCCGCCACAAGGGCTGCGGCGAGGTGCTCAACTTGCGCGACGTAGACGCGCACATGCGGGAGAGCTGCGAGGCCCGGCCCGTGGGCATCTGCGAGCAGGGCTGCGGCTTGGTGCTCACCCACCGCGAGCTGCAGGCCGGCGGCCACTGCTGCTTGAAGGCCCTCAAGGGCCACAACAGCTGCCTGCAGGCCAAGGTCGGCGGGCTGGAGAAGGAGCTGAAGAAGGAGGCGCTGCGGGCCGGCAAGCGGGAGAAATCGCTGCTGGCCCAGCTCTCGGCCGTGCAGCTGGAGCTGCAGATGACGGCCCTGCGCTATCAGAAGAAGTTTACCGAGTACAGCGCCCGCCTCGACTCGCTCAGCCGCAGCCTCGCCGCGCCGCCCTGCAAGGTGAGGCAGCGCCCTTGGGTGCTCCCCCCACCCCCGCTGTGCCTCCTCTTTCCTCCCGGTACCCCAGCTCGCACCTTCACCCCCAGGGACTGGGGACCCCTCCCCAGCAGCGCCCAGACCTGGGCAGCTTGGTTGAACGTGGTTGAGGCACAGCTCGGGAGCAGACCCCGGTGGGGAAAAGTCCCTTCGAAACAAGCACCCATGTGCCAGACTTTTGGGCTGGGGCAGGGAGGGGATAAGAATGTGGCTGGGGCACCCTGTTGAAAGTAGTGCCAGAGGGGTGGCTGTGTTAGTCTGTGGTTTCCCAAAACAAACAAAAAGAAAACCAAGCAGTCCTGTAGCACCTGAAAGACTCACAACGTTGTTTATTAGATAAAGAGCATTGGTGGGTAAAAGTTCATCACCTAATAAATAAAACTGGTAGCCTTTAAGGTGCTACAGGACTGCTTGGTTTTTCTCCTGTTGAAAGTAGTTTTCTCTTTCCTCATTAGGAAAGGCTGGGAAGTAAGCAGGATTTCTTTTTTTCCTTTGAGACACATTTCCTCCCCCTCCTCACCCACACGCTTGTCTGTCAGCTGTAGTCCTTGGCCAGCTGGCAGGTCTGGGTGAAGGGCAAATATTTACAGCTTAGCTGCTCACCACCAACTGAAGAAACAGGACCAGCCATAGAGAAGAAAGAGGGAGTTATCAAAATCCTGGGGGAAACATAAGTATAGTTGCTGTGTTTGTCCCAGTACTTTAAACAAAAAAAAAAAAATCCAGGCTCTTGTCTTGGATTATGTTAAGTGAAATTTATTTCTGGGATATTGCAGTTTCTTTTTAAGCCAGTTTGTTGTTTTTGATGGTCTCTGTGTTGCCTTGTGATAGGGTTTTGGGAGGTAATGCTTTTCCACTGAAAGCTGGGGAAAAACTCTGCTACTTGTGCTTGTGACTCCTAGTGCTGTTTGATGTGTTTTGCGAAACTGACTTGGGGGTGGTAGAGAGAGTGAGGAATGTTATGCTTGTCATTAAGAAGTAATTGCTCTGATAAGTGAGTGTGACAAAAAAGTAATTTGAAACATGACGTTGAGTTCTGGTCTTTAATTGCCACAGTCTGTTTCTAAGTGTGTGTTTCTAATGAGCCCATCCCTGTAGTATCTGGGCTGAAGATAGATACTGCAATAATGGTCAAGTATCCAGGTCACAATATCTTTTCTCACTCCCCTTCCCAAACAGCCCTGTAAATATCACTAATGGGATTTTCAGGAGTTACAATGCTATTAAATCACCAGAAGTCAATTTACTGGGTGTAACACTAAACAGAATCACTTTCAGAAGACTCTTGGTGACCTAGTTCTCTCCAGGTCCAGCATTTCATAACCTTACATCGTGTAGAATGACTTCCATAATATGGCTTTCCCTAGTATGAGGTCACTAGGATTATCCTTTACACAATGCAGATGCACATCAAAATAAACCCTGCAAAATTGGTAGCCACTCTCAGTGAGCTTTCCATGTTGTGAAGCCAAATGGTGTGGAGTTTCACTGTATGTCCGGGCCATCTGCTTTCAGCTTCTCTTTTTCTGAACTAATTATAATAGGGTTTTCAAACACTAGACTTCACAACTTGACTTTCAACTATCTGGAATGGCCTGCTTTATGAAATCAAGAGGACCAAAAGCAGGTTCTTCAGGAAGCAGAGCTATGTAGCACAGGGTTTCAGTGACCCTAAACCATTAATCAGAACAAGTCCTCTGTGTGAGGGGAGCACCAAGAAACCTATTAACTTCCTGATAAAAGCCCTGAAACACGTCTCAGACTTTTCCCAATTTACCACATCCACAGATGCAGCAGCAAACTTCTTAAGCTCTCTTCAGGGAGCTGCTGTGACATCTTTGCTGTGTGCACATCAGCATCATCAAACTAAACAAACCAAAAAGTGTTTTTTATAATCTTATACTTCATTAGAAATTACTGGAAAGGGAAATAAAAAGAATCAGTAGGTGTCAAATGAAAAAACCTGACAACTTCTCAGTGAGGGAAATGTTTTTTTAAGATCTAGAAATGGTATCAGAAGATAGTGCTGGCTAATAACTAAATTAAACTAATAAAAGAAATCACAGACTCCACAATCAGTTTTCGAATTCAAGTCCGGTCAAAACTGCTGTTTTTAGAGCATTCCTTGGAATGTAAAATCCCACTTGAACCCCTAACTCCTAGTTCTGTTCACCTCTCAACCCTTGTTTCTCTCATTCTGCACCCTTCCCCACCCCCTCTGCTTATTTGGTCCCCCTTCTTGCTCTGTAATTGATGTGAAGTCCTTCTCTACAGCTCTCACCATCTGGAATTGCCTCTTTGTATCTCTCTACCTTATCACCTTTATCTTAAATCTGATCCAAATATCACATCTTTGCTCCATTATGTGGATTTCTTAATTTCTCTCAATCAGCTGATCAGTTTGCTGTTGCATTATTTAGCTCTGTAAAGTGCTGTGAAATTCAGTTTTATGAAATATGCCATTACAAGAAGATGACAATGTCTATAGTATGTAATTTCCAGCCATACTCTTAATCAGATCTCTGAATACAGCTGACCAACATGACTGGATTCATTTTCAGTCCTGCTACAAAAAGGCTGTTATGCTGTTTTCTGGAGCTTTGTGTAATATGCAGAAAGCCAAAAGGTGTTGTATCACCACAAACTTGTGGTCTAGCGGTCAGTCAATTACATGTCTTTCACAGCATTTTGGGCAACTTTCCAAAGTTAACAATTTGAGTCTGCCCAGATCCAAAACAAGTACAATCAGGAAACAGGTATTTTTGTGCATTAGAGATTTTTTTTTAAAGATCATGTTGACAAGGTCATCTACAGCAAGAGATGTTGCTCCAATTTGAGGTGTGGTTTGCTTCCAGTTTTTTTTTTTTTTTAAAGCCCTGGATTATTTATTCAGACACGGATGCCAGCGTATGTTCAGCCCAGGGTGAAGGCTATAAACACCTTGCTAGGGACACGTACAGGTTGAACCTCTCTCATCTGGCAACATCTGTGGTCCCCCATGATTTTAGCTGGATGTTAGCTGTCCTTACTGAAGAACTTTGGCGGGAAAGTTTCTTTTGTCAGCTTCCCTTACTCCTTGTGATATGCGAGGAGTACAGGTGTTGACTGCTGACCCCTGACAGGCTGATTTTGCGTGTCACAGCTAGATGCGCAAAATCAAACCCCAGAAGATCGACCCTGAGTGGCTTTGTAGACATGGCCTGAGACTATGTAGAATTTAGTAGCACAACAACTTGTGTAGTAAGTAATGTGGCTGTGGGCCATCCATCCACTGAGGAAAATGGAATTCTGTTCCCCATCCTACATATAGGCCCAGCAGAGAGATCTACGTAAAGCCTTGTTAAGCAGACATTTTATTCAGGTTCTTATACCATTTGATGTACAGAATCTTTGAGTACTTTCTAGAAGTGCATTCAGTTGCATGACTTGCGTGCATTCTTCCTCCTATTTCTTCTCCTCGAGGAAAATGTGAGGGTTGTGGGTTTTTTTATAAATAAGTATTTATATATTTCTTGTCTGCTGTGTTTGTTTATTACAAAAAACAAGGTCAAAGATGTGCGCCTTGAATATGAAGAGGAAGGCAATAAGGTATGAGGTGGTGAGAGGGGAGGGTTGTCGTGTGTTTAAAGGGGAACTGATGATGTGTTTCATCCAAAATGAATATTTCATTTGATTAATAAAGTCATTCTGAATACGTCAAAGTCTGAATACATCTAAAAGAAAAACCTCAGGCTATTTAAATTGTGCTTGATCTTCGTGGAAACATATCATTATTCAAACCCATTGATAAAGTTGGTCATATTCTGCCCTTGCATGTATGCACGTGGTTTATGTTGAAATCATTGGGAAGAAATGATCAAGGATGAATTAACAAGGTGTTTTGGAGGCTGGGTTCTAGGCCCCAGAACTCCCTTCTGTGCAGAGTCTCTCCTGAAGTCTCTCTTTCTTCAGCAACCAAAATGCTGCAAACTACAGTTGAACCTTAGAGTACTGAACACCAGATTACAAACTGACCAGCCAACCACACTCCGCATTTGCAATCTGAAGTACACACACAGGCTACATCTGCACTACCGTGGAAGATCGTCCTGCTTAGGGTCAGTCTTCCGGAATTTGATTTCATGCATCTGGTATGAACACTAGTAAAAATGCTAGAAAGCACTCAGAATAGACGGGGTAGAGAGCCATGATAGCCTACACCAGTTGGCATGGCACAGAAGGAAGGAAGTACGAACTCAGGAAATCGACCTGTCAGGTGTCACAGTCAACCCCGGTAGTCCTTGCAAGATGCAGTGAGTAAGGGAGGCTGAAGGGAGAAACTCTCCTGCCAAACCTCCCATGTATAGATAGAGGAGTTAGTCGAGCACAGATACGCCTGTTTTAGCTATGTAATTGGCGTAGCTAGGATTGCATCTCTGTGGTTGACTTTCTTAGTCTAGTATAGACATAACCTCAGGAACCAACAGAGGGAAAAAAAGACCACATAACAAATACAGTACAGTACTGTGTTAAATGGAAACTACTGAAAATCAAGGGAAAGCACTATTTTTCTGCTACACAGTAAAGTTTCAAAACTGTATTAAATCAGAGTTCAGTTTTAAACTTCTGTAAAAACCACAACTTTTTTTCAGACTTACAAACATTTGAGAGTTATGAACAATCTCTATTCCGGAGATATTCAAAACTCTGAGGTTCTGTAAACGCAGATTGTTTCTCAGGCCTAGTCTACGCTAGGGATCAAAGTTGATCGCAGATACGCAATTCTAGCCACACCATTAGCATAGCTAGAATTGACATATCAGGATCGACTTTCTTCCTTGGTCTAGATCGGGGATCTTTGGGCTTCTGCTGAAGTCTCTTACTCTATGCATCAGTATGGAGTACCAGGGTCGACAGCTGAGCCTAGAGAGAGTGATTTTGCTGCATCTTTACACATGCAGCAAAATCCATCCTTGGAAGATCGATCATGGTGTGTTGACTCCCCTCCCTGTAATTATAGACACATTCTTAGAGCTGGTCTATGCAAGGGCAGAAAGTCAATCCCAGATACACACTTCTAGCTACAGCGTTAGTGTAGCTAGAATCGACATATCAAGATTGACTTTCTGCCCCTGTACAGACTGGGGTTCTTTGGGCTCATGCCGGTGTCCCTTACTTCATGTGGTAGTGTGGAGTACCAGAGTCGATGGCCAAGCCCAGAGAAGTTGATTTTTGCTGCATCTTAACATACGTGGGAAAATCAATCCACAGAAGATCAACCATGTCATGGCTGATTGGCCTGTAATCATAGATTCACCCTTAAACTATGTCTCTTAGCACAGTTCTGTTCTCCTGTATTCTTCTATAAAGAGTAATAGAGTTTCTCTGGTTAGTAAGAAATATCTTCTAAGATACTGTATCATGAAAGAAAGGAGGAAGCTTCTGGTTTATAGAATAAAACACAGGAGGTTAATCGTTAGCTCCATAATAGTCAGATGACAGGGAAGAAGAGTATGGTAACTTCCAGAATTGTTTAAGAGCTTTATTCAGCTGTGGGAATACAGCATGCCAGTATATGCTGCAGAACCAGATGATGTGGGTGGAGCTAGGATGCTGGCCATTACATCTCCAGTCATTTCATCATACAATGATTGGTTCATTGGAACATAAGACATTTAAGGGAAAAAGAGAAAGTCGCCAAGGCCTAAGTGGATCATTCTTTTTGTGGCTTCATTAATGTGCATAAGATGTTTAAAGTCCTCCCTCCCCAATACTGAGAGAGAAATCTGCAAAAGTAACAAAATATAAAAGCAATGCATTGGAAGTTCTCTTGTGCCTAGATATTTTAGCCCATGTAGCAGAAAAATCACTTTGCAATGGCATATGCAATTCTTTACTGTAATACTGTGCAGCAAAAAGGGTGGACAATATATGCAAAGCCATTAGAACTAGTCAAGAGTTCAACAACCCCTTATCTCCAAAGTGATATGCAAAAGAAGACAAATATTTGGAACATATTTTAAGAATGAAGCGGAGAACGTGGTATGGAAGGAGTGCTGTTGGGCAGCTGGAGGAAAACACTAAAGGGGCGTGCTGCAAGACTGCCTCTGTCAAACGCTACTGAGAAGGAAGAATTATGAGGCACAGCATTGACAACATGCACAGAGCAGCCTTGAGTGACAACAGGGAGGGCAGATCTTGTAAGTGATGTCAGATGAAGCAGGAGAGATTCAGATGAGAGTTGATTGTAGTTCTTTAAAAATTGCCAAGGATATTTTTCATGAAAAAGTTTGGAAAAAAATTTTACCATTTTTTTTTTTTCCTGCGTGCTCCAAAATTCCCCTATGTGCTTACCTCTAATTGTAGAAATGGCTGGAGGGGGACAACAATAGTGGATGTGTTTTCCTCTGCATATTAAAGTATAAAATCCACTCCAACTCAGGAATTTTAGTGGACATACTTGACTCAGTTTTAATTACAGCAACCATTTTGAGAGCAGCATGGGCATTGTTACTTAAGTGAACTAGGCAGTGGTGCCGACAGCCACTGTGGGCTCTGGGGCAAGGTGGGACAGGGGCCTGGCTCTGTGCGCTCAAAGGGGTGGGATTAAAAGGAAAGGGCAGGGCCAGGAGCAATCAACTTTCAGCATCACGCAGGCAGTGGCACTGATTCCCCCCAAACCCTCTCCATGCACACGCACAGCCGGAGAAGTGCCGCTGCAATACTTCAAAGGGGCCTGGAGCTCCAGCTGCCACTCCTGCCAAAGTAGCTAAAAGGCCAGGCCTGGGGCAATTACCTCTTTTGCCTTCCTCTTTCACAGGTCTAGATCTAGTTGATTTGCCATCATAAAGCAGTATAATAGGAGACGTAAACTGTTCTTATGACACTGGCATGTTGAACTTAAAAGTGGTCTCTCAGAACTCAAAGCTTTCTCCTTGAAATACTACCTGATGACTGGGTTTGAAGATTTCTGGGAAAACATCGGGTATTTCATTCCTCCCTGCAAACCTGACTCTGGTGCTGAATATGTGCAAATCCACTTGAAATCAATGGGAGCTGTGGCTGCTGAGTACCTCCTGGGATCAGTTTCAATCTATTTATGTGATCTGCAGGAAGGAAAATGAACACATGCAACTGAGGAACATTATAGGCCGCATTCTCAGCTGGTGTATGTGGAAGCAGCTCCACTAAACGGGTGTTGTTGAGCAGCTGGAGGAAAACACCAAAGCAAGAAGAAAACACCTGAGTCAGTGGAGCTTTGCCAGGTTACAGTAGCAGAAAATGTGGTCCCGTCTGTGTTTTCTGTGAGTAGTTCAGCAATATTGGATTGCTTTGACATTTAGAGTATTTGATTGCCCACTTCATATTGTTATGGGGAAAGAAATGCACAAACTACATATGTGTTGTAATTTAGGTCATTAATTGGTTATGAAAACCAGACTTCTTGAAATTCTTCTGTTTGTACCTTTTTACTTAACGCACGAAATCTGCAGATAGCAAAGTGTACGTTCTTATGAGAACTTAACCTAGATTTAGATACACGCCATATCACTTGGAATATCTTCAGTCTTATCACTGTGATCCTTAATATACAAAAGTAGGGGTGCCCCCAACCCTAAGCTGCTATTATTAGCTTCTACTTGACTGAGACTGAAATGGATCATCATGAACAGTGTCGGAATTTAATATTGCCTTCCATGTAATATGACACACCTAACATGTATCACAGTGCTTCGACTTCTCCAGGATGTTGCTTATATAAGCCAATGACATTCCGATGTTTGGGCGCAACCTTGGGACCCAGGATAGGACAAGAGATAATATTTATATAGAGTATTTCCTTCACCTGTTCTGTACTACACACTATGCATAGAATATGTTATTCCTAGTAATCTGATCAGAACACTGCTACATGGGGATTTCTATTTTTGGGAGTTGGGGGAATTCTCAGTGAAGGAGGTTTTCTACTATTGTCACTGTCAAGTCTTTTAAGATACAATCCAGCGAATCAGCATCTCAGTGGAATTGTTCTCTGTAAGCTCACTTTGAACAACAGGAGCCTGGTGCTTTTTCTCAGTTTTGTCTGCTAAAATTTGCAAGAGAATTGCTGTATCATAACGCTTGTATCTGCTGTTGCTGTGGCTCACTTGGTGGGTCTTGACAACAGAATGTAACCAGCAACACAAAGAGGGGAACATACAAAAGCCATCCCTGGGACCAATCGCAAAAGAATCAGAGAGGACAGGTATTAAACTGTAGATGACTGAAGATTTTTCCATGCCACACATCAAATATTATCACATCAGATGGCTGTAACTGCTATACAGCATATGGACATTTTTTTTATTGCATTAGACTGTGGTGGTGAACTAAGCCACATGACACAGCAAAGCGTTCTCTTTGTTCCAGCTTGCAAAATAAAGCCATGCGTACATCTTAGCTTCTGGATTTTCAGAAGAGCTCCGCATTCAGCAATTCCTGGTGAGTGCTACAGAATAGATGGAATGTGGGAAGAATGGGAGTAGTGGGTGTTGAGCACCCTTGCAAATCTGACCATAAACAGCTTCCCCTGGAAGTCATGAGCAAACTAAATATTTAGATGAAAGCATGACTCATTTAGGCATCTGCCTATATGCCCATGGTTTAAATGCTTTTTATCTGTTTTTTCCCTAGGGTGAAGAGACTAAAGCACTGACTCTCGTCCTTCACCGTGACTCTGGCTCTCTTGGATTTAATATTATTGGTGGACGGCCATGTGTGGTATGTTAAAATGTGTTTGACTTTCCTGTTCGGGAGAGCATGCAGTTTAGTGCTGGGAGGAAGAAATGCAACTGACTACACATTTGGCTCCATGGGAGATGGTTTCAATGAACATTTGCCTTATATTCAAACTGGTACGGAGTGTCTTAGCTCATTACACACTCCTGGGTCCCCATATCACTGTTTGTCATCTATGATTGCAGCTAGTTACACTTTTAAGATGTGGATGTGCTGTCACTTCTGGATTGGGTAGACAGTGCTGGAGCACATAAGGCCCATTCCTGTAGGCCACACCCCTGTCAGTAAGTAG
The DNA here is from genome assembly GCF_033958435.1 of Carettochelys insculpta. NCBI lineage: Eukaryota > Metazoa > Chordata > Testudines > Carettochelyidae > Carettochelys > Carettochelys insculpta. Next base: position 38,697,656 of record NC_134147.1, read on the forward strand.
TGTCAGTGCTGACAGGATTGGGTCCTTTAAAATCCTGTTCCAAATTGCATCTGCCATGGGGGCTTTGGAAATTTAGCATTCCTTCCATCAGACACTAGCCAGCCCACTGTACTGTTGAAAGACTAATTTAAAAAACCCACAGTCCACTCAGTTCTGAACTCCTCGATTTCAGTGGAAGTTTTGCCATTGCACATGTTCAGGACTGAACTTCTTACAGGAATGCTTATTAGCATGTTTTCACTTGATGTTGAGCAGCTGGAGCCAACATCTTGTGATGTGAATTAGGTCAGGTGGTAGATTTTTAACTTGTCCTGTTAGTTCAGAAAGGAGACAGCTGAATTTTGATTGATCAGCGTCTCAGGAATGTGACAGAAATTTGGGCTTGTTCTTGGCAGATTCACATTAATATTTTCCCTCTCAGGCCTCTGAAACTAACAGATTTTAACTACACTTCTGCATCATCGCGCTATGCTGTTAGTAGATAGGGGAGCTCATTGTGAAGGCCTACTGGAACATAAAGAATAGCTTGTTAGGGTAAAGTAAGATAATACATAGAGGCAAGCACAGCGCAGCCAGCTCTCCTGGAGCCTGGCTATTCAAAAGCACCCAAGACTCCGACCACTGCTGCTACTGCAACAGTGGCCAGAGCCCCAGGCCTTTTAACTCGCTGCCAGAGTCCTGTGCAGCACATTCTGGGCACTTCCGAGGACAGCCTGTGGAGGGATCATGGGTCACTCTGGGCTGCATAGAGGGTGGCTGCCACCTGTTCTGCTTCTGCTCAATGCCCTGCCCCTTCCAGGAGCACTCCACCTTGCCCAGAGGCTCAGCAAGTCTGGTAGGCTTCCTGTATAGGTGCTTATTTGTGGTTGCATTTTTAAATGGAAGTTGTAGGTACTCAGCACTTCAGGATCTAGCCCATAGAAACTAATTACATTAGCTTGACGCTGAGCATTTTATCACTCATGTGCTGTTCCTTGCTAAGTTTCTGCGTGAGACAAACTAGAGCTGATGTAAGGTACAACGTTATGTTTTTCTTTTTGTCCCTAAAGGACAATCAGGATGGCTCATCTAGTGAAGGAATTTTTATATCGAAAATAATTGACACTGGGCCTGCTGCCAAAGAAGGAGGGCTGCAGATTCACGACAGGATTATTGAGGTACGGGAACACGTTGTCTGGTCTCTTTTAATAGGCCGGGTTCCATCTCATGTGTTCTGCAAGATAGAATGTGTGTTGTGGGATTGGCAGAGATGTACTGTGGTGAATGTTGTCTAGAAAAGATATTTGCTGAAATATCCTTGACTAGAGTCAATGCTGACCCTTCTGGCTTTACGTAGAGCTCTTAGCTAAATATAGAAACCAGATTATGGCTGGTATGTACATGTCCAGGCTTTCTGAGGAGCTAGCATCTATTTGGTATGCTGCAGTTATTTCTTTTTAAAGCTGGTGGAGACTTGTAAGTTATTTAGTTAAAACCATATGTGAAATATCTGTTGTATAAACTGTAACTTTATTTAGCTTGGTTTCTAAGGCATTTCGTAGGGGTAGCAAAATGCTTTGAACAGACCAAGCGCAAAAGTTTTTGTTACAGAATTTTGGTACAGATGGTTAGAGGCTTGCCTAAATAATTTTTAAATGTTATTCTGGACTCCTAATGTTGTTCAGACTGCAGTCTGAATTGTTTCTCATTTTCCTGAAGTCTTGACCTCACTAAAATATCCTTTCTGTTAAAGAGGCAGTTGCTTGAAATGTTTTTCATAAGTTGCAGTGAGTGATTTTTTTTGAAAGTGGGGGAGGATAGCAGGGTTAGATTTCATGAAACAGAAAGCAGTGTACAGAGAATAAGATTTGGCCATTTATAGTTAAAAATGTACCCTTACTGTCTTTTGATTTTCATAAGAGGGGGAAAGTTTGAGAATCCATTGTTCAAAAAGATAAGTACAGCTTTAGTTGCCAAGGATATCATGGAACAGCCAGTTTCTGTAAGTAATGGAATTCCATTGCTCTTATGTTTTCCAAATGAGCAATAAACAGCTGTTAAGGATTTTCTGTTGGCAAAGTACAATGTGTATTTGCTATCTTCTTCAATGTTATGGTAAACTGCATTCACAACTGAGTAGGTATAAAATATTAATTAATATTCTACATATGAGGGCGAAGAATAGAATCATGGTAGCATGACTACTAAAAGATGATAACTTGGCTTTGGAGTGGTTTAGAAGTGCTAACCCTGATTTAAGTTATACTTATAATGTAATATAACCACAAAGCATCTATGAAACTCTGAGAAGGGCTCTGTATAAAATCTTGCCCTATAGATGCTCTCTGTAAATCATGCTATACTGCTAAAATTTCAGTCAAATTAGGATTTTTAATAATATGACATTTTAATTCCCTATTTAGATACAGTGGAACCTCAGAGTTAGAACAGTAAAGTTACAAAATGACGAGTCAACCAGACACCTCATTTAGAACCAGAAGTGTACAAACAGGCAGCCGAATGTTGGGGAGAGAGGCAAATTCTATACAGTATAGTACTGCGTTAAATGTAAAATACTATAAGGAAGGGAGAGTTTAAAAAAGAAGATTTGGCAAGGTGCGGAAAATATTTCTGTGCTTGTTTAATTTAAATTAAGGTGGCTAAAAGCGGCATTTTTCATAATAAAGTTTCAAGCTTACACATTCAAAAGGAAAAACTATTTTATTTAGAATGTGGAGTATGTTAGTTACACCAACCTCCACTCCCAAAGTGTTTGACTCTGAGGTCTTACTACGTACAGTAGGGGGAGGGATACCTCAGTGGTTTGACCAGTGGCCTGCTAAACCAAGGGTTGTGAGTTCAGCCCTTGAGGGGGCTATTTAGGAATCTTGAGCAAATTTACAGCGGGAGAGATGTAAGTTGGATATTAGGAAAAACTATCCCACTAGTAGGGTGGTGAAGCACTGGAATGCATTACCAAGAGAGGTGGTAGAACCTCCATCGCTAGAGGTTTTACAGTCACGGCTGGGATGGTTTAGTTGAGGATGATCCTGCTTTAGGCAGGGACTGAACTAGATGACCTCCTGAGGTCCCTTCCAGCCCTAGAATTCTATGATTTACACACACTGCATTTAACGAGCATTAAGGTTGCAAAATCAAATACTGAAAAGTCAAGAAATGACATTATTGTGGCTCATGCAACATTAATTGAGCCTCTTTGTGTATGTGTATTATCATATTTAATTATACGATCACATACTGGTTTTTTTACAGAACACTTTCCTCATTCATTGTACAGCATTGTCTCAGGAAGGGCAGAGGAATACAGCCATTGTGTGCCCTTTGCTGGCATGAATGTTGCCGTATCTGTTTTTCCTTTCAAGCAACTAGTTCTGCTCCTCATCCTTCTTGCTTCTCCACACCCAGTTCTGATGTTATATCTATATGGGGAAAAAAGTGTGTTCCTAACTCGGGTTAGTTAATCTGGGTTAAAATAAAGTGGAGACACAGCAACACAGTTTTTAATTCATTTCAGCCTCCCTCCCCTCCACTCCAGGCTTTCCTATTGGTTTGAACTTGAGCTGCTAACTCAATATGTTCACGGCTGTTTTAACTTGTGTTAGCAGGTAGGGGTTAGCTAAGCCAAGTTAAGGACACTTCTCTTTTGTTTATGGTATAGACCAGGCCTACGAAGTAGGGTCAGTCCAACTTTATTTCTCTAAGGCTGTGTCTACACGAGCCCCAAACTTTGAAATGGCCACGCAAATGGCCATTTCGAAGCTTACTAATGAAGCGCCATGGGAATAAGGGGACTTCGAAGTAGGCGGGCTCCTTTTGAAAAGAAGCCCCGTCTGGACGAGCCGCGCGGCAAGCCGCGTCAATTTCGAAGCACCGCAGCCGCCCGCATGCTAATGAAGCGCTGAATATGCATTTCAGCGCTTCATTAGTAAACTTCGAAATGGCCATTTCGAAGTTTGGGACTCGTGTAGACGTAGCCTAAGTGACATAGTCAGAATGACCTAAGTAGGACTGCCAGTTTTCTACTCATACAAATCCCAACACCTTTATCCTGCCTCTCTTGTGAAGCCTCACTCTTGCTCACTTGATTGTGCCCCCTGTTGCTCCCCCTGCTCAGTTGCTCATTTTCACTGGGATACAGGAGAGGGTGAGGGCTCTGGCTGCAGGGTGTGGGTTCTGGGGTAGGAGCAGAAAATAGGAGTTGATGGTGCAGTGGGAGGCCCTGGGCTGAGGTGGTGTTTGGGATGTGAAAGTCTCTGGCTGGGGGTAGAGTCTCTGGGCTGGTTGAGAGATTTGGGATGGGTGCTCTAGGCTGGGACAGAGGGGCTTGGAGGGTAAGCACCCCATGAGGGGAGAGGGCTTCAGTTGGGGCTGGGGCTGGGGTGCAGGAGGGTGCACTGGGCTAGGATCAAAGCGTTTGGAGGTTGAAAAGAGAATCGGGGCTGGAGGGTAGGCTCGGGTGCAGGCTCCAGTCAGTGCTTGCCTCGTGCATCTCTCAGAAGCAGCGGCATATTCCCCTTCTAGCTTCTGCATGGAGGAGCTACCAGGTGGCTCTCCATGCTGCCCCATTTGTAAACGCCACCCCCACAGCTTCCATTGGCAATGGTTCCCAGCCAATAGGAGCTGCAGAGCAGTCACTTAGGGTGGTGGCAATGTGCAGAGCCCCCTGGTTGTCCTTGTGCATAGAAACCAGAGGGGGGACATGGAGCTGATTTTGGGAATGGTGTGGAGGTAGGCTCCCCGCTGACCGTATCTTAGCCCTGCTGAGCCATGGACTGCACTTTTAATGGCCTGGTCATTGGTACTGACCAAGCCACCAGGATAATTATTTCAAAAATTGGAAACTTGGCAACCCTAGATCTGACCCTTGGTTTAGACCACATGAGGCCCCCAGAAGAATTCTTCTATAGATCGACTTATCACCTCTCAGGGATGGGGATTCAATACAGAGAAAGGAGAACCCAGCCTGTCAGTACAGTGAGTGTCTATGCTGTAGTGTGTTAAGTGCAGACAGAGCTTGAGTGTTTATTGTCTGGCAGGGCTAGCAGAGGCTAGAATAAGAGCTCAGATATGGTGGCAGAAGACCTGGATAGAGCAGAGAAGTAGAACAGACTTATGGGATGAGCTTCTGTTCTTTGTCTTGAAGAGGCACAGCACTGAACTCAGAGCACAGTGGGTGGATCTAACCTACATTTGGGCCTTCCTGATCCTGGGCTGCTCTTTTGTACCTGATGTAATTTAGGCAGAGTTCATCAGCCTGTCTTGGGGTAGCAGTGCTGTTTGGATTCCCCTGCCCTCATCACACACCGCCTCCCCAAACTCCACTTGCCTCCCGTCCCAGCCCTTCCCTGTGCTAAGGCTAGTGAAGGGGTGGTGGGAAAGCTCCTGACTGCCTCTTTCAGAGTTGTTGTGTAGTGCCTAGGGAGCTGCCAATGACTTCTTCTGAGGTGACACGTCATTGCGGTTTTTACTTTATATGGTACTAATAACATACCAGATACATTTCAGGAGGTTCTGGTTTTGTTCTCTGGAGGACACATTCCGAGCACCTTGTGTTACCAGTGTTCCATGGCTCCCGACACACAGATAGCAAAGCAATGCAGAATTTAAATATGTGCAGCCTGCTGAAAATGGAACCCTGAAGTCGTCCTTGTTCTTTCTCTGTTAACTTGCTCTCTGTCTCCCTCAGTAGCTCTTGTTTCACCTGACTTATTCTGGTTTTTAGGTGGGATGAGTTACTGGTGTGAACCCAAATTCTGATACAGTACTACAAGCCAAATAAAGGTATCTCACAAATAGTATTACCGACTTCTGTCTGACCCCTACTTCAGGAGCTAGGCGATACTTGAGGGAAGTAAAGATATCTGAATCTGGCCTTTGATGTCTGTGGTGCTTTGCAGAATCCATACAGAATAGATTATCCCTGCCCTTGGTGCACAGGGAATAAGGACCCCAGTCCTCCCCTGCGTGAACCCCCTCAGATTGCAACTCCAGCTGCGGTGAGGAGAGCTGTTTTCCTGATACTCGCTGCTATGAATAATGGCTCAGGAAAGGAGCCCTGATCACCCCACGCCCACAGTTTTGTGCTGGAACAGCTGTTTAGCTGCCTAAAGGGGAGCAAGCTGCTCCACAGAAATGGTGACGCAACTAAATTCCAACTTAGAGCAAAGGAAGAGCAGGAGACTTTGAGTCATAGTTCCCGCTCTGGTCTGCTCCTAGGGTGCTGCATCTGTGTGTCACCCTTCAACAGGGTAGACTATAAAACCACCACCCAGCCATTTGTTCTGTGGTCATGTCCACATTTTTGAATTAGAGACCCAGAATGGAGGAAGCATGGCTATTCATTGTATTTACCACCTACCTAGATTTCATCAGTCACCCATCTGGGAACAGCGTATCAGCTGTGCTGACAGTATGCACAAATTACTAATTCATGGGCCCTTAAGCATGTGCACACCTTTAATCAAAATGTAGCATGGAGTTTCCAAAGTACATATGTTGCTCCCTCTTCATACAGCAAAATGGTCCCTCTGCTTTATCATCTCTGTGTTCTCGGTGTGTTCAATATAAACAAATACTTGAGGCTGCAAAGCTAAGACACACTTTCTGTGGAAGCTACGTTTCATAAATATTGCATATGCCGAATACAAATGGGGAGAGGAGGAAATTCTAGGCATCTGAAGTATGTTTGTCACCTTAGTATGCACTTCATGCAATCCAAACACCCAAGATGGTCTCATCTAAAGTCCAACAGTTAAGTCATGAAACTGTTTAATTTATAGAAAACTGTGCATAGACAGTGGAAAATATAGACTTAGCAAAGCAATAGCCATTGGCATAGCTATGAGGTAATTTTCTGAAGTTATCTTCATTCATGATTCTAATAATTTTTTTGTTTGTTTGAGGCTCAATTTCACCAGCTTTGCTCACGTTACGTATAGGTTGAACCCCTCCAATCCGACACCCTTGACCTGATTGGTGCAGCAGGAGGGAGTTTGCCAGATTACGGAGGTCAGTATTTTCTGGCAGCATTACCAACACTGCCACTGCTTACTAGACTCTAAGAAGATATTTAGGGGTCAATTACATCTAAATAACAGCACAGAACACTGAGAGCCAGGATTGAGGTGGAAACAAACTTTATGGGACCCTGGGAAACTTGGCCACACTCATAAGTGATTGTCCAGCTAACTAAAACCATGCCCAATTACGGATGTTGCCCAATGAGAGAGTCCTGGATTAGAGAGGTTCAACCTGTAGTACCTTACCCTGCAGTTATGCTCATAGTCTTCATAGTGACTACTTGTGGAGTAAGGTCCAATTCCAAGTGAAGTGGCAAAAATCTCTCCCTTATGTATCATTCTTGGTTGTATATAACTATGTTTCTTAAACTTTGTTCTGTGGGCTGCTGGTTTTCTGTGAACAACTTGCAGGTGTGCTGCGAGCGAGTGACACTTTTTTTGATATCTTACACTGGTGGTATATATTTGCTGTTGTTAAAACCAGAGAACATGTTGTTACTTCATTATTATGAGACCTGTTTAAATTATTTCCTTTTGTTTTTGCTGTATATGTTGCTGTTTTGGGTTTTTTGTGGTGTTTTTGTTTTGGGCTGACAGCAATTTTTTAAGAAAAAGTTTTCATAGATGATCTGCATAAAAGTATTATTGGTTTGTGTTCAGTGGTCTCAAAAAGTTTAAGAAACGCTGGTGTATAGAAACAAAAAAGCAGTCCAGTAGCACTTTAAAGACTAACAAAATAATTTATTAGGTGATGAGCTTTTGTGGGACAGACCCACTTCGTCAGATCATAGCCATGATAGTGCACAACATGTATTGAATAAACTTGGTCAAATATGCCTGAGGAAAAATCAGTCAGTCTGCCAAAATAAAAGGTGGGGTGAGGAATAGAATCAAAAAGGGACAGCTAATGAAAACAGGATAACAAATTTGAGTTGCCCAAATACAAAGCCCTGTGGGTGACTACAGCCTGGCATTGGTACCTTTTTATAAAGAGGTAGATTTGTGGAAGGATTCTGCTAAAAGAGAGGGAACAGCAGTAGGATCTCAATGGAACCTGAGGACAGAGTGCAGACTTATGTCAGTTGGTGACATTTGCCTTGCGAGCACAGTGGGTAGAGAACTGAGGTATCTCATTTCAGTGCAGTAAACAAGCCAAAGACACAAACTGTGAAGCACAGCAGCTTCAGAATTACAGTTCCGATCATAATGAATTTGCTGTTCCATCAAACGTGAATTGTGCCCTCTGCTTTTGGAAGCTTTCCTTTCTGCGTGTCATCTGGTAAATGCGTTCTGAAGAGCCTATTAATGAAGGAGTGCCATTTTTCATTTTCAGAACTGTCAAAAAGCTTCAAATTGCTGAGCAGGGCTTATATGGTTTTTAAGATGTGCAGACATGTAGTGGTATGTATTTATAACTGATAGTAAATTATTATGTCGCTATTTCCCTTCAAATGCCATCCCATGGCAGTTTGATATCAGGAAAAACTTATGAAAACATTTCAGATCATTTAATCTTGGCTTCCTTATGTAGGTTGGCTTTGGATTTCCTCTCTCATTGGTTTTAAAAAGTTAAAGGCAAAACAAGTAATTTTTTAAAGAAGTGAATATCCCCTTATCATTTTTTCAGTAACCTTAAAAATTATTTATTAACTGCTTGTGTATCACAGACATAAACAATGTCTTAATTATTTAGTCCCCCATAGTAAAGAAACAGCATGGAAAGAGTATACACCCCTACTGATAACCTGCTACCTATCCTGTAGACCAAGGGTCAGCAACCTTTTGAGGCAGAGTGCTGAAATTTGACCCTTGCACCTCTATATACAGTCTGAGTGCTGGTGATAATTTTTAAAGTCATTGATAGTCTTATTTACAACAGCTTCATTAATAAATATATTAGGATGCAGAGCTTTACTGTTTAGCTGGTGGCTGGTAGCATTAGCTCGTCTTTTATTAATCTTTTGGCGGCATAGCTTGGAGCAAGCCCCTGGCTGCATGGGGAAGGAAGGGCAGGGCTGAGCTGCCGCCTCATGTGCTGATGAAAATTGACTTGCATGCCACTCTTGGTACCTGAGCCAGGGGTTGCTGACCCCTGCTCTAGGTGAATGTTGCATGTTTCAGGAGTTCAACGTTACACACCATAGACACATAAGGAAAATTTAGGTCTTCTCTAGTGTTCCCTGTAAGCAGAGTGCTTGAGTGACTGCCTTGAGAGAGATTCAGGCACGCCCCAGCTGATTAGCAGAGCGCCCACTGCCGGCAGCATGTATTTCTGTTAGTGGCAAACCTCTTCACATGCCTGGATGCACATAGCGAAATCTGTTCTGCACATGGGTGGAAGAAATTAGAGACAACATTGGTCTTCTCTCTCTGCAAAATCCCGTTCAGTGTTTTGTTTTACAGTATCTGTTCAAAAATAATCATGGGTGCTAATATAGTTCTTAACATCTTCAAGTTGTATTGCAAGCATTAAGAAGTTAATCATTCTCGCAGGCTACACTATAACTGCTATTTCGGGATACAAATGTATCCCAAAATAGCAACTCCATAGCTAAACACCGCACTCGAAATAGCAGCGCTATTTCAAGCATGGTAGTCTGTTTCCACTCCCTCTTGTTGTTGTGCACGTTATTTCAAATTACATCTACAGTGTAACCATAGCCTGATTGCTTCTGTAGGGGAAGTGTTATTCCCATTTTACACATGGGGGAAACAGAGGTGGAGAGGAAGATGACTCCTGGAAAAAGCCAGTGTCCTGGATGATACATCCCTCAGTGGCTCTTTGCTAAGATGATTCGGGATGCAAACTCATGCTTTGGATGTCCTGTTCATTCCTTCTGAAGCATATGGCTTTGGCTCCTGTTGGAAGACATTGTGGCTGTTCTTATGTATGTTTTCAAAGGCTGAGTTCCTAGACCCCTGTCCTGTGTTCAGTTTACCTCTGTCTAGATGTCTGTTTCTGAAGTAAATTTGAATGGCTGGTTGCTTCCCCATTTTAGTCAATAGGAATTTTGCCCTTATTGCAGGTGAAGCAGTTTGGAAGGGTGAATGAAGGCAGAGATGAAAGGCACCTTAGGAACACCTATGTTTTTGTGGGGAGGCTATCTGTAATCAGCAAACATAATTGGTTGGGGGACCAAGATGACAGCTAATTACATCTCTGAATAACAGCCTGGTCAAGTTCCATAGGTGAGTGTGTTTTCTTTCCTCAGCTAGGTGGAGGCCAAATTTCCTTCAGTTTTTCAACACATCTGCTTTGAAGGATGGCAGGTTAAATATGACATTATTTGCTGACTGTTGCTAGTGCATCAACTTATTTAGCTTCTGTGCTAGCACAGGAAGGAGACTTATTAACTATCCCATGGACAAATACTTTCCATCACCATACTTTTAAACATATGGGGCGCATTGTTAGTAGGTGTCAATTGTCAGAACCCCACTGGCTTCACTAGAGCCACAAGACTGTGTCCTGACTGAGGGTATGCCCCATGTGTCATGCTGTCTGTTGGAGAGTTTATTATTTCAGGAGCTGGGGATGTGCTTGACGTGTAGAAGTGACTTGATTGATTTGCACCCCAAAGTACACTCATTTACTATGAATTATGGGCTGCTTATGTTTCGAGTGGTTTTCATCACCAATCTTCATATAAGTATGTTCACACATTTGAGCAAAATGTCCTGTGTGTTTTGTAGCTCTAGTTGGTCATTTGTTGGTTGGTGAGGTTAGCTTCAGAGCATTCTCAGTTTGCTCTGCAGGATCTGCTCCAATAGCAGTGCCATTTCTCGTCTTACATAGAGTACGTCATAGAGTCAACTGAATTTGGCAGCTGTGTTAACTATGCAGCCTGTGGAAGAACTCCAAAGTCAAGTTAACACAGCGGAAGCCCACCCACAGATGGATCACTCACCAGAAGGAAAGGTCACAAGAGTATGATAGTCAGTTCTTCAGGAATAAAATGTATATTTTGAAGAAAGTCTATAGCTGAAGTTGGGAGACAGGTGCTCTTTTAATTTTATCGTGACCTAAGATGCAGGGGCTCTTTAGTAATGACTTGCCACCCAACCTAGGGTGTGGTTTGCTAGTTTAGATACTTGGATTAGTTGCAGGTTTTCTTGGTAATATGTATGAGATAAGATAGCTGTCGGGGGTGGGGGTCCAACAGTTTCCTCTTTCCTCCCGTTTGCCTGGAGTAGCAGATTTCTTGCTGGCATTTCTCTGTGAATGCTCTTTGATTCTGATTCATATGTCTGTAGTGGGAAGTGAGAGCTGACTAGGAGCAGGAGCCTAAAGCACTTGGGGGCCTTAGGCAGACTTTGACTCTGGGGCTTCTGTAGCTCTGAATCCAAACCACCAGCAGCTCCCTCCTTCTCCCTCTTGCCCCCTGAGAGCTGTAGCAGGAGGGTCCCCTGTACTTACCCCAGCCACTGTTGTGCACCTATTGGAGAGAGCAGCCTCATTCTGATGCACTCATTTCCCTTCTTGGGGCAGTGTGGCCAAGCCCCAGAACAGCAAATGTTGTATGTAGGGCACGGCAGATGTCTGCCTCCATTAGATTTGGTTCATGGCTTCAAGTTTTATTTGGCCATTGGGGGATAATATAAATGAAAGCTGAGATTCTGAGGTATTTCCATGTAACTTTAGGAGCCTGGGCTGTACACAACCCTATTGACTCTGTCTTACTGCAGCTCTGAATGGGAGTTGATCAGTTGGAATGTTGCTCTTCCCCTCATACTGATGAACTCCAATGAAAGATGTCATCTAAGCCTTTTGGTCAGCCAGTTTTTCACATGTGCTTCTCTATGCAAGCTCAGATCTGCTCCAAGTGCAGGCAGGAAGGGGCTATGAACCCTTCCAAATGCCATCTTCTTTATAGGGAACCAAGCCCCAGCTGTAGACTAGCTTAGGTCAACCTGTGATGGAACTCAACCCTTCTGGAGAGAGAGAGAGAGAGAGAGAGAGAGGAAGAAGGGCTTCTTGCAGCTCCTCCTTCCCTTGCTGAACTCTGTAGGGCTAACTACTAATTTATCAACCAACTGCTAACTAATCTGACTCTTATCCTCTCAGCTAAAGGGTTGAATAATCTACCAGTAGATTAAAGCTAGTGTTCAAATCCTACCAGCAACGACTAAGGGTTAGTATGGGTGACAGACTAATCCTTAGTTGTTGCTGGTAGCATTTGCACAGGATCCTCTCCAGGAGTCACATTTTTGCCACCAGTCATGGACTAAGATACTAAACAAGAGCAAGGGCATCAGAATCCACCCCTGTTTCTTTGCAAATAATTAACAGTGAATAGAATAATTTGTTAGGTAAATTTAGCCTTCAGTTTCCAAATCACCCATGAGAATTTTACTATTTTCTTGAGAGGCCGCTTTAATTTGAAATTATTCATCCGTGCCTTTTATAAACACACCTCACTCTGTAAATTATTCATGAGATGTTCATACCAAGTGTTCGCTAGTTGAAATTTAAATTTCTAGCTGGTGTTTAGTTTTGATTAAATCACATGACATTGTTTCTGTTCCATGAACGGAGGCATGCAGCTCTTTAAGCTAGATTTCCTGTGCGGCTATGTGTGCTTACAAGTCTGGTTTTTAGGCGTGTTTTCAGACTTTCACTTAAAATTGGCTGTTTCAGCAAATGTTCGTGCCAGGATACTTAAGCACACTATGCCTGGTTGGGAGGATTCAACACCAAAAAGATGTTAGCAGAAACAAAATTCAGCTTTTTGATTTGCAGGAAAGTTTCAGAGACATTTACCCTGCCCTATTAATGACGGCTCTGAAAGGAGCAGCATGTTTGTGTCTGTGCTAAAGGCAGAATGGGGCAACTTGGCAGCTGATGAAAGAGAAAAGTAACAAATTTAAAGGAAAGCTATGGAAGCCCAAATGAAAAGAGGAGGCCTTGGGTCTTACTCTACCTCCCTCTCCTGCCCCCCATGAATTTGGTCTCTAGCTATAAGGACTCAGTGCTGCAGTCTCAGTTGGGACATGGAGCCAGGGAGTCAAAGAGAGAAGCCAAGCTGAGGAGTGGTCAACATTAAAAAATGAAGCTGTAATAGAATATCTTATATTGAATATTGTACTATAGTTCTTACCTGAAATGAAAAGAAAATAATTATCTCGACATGAAGATAAAATACTGCAAAGAAAGGAAACAATGCCCTTCTGCAGGCTTTGTGTTTTTAAACTCCTCTCTGCAAGTGTACGATTGGCATTCTGTAGCTGTAAGTATATTTCACGCCGTACCTTCTGAAGCAATACCCTCCTTGGGTCCCTTTTCGGATGCCAGCAACATTCCAGTCTTTGCCCGTTTTAATAAAAACCCACAGCGTGTTGACAGTATGCACATTGTGGGCATTTTGGCTCCATAGAAGCTTATAAATATCATCCTTGTGGGTATCTTTTAAATTAAAAAGTGGTAATGAAATCATCCAAAAAGAGTTCCAACCCCAGGAATAAACCAGAGACTTGCAGTGACTGTAAGTGGGCAGCCCTTTTCAGTTCCTGGAGCACGTATGGGTTTTTTTATTTTATTTCCTTTATATTACATAGTGTTAGAAAGGACCAGATCCTCTACTAGTGTAAATTGTCATGGCTCCATGGAGCTACAGTAACCGAAGATCCTGTTTCTCCTCCTCTATATTATGCTACTCGGCAGGACGGGTCAGCAACCCCTGGCACAGGTGCTGAGTGGTGCACGAGCCGACTTCATCAGCCCGGGAGGTTGGAGTTCAGCCCTGCCCCTCTTTCCCCATGCAGCCGGGAACTTGATCAAAGCTTGTGGATTAATAAATGACCAGCTAATGCTACCAACCACCACCTAAACAATAAAGCTCTGCATCTTAATTTATTAATGAAGCTGTTGGAAGTAGGACTATTAGGGACTTTTAAAAAGTGTCACTGGCACTCAGACTGTACATAGTGATCAAAAGGCCAAATATTGGCATTCTGCCTCTGAAAGGTTGCTGACCCCTGACGAAGGGTGTAGGTTCCAGACCCATTCATAGGAGTTACTTGTAGAACAGGATCAGTGGTTTTGCTTTGGTGCCATGTAACAGAAAACAAGTAAGACTTGAGAGGAAAAAGGAAGCAGTTAGATATAATGTATTCTCTAAGGTTGATTCTCCACTGTGTCAAACCTTGTCTAGCCATTTACAGCTCTAAAGGGGGTGCAAAATGCTCTTGGTATGATGCAGTAGCATTTTGCACCTGTGTTTAAACAGTCTTTGCACTGTGTACAGGAGGTAGTGGAAAATCTTTTGAGAGTCTTGCTTCTAGTGCAGCTATTAGTCTCTATAGCAGAAGGGGTAGCTCTTTATGCCATTTGGGAAGAAAACAGGATATGCTTAGGCTTTGATAAAGTCTGTTGTATGTCTTTTTAGTAGTAGTAGTATTTCAAACAAAACTGATTAATAGCTATTTCCTATTTCAGTCTCCAGGAGAAAATAGAAACGTGTCAAACTCCACTAAAATGATAGTTTCTTTTAATATGACATATTAAATATATAACAATAAGATGGTTTAATCTCCTTTTCACCTATGGTACAACTCCTTGAGCTTTAAACCATTCCCTGTTCAGATTTCCACATTTGAAGCCAAACCGTTATGATTTTCTGTTGGAGGATTCTTTTAATAGATTTGAAGTGCTCCAAGAGGCTTTGTAGAGAAACATTCACGATCCTATCTGTTACTTTCATACAGTTTGTGCATTTTACAATAATTGGGCAATCAGGCACAATCATCCTTAATTTAGTACATGTGCAATGAATTACTATTGCAATTGTATCAAAAGATATGAATAAAAGAAGCACAAATAAACTACCAACTATCTGTATGTTCAGATCATTGCTATTCAAAATGCTCTTGAATAGAGCTTGCATGGCTTCTTTTACATGGGATTGCATGGAGATTTTCTAGAGCATGTTACTATATTGGTGGTGTCAGTGGAACACAGTATTTTAGATCAACATTTCAAAGGGTCGTTGGTACTGATCCTGTCGTTGAATCTTGGTGGCCCCTGGGGGAACTGTGTCGTCTTTAGGGTTTTGCAGCAGTACAGGGCAGGCCTGGTGAACGGTGGTTGGGAGGAGTGGACAGGGGAAGTAGGAGGCAACAATTACCATGGGACTTGGTGATTTAAAAGGGAACACAAGTCCTGGTTGATACTACAGTGGCAATGGCAGCGTGTGGGGATGTGGGCCCTTTAAATTGCCACTGAAGTTCTGGGTGGTGTGCTCCAGGTGACACTGTAGGGTTGGCTGGGGAAAGGTAGTCCCCAGCCCTATCCCTACTGCCTGAACCCCTGCACGTTCCCGGAGCCCTGAGCCAGCCCTCCCACCTTACTCAGAGCCCTGCAAAAGTCTGTTGGCAGCCCTGGTACAAGGGTATACCCCTGCAGATCTGCTTGCAGGGTTGGGTTTATGCTTACTTGGTTTTTACATTCTCATATTTCTTCTGTATCATGTACAAAATGTAGTAAGTGAAATCAGATACGGGGTCTATTCCAGTAACAAAAATAATGCAAGATTGCTTCTAATTAACATTTGAAAGTGTTTGAATCAAATAAAATTCTTTCACTCCACAACACATGTAACCAGTACAATATGCAGTTGAGTTGGTGTTTTAGAAATTGCTAATTGTTAGCATATGGCAAGAAGTGGTTTGTGTTATAGACAAAAGGGAAAAGATGGAAATAAAGATGCTTGATTAGTAACTGATCAAATTTGCTGTGTTAAACTGAGTAGCAGTAAAGTTATTAAATTCATGTTCTCTTTCCTTCATGGCGCTTTTGTGCTTAATTAACTCTTTGCACCACAAAACAATACATCTGTTCATAATTAACTGCAATTCTTTGTCTTAAATACTCAGGAGGTGATAGCTTAACAATTTTATGTAATTACATGTGGTATTGTTGTCTGCTTCTGAATGTTATGCATGATGTTCTAATAATAGTATATATTTTTATTATTTCAGGTTTCACTACTAAGAGTGGCCACAGGGCTTGTAAAGTTGTTAGACCCTCATAAATATAAATGGTACTGGGCTGACAACATTAGTAGTTCATTTTTTTTGCTTCAGCACTGGGGCTTATAAACTGAATGTATTGCTTAAATTGGTACTTCCAAATCATCTGCATGTGTTTTAGTATCCAATATAAATATAATTGTGTTATATTAGCTTTCTAAAGATTTTATGGTTTTTAATAATGGTTATAGATGTAAAACAATTCTCTCTGTAAAGAGAGAATAAAAAAGTTCACCTGTTATCGTGAAAGTTGGTATTTCCAAGACTGGTTACTTCATTGGGCTGCAAAGGAAAGAAATGCAGGATGTCATAGGGTGAAATTCCTATCCCATGATGGCTACTCCAGACTATAGATGGAAGTACTGTGTTCAGTCCTGTCATCTGTGTGGTATGAAAATATTAGATCTGTCTATTAGTATTATTTGTTGGAGTTCTAGTTAGGAACTGTGCTTCGTGGTGTGTCAGCACCCATTGCCAGTCTACATCAGCTGACTTAGGCCACGGAGCTGTGAAAGTGTGATGTACACATTTGAGCCTATTAAGGAACGGGGCACGAGCTGCATGATTTCCCTCTATCATCCTAAGCCCTGCTTGGGGTCATCTTTTCAACAAGCTTCATTTGTTTTTTCGTAAAAGGTCTTGCTTACAGAGCAGACCTTTGTCTGGCTGTCTGCCATACTAATAAAAATTAGCAGTAGCTTTATCAGTGGCCACATCACATGACCACTTAGAGTTGCATCACTTCTTTTTCTGTATCACGCACAGAGATCGTATAATCTCTAACTTTGACGAGATTATGTGAACTATATTTCAGTAACCAGTTTTTAAAAAGGTTTTTCTTTAATGCTGAAATCTGAGATATGGTGGAAGATTAAGATGCTTCGTTAGATGTGCTGTGGATGCCTGCCAAACAGCAAATGGGGCGGATTGTTTATGCTCCCTGAACTCTGTTTGCTTCATGCACACAGTGTACTTGCTCCTGTCCATGGACGCAGTCTAATTGCAGCCTAATGATATTCAAAAAGTACTTTCAGAAACGAAGTTTCATTGCCACAGTTAGGACTTCTTGGGACTGATGCAACATGTCTGAGTGTTTCACCTGCTGGTGGTAACTGGTTGAGGAATGGAAAGCGACAGACTGGGCCACTGGTTGCCTTTTTACCTATCTTCCACTTATGCAATTGGAAGAGAGCCATTGACTTTCATGGAGTAAAACTAGTTATTTTGTAGTATCACTACTATGGATAGTAGAGCAGACAGCTTCTATGGGAAGGTGGCTGTGTGCCCCGAAAGGGGAATCGCAGTGTTGCCACTCTTACTTCTGTGTTGACATCAGAGCTGGGCAGTTGGAGAGCAGCAGCTGTTTGCCCCATGCCCTGCTCTGAAAGCAGTAGCACCCTGCCAGCAACAGCTCAGAAGTAAGGGTGGCAATCCATGTCACGCCAACCTTACTTCTGCGCTGCTGCCTTACGAGCTGGGCAGCTGGCGAGTGGTATCTGCTGGCTGAGGGCCCAGCTCTGCAGGCAGCAGCACAGAAATAAGGGTTGCAGTACAATACCATGTCAACCTTCTGCATTGCTGCTGGCAGCGGTGGATCTACTGTCAGAGCTGGGCTCACCAGCAGCTGCTCTCTAGTTTCCCAGCCTTATGATAGTGTACCAGCAGCAGAGCAGAAGTAAGAGTAGCAGTACTGCGACTCTCCCCTACAGTAACCTTTGACCCCTCTCAACTTCTTTTTGGATCCAGATCCATACAGTTAACAGCACCATGACATTTCTGATTTAAATAGTTGAAATAATGAAACTTACTTTTTTTAAATACAATCCTAGGACCATGAAATTGACCAAAGTGGCCCATTTGGTAGAGTCCTACTCATAGCCATATTAATATGTGGACTAGGGTCACAGCAAGACTAATGCTATGACCCACCTCCAGAGCAGCATTCGAGGACTTGAGTCCTTGGTGTTTGATGATGTGAGGTGAGCTGATTTGTGTGTAGACACAAGCAGGGATTGGACTCCAACATGATTTGTAGCCTGGGCTTAGTGTGCAGTGTAGGCACTCCAAGTGATTGCAAGATCTGGACCTTATTT
This sequence comes from Carettochelys insculpta, assembly GCF_033958435.1. Lineage (NCBI taxonomy): Eukaryota > Metazoa > Chordata > Testudines > Carettochelyidae > Carettochelys > Carettochelys insculpta. The sequence continues at coordinate 38,715,795 of NC_134147.1, forward strand.
AGAAACATAAATAACGATCTTGTAGCCTAAAGTTAGGCACCTATTTTTGATAATCTTCCCCAAAGAACTCTTTATTTGAATCTGATATCTTTCAGTACTTACCCCTCTGAAACCACCCCCCCACTTGTGCATCTGATGCTCCATGCTCCAAAATATCTGTTAGCCTATAAGGTGCCACAAGACTTTTTTGTTGTTTCAGTGCTTGTGAACTTAGATTTCACTTGGAACAAACGTAGGTGGATAACGTTCAGATGGAGGTGTGGTTTCCATATTGACCATGTTCCACTAACAAGTCTTGCATTATTTTCAAGTAATTTCATACAGCTGACTCTTGCCTTGTATTTTAAGGAGTCAGCACATGCACTTGCATTTTATTAAATTTTATACAACCCTTCCCCTTGCCACTCTTCATTTTGGCCTCTCTCCTTCCTTTAAAAGCTTTGAATAGAGAGCCTGCTCTGCATCAGGGGAATTGTGGGCTGTTTCTATTATGATTTCTTTTCCAGCAACTAGACTGTTTTTCAGTATTTATTAGTGCTTACCTCAGTGAACAGTTAACATAGGGTTCCTTTTTGTCCGCTGCTTTAAGATCCCTGAAAAGTGATTTTGTTTGCCTGATTTGTGGATTATACAACTGATGGTCATTTTCTTTGCAAACTTCAGGATTAGAAATCAGTAATAAACATACCAATGGATAATGGTGCCAAAAACTATGATAGGTCTAGTGAATCTTGAAGCTTTATAGAGTATGAAAGTTACTTTCACTGAGCTGCCACTGTCAATTTCTGTTGCAGGATTCTCAGCTTATCTTGATTATTTGTTAGTTCCCTGTACTCTTTAGATTACCCAGAAATATCTTGGTAATTTATTTGTGGCTGAAGATAGGTGGGAGCTTGGGGACTGCAAGGGAGGGGGAAGTGTATTGTTTCTGTAGAGTTAAAGTGAAATTCCCTGGGTAAGTAAAGGTGCTGGAGAGACCCCGTACCCAATGTCCCTCCATATTTGGAGAAATCAACTGAGTTCTCCTTCTCAGTCTCTGATGCTTTGGATTGTGTATCATCTTCTGAGTGTTGGTGTCATAACATGAAAATAGATAAGAAAACCAAAACCCCATAACCATTATCCATACTTGGGTAATGCATTTATCCTAGACTGCCATCCTTCCTTACATCGAACAGTGTCTTCTGTAGAATAAGGTTGTGTTCCCTGCATGAGTACAAGCAACAGAATCTGGCCCTGGCTTTTATTTCTGCTATCTGTGGCTATTGCATTTCCTTCCCTTAGAACAGTTTCCCAAATCATGCGCTAGGGAACACTGGTATTCCATGAGATGTGAATAGGTGTTCTGTGAAAAAAAATTGATGCTAGCTATATTTTTCCTTCTAAAATATTAATTATGAAATTGTGTGTGTCAAAATACTAAGGTATTTGAATAGTGTTTCGATTGTAGATATAGTTATATATAACACATTCATAGTAGTATAATAATTGAGTTAGCCATGTTAGTCTGTACTCCAACAAAACAACAACAAGTGCTGTAGCATCTTACAGACTAACAGATATTTTGGAGCATAAGCTTTTGTGGGCAAAGACCCGCTTCATCAGATGCATGATTAGTGGGGTGGTGTCAGAGGGGTATTTAAAGAGTGGGGTCCAGAGCTGACAAGGTCTATTCAGTCAGGGTGGAAAAGACCCATTATCAGTAGTATGTATGTAGAGAAGAAGAAACAGGTCAGGTAAGACGGGGCGGGGGGAGCGGATATGGCCTGTTGTCAGTCTAATGTGGAGATGTTAACACCTGGGGCAGAGAAGCTCCTTTTGTAAGGTGTGAGCCACTCCCAGTCTCTGTTTACTCCTTGGTTAATGGAGTCAAATTTGCAAATAAATTGCTGCTCAGAGATTTCTCTCGGCATTTGATTTTTGAAATTTCTTTGTTTCAGGGCTACCACCCTTAAATCTGCTACTGAGTGTCCGGGGAGATTGAAGTGCTCTCCCACAGGCTTCTGTACATTACTGTTCCTGATGTTTGATTTGTGTCCATTTATTCTTTTACGTAGAGACTTTCCAGTTTGGCCAATGTGAATTGCAGCGGGGCATTGCTGGCACATGATGGCATATATTATATTAGTAGATGTGCAGGTAAAGGAGCCCCTGATGGTATGGTTGATGTTAGGTCCTGTGATGATATCGCTGGTGTGGATACGTGAGCAGAATTGGCAGCGGGGTTTGTTGCAGGGATCTACAGTGTTGATTCAGATTGTTTCGGTGCAAGTTGTATTCAGAGAAATCTTAAGATGCTGCACCTGATATGAGGATCCAACTCTCCATGATGATTCCTAATATTAATCAGATTTGTAATCAGAAGATGGAACGATGTTCTTCTCATTTAAAAAAAAGTCAAATATTACTTATTTTTATTTTTTCTGTTTAAAAAAAACCCAACCAACCTCTAAATACGCAAAACTTAAAAATATTATTTCCATACCTAATTTGTTTTGCATTGCTGTTTCATAAACATGTTTTTAAGCTTTAAGGAAGGACAGTCCTATTCTGAAAAATATTTTCCTTTCTATTTTTGTGCAGAACACCACTAACCATCCTGCTTTCATCTGTTATACTGGTGTTTTGTTTTGGGTTTGTATTTAATTTTTAATTTTTATACTTAATTATAGGGTTGCTAACTGTTCTACTATCAGGGCATTCGTTGTTCATTCAACTAATTCAATTCAGATGATTTCCTCTTGTTGTTTTTTGTTCTTTGTAAAATAAAAGACATGTAGAAAAACTCTTTTAAATCAACTTTCGAGTACTATGTGCAGCAGTTTTTTGGTATGAAACCCTACCTCCCACCCAACCTCTGAACCAACATGTATGCGTTCCATATTCTAAGGCCAAAAGTGTTCTGTGGCCAAAGTAGTTTGGGAAATGCTGCTTTAGAAAGTCCTTGAAAAAACTTTTGAGCATGTATTTTGTGTTCCCGCCTCACCCCTCCACTCCACAGTTAGAAGTTTCCATACAGCTTTCAGGAAGTAATGCCTTTATCACTGTTGCTTAATTAAAGTGAGTTGTCAATGAAGCGATAAACCATGATAGAATTTGCTTAGGCTGTCACTGCAGCAGAATGCAAATGGCCACTTAAATGGAGGTCTTGGGAAAGGTCTTCCTGCTTTTTGCCACCAGACCAATAATCACTCAAGGTCGTTCCTATTCATAAGAAACTACATGAGAGACGACAGCTTCTAAGTGAGAAAAAGACTGTGGACCTAAGCACATGTTTATACTGTTAAAGAAATGCTAACAGACTAGAAGGTCTTGTTTATGTAATTCACCCCTGCTGTTTTAGCCAACAGACTGTTAATTGTAAACCACAGCATCTTAAATCTGCATAGTTCTCACACAAACGTACATCAGAAAACACATCTCTTTAAAAAAGAAAAAGCAGTATGCAGTGAGAAAATAAATTATTCTTTCTTAAAGTTGAATAGTTTTGTTTGGTTTCATTTTCTTGACGTTGTTCATGTTGTAGGGTCAGATTCTGATATGGTGTAAATTAGCATATTTCCCTTGGTTTCAGTGGAACTATGCTGTTATGTATTATGGGTGAAATCTAGGCACCCATGGATGTCAATGACAGATCCCCCGTGGACTTCATTGGGACAGTGGGTATATTACTCCAGGTGAGGATGTGGCCCTGCATCTCTTAGCCTCTCTTTACTAAGCAGCTACCTTTACTCACTCTGGACTACCTTGTGAAATGCTTATTCACAAAGACTATAACCTCATGTTAAAAGTAGTTCTATTAAGACCTGTAACCTAGGATAAGGTGCTGCTCAATGTAAGTAAAAAATTCACATTCTGGCCCATTGGGACTATTCTAGAAGTAAGACTGATCTGTGAAGCACTTAATGCATCTTCTTAATTTAAACACATTAGTCTTCTTGAAACCAAGGGGACTGTTCATATGCCCAAAACAAGTGCATGAAGAATTGAGGCCTAAAATACTATTAGCTGTGGGTGAAAGTGGCAGAATCTAGTACAGTATTGCCTTGATTTATGTGAGGGTTGGGTTCCCATGTACCCTCGTGTAACTTGAATTTCACATAAGTCGGGGGTGGCTTTTTCCCCTGGGCAGAACACACGTTCTGCAGCCAGGGAAGCAGCAGGAGCACCTGAAGCTCCAGTTGAAAGGTAAGTCCTGGGGTTTGTGGCGGGGGGGCAGTTGGGGAGGGTTAAGCCTGGCCAATGGTTGGAGCCATGGGAGGGGGGACGGGGGGGGAGCTAAGCCAGGGTGGGGGGGAGGTTAGGGCTGTAGGGAGTGGGGCGGTGGAGTTGAGCTGGAGCTATGCTTGGGTGGTGAGCCAGGCAGCAGATGTTTGAATTGGGGCTGCTTGTGGGGGGAGGGGGGGTTGAACTGGGCCTGCAGGGCAGGGTTCAACCAGAGCCGTGAGTGAAGGGGTGTGGGGGGTTGAGCTGGAGCCCTGTTTGGAAGATGAGCTGGGCCATGGAGGGGTTGAACCAGGGTGGGGAGAGGTTAAGCCAGAGTCGCATGCAGGGGGCAGGGCGGGTGTTGAACCAGGATTGCGGGGGAGTGGGGGTGAGATTTTTGAGTTGCACTTAACTTCCGTTAATCTATTTGTCTTTTTACTATTGCTAATACTAGACTTATCTAGAGCAGTGTTTCTTAAAGTACATTCTGAGGGACACAGGTATTCCATGACCAGCTCACAGGTGTGCGTGAGCATCTGATGCTTTTTTGATATGTTACACTGATGGTACATATCTTCTGTTGTTAAAACCAGATGCAATGTTACTACTTCATTGCTATGATACATGATTAAATTACTTCATTTTGTATTTGTTGTATGTGCTGCTACTGGGGTTTTCTGGTCTGACATCAGTGTGTTTTTTTTAAAAACAATATTTTCATGTGTTCTGCATAAAAATTACTATTTTTGGTGTTCCATGGTCTCAAAAAGTTTAAGAAACACTGAGCTATAGGACCTTAAGAGGGATTTAACAATTAAAAACATGACAAGCATATTCTTTTATGTTTTGCATTGTTTCCCCATTATAATAATAATCCATCATTAGGATTCTATCATTACAATAAAAAATGTTGCCCTTAAGATTTGCAGTTCTTAATTATTTATTAGATTTATGGCCAAATAACTACACAGAACTTGGAATAATTGAGAACTGGCATACACTTTGTAGTGTACTTCTTTTTGTGACTTAATATAAGTGTAAAACTTAGCATTACTGTTGTGTTGTTTTGATTTCTTCCAGCTCAGTTAGATTTCTCAGAGTAAATATTGTTTTATTTACTGATTGATTGTAAATTTACAGATCAGTGTAATTAAATATCTCTCAATTCTATGAGCTAATGGTTCAGATCCATAGTTAAACATTTCCTTTTGGCTAGGTGAATAAAGTAAGCCAGTAAGGCCAATCCTAGTAAAAATTTGGTGGATACCTTTGATTTTGCATGATGTCTCCTGGCAAATATTTTCTGTGTTTTTCTTAGGTCTTATGTTGAAAGAACAAAGTATATCTATGAAAGCACAAATGGTCTTGATTTTTGTTTTGCTTTGTAATTTATTATGCTGCACAGAAAAGATGTTCCACCCCTGCTAGTGAAAAGAAAACTGTTGCTGGCATTATAAGGGGAAAGCATAAAACTAATGGTTGATGGTTTAATGTTACAGACCACCTAGGAAGCTGGGTCTTTGGGTCAAGTTTAAATTCTAAAGGACTTAGATCCTGCGTAGCAGATCCATAAGCAAATAATAAAAGCTGGAAGAAATTTACAAATTTACTGGAAAATGATCTGGTTTAGTTCTGTTAGCTTTCTGGTACTCTTTATGACTTCACATTTAACAATCAAAATCATATCATATGTGTGGCCAAGTTTTCCATGATCCCATAAAGCTTATTTACAGCCATCAGTCCTGGTTCTCTGCGTTCGGTGCTGTTATTTAGCTGTAATTTACCCTAAATGTTTTCTAAGAGCCCAGTAAGCAGTGGAAGTGTTAGTAATGTGCTAGACAATATTGACCTCCTGTTGTCCAAAAAATTCTCTCGTCCGGCACCAGTCAGGTCTTGAGGGTGCCAGACGAGAGAGGTTTAACCTGTATCTGCTGTCACTGTAAAGCTAACCATGGAATTAGGTTAATAATATATATGTAAAGCTTTTATTTATGGGCTTAATATTCTGTGTTTATTTTGTATGTATAATACACTGTATTAGTCCAGTAAATAAAATCTGTGTATATAGTGTATAGTGCTTTTTATACAATAGATCAGGCCTTAACTTCCTCTTTACAGTTAAACAGGAAAAAATATTATCTTGTGTATATATAGTATGGAAAAAGGAAAGACAGAAAATTCTCCCCCAAGCTAAGTCTCCTCTAGTAAGGAAGGTAGAAAAGCTGATTGCTCCAGATGCTCTCGAGGGGACTTCACCAAGCAGACATCATGTACTTTGGAAGGGCTTAGAGAGTACAGTGGTAGACAGAAAACTAATAGGAGGCTAGCTAGCTTGACTGGACAGCTGTATCACTTCTAAAGTTTTGGGACCAGAACAAGGAATAATGGTCTGAAGTTAAAGAGGGAGAGGTGTAGGTTGGATATTAGGAAAAAACTACTTCACCAGGAGGGTGGTGAAGCACTGGAATGCATTGCCTAGAGAGGTGGTGGATTCTCCATCCTTAGAGGTTTTTTCAGTTCCAGCTTGTGAAGGTCCTGGCGGGGTTGATCCTGCTTGAAGCAGGGAGCTGGACTAGATGACCTCCTGGGGTCCCTTCCAGCCTGATGATTCTATGACCAAATTTTAAGTGTATCACCCTGAGTTTCCTAGAATATTTGCCAAAGTATCATCTTTCCTATACTGGTTCTGAATTCAGTCTAGTTATTTGTGCCTGTTGTTTTCAGAGAAGATGAATAAGGCACAGAAATGCCCAACTGAGAGAGATACTGAAACATGAGTGTTTTGCATAAAAATGTGGACTATATAACTCAACATTTCCATACTTTAAAATCATTGGCTACAAATTATCTGTGGGAGCTTGATGTGCTGTTTAAAAGGATCCCTGAACTTAAAAGTTTTTATTGTCTCAAAAATGATTACCTGTGTTGTTATAACTAACACTTAAAATAGCTATAACTGAAAGAAAATTGAAGAAAAGTCAGTTTGCTTTCTATGTATAACACTCTTTGCTAACTCATATGGTCAGCCATACTCTTAGCTTCCTGTGCTGTTTCTGTGGGTCATGAACACAGTGACGCAGGGAAGAACAGAAAATTGAAAATGTGATGGCAAAACCACAGTCATCGAGACATAAACACAGCTGTGTTACCAGAAACTTACATTTTTTAATGGCTAGATTCAGTTAATAGTATGTCATTAAATGAGCATCATTTTTATTTCTGTAAGTTCATTTGGCCTCTTTTATCTCTTCTTCACTTTCCTTTACACTGCTGAGTATTGTAGGCATTCAGATCTCCTGGTAAGGGGCACAAAATAAGAAATTAAACTGAACAGACTAGAAACTTTCATCCTCAAAAACAACAAATATATACAATTTAGCTCATACTAGGTCACTTTCACTGACTGTATCAGTGCACAGGGCCATCCCACTGTTTAAAAGACAGTATCCATTTTGTACAAAGTGGTGATGAAGAAAACTAATTCTTGTGCAATAATTCTTCTGTAATTATAACTAGAAGGGCTTTGCTTATTGCAGCTATGATGTATGCAGAATATTTGTGGACAAATCTACTAACACCTTAAAACAGGGATGGCAACCATGAATAGTGAGTGGGCTGCATGAGAGTCCCTCCTTCACCTCACTGGACCACAGCAGCTCATGGTCCCCTGGGGTTCCGTCTGCATCCTTCCTGCCTGCTTCAACTCTCCCACGGGCCTCACACACACTGGACACTGGAGGACTGTACTTATCTGCTTTTCCCCCTTCCTCCCTCCCAGCACTTTTGGAGCATGTGAATCACCTGGTTCATTCTCCTCCCCCTCCTTCCCAAGCTGGAATTTCACAAACAGCTGATTCACAGTGCTCCAGCTCTGGGATAGGGAGGGGTGGGGACAGATTGCAAATTACATGATTTGCAACTCGTAAGGTACAGGAAGGGAAGAGGAAGATGAAGGAAGCATGAGGCTCCAGTGCGTGAGAGGTGCATGGAGGCGTGCAGCCAAGCGGTCTGCAGACAGCAGGTAGAGCCCCAGTGGCCCACAAGCTACCTACCACTGTCTTAAAATAAAACTGTAGACGACATAACAGTATGCAAATCAAGTCAATACATGTGCAAGATTCACAGGCTGGAAAATGACAGTGTTCCCTTAGCAGTTGACAAACAGGTGTCTGAATCGTTCCTATGTTCTCAGCTGACATGCTTAGCTATTACTCTCTGAATGCTGTTTGGTTCAGTGAAGGAAAAGAGAGGTGCTCATGGATTTTAACAGGTGTTGCAAGAAGCCTTTTCACTTCTAAACTCTTCAGCCAACCCAAGCATTTCCTACTCATGCTGAGATTGTTACTAACAGGAATGAACATGTTTCTATTACTTTACAGTTCAGACAGAATTTCACATTAGATGAGTTTGAGTATTTAAGAACATAGCAACAGTGAAATCACCAGGTGTACAGTCTTATAGTTTAAAATGCCTCTTTTCAGAACCATCCTGCAGCCTCAGGATGTGGAAAGATACAATAATCTGTTTTGATTCCTTGCAGCAGGTGGTTGGAGTCACACTGCAGTTCATAAACATTGCAGTCTTTCCAAGATTTCCATTTCAGCTACACAAAATATGTCTGCTTTAGGTAGGTGTGAGGTACTGTAAGTCAGACTTAGGGCGCCTTTTTACAGTAACCGGTTGTGAGTAAATCTCTTGTTTCTGTCATTCGTGCGTCGTAGTGCATTTGACTGCATTCTATCAGACTCATAGGGTATCATTAGTGGCACACACAGTAGCTGGGTGTCTTGTTTAGACTTTTAAGCTTTGATTCAGCTCCCACTGAAGCAACAGAAATACTCCAGTGATCTCAGTATGGGCGGGTCAAACCCTAGAGAGGAAGAGGTGGTTACTTAATTAGCTGTGTTATCACTGTGTGATTTGTTACATACATTTGTATTGCACTCACCTCTGTGTGAAATGCTTCCATGGCCTTATGCAGTCTGGTAATATTAGTAAATGTTGTTACTGACTTCAAGGGGGCCAGGATCTTGCCCTTAGACAGGGAATGTTTGATTCTGTTTAACTGGTTAACAAGTTAAAGTTTAGGTTTAACCAGTTAACTGATCAAATGGGTTGCGGGGGCTGTGGAGCGGGGCACTGGGGAACGGGGTGTGCCAGAGACTGGTGCTGTTCCAGCCTGGCTGCCATGTCCCTGCCTACAGTGCTGCCAAGGATGGAGGGTACTCCAGGGTAGCCAGAGCAGTCCCTGTCTGCAGCAGCCCAGCCCTAGTACCCATCTCTTAGCTGATTTGTGGCCTTCCTAGCTGTCCCTCACCTGCCCCGGGTTCATGGACTGGGCTACTCTGGTATGACTGGAATGCCCCAGTGCCCGGTGGCCATTTGGGACTAGAACAACCCCCTGCTTGCAGCATGAGTGGGGGGGCTGCTCTAGCCTGTATCCAGTAAACCAGTTAAACTTTAACATCCCTTGCTCAGACATTAGAGTTATTGTACACTGGAGACAGAAAGCAAAATACCTTCCAATTTCCCACCATCAAAAGAGAGAGACAAATATTTTCCGTTAAGTTTCTTGTGCTAATGTAATCCTAGTTTTTGACTGTAATGGGTAGACATGAGTGATGAACTATGAAAGTTCCATAGATGTTAGCTACTCTGTTTTTCCTGTAAATTCTGAATTTTCTGGGCATGGTTTTGCAATCCTTCCTCACAGTGAATAATTCCATTGATGATAATGTAGTTGGCATGAATAGAGGTAGAAGAAAAAGCCCTAAGATTTTAATTCACTAAGGGGCTACTAGAGGGAGGCCGTTCTAGATTTGATTATAACAGATAGGAAGGAACTTGTTGAGAATTTGAAAGTGGAAGGCACCTTGGATGAAGATGATCATGTAGTCATAGAGTTTATGATTCTAAGGAATGGTAGGCGGGAGAATAGCAAAATAAGGACAATGGATTCCTAGAAGGCAGTCTTTAGCAAACTGAAGAATTTGATAGATAGGATCCCATGAGAGGCAAGTCTGAGAGGAAGAGCCGTGGAGAGTTGGCAGTTTTTCAGGGAGACATGGTTAAGGGCACAAGTGGAAACTTACACTGCCCGGGAAAGTTAGGAAGCATGGCAAGAGATCACTAGTTTAAGTGCAAGACTAAAAAGGTCAAGGCACAAAACAAGCTCAAAATAGCTAGAGACACAAAGAGTAACAAAAAACATTCTGCAAAATCATTACAAGCAAGAGGAAGACCAGGGAAAGGGCAGGCCCTTTACTTAAAGAGGAGGAGAAAATAACAGCAGGACATGTGAAATGGCAGAGGTGCTTAGTGATTTCTTTATTTCAGTTTTGCTAAGAATGTTGGTGGTAAATCGGACATACAGGCTCTGTCTAGATTGTTGAGAACTGTCAGCAAAAGATGGCAAATTGTGCAGTGCATTTTCATCTCTCCTGCCTGATAGCTCCGTCAGCAGAGGCTTTCCCGACATTTGGCCCATCCACACCTGGCCAAATGTCAGCAAAACTCCCTCTGCCAAAATGTCCCTTCTTCGTTGTGGAATGAGGATGTCAGCAGAACGCTCCTGGATCTGTAGACTTCTTCTGTCAGGAGTATGTGTTCGATGTATTGAAGTCACCAGAGCTTGATGAAATGCACCCTAGAATATTTAAGCAGCTGACTGTGGAGATATGTGAGCTGTTAGTTATTACCTTTGAAAAGTAATGAAAGATGGGAGAGATTCCAAAAGACTGTGAAAGGGCAAATATAGCACTCATCTATAAAAAAGGGAAATAAGGACAACCCAGGGAATTAGACAATTTAGCTTAACTCCTGTACCAGAATAAATAATGTAACAAATATTTAAGGAATCCATTTGCAAACATTAGATTATAATAAAGTGCTAAGTAACAGTCAACACGGATTTGTCAGGAACAAATCATGTCAAACCAACCTGATGGCTTTCTTTGATAGGACAACAGGCCCTGTGGACAAGGGGGAAGTGATGGATGTGCTATATGTAGACTTTAGTAAGGTATTTGATAGTCTTGCAGGACCTTCTCATTAACAAACTAAGGAAATACAACCTAGATGGAGCTGCTGTAAGGCAGGTGCATAACAGGTTGGACAAGTAGTTATCGATGATTCATAATCATGCTGGAAGGGCATAATAAGTAGAGTTCTGTAGAGAGCAGTCCTAAGACAGGTTGTGCTCAGGATCTTCATCAACGATTTAGGTAATGGCATAGAGAGTAATCTGATAAAGTTTGCAGATGACATCAAGCTGGGAGGGGTTGCTAGTATTCTGTAGGAGAGGGCTATAATTCAAAGTGATCTGTGCAAGCTGAAGAAAAGGTCTGAAGTAAATAGGATAACATTCCGTAAGGACTGTTCGAAAGTACTCCATTTTGGAAGGGATAATTAAAGAGAGAAAACATTTTGGTGCTCAGGCATGAGACAGGCCTTCGTGGGTACAAATAGGGGAAAGGGATCATCAATTAAGTCAGCCTACCTGTTTTGGGAGATGTACACACTCAAGGGGTATGTAACTCCTTCAGGACTTAACTCCTCTCTTTGGTCACCTCATGCCATCAGGTAAGTTAGAAGCCTGTGCCTGCCAATAGGCAATCTTTTCTTGTAGCTCCCCCCACCCCGCACACGATAGTCTCTCATGGAAGGAAATTGTAGTAACTGAAAAGAGAGAACTTTACACAATCAAAGGCAAGTGGGTTGGGTAGCTGTATTACTAAAATAGAAAAGGCAAAGAGAAGGATAGTGCCAAATACAAGGAGACAGCCAGCCACACGCAGGCCTACCTAGCTAATCTAAACATAGGTTTATCTGATGATACAGTTTGAATGAAGTGAAATAAATACTTTAGTTTGATATATTTAAATTAATTGGCTCCTTAAAAATGATGCTGTTGTTTCAGGTACCTAAAAACAAAATAAAATGATTGCTGTTCCAGAATGTACTGATGGGATCTTCTCATTATCTACAAATTTCCCTTTTTGAATTCACAGTGTAACAATATTGATGCAACTTTTGTTGAAATTTTGTATGCGATGCTGAAAGAGAGAGCCAATGTTGGCAGTAGTGAGAACCAGGTAGTATTTGTGTATTTGCATTGCTGTAAGTCAATAGGAGACCAGCACACTGGTGTTGAGAGAAACGAATGAGGCAACATGAATGCCCCACAGACTCTAGACTTTATTTTACCTACATGTTGAATAGGGTGACAGTTCTACAACTGGCTTGTTGTCTCTAACAACTGTTGCATTAGGATAAGGAGCATTTGCGCTTTCCGATTCTGGTCTTCTCACCTCCTCAGAACCACTCATGCCTAGAGAATGTGCAAAGAAGCTGTAGCTTTACATTCCATTTATGTTGCTTAGCAGATGGATATGTCTTGTCTCTTCCATGAGCCAAAACACAGAGCAAGATTTTTTCCCCCCCGTTACATTGTGGCATCAGTGTGTGTGTTTATTTTTAAATATTTACATTTAAAATATTTTATTTATTTGTCCCAGTGTCACATTCAGTGGGTTTATTTCAATAATCATAGCCAGAAAGAACAAGAAGAAATTTTTCTGTTACCACTGGAAAGCAAAGGCAGTTTCTAACTCACTTTATCCTGGAGCTTATTTGTTATAGGGTGGGTTTGGAGTTTATGTTCCAGCATTCCCTGTAGACTCCAACTGAGATGATGGCTGCAGATTGCTCGGTGTTGGGCAACATAAAGTAAGTGGCAGTTCCTGTTCAGCGTTCCTTGTAAACTGAGAGATTAAGCGGCCTCCAAGGAGAGAGTCAGGTGCTTCCCAGCTGATTAGCAGACTGCCAGTAGCACACAAATCTGTGTTTCTGCTGGCGGTGCACATCTGTACAGGCTTGGGTGCCCATAACAAAATTTATTCTGACCACAGATAGAAAAGGTAGAGGTGCTTCTGTCTCTGTTCCCCGAATCTTAGAAGTGAAATTGTTTGGACAGACAAACGGTGGAAGGAAAGTCGAAGCGGAAGCATGGAGAGGTTAAGTGACATGGAGAGGTTAAGTTAATGAATTTCGTGACTGAACCAGGAATAGGACCAGATCTGTCAAGTTCAGTACAGTGCCCTAATTACTAAAGCAGCCCACCTTTCCCAGAGGCTGAGTAACTCCCCACAATTATAGACCCCAGTTCAAACCTGCATTCTCACTTACACTGATAAAAATCCGGAGTAACACTGCTGAAGTCTGTGTCTAGGCTGGCATTTAGAGGTAGCTCAATGGACCATGTTAATTAACACATTCTAAAACCTGAATGTAGGCAGGCTGTGTATACTTGGTGCTAAACTACTCAAGTTAAAGTCTCTGGGGAATTTAGGTTTTAATTTGACTGGTTTAGCATCTGTTCAGGTGTACACATTCTTGTCTACAATAAAGCCATGTTACTTGGCATGTGTTAACACATTCATATGACATAATGAATATGAATAATATATGAAGATATACCTGTCTCATAGAACTGGAAGGGACCATCAGAGGTCATTGAGTTCAGTCCCCTGCCCTCTTTGCAGGACCTATTGCCCTCCTAGACAGATTTTTTTTTTTTTTTTTTTTTTTTAAATCCATTTGCCCCAGAGCCCTAAATCGCCCTCTTAAGGACTGAGCTTACAACGCTGGGTTTAGCAGGCCAGTGCTCAAACCACTGAGCTATCCCTCCCCCAAACCTTTTAAATATTAGTCTAGCTAAAACTCATGGCTTTACTTCAGTGTAAAAGCAGAGTAAAGTGAGAAGAATAAAATGCTGTGTAGTAAGGAAAAGTTTTTTACTTATTTACCAGTTCATTGCTCAGCTAGTTATGTCTTTCAAAAAAAAAAAAAAAAAAAGGGGGGAAAAAGAAACAAACAAAGGGCATTTTGCATTAGGAGTGACTGTATTGTTGATTCTGTGTATATTCACAGCTAACAGAGTTATGCATTAACAAATGTTTGAACAGTTTTCTGACAATGTGAAAATTGTGTTCATTTTTTATTAATGAGAGAGAGCCATGCTAGTATATATACTATCAAAACAAAAAAAAGCAGTCAAGTAGTATTTTAAAGACTAACAAAATAATTTATTAGGTAATGAGCTTTCGTGGGACAGATCCACTTCTTCAGACCATAGCCATACCAAAACAGATGCAATATTTAAGGCACAGAGAACCAGAAATAGTAATCAAGGTGGACAAATCAGAAAAAAAACAATCAAGGTGAGCAAATCGGAGAGTGAGGAGGGGGGGTGTCAAGAATTAGATTAAGCCAAGTATGCAAACGAGCCCCTATAATGACCCAGAAATTTCCCATCCCGGTTCAAACCACGTGCTAATGTGTCAAATTCGAATATAAAAGAGAGTTCAGCAGCCTCTCTTTCAAGAGAGGTTTTGGTTTTATTTTTGGTTCTCTGTGCCTTAAATATTGAGTCCGTTCTGGTCTGGCTATGGTCTGAAGAAGTGGGTCTGTCCCATGAAAGCTCACCTAATAAGTTATTTTGTTAGTCTTTAAAGTGCTACTTACTTGACTGCTTTTTTATTATTATTATTATTGTTCAGGTAAGTTAAAAAGGCCTAATGAGATTTTACTCATGCTTTAATAATAGAAAGTAATTGTTTACCTGTAGGTTAACAACAAACATGAGAAGTTTTAGCCAAAGGAATAATTTTTTTCAGCAACACTTTAAGTGCCTGAAAACAAAGACTTCAGCTGCAATTGCTTCCTCGAGCATGACCACCACCCCGCTAGTCAGATGCTATAAAAATAATCTATACTTGTTTTTCCAAGCTGAAATAAGCAGGAGCTTCAACAATGTTTTACAGTCATTATTCAAATGTATTTACCCATGAATTTTAGCTTACACAAATATTTTGTTTGAACAATGGTAATAAATTAGCAACTAATAAATACCACTTAAAAAGCAAACCAAAAGGGAGTCCATTTAGAAGTATAGAGCCCTATTCTTTATTTCTTTGATACCTAAGACTCACAATGGGAGATTTGGATGTGCAAGGAATGTAGATTGGGTGACCTGTCAAGAGAAATTTTAGGCATAACATATATAATGTTAATGAGGTCACATCCCCTCCCATTTCACAAAAGTTACAGGCATTTGGCATGGGATGGAGGCGGGAAGTAAGATCAAGACCCTGGTCCAGTTGTCCTTCCTTTTCCCTCCTCTCATCAGCCTGTTTTTTCATTCCCTTCCCTTTGGCATGCAATATTTGAATAACCTACCACCACGGTTTCAGTGATTTTTATAGCTGTGGCTACGTACTTTTTCTGAAGTGAGGCAAGTGCCTGAAATGCATTTAGAGGTTTCTATCCCAGGGAACGACTGTGTCAGTTTGGCAGCAGTGGATTTGATGGAAAAGGTATGCTGACAGTTCAGGGCAAACTTCATAACAAATGGCTTTGGTTTCTAAAAACCGTACTTCCATGAGAACCCACCCCACGTACATGTTTACTTAAGGATTTCAACATTTTGTTATGTCTGAGGGTTGTATTGAAACGAGTTTTTTTTCAGTGTGAAAGGAAATAAGCCAAATGTGTGTTAGACAAATATGTTTAGGGATTTATCATAAAAACATAATCATTATTCACCAAGGTTTCATTACTCATATAAGCTGCAGCAGTGACACATTATTGCTTGCTTTATCTGAAGTGAGCACAGTTACTGTGACACATCACTGCTTGCTTTATCTGAAGATGGCACTGTTATTGGGACCATGGAATTATTTACGTTGGAGTGGGTGGCTTGCGGTAACTTGAGGGAGGCTAGCCAAGCACAGATGAGTTTGAGATGCCAAGTTCAGAGTTGGCATTCAGGCACTCTGGTCTGGATTTCTAGGGTAAGCACATGCTGGCAGTGGATAGATTCTAGACTAGACTTTTTGTGTGGTTTAGGTTCAACATTTTATTTTCACCTCTTCTCAGTACAATACACATTACAATGTGAGAGACCTGAATACATTATAGAAGAGATCATTTCTGAAAAATCCCCCCCCGCACCCCGACCTGATTCTTCATTTCCGTATGTGGTCATTGATAAGAGTGTAAATGGAGAGTAAAATGGTACCCTTTTGATTTGGTTGTGACTGTTGTGACTTTTCTATACATGTCAAGACAACAGAGAATGCATATTGTGTAGTAATCCACAACATGTAAAAAACGATAGAGAATGTGTATTGTTGAAAGTGACTACACGTCACAAGACAACAGAAAGTGAGACCCAAATACCTAGATACTTTTGGGTGGAAAAGAGATGCCCTTGGATTACCTATTTGCTCTCTTACATATGTTCTCTACATCACACTCTTTATTTGCCCACTAAATATACAGTATTCATACAAACAAAGTGTTCAAAAATAGGACTGTCCCGTGATACTTCTATTTAAAAAAAAAAATCCAATGGAAACACAGGGTTTATAATAACCCAGAAGCATACACATACCTGTATAGAATTCAGCACTGATTAAGGCTGGGATTTCAGTAAGATGGGGGTGGGGGAATTGGCCTGTGATATGACGGCTCAAATCAGTATTTCGACTGGTGAAACTAAAGGAGTGGTAACTGTTCCGGAGAATGAGGGTGGGATTAGGCCTGTGCGCTAGCAGCTGTGGAAGGGAGGAAATTTGAATAGAAGAGGGAATGCAAAACAGCAATTCTAACTGTGGAACAGAGTTGTATGTGCAGCTTCACAGGCAGTTGGATCCATAAGGCCATAATAATTACATGGGAAGCAATCAACTAACAACCAACATTTATTTTGCCTCAAGCCATTTTTCCCTTCAGAAAGAAATTGTACACCTTCGTTTTCTAAAATGCAGAAGACCCAAATTAACGGAAGACACAGTGTTTCCTGATTTCTCAGTTCATGGTTTGTGATTCTAGCAGAAACTGATCTAAATTGGTAGTGAAGAGAACTTTGGATGTTCCAGGTTTGGAACGTATAGGTTTGTTTTGTGTGATGCTCGGCCCTTCTTCAGGTTTTGGTGGGTTCTTTATATGTTTCTTCTTTGGACTGGTCACATGGTTCAGATGTCTGATCACTGCTTCCTAAAACAGATTCTGTTTTCCAAGTTGAAGGAAGGACGAAGATGCATTGGGAGCCACATCTAACCATTTTTTCACATTACTGCTATAGTGTAGCTAGCTGATGCAAAATGTGTTGAGAGAGTACACGGGTAGATGGAAGAAAGAGACGTGCATGCAGGCATGCCGGAACAATTTGTACAGTGGGTGTGCTAAGAGCCAAAGAACCAAACTGGAAACCCTGTATGTGATGGAAACCACTCCAAGGCTAATGGTGCAGTAGCAACCCCAGTTTCAGTAAGGTTGAATGTCTCTGGTCCAGCACCCTCAGGACCTGATAGGTGCTGAACCAGAGAATTTGCTGAACCATAATAGGTCAATATTGTCTAGCAGCATTATCAACACTTCTGCTGCTTACTGGGCTCTTAGAAGACATTTAGGGCAAATTAGAGCTCAATAACAGCACGGAACACTGAGAACCAGGACTGGTGGCTGTAAACAAACTTTATGGGACTGCGGGAAACTTGGCCATGCCCATGCTTAGTGGTCGCCCAGCTAACTAAAATCATGCCCAACCACAGATGTTGCCAGACTAGGGAGTGCTGGACTAGAGAGATTCAGCCTGTATTTTGGTGTACATATTTAAGAATTAAGACCACTGTGGTGATCCCACTTAGGCAATCCGTGTCTGTCTCTAATTAAGGATACCAGTATTGCAGTATGTGAGTGTGTCACAGTCAATAAATGTATTTATTCTTACAACAGCCTTGAAAGCTAGGAAACAACCATCACCATGATTTTAAAAATGATGAGCACCTGAGGCATGGGAGGATTCAGTGTCTGATCAGTGTTATGCAGGAAGTCTGAGTAGAGCTGGAAATTAAGTTCCTCTGGCTTCTGGTTCAGTGTTTTTACCACAGGAGCAATTTTCTCCCAGGTTTTGAGATATCAGCAGTGTCTGGTTTTTTTTTTGTGCCTGTTTTGAACCGTTTGCTTTTTAAGTGTTCTGCTTCTTGAGTTTACCTGGTTCTTTTTAACCATTTTTTTCCAGCAGTCTTCTGACCTTTATTGTGGTCATTAGGAAGACAGAGTCAATAGGTGATGACTCTAGATTTCAAATGGATCCCTGACCTTCCCCTGGCTTTCTCGAGTGTTCTTGGGGCCATATGTGTCCTTCCCATTTGTCACATACAGAGAAACAAATGGTGTCTGAAGGCACACAGAAGGAAGAGGGGCATTGTGCAAAGAGGGAAAGATGACCACTTGGTACTATGGTCCCCACTTTTGTAGGCTTCTCTTTCCCAGAAGCTGAGACTGGGCAATGGGGAATGGACCCTTTGATAATTCCTTGTTCTGTTCATTCCCACAGAAACACCTGAGGGAAGACAGGACGCAGGGCTGAATGGACGAGAGTGGAGGCACAATGCATGTTTCATTTTTTGAGGCACAGCAATGAGCAGCATAGATGAATAACAATAATTGCTTCACCCCTACACCTCTGGAGGAGGTGGGATCTAGACAATAACAGGGCAGGCTGCTGGAGCTGGGGAAGGGAAGGGTCTGTGGCTACTATATGGTTGTTCCTGAGAAGAGTTAGTCTCAGCAAGAACTGTTTGCACACCCTGTAAATAGTTCACTATGCCGCTGGTGACTCTTCAGTGCAGTGAAGCCAATGGGGCTGACAGCCTTGCTGGGCCCCTGGACAAGACAGGTGGCAGGGAGCCCTGCTCTGTGCTCCTGGGAGGGGTGGGCCCTTGGGTGCAAGGGGCGAGGCTGGAGAAGCCGGCTCACGGTGCCATCCAGACAATGGCACCCCCCCATCCCAGCTCTTGGTTCTGTCCAGAGCGCACTGTGTGGCACTCCAGCCAGTGATTTAAAGAGCCCTGGGCTTCAGGCCATTTTGTGTTGCTGGGCCCCAGGGCAACTGTCCCTCCCCTGTCAGCATGCCTGAGTAAAGCAGAGAACTGTGCCTGTCTGGAAGTCTGTGGGGAGTGGGGGAGGAAGACGGCACTACTCATAAGCTGTGAAATCCATATTATTGTGCAAAGGGTCCCTGTTTATCTCAGATAGCTATAATGGAGTGAATGAATCAAGGGAATGTGTACGCATATTGTGATCATACACAAAAAGGAGAGAGATCTGTATGCTTTATGTTGTAACGTGTGCATTCCAGGTTAAATTAACAAGCAGAAAGTGTTTATATTGTGCATGTTTGATTTCTGAAGTAGGGTGTTAGTTGATTGTCATAATACTTATGTAATTAGATTAATATCACCTGAGAGTCATTAGGAGTTTGGTAAAGATCAGTGGACAAGGATGTCAAAACTGGACTTGATTAGCTGCCAGCAAATTCCAAGTGTATGCCACATGTTGTATCAGATGGTTCACACTGAATTCTTTACTGCCTGAAATGTACAATATGTGGGCACTATTGACAGTGAAGGATAGTGTAAAGGTATAGACTATATTATAACTCATTAAGCGTGCATTGCAAGAAGATGCCAGTTGCATTTGTTGCAGATTAAATCCGCCTACTGCAGCCGTGGTGATCAAAAATCTGCTTCTCTAAGCAGAGGCAAACTGCTGTGGTGTAGGAGAAGTGCCCAAAACAGCTGGGCAGATGTTCAGCAATTTGGGGCCTTTCAACAGGAATAAAGAAAACATGTTCAGATAGTAGTCAATTGAAAGAAACACAAACTCTCACTGAAATAACAGGAAAATTAGGCAGTTATAAGGAATTTGGGATCAGATCCTGTAAGGTTAAGTTTGAGACCATAGGCACTAAATATACTGCACTTCTGTTTACTCATACTTCAGATGTACAACACTTCCATTGTTAAACATTTAGTTTCAGCTATGAATGGAGGAATGTGAATGCAAAATGGATGATATTGCTCTGTAAATTGAGTTTCTACATTAAATATGTCTGTCACTAGTTCTGGTATAGCCTAGAAAAACATTTGTGACTGAAAAATATTCTCAGTATTGCAGAATTGCGAGTCTCCAGTGTTCAAAAAGCACACCAGACCACAAAAATATAATGTTTTCCTAAAATTACAAGGTTTTTTTCAAGTCTTTTCTACTAGCTTTAAGATATCTTAAGGATTCACATTTAAAAGATTTTTACCCAAGCATGAAGGCAAGAAACATATGTTTTTTGACTGAAAACTGAGATTCCTACTTAGTAACAAGTTGAGATGTTCAGAAAGGCACCAAATGTCATGAGTGTCATGCTAAAATCAAAAAAGTTGGAAACACTGTTTATAGATAGCAGTCCCCTGCTGACTGTGTAGGCAGACAACAGATTCCCCATAGTCAAGAAGAGGCCAGATGCATTTGTCGCCCATTAAATCTGCCTAGTGCAGCCTTGCTGATCAACAATCTGCTGGTCTAAGCAGAGACCAACTGCTGTGATGTAGGGGAAGTGCCCAAACAGCTGGGCAGATGTTCAGCAATTTGGAGCCTTTCAACAGAAATAAAGAGAATGTATTCAGAGTAGTCAGTCGAAAGCAACAGCAAAGACAGCGTTCGATGTATATAACATACGATACATAGATGGTGGGTGACAACGGTTGCTTGTTGCATTCTGTTGATAAAAGGATGGATAGTCTTTTGACTCTGCACTTGGCAGGTGTGCGTTAATTCCCACCTCTGCCATAGACTTCTCGTGTGGTTTTTTGAGCTAGGGATGTTAAAGTGTAACTGATTAACCAGTACAGATGAGGCTTATTGGTTACAGTTAGCTGGTGGGTGCTGGAGCAGTCCCCTACACACCATGGACCGGTGGTTGCTCCAACCGTGTATGATCTACTCTGGCTGGGATTGTGCCAGCCTGGCTGGAGTAGCCCCTGTCCGCAGAGGGCCCAGCTCAGGAGCATCACAGGCAGGGGCGCTTCAGCACACCATCCATAGTGGGGGAACGTAGCAGACTTCTGCTCCCCTCCCCCCATTTAATCAGTTAGTTGGTAATGCTTAATATTCAACTAATTACATGGGATTTTCCATCCCTGCTTTGAGCCAGTCGCTAAAGGGTTGAAAACCCACAGCAGTGAGCCTCAGAGCCTGGGTCTTTGGGGTTGTGGGGCTCCTATTACCAAGTGAAAAGCAGCTGCGGAGGTGCTGGTGCTCAGGCTGTGGAATCCATCTCTTTCCCTAGGCTTCAGAACCTGAGTCCGAACATCTACAGCAGATATTCTGAGTGCTGTAGTGTAAGCCCTGCTGTCTCTGAGACTCCCTGCGGTGGGTTTTAAAGCATACTCTAGACATACCTGTAATCTCTTAGTGCTACAGATCTCCATCTGAAAATACAGGTAATCCACTTTAATTCCTCCCCTCCTTTGATTCCCTCACCTGCCCCCCAACAGTTTGTAATCTCAGGAGATAAATTCCTTAATATGTGAACAAACACAGTTAAGATTTTTACTCACAATGCCTAGTGAAGTGGGGCCTTGATCTTGGCTGAAGCCTTTCAGTTCCTAACACAAGCGTGTGCATGCTCTCGTGTGTTTTTGATGCACCAGTGCATTTCTCGTAGCTCAAGAAGATAGCTTTTGGCTTTCAGGACCTCAGGATTTACAGCATATGCCCTGTGGAGCTATAAAATGCTTGGAGGTTTGGGAGATAAAATCACAAAGTTGCATTCCTGAATTTTTTAATTCAATCCATTTTTATAGCTGCTAATAGATATAATGGAAAACTGCTGTAACAACATTTCTGCGCAAGTACTGTTGTTGGAGAATAGAGTTTGCTGTCTGTAAGGCTTAAATGGCTTTGCAGTCAAGTGTTGTAGTCCATTAGTGACAAGAAAAGGTATTTGTCTATCGGTTGTGGTTAACTGCGTTCTTGTATTAGAAACAATTTAAGTCTCTTACGTGAACCCAGTGCAGGAAATTGTTTAGAGAGCGTCTGGCTTCAGAGTTGGAAAAACTTACAGGACTCAGAGCTCCCTTCCCCCAGCAGCAACGTGATGTATAACTGAACAGCGACAGCTAACAACTTAACCTTTAAGAAGTCTTGCTTAGAACAGTGCTCCATGCCCTTTACTCATGATTTCAGTTGTTTCAACCAATGACTCCTGCTAAGTAAATGCAAGTGTTAGGAAATACAATTTTGACACTATTGCTTCCTGGGCTCTTATAAAATAAGCCTGTTATTTCTTTTCCTTTTGTTAAAGTAAAGTTCAAATGTTGTCCTTTGATTTAATCTTTGCTCTTTTGACACACAAATCCAAAGTCTCTGGGCAAACAGTTAGAGGAATGGTGGCAGGTTAGGGCCATATGAAAGAGAATTGTAATATCCCTGTGGAAATAAACTTCTGAATGTGGGCCAGATTCACTTTTGAATGCCAAGCCAATTGGGTTGCATTCCCCTGGGCTTAGGAGCTGTACCTGGCAAAATAGGATCTAAATGTTTTGTTAGTCCTGGACTTCATCCTAAAATGCTTTTATGTCCAATATGAGTGTGTTTTGTAATTCAGCGTTATGAAGAAATGGAGAGAGACAAGTAAGCTATCCAGTGGTTACAGGCACATAACCATGTGATCAACACATAGTAGAGTATGATGAGTATTGCATATTATGGAAGCACCAACACTTGAGATGGAAAAGATGTATTCTTTTGTCAGATCCATTTCTCTGCCATGGGGTCACTGGCACTACTTGATGTCTCTTCCATAACAAATAGAATATAGAACTAGAAAAGAGCTTATGGATATATCTTAAACAATATTTATACAATGCAAGGTTCTCTTCTAAATAACTTTTATCCTTAGGCTGTTCTAAGTTGTGTTGGGAACAGAGCAAGTGTAGACTGACTCTTTAATGCCCATCTTCAATTCCACAGCACTGAGGGAGGTTTGATGCAAAAGAGACTCTAACTCTTTTTTGTCAAGGTCATGACATTTTCCTTGACTCATATTTATTCTGTAGGACAGTTAGGTAAGCTTCAGTTTCCACTTCATGGGTGTTGGTGCTAGGATTATTATGCAGAAAGGACCTTTGGCCGTGGGAGGGGGCTTTACGGTGTCTCCCTTGTATCTTAGGAGCCCACAGACAGGACTCCTGTGAGGGTTGGAATTTGCATACACTACAAAACGGAGCTACAATGACTGAGATGATCGAAAGCCAAAGAGAAATCCAGGGGACCCTTGAGCCACAGCCAAAGTGATAGTGGTGGGATGGGACAATGCCGGATGCCATATTTAGAGGTTAAAAATCACACACACACATTGGGTGCAGTCCCACGGCCTGAAATGAGCCCTGCTTAATGTTAGGTCTGCAGTCGTCAAGAGATTTCCTGTTTGTTCAAAGATTTTGCCTGATTCAGCAAAATCACTCAAGGACCATACTTAGCAAACAAATCGTAAAATGAGTACTGCAGAAAACCAAAGCCCAATTGTCCTACCTGGTACCCAGCATATTTGGTGGAAAAGCTTCAGGTCACAGGAAATTCAAATTAAATGTCTCCTCCCCACACCTCCAAAAATAAAAACAAACAAAACAAAACAACACAAAACAAAATCTCCACTCATGGCGTATACCTAGCAAACAAATCGTAAGGTGAATTCTGCAGAAGACCGAGGCCCACTGGTACACAGCAGTTGGAGAGGAAAAACTTCAAATTGCGCTCCTCGCCCCCCAGACAAAACAAAATCAAACGAACAAACGTAGATTATATAACTAACCCAGGGGAGTGAACAGAGGGAGAAAAGGAGAGGAAAATTCAGTGCATGAGGTTTGCTTGTTTTGCATGTGCCTCACAACACATGTAGGCATTATAGTAAAACAGAAAGTGTGGTCAGGGCCCACTCATCTTCCTAAATATAGTGGGGCCTGGGGGTGATACTGTATCACAAATAGCAAATAGTAATTCTCTTTTGAGGGAAATACCGGGAAACAATGTAATACCACAAACATGAATGTCATATTGATACGAAACAGTTAATAAGTATCTGTGACTATGCATAGTGATGTATGCATGCCTGGGATATCTGCTGTGTTCTTCGAAAAGATCTGCTCGAGGAATGATTTTTCAGGAGTTCTATTGCCTGTGTTCTACAAGGGGTCAGACTAGATGCTCACAGTGGTCCCTTGTGGCCTTGGAATCTACGAATCTATGTGATGTCCAGGTGTGCATAACAGCATGGGTGGAGGCTGATGCCACACGGTCTGTCTTCTTGAGAGAGTCAGAATGCTGTTACGGGTTTGATCCCTATGGATATGACTGTGGCTCAATGGTTTTGATGATATTTAGCCACATGCTGTCTTGCATCAATGGCCAGAAAAACACCACTCTAGGGCCAGGGTGGAGATTTGCAGGTAGAATACTGCATGTGGAGTGCCATTATTTATGTGTTTTTATGTATCATCTTAGATTTATTGCATCTATCAGTCATTGCTAACCACTTACCTTTTTTTCTCCATTGCAAATCACATATGTCAAATCAAGTTCTGTCCAACAGACAGCTGAAAGTATCTCCCCCTCAAAGGGCCTCCCCAGCCCTCAGGCAAAACAAGTATCTGACAAGCCCTGCAAGCCCTAAGGACACATACAGTATATAAGATGAAAAAAATCCTTCAGGGAGCCTGGGGCCTGTGGAGTCAAATCCACATCAGCTGAGTATATCTTCATGTACACCTCTGATTTTCCTCAGGTGTTATAGGTATCTAGTCACCTAGGCCAGCAGTGAGCAAACTTTATACGTTGGGGCCCACTTTTCGGCCCTGCAATCAGCTACCCACTCCAACCCGTTGGAGAACCACAGGAAGGGATGGGGAGGGGGAGGGGTGTTCAAGAAGGGGGTGGGACACTAGGGAAGGGGATGCTGGGAGACTCCGGAGGGGGGGTCTTGTGGGGAGGACCCCTGGAAAGTACCGAGTAGGGACCCCAGGAGGGTACCTGATCAAGCCGTGAACTTGCCAGATTGACTCAGGGTCTCCGTGCATTCTGCTCAGCCCAGCACTAGACACCCCCCCCCCACACACAAGATATCGCACTCCCCCATTTTGTGCACCCCTGGCCTAGGCACAAATTCTGCATTCCCCTTATCCAACCATTTTTCTACAGCCAGCTTGTTTACCTATCTGGTTCATTCAATACCATCAGCTGCTTCTGCAGTGTGCCATACTTTATATAATGGAGGTGTGAGCAGGATGCTGTGGTTACAGATATAAATTTCGTGTCCACACAGGTTTCTGTCTGCATCTGATATGTGATCTGCAGGTGTGCTTTGAAATATCTACAGATATAAAATAGATGTCCACAAATTTTCAAGGCACTACTGTAGAGGCAGTCAGGTGCATCTGAGCCTCCAAAAGCCATACATGAAGATGCTTTTGCAGCCTTTGTCTCTTCCTGTTTTATAGCACAAATCATCAATGAATCAATACTAAGTGTTTGTCGAGAATATTGATGTTTGTAAGAATTTGATGGGGGTGCAGGTTATATATTTCTGTTTTGCATTATATTTCAGCCTTGCACACTTTAAAATTCTGGAACGGATGAGTGAGTAATTAGATTCCTCAGCACTCACCTGCTAAATAAACATACCCAAAATTACAAGTAGGAAGGCCGTTCTCTTTTAGGCTGTAAATTAAATGGCATGAAATAGTAACTATAGAAGGGTAGACTTCAGGTTCCAAACTGTAGACGCAGTCAGATATAGAAAATAGTTTCTGGATTTTATACAAGGTATTGGACTATCAAGATGTGATTCCAAGTGTGTTCGTTCTGGAAGTCTACTTATGTGCAGCCAACTACTGCTTTTGATTCATGAAGCTTGTCCCCATTTTTGTATACAATATAGTTTTAACACATAGTTAACTAACTCCCACCAGAAGTATTGAAAACATGGTTTCCATTTATAGCGAAATGGATTAAGCTGATTTTAGAAATACAGTATGTTGACAGTACTCTTTAAAAGCATGTGGGCAATTTGCTTCTTTCTTCTTCATAACAAAAGTGAGTAATAATCATGCAATGCAGTGCTTCACAATACCTCCCCTTCCTTTTTTAAAATCATTACAGTCTTTGCAAAATGAAACACAAAAGCATCCTGTTCTGTTGTCCTTGAAAGGCTCCAAGACATAAATAGAAGCCTTCGCACGCAAAGTTAGTGTAAAGCTTTAAAATGCAGTTTTAAATTACAAGCCTCTGTGAGTGCAGTAGTTCACAACACCAATTGAGGTTAAGATTTGAATTGTTTACGCCTGATTCGCCGCTATGTTACAAGACTTTTATACTAATACTACTTCACTGGCTGTAGGAGAACTACACCAACATAAAATGTGCAAGACTGAGAAGATTTAGGTGCATTTGTTTTGCTGGAGCCTGCCTGGATTCTAGCTGTACTAAATTAAGCCTGTGTCTACACTACCACCTTCCTTCGAAGGAAGGATGGTAATTAGTGTTTTGGGAGTTTACTAATGAAGTGCTGTGGTGCATAGGCAGTATTTCATTAAGCAAATTCCCCCTGTGGTAACTTTGAAGCTTTAAACTTCAAAGTACCAGCACGCATCCAGTCGCGTCGCACCTGCCGGTACTTCGAAGTGCTGGGGCAACTTCAAAGTCTCCTTACTCCTCCAAGGTAAGCGGTGTGCCAGTACTTCAAAGTTTAAAACTTCAAAGTTGCCGTGGGGGGGAATTTGCTTAATGAAGTGCTGCCTATGCACGGTAGCACTTCATTGGTAAACTCCCAACACCCTAGTTACCATCCTTCCTTTGAAGGAAAGTGGTAGTGTAGACAAGCCCTAAGTGTAGGATCTTTTTGGTTATTTTAAGAACTGTGGAAACACAATTAGTAGTTTCAGTTGTATGATGTTCTTATTAAAGCATTATTGAAAACATGATATTTCGGGTGCAAAATGTCACCAGATCTCTAATTTGTACTGAAGTTATGAAGAAGGATTTTACCAAACAGAGGGGAAAGAAATCACGAGTCTCAAATAAAAGTCATCACTGTGTATCAATACATTTGTATTCTGCAATAGAGTCATGTAAGAAATGAAACATGGAAAAGTAGGGTTTTTTTGGCCTTTGTTAGAATAATATTTTCAAGAAAAAGTGTGGCAGAAAGAACACACAAAAATAAATAAATGCTGTTGTACTTATTGCACATTAGAAAATTTTTCAAGAATAAATAATCGTTTTTCGTAGGTTATTCTCCTAGGGCCCAGTCCTGCACTGTCACTCAAGCAAAACAGTAATTGCTCAGTTGAGTAGTCATACGGCTGTTACTTGCATCAGTAGATTTATATGTATGTAGAATTTTTTAAAGGTGGGAAAGAGGTTCCTGAACTTGATTCAGATGGAGAAGAGAAGTCAGTGAAAGGTTTTGAGCATGGGAGTTGGAGTGACAATGTGAATTATATTGCACAGGCAGGTAAGCAATGTTCCCTCTAATTTTTTCAATGTATGTGCAGATTTTTTCCATTCATATGTGGAATAATTTTTATGTGCACCAAGTTGTCTGTGGATGTGAACCACCAATACAAACATAAACCTAGCTGTAAGTGCGTTTGCTACTCAGCTGGGTGGCATTTGAATTTTTCCGGAGTGGGTGTACAAGCTCTCAGCTTACTGGAAACACCACAGGTAAGGAGATGGATTTGCAGTGAGTTGTGCAGGGGTCACTGCTAAACTAGGGAGGCTTCACATTTATCTGTTTGTTTTTCTTATACATATTTATAAAGCCCATATAGTTTTGTATGTATTTAGCAAATGTTTCAGAGTTCATGAGAACT
The DNA here is from genome assembly GCF_033958435.1 of Carettochelys insculpta. Classification (NCBI taxonomy): domain Eukaryota; kingdom Metazoa; phylum Chordata; order Testudines; family Carettochelyidae; genus Carettochelys; species Carettochelys insculpta. Next base: position 38,743,775 of record NC_134147.1, read on the forward strand.
CCTAAATTGCTAACAAATGTGCATGCCTGCTGAAGGAGAAACAGATTTCAGTTTCAGGCTTCTAGTACCTATTGCTGTAAACAGCATGTAAGAGAAGACTTTTAAAAACACAGGAAGTTTTTTCCGTTTTGAATGATTCTGTTGGTGCTAAGGGAGTACCTCCTTTAAAGACAGGGTTTGTCTCTGGTAGCATGATCAGATATCCTGATTTCATAGGGACAGTCCCAATAGTTGGGGCTTTTTTAATAGGTGCCCTTTATACACCACCCTCTGTCCTGTTTTTTTCACACTTGCTGTCTGGTCACCATAGTCTCTGGAGCAAGTAAACTCTTCCCAGTTGATGGAACTTTGTAAGCGTTCCCACTCTAATATGACAAGTACCTTATGTATATAGAAAACGGTAAGCATGTCTTTTCTGTCAGGAACACGCAGTCAGATTTGGGTGTGCAAAGCAACATTTTGCCAAAGGAATTCAATTTAGATATAAAAGGGCATTTATGTGTCCCACTCCTGTTGCCGGTCAGTCAGTTTGGGTTTACAACTCCCAGCTCTGCCTTTAAAAATCCCTGCCTTTGACTAAATGAATTGAGTGACAATAGTAAAACAACGTGTTCAGTGGACTGTCAAAATAGAAAGAGACTCAGAGGAGTAGGCATGTTTAGTCTGTAGCTTCACAAATAACAAGCACTTCTGTAGCTCCCGTAGCACTTAACGGACTAACAAATTTATTAGGTCAGGAGCTTTTGTGAGTATCTAACCAAATAATCTGAAGAAGTGGGTCTTACCTACAAAAGCTCATTACCAAAGATATTTGTTAATCTTTAAGGTGCACAAGGATTTCTTGTGGAAAGCAGAGTTTGCCAGTCAACTATTTTAAGATTTGCTACAGCATCCTTAGCCACAATATCTAAGGATTTCCTCATGAAAGTTGAATCTGCTTGATGAGATCCCTGTTGGACCTGAAAGAGACTTTTGCTTTTCTCCATTTTTCTGGATGAGAATAATACTGCTTGGGGAATAAGACAGTAGAAAGAGGCTTCTTCTCCACTCCGTTTTTTGTTTTGGTTTTTGGTTTTTATCTGCTGCTGGTGTCACTTAATCATCACGGTTTAGAGACGAATTGAGCATCTCTACCAGCTGTGAAAATGCTTGTCATGGAAAGAGCAACACAAATTAGAGGGGAATCTGAACTATGAGTGTGTGTGTTTAAATTCAGTGAAGAAAGCATTGCCAGCCATCAGAAAAGCAAACATAATGTCTATTTAAATATATACTGAGCAACTGGATAGCAACCAGAAGGAATGCTATGAGTAGTGCAGAAGATTGAAGGGCTGTCCTGCAAACTGCTTTGCTTTGACTGTATTTTCCTTCAGTCCGGATCACAAGATTGATAATTCTTGCATCATTGTTTTTTGTTTTCCCGCTATTTTAGGGGTCTCTAATGGGGGCTTTTTGAGGTGCCATGTTATCCCCCAAATGGAGTGCAAATGGTGGTTTTATCAGAACTTGAAGCAAGCGTTGCTTCCTAAATAGGTTAACATGGGATGTTCTGAAGAGTGAACTTTCACTCTCTTGTGATAGAGATCTCTCTAATTGTCTAAAGGAAAACATTTATGGAATGTTGTAAAATAAACATGTAATGATCTAATATGCCATATTTTGTCTTTGAATTTAAACAGTGTCAACTAAGCTTAAACTGTTTTGCCACTGTCTATTTTAAACGTATTTGAAATTTGATTCGGGGGGGGGGAGAGGGGGGAAAAAAACCCAAGAATGTGAGTGGCAATTCCAGGTAAAACAGATTTTTACAATAGAGTTATAGGGCCCTGAAAGGGAGATTTCATGGTGGAACTTTTGGTACAGTCTGAACTATGCCCTTATGAGTGGCAGAACATACACAGTATGATCCTAATAGCATTACCAAAAAACCTGTCCATTTTCATCATGTGCAGTACTACATATGTTAGAAGCATACTATAATTTACTGAAATAACCTGAAGAATGCCATTTATATACCCACACTTGGGATATGTGCATGGAAAAAAAATGTAACAATGCTGTAGACCTTTAATTCAAAAGACAAAGTAATATAAAACCAATGTCACTCTTTAGTCCCCCTTAAAAGAGAGAGTAAAGGTAAAAATATTCAGAAGTGACTCTTCAGAAATACAGGTGTCAAAGGGAAAATTTGCATTCATTACCTGCTTGGAACATGGTAACTCAGGGAAATGTACAAGGAATGAAAAAGCCTGTAAGTAATTAAAACTAATATTTCTGAAACTCTCTTTTCCCATTAAAAAAATGAATCCTTTCCCTTATTTTAAAAGGGGAAATACATTGTGTAGGTTGAGGCAAGAGCACCACTACCATTTAAGTAGTTGCTAAGCATAAAGTTCATGTGCTTTGTGTATGTGAAGAAAGAGAATTCCTTGAAGTGGCAAGTGACCTATAAAACAGCAATGGATCCATGGGACATTAACTGTTTTTTAGTGTCTCTTTATTTGGACAACCTTGAAGTAGAAACCTATAACTTCAAGGTTAAGCATTTGTAGAAAGTTGGCTTAAAAAAAAAAAAGAGCCAAGATTCTCTGCTGGCATATATCTATTGGTGTCGGTGGAAGAGAATTTGGACCTAACAGTAGCATAAAATAGAGCAGACCAAACTCTGTAAATTATGATTTAGTGGCTTACAGAATTGTTTAATCTCTTTTGAGGAAGCATACCAGGGCACTTAACAGATATCTGTGTAATCAACCTTACCATCAAAATCCTGGAAGTGCAACTGCCTGGAAATCTGATGGGCAGCTTCTAGCAAGCTACTTGACAACCAAAGGGATAACAATATTTCTCTCTCTCAAAGTAGAAAATGAGGGTATGTCATCAGTAGTGGGAAGATCTCTGCTGGGGTTGATCTCTCGGTGTTCAATTTAGTGCACCTGGTAGGGATGCACTAAATTGATCTTACAGGGCAACTGCATTGGTGTTGGTACTCCTGCCCCCATTAGGTTAGGGGAAGTTGACCAGAGTGAATGCTTCCATCAACCTCCCTTAGTAGAGATGGTGCTGAAGCCTGGATTAAAGTATGTCAGCTCTAGCTATATAATTAACATAGCTGGAACTGTATACCTTAATTCAACCTTTCTCTATAGTGATGACCTGCCCTGAATTTATTAGAACCAGATCACCCTCGTGTGGAAGAAGGCTGTGGAAGAGGGCAACTTTCCAAAGATCTCTGGCAGATTTTCAGTACTCCCTCTCATACTGCAGATCACGGGGATCTGCAGGAAGGCGGCTACTCCAGTAGCCTCCTGGCTATCAAGGCATTAGCGTGCTGCCATTGGTTAGGTCCATCCCTTTGGGCTGCTAGGTAACAACCACGGAAGAATCCAGAACTGGGATAAAGCTTCATTGCCTGCTGCCAGTATTCCTGTGTGGAAATCCAGGAGCAAAGCAGGGGCTAATGCTGCGTAGAAAGCTGCATCACCCCTACCAAGTCCACATTTGAGCCAAAAACATCCATGCGACTTCCTCTACTTGGAGCCCAGGAGGAACAAAAATTACAGTGGCATAACCAGCAAGGCACTCTTCCTACACCCGATGGGAAGGCGAAGATCCACATGGAGTGATTTGCCTTGATATTGGAAACTGTCCTTTGAGGGGCTATGTGGATAGGCATGTTTAGTATTTATGGCAGTTACCTTAAACTGGAAAATAAATCCCCTCATGCTTGCAGCAGCAGAGGATCAGATCCTCAAACTGGTGTAACTTCTCACAGCTCAGTGTAAGTCACTGGAATTGTGACAGTTCAGTTGCAGGTCTCCAAAGACACTGTTTATCTATTTGCGGACTGTAGCTGATTTATAGTGGGCAAATAACACCATGTGCTAGAATAGTTTACAGAACATTGGCAGTATGTTTTAAGTATACCTTGCACCTATTTGCATCCCATGCATTATTGGTGCAAAAACCAAAGTAACCATTTCTCTGATTTCTGATGATTGCAATGAACCAATCTGTGCTGGGAGAGGAATATGTTTGTCGGTTACCTATGTATTTTCTTCCCTTATGACTGTTACTCTTGTGACACAGTTTGATCCCAATCCTGCAGCTGCTCCAAGATGATGAAGCATCTACTACTCTTGGCCATGCGTGATGTGTATTAAGGGTAACTGTTGGCATCAATGCAGTTATTCAGAAAATGGACCATTGTGTTTGAGAGCAGAATTTGACCCATGTGTCTGCATATTCATCCAGACAACAAGCTAGGAAGGTGGCCACATGAAACTAAACCTGTGGAGCTGGTCATCAACTAACAATCTCCCATATTGTGTACCTGATTTTTAAGCTGAACACTCATTGTTTTAATGGCAAATTTTGATTAGGAATTGGTGATACAGCATAACCCAGTGTGATGAAATCCCTGAGTTATAGTTAGGCTTTAGTACCTAAGACCATGATGATAAACAGTTGTTGTTTTTTTGTTTTGTTTTGTTTATTTTTATAACCGAGACTTTTTTGTAAGGCAAGATCTAAAAATAATTAGTATTTTGGGATGGTGTAAAATATGAATAGTAGTAGCTCTTGAGGGAAAAAAAAACAAGGAATTTCCTGTTAATAAAGTTATGTACTATAAATTATGATCATTCGCATTAGTGTCAGAAAACTGGAAACAGACACTGAATCATTAAGGCAATGAAGAAAAGGCTATGTCAGCAAGCAGAATTAATATAGACAGGTATGTGCCAACATTTTCCAGACCCAGTGTCACTAACAAGGCTCGAATGAAGCTAATTTACATTCTTGAATGTAAAGCCATTTGGTTATTCACTGTTTACTAATGACCAGTTAGAGACAGGAATGCATATCTCATGAAAAGAACCGTTGTACAAAGAGCACTCCATGAAAATATCACATGTACAGTGATAAACATTTCAGAGTTTATGCCTCATGACCCTCACAGGAACGTTGGGCTCTGTATAAATGGTTTATAGTGGTTCTTGTCATAGTTCCTGCATCCCCAATCCAGATACGTGCTTCACAGTCTCCAGATGAGCTTGCTGTTTACCTTGTTACAGTACACGAAAGTGTGTGTTGCATATTTTTTTTTCAGAGCAATGATTTTATGATTTAACATTAGCCCAAATATAGATGCTCAGAGCAGCAAACTCAAAACATCTGACCCTTCAGATAATTCACATCAATGCCTCATTAGCATCTTCTGAACTGCCTCGTTAATATGCCCCATCTGAAAGCATGGGGGGCACATGTAGACACAGCCCCAAAGAAATCTCTATGGTAGATGCACCTCTTGCTTATTGTTCACTGATTTTAAAGTATTGACTTGCCTCTCTTGTGACAGGAGAGTAGGAGAACCATCTAAAGACTGGGTGCTTTATGGCAGATGCGTTTTATGGGCTCCCTTCATGTGGAAAACCTGCTTGGGAGCTGGGGCCCAAATTTTTAAATCCCAACAACTTTCAATGGCATTTAGACTGCTAAATGTCTCCATACCTTTTGGAAAATGACATTTAGCCTCCTAAATCAGTTGGTGTTCTGATGCTGAGGACTGTAGTGGCTAAATACCTTTAAAAATCTGGAGCTAGGTTACTCCAGTGATTTGAATTTCTTCTTAATTGTTAATTCATAACAAGATGCGAGGTCAAGGGCTGTTCCTACTTCAGCTGAAACTGCATCTCAAACCCCAGGATATCCCAAGATCCCACGGAGGCAATACCCTTTTGGGAATTTCAGCTCCTTGTCTAGTCTGGGGTCTAATTCCCAGAGCATGGCATGCTTCAGGAGAAGTGAAAGAAGGTGTCACACTGAAGAACAGCAATTTACAAAGGAATATGGGCAGACTTCAGTGTGTTCAGATGTCCTGGATGGCATCTGTTTTGTTGCACTCTATGATTAGGGGCTTCATACCGAATGATTCCAAAAACTCAGTGCAGATCAGCAACTGTACTGAAACCAATGATGGAGTCCTCTACTTGTTGTGAAAGTAAGCTGGGGAGATCAGGCAGCTTCTTTGCTCCAACTGAGTCTGAGCCATCCCTTGCTGTACCAGAAAGATTGCTCTTTAAACACAGCTAAAGACTAGCACTACTTCAGTTCTCCTGGTGGGCTCCCATCTGTAAAAGCCTCTGTCAACTGGATTGGAGTTATAGATCAGGAATTTAGAAAAGTGCCTTCTTCAGATTTACCACCCACCTTTCATTTTGAAGATGCAGTTTGCTCCTGCATGCAGGGAAGTTTGGGCTGAAGATACTGGGTTAGTGCACTAAGTTCCATCACATTGTCTCATGCAGTACACCTTCAGCTAAAACTCCCCCTTTGCTTCATCACATTAACTTCCAGCTTGCATTACAATTAGTACTACCATATTACAATTAAAATGGTATCTTGAAGTTAATTGTGATGAAGTTAAGTTCTGAGCGTAAATAAAACTTATATGATTTCATGCAAGTCTTCTCCTGTGTATAAGAATTCTGAGGCTTGGAGAAGTTTACTTACTGAATCTTGCTGAATATATGGAAACTATGCTTGTTCATGGAGTCCATCATATTTATTTGTATTCTTATTATAAATAAATTAAGAGCTTGAGAGAGCACATTTAATTAGCTTAGACACTCTTCACTCTGACAGTTGTTCATTTATGTACCAGTCTAAAATGTTGTATTGTGATTAAGAAAATAACTGAAGTTCTCTGATATTATTGGGGCATCATAGAAGAACAATATTTGGTTAACCATCTCTCCTGGAACTTTGAGCATTTAAAATAAACAAGTCCAACCATGCTGAGATGCTTTTTATTAGTGCTCAGTTAGTGACTGGTGCCAGGAGAAGAAAATCTTGGAAGCACTGGTGTAGCTGGCTCTTCTGTCATATATAGTCGTAGCAGAACAATGACTTACAAAGCTGAGGTTTGAGGAATAGGAAGAGTAGGTCTTGCTTATAAGATCAGTACTTTAGTGAACATGATATTCTCAGTAAGTGCTCTTGGCAGCCCTGACATTTTTCTTGGTAGTTCACATGCTGATTCCCAGGCCTAAAGAGCACATCAGCAGTCCCATGGGCTGGGTCTACAGGGACCTGTAGTGCTGGCAGCTTCATGGAGATGAGCAATCTCGCAGTTCCAAATGGATACTTGTTAGCATAATCATGAGGCTAATTAGCATAGATGTGCAAAATCTCTCTTCCGGCAGAGGCTGATGCCGGCAGTAAACAGGTCATGTAGCTGTCCCTCTGCTGGCAAACCTCCACTCTGTCACAAGTCCTTTATGCCGTGGTGACCCAGCCATGGAGTCTAGTAAACAGGGCCCCAGTGAAGGCTCATAGATTTTTCCCATTGACCTACATGCTGTATGTGTACACAATGTAAGCAACTTGTGTAGGATATAGACCTTCATTTCAGCACCTGTAGTGTTTCCTGGTAAACGTTCTAAGGTCGTGACCCTCTATTTCCCCTTTCATACATTCAAAAGGAGAGATGGGTAAAATTTGTAACCAGAACATTTTGTTTAGCAAAAACGTAGATTCAGTGATGCTAGAACATTTAGTGACTTGTCAGTTTTGCTGAGTTGTTTTCAATTGGGAAAATAAACAAACAGTCCAGGAAAGCATCTAAGCATTTCATTTGGCTGTTTTTGAAACAATGTTTTGATTTTTTTAATTTGAGTAACTTTTCATCTGGAAAATGTCTCTAATTCTTGTGGTGGTCTCCCCATGCTTTATGAAAATTGGCTTATGAGTATAAACATGCATAACTTGGAGACGCTTTGGACAAAATCTCATATGTAACCTTTTAATGTTCTAATTTGGCGAAGCTGCATATTCTATTTTGAAAGTGAATGTGTCACTCTTCTCTATGAAGTTAGAAATATTAAGTGTACATTCATTTGTAGTTTTAGATATACTCATGAGGGCCATTACTGTTGCCCCTGGAAACCTAATGACTGTGTGATCAGTATAATGACTTATAAACACCCTTGCTTATCCTGTAAGTCTAGAAGATGGTTGGTGCTAGAAAGACATGTGACCATTGCATGTTGTACTGAGAGCCATTTTGATCCAGTGTTTTTCCATGCGGAGGGGTATTACAGAACAGAGTTTTCACACCCTATGGAAGAGTCTATTTAAGCAATGGGAAGCTATCAGTTTTTCTCTTCCATCTGCCTTGAAATCTGCCTGACATGCCCTAAGAGGAAACAAAGAACCATGAAAGGCTGTTGACCCAAATCAGAGAGAGAAAAAAAAACGCTTTGGTTTGAAGATTCTACCTGACATGAGAACAGCGATTTAGGGTAAGAATCTACATGTGGTAAGTTTCTTAGGGAGATTGGAGCTAGCTATGTGCTTTCTTTTCATTTCAGTGTAGTAACTTTTGTTTTCATCTGTCTGTTTTCACTTAGAACCATTTAAATCCTACTGCTTATGCTTAATAAAATCCTGGAGGGGGTACCACTATGCGTCTCTCCCTTTCATTGAGAAAGAGGGCTTACCTAATGAGTCCTCTCTGTGAAAATCTTTTGCGCAGAGACATTTATGTGGGGTTTTGATCCCTTTTGGGGATTAGTTTCCTGGGTACTGTGTCTCCCAGAGCTAAAGTGGGTCAATGTCTGTATGGCTATCCATGGGGGCAGTAAACCCTACTGTGTGCCATGTCTTGGGGTGGGCAACCAAAGGCTCTGACCCAGCAAGACTGGGTGATGGGGAGCCCCGGAGAGCAAGAAGGTGGGTCTCAGTGGCATGATTGGCACACCAGGGAACATCCCCAGGGGATCTTCTGTTGTTATACTCCATGACAATTCTAAAAATTCAAACATAAAAAAATATGCAGAAGAAAAATATTTTGTGACTGAAGAAAATATTTAATTGGTCTGAAACTATTTTTTTTGCCAAAACATTTAATAAAAACTTTTTGTTTGACCCCAAGCAGAGTGCGTGTGCGTGTGCGTGTATTTTTTTTCCAGAAGAGGCAGTGAACTGAAAAATCCATTATTCACCCAGCTGTACTCTCAAGACAGCAGAGGAGTGCTCTCTGAAACTTGCCTAGGGTTAGAGACAAGTTAGGAAGAGAACTCAGCTACTTTCTTATATTAGAACCCCAATTCGTAGTCCTTTGCACATACCATTAAACCACACTTATTCTGGCACAGTAAGGTTATTTAGATGTTATCTACTATTTTTTCAGCCTTAAAATAGTAATCAGTTGTTTTTACCTTTTATTGTATGGGAGTTTGTTTGCCCTTTGACAGATTAGGAAGAGAGACGGTATAAACAAATTCTGTTTTACATTGTTAAAAATTATCTGAATTCCTGCTCAAGTTGTTGACTATTCATCTTCTCAGAACCCAGTTGCTACTCCCACTAGATTCTCCAGTGATCTCATGCTGTTAAGATGTTTATCTGGTGTAATATGACATAGCTCCATTGACTTCCCTGGAGCAATGCTGATTTACATCAGATAAGGATCTGACCCATAACTCTCTGATAACATCATAATGTATTTCATTAATAATGACTGATGCTTTTAATGGGTAAAACACATAAGATATGGGAGAGAAGATGAGCATTTTGTATTATTATTTTGAAGCAAGTATCCTTAAATTGGAAAGGAGAAACTATTTGGAAGAAAGCCCTTAAAAATCAACAACAACTTTGATGCCTTTTCAATATTAGGAAAAGGGCATGGAAAATCTGTTCAGCAAAATACTGATGATTCAAAAATCGAAGTATGATGTGTTTGAAAACATTCCTAAATATAAGCTATATATTATACAATCCCTTTATATCATTGTGGGGTTATAACTAAAAATTTTTCACAAGTGACACGACATTTTATATTATTTGAACATTTCTATCATATCTAGGGGTTGACAGTCATGCCTTGAAATTTAGTGAGATAAGGTGGGTGAGGTAATAGTTTTTCAGAGGGGTTGCCATGTTAGTGTGTATTTTTAATTGGATCAGCTTCAAGTCCTAAAGAAGAGCTCTATAGCCCTAAAGCTGCCTCTTTCAGCAACAGAATTGCATCCAGTAAAAGATACTGCCTCCCCCACCTGTTTTTCTAGTATCCTGGGACCAACACAACTACAATAACACGGCTACAAAAACACTGCTACCATATCTTGAAGTCTGTCAGACAAAATCCTGCTTTCAGCATCTACCTCTGCTAACAGGAATTAAGGATAAATTATGACCACCTGCTCAGGGTTGTTATTGAAGTCAGGCTGAGGAAACATGCTAAAGGAAATCAGATGAGAAATATTTCCAAATTTTACAACCTAAGGCTGATGATCAGGTTCCAAGAAAAGATAATGCAAATTTTAAAAACTCAAACCAGCTGCTTTTCTTAAAAGCTGCATACTGTTTTCCTTCAGAAATGGGACAGAAATCGTAACATGAAGAACAACTGTCTGAGTTGTTATTTTTGAAACAGCTGCCATTTATCTGCAGTGAACTTACATTATTTTAAAAATTGAGGCTATGGCCTTAAATTGCAATCTTTTGAAATGACATTTTAAAAGCTCCATTAACTAGAGCTGTGTGCGGTGGCTAAATATTACATTTATATTCATGCACACTCTGACAAAAGCCAGCACTACTTCAACATCTCATTCAGCCTACCCTCATTACCTGGAGTATAATGGACAAGGCTGTTAAAGGCCCCAATCATTAAACATTAACTGGAACACTTGTCAATGTCCTCTTATGGTTTCTAGTGAAGAGAATGAACAAGTCATTATAAAAAGTCACTTTGTTTTGTGGAATTCACAACAGCTGGGTTTTTTTTCCCCCAATCAGAATTTTTCATGTGAATTTATTGCACTTGATTCAGGCATCAGTTTGACAAGCCTGGAAATTAAAGTCCCTTAACGAGCCACAGAGTGACTTACTTGACTTAAACCCTTGTATTCCAGGTGGAGCGTAGGTCATCTACAAGTCTCTGCCGCTTTGCTCTGTCTCAGGACAAAACTTCTAGCTGACCCCAGGAGCTCCCCAGTTTTTGTCCTTCAGTCTCAATAGATCTTCTCCACATTGTCCAGTGTCTCCCTCTTTTCCATTTTTTCCCTGCGGGTTCCATTTGACAGCTTTATGGACTATGCTGCATGGTTTTCTGAGCGCGTGGCCTCAACATCTCCATATTCTCTTGATTTGAACAAGCCACTGAATAGGATGTGAGAAATAGCACTGTTCTATGTCCTTAAACCGCCTTCTGTAGCGACCACCTCTTCATCTCGATGTTCATGTTTAACCCTTTGCCGAGTCAGTTAACGTAGTACCGTTTGTGGTGGTGTGTTTGTGATGTGAAACTCTGTTTCTGATAGAAGCCCGCACTTCATGTCGCACAGGCACAGCAGCCACGAGGATACTCATTTTGGGTCACTTACTGTTATGGGCTGCGTTTGAAGAGAGGATAAGGCTTTCTCCCGAACTAGCACCTTGTGTATCCTTCTGATCAGGGTTGTTATTCAGTTGCATTGTGGGCAGTGCTCAGAGTCCTCCAATGAGATTGGGCCCCTTTATGCTAGCCACTGCACAGACCTGTAATGTTCACTTTCCACATAGTACTGGAAGGAGGGAGGAAGGGAGCATTATTATGCTTCTCTTACTGGATGAAGAGGTGAAGCACAGAGATGGACACATCTGTGGCAGAGCCAGTCAGCAAGTCTCAATCCTGATTCTTCCTCCAGTGCATTATGCACAAGACCAGTTTCTCCCTCTGTCTCTGCTTGTCCTCGTGTCTTGTGCTTTTCCAGAAGAGACCAGGGCCATGACAAAGTGGTTGGGAGGTCGGTGTGAAACAGTTTGCAACTAGGGTTGTCAACTTTCTAATTGCACAAAACCAAAACCCATTGCCCCTCGTTTCCTTAGGCCCAACCCCTTCTGGGGTTCAGATGGCAGGCCCTGCCCCCCACTTATCCAGTCCCTTTCCCTCTGTCACTTGATCTCCACCGTCCTCGCTTGCTCATTTTTTCACCAGGCTGGGGTAGCAGGTGTGGGGGCTGCAGGGGGTAAAGGTGAGGGCATCATCTGGGAGTGTGGGCTCCAGGGTGGGGCCAGGAATGCAGGTTTTGGAGTGCAGGAAAAGCTTCTGTGCTGTGGGGTTGGGCCAAGGTGTTCGATGTGTGGAAGGGGGCTCTGGGCCGAGGTGCTGGGTTGGATTGTGAGGGCATGTGGGCACTGGGTGCACCTGGGGGTGAGGATTTAGGATCCAGGAGAGGCTCTGAGCCTGAATTGGGAGGTTCGGAGTATGTGGAGGGTTCTGGGCTGAGTTAGTGTGTGGGAGGAAGGACAGTCTCTGAGCTGGGGCCACTAGAGAGGGGTTCAGGTTGCAGGAGGAGCTCCAAGTTGGGGCCAAGAGTTTTGACCTGCAGGAAGGAGTTACAAGGTGGGGAAGGAGATTTGAAGCACAGGAAGGGTTCAGGCTTTGGGAGGGAATTTGGACATGGGACGGGGTCAGGGCTGGAGCTTGGGATGAAGGAGAGGATGAGGGCTGTGGGGGGGCCAGTGGTGCTCACTTCTGACAGCTCCCTGGAAGCGGAGTGTCATACAGATGGTTCTGTGCATTGCATCCACCCCACGGCTGCAGTTCCTGACCAATGGGAGCTGCAGAGCTTGCATTCAGAGTGGGGGTAGCTCATGGAGCCTTCGTGGCTGTTTCTAAAAGCCAGAGGGGGATGTCGCTGTTTCCAGGGAACTGCACAGACCCAGGCAGGAAGCCTGCCAGTGCTGCACCAACCTGACATTTCATGGCCCACTCAGCGGTGCTGACCAGAGTCACCAAGGTCCCTTTTCAGCTGGATGTTCCAAAAACTGGATGCCTGGGAACCTTGTTTTGTAAAGGGCTCATGAGAACTGGTGTGTGTCTTCACTTCAGGTTTAAATAAATAATGTGAAGTGAAACCATCCAAGCTTCACTAGATTTTATGTCAAAATAATATGAAGCAATGAATTCCACATGTTTTATTGTGAAGCAATGTATTGGACTAAGTTTGCGTAGAGCTAGGCCACACTCACTCCTAAGTTTGGAGATCATAACAAAGCTTTAAACAAAAAAAGTTTTGTATGATCTCAACTTTAGCTAGTTTTGTTTTTTTCCTCTAACTCATGTCTTTAACAGCATAAGTTAGTTGACAAGGGCTAAATCCAGACTCCAGATTTTGTTTTTAAACTAGTGAGAAAGAAAATACCCATGCTTGCTTTTGGGTCCCAACCTGAACTTGCAGGGATGTCAGTTAAAAAGGAAGCTATGCTTTTTGTACGGTGTAAATGTGACAGTGTCTTTGTCTGAAGATATTAAGCAACTTGCGGTTTTCATTTAATGTGTGTCCAGATGAATGATTTCTGCACAGTATCAATCAAATAAAAGCAAGGTTTATTTACGTGAAAATTATAAGAGGGAGTGGAGGAATTGGTACCACCTGTGGGACAATTTTAGCTGAATGTGTCTCCTTTCTTTATTCCCTTGGAAGATTTCATTTTGCACCCTCCATCCTGCTGCTCCACCACATGCACGAGTCATTGGATGGTGAGGAGCACTTCAGGAGTTTGTTGTAACAAAAGAAATCCTCCACCGATTTCTCTTGCCATCCAGCCTTTTACCACTAGGTGCTTTTGCATTTGAGCTGTTTATGAGAAGGAAAGTCCTATGAAGAGAAAACATTAAAGGCCTTATATGAAGTTCCTCAGGACCTCCTACTGCTTAGACCCTGAATGTTAAATTCCAGACTGAGTTGGCCACCCAGAAAGGCTCTGCTGAGGGGGTAAGGCAGAGAGAGAAACCGGATAGAAAATGTGTGGGATTTGGAGGGCTTAGGGGGTGGCGGGGGGCTATCCCCAGTGAATTAGAAAGGAGGTTGGGGAAGGAAACACTAAACACTAGCGCATGAGTATGACTTACTATAGCTTCATTTACAATATTGGCTTTGAGCCATAGTAAACAAATGCAGTCTGCAGAGAAAAGATGCATGATGATTTAGTATATTGAGACGCCTGTTATTGTTTGTACTTCAGGACCCTGTTTTGTAGCTCTGTAAAAATACCTTCTGCATGAGAATTGTGCATACAACGTTCCATCATGAAAACAAGCTGCTTTCCAGGGTGTGTGTCCATTTGTTAGTTAAAAGAGCAAAAACCAAACTGCATTTCATGGTTTTCTGACATGGTCAGTATCTCCTTGTGTTTCAGGACCGTATAATAATCTTGATTTCCTGATCTAAAGGGTTATGTAGTGTTGTGTAGCTTTTCCAGGCATGTTCTATTTCAGTGGTGCGGAAAGTAGCATGAGAAGAGAAGTGATTTAAGCTCTACACCTGGTAGGACCTACCAAATTCACATGTTGCTGCCTGTGAAATATGATCTTTTTGGTGTTTTTATTCTATGCTGTACAGATTTTGTGGAGACCAGGATGGTCCTACAGGTGTTCTGACCCAAAAGTGATTGGTGGGAGGAGGGTTGGCAAGGTTATTTTAGAGGGTTGCAGTATTGCCCCAATTACTTATGTGCTGCCTTCAGAGCTGGGCGGCTAGGGAGCAGTGACTCTTGGCCACATGCACAGATCTGAAGACAGAGCCCTGTAAGCAGCAACACAGAAGTAAGAATGGTAATAACCATGCCCTGCCATTCTTCCTTCTGTGCTGCTGTCTTCAGAGCTGGGTGGATGGGGAATGGTGGCTGCTGCCTGATGGCTGAGCCCTGCAGGCAGCAGTGAAGAAGTCAGGTGGCAATAGCATACCATAACATCCTCCTTTCTGCCCTTTGGCTGGCAGTGACTCTTCCTTCTGAGGTGGGCTCCCAGCCAGCAGCTGTCACTCTCTGGCTGCCCAGCTCTGAAGGGAGCGCCAAAGCATGTTGCTCTTCCCTGGACCTTCTCTAGTTTGTCCGCATCTGTCCTGAAATGTGGTATCCAGAACTGATTGTAGTACTCTAGTTGAGGCCTAATCAACCCAGAGTAGAGCAGAAGAATTACGTCTCATGTCTTGCATACAAGTCCTGCGAACACATACCAGAATGTTTGCTTTTCTTTGCAAGTCATAGAATCATAGAACAATAGAGCTGGAAGAGACCTAAAAAAGCCATTGAGTCCAGCCCCCTGCTCTAAGCAGGACCAAACCCATCAGATCAGCCCAGCCAGGGCTTTGTCGAGGAGAGACTTAAACACCTCCAGGGATGGAGACTCCACTACTTCCCTGGGTAGACTGTTGACTCATATTTTGCTTGCGATCCGCTAAGACCCCCAAACCCCTTTCTGCAGTATTCCTCCTTAGGCAGTGCCTAGTAGAGATGTGTGAAATCGAATTATCTGGGCTCAGCAATTGACACCTTTCCCCCCCTACATACTCCTCAATATCACAGAGAGTAAGGGAGGTTGACGGGAGAGTTTCTTCTGTCAATCTCCCTTTGTGAGGACAACCAGGTGAGTTCATTGTAGAAAAGCTGATTTCTAGCTGTGCAATTACCACAGCTAGAATTACATATTTACAATAAGCTTTAATGTCTAGAGTGGACCTAGCCTATTTCTCTAGTCTTGTCTGTCTCTCCCCAGTGTGTGGCAGACTTTCTGAAAGTCCAGTTTTGATGCCTGCAGTAGACTGGCACTCCCTGCGCAGGGGAAGCCAAAACCCAGAATCTCTTTCAGCACCTGTTCATCCTGGCCTAGAGTCAAGATGATGAATTTGTTCCTTACTTTTTTGTGAAATCAAATATATATTTGGTCCAGTGCCGCTGCTCAGACTTTCGTGGAGATAGTCCATTTCCAGGAGTGATTTCAACAGTATAGATGGCAAAATCAGGTCCATAATGGCTATCTACACTAGGAGCTAACTTTGAAGTTAACATCGAAGTTAGGCAATACTTTGAAGTAGCCAGCAGAGAGTCTACACACGTTTCCCTTACTTGGAAGTTAGCTTCCCAACTTGGAAGTCCTTACTCCATTCCTGGGCTATAATGGCAAAGAAAAAGGAGGGTCAGGGCAGAACTGGGAGGCAAGATCAAATCAGTATCTTAGGTGCCTATATACAAATGCAAGGAGTATGGGTAATAAGCAGGAAGAACTGGAAGTGCTCAGAAATAAGTACAACTATGATATTGTTGGCATCACAGAAACTTGGTGGGATAATACACGATTGGAATGTTGGTAGGGAAGGGTACAGCTTGCTCAGGAAGGATAGATGAGAAAAAGGGAGGAGGTGTTGCCTTGTATATTAAAAATGTACACACTTGGACTGAGGTGGTGATGAACATAGGAAACGTGTTGAGAGCCTCTGGATTAAGCTAAAAGGGGTAAAAAACAAAGGTGGTGTCCTGCTAGGAGTCTACTACAGGCCACCTACCCAGATGAAAGAGGTGGAGGAGGCTTTTTTTAAACCTCTAACAAAATCATCCAGGGCCCAGGAGTTGGTGGACGGTGGGGGGCGGCGGGGGACTTCAACTATCCAGATCAGATATATGTTGGGAAACTAACACAGTGACACACAGACTATCCAATAAGTTCTTGGACTGCACTGGAGACAACTTTTTATTTCAGATGGTTGAAAAACCTACCAGCTGTCCTAGATTTGATTTTAACAAATAGGGAAGAACTGATTGAGAATCTGAAAGTGGAAGGCAGCTTGGATGAAAGTGATCATGAAATCATAGCCTTCACAACTTTAAGGAAAGGTAGAAGGGAGAACAGCAAAATAGAGACAATGGATTTCAGGAAGGTGGATTTTGGTAAACTCAGAGCTGGTAGGTAGGGTCCCGTGGGAAGCAAGACCGAGGGGGAAAAACAATGGAGGAGAGTTGGCAGTTTTTCAAAGGGACATTATTAAGGCCTCAAAAGCAAGCTATTCTTCTGCGAAGGAAAGATAGAAAATATGGCGAAAGACAGTCTTGGCTTAACCAGGAGATCATGTGATCTCAAAATAAAAAAGGAATCATATGAAAAATGGAAACTAGGACAAATTATGAAGGATGAATGTAGGCAAACAACACAGGAATGCAGGGGCAAGATTAGAAAGGCAAAGGCACAAAATGAGCTCAAATTAGCTAAAGGCGTAAAGGGAAACAAGAAGGCTTTTTATAAATACACTAAAAGCCAGAGGAAGACCAAGGATAGGGTAGGCTCATTGCTTAGTGAGGAGGGCAAAACAGTAGTGGGAGACTTGGAAATGGCAGAGATGCTTAATGACTTCTTTGTTTTGGTCTTCACTGAGAAGTCTGAGGAAGGAATGCCCAACATAGTGAGTGCTAGTGGGAAAGGGGTAGGTTTAGAAGATAAAAAAAAAAGAAGTCAAAAATCACTTAGGAAAGTTACATGTCTGCAAGTCACCAGGGCCTGATGAAATGCATCCTAGAATACTCAAGGAGCTGATGGAGGAGGTATCTGAGCCATTAGCTATCATCTTTGGAAAATCGTGGGAGACAGGAGAGATTCCAGAAGACTGGAAAAAGGCAAATATAGTGCCCATCTATAAAAAGGGGAATAAGAACAATGCAGGAAACTATAGATGGGTCAGTTTAACTTCTATGCCGGGAAAGATTATGGAATACCTAATTGAGGAAATCGTCCGCAAACACTTGGAAGGTGGTAAGCTGATAGGGAACAGCCAGCATGGATTTGCAAAGAACAAATCATATCAAACCAATCTGAAAGCTTTCTTTGATAGGATAATGAGCCTTGTGGGTAAGGGAGAAGCTCTGTATGTGGTATACATAGATTTTAGTAAGGCATTTGATATGGTCTTGCATGATATTCTTATCAATACACTAGGCAAATACAACTTAGATGGGGTTACTATAAGGTGGATGCAAAATTGGCTGAATAACCATACTCAGAGAGTAGTTATTAATGGTTCTCAATCCTGCTGGAAAGGTATAACAAGTGGGGTTCCGCAGGGGTCTGTATTGGGACTGGTTCTGTTCAATATCTTCATCAACGATTTAGATATTGGCATAGACAGTACGCTTATTAAGTTTGCAGATGATACCAAGCTAGGAGGCGTTGCAACTGTTTTGGAGAATAGGGTCAAAATTCAAAATGATCTGGACAAATTGGAGAAATGGTCTGAAGTAAACAGGATGAAGATTAATAAAGACAAATACAAAGTACTCCACTTAGGAAGGAACAATCAGTTTCACACATACAGAATGGGAAGCGACTGTCTAGGAAGGAGTATGGCAGAAAGTGATCTAGGGGTTATTGTGGACCACAAGTTAAATATAAGTCAACAGTGTGATGCTGTTGCAGAAAACGCAAACATGATTCTGGGATGCATTAACAGGTGTGTTGTGAACAACACACGAGAAGTCATTCTTCCGCTCTACTCTGCGCTGGTTAGGCCCCTGTTGGAGTATTGTGTCCCGTTCTGGGCGCTGCATTTCAAGAAAGATGTGGAGAAATTGGGAAGGGTCCGGAAAAGAGCAACAAGAATGATCAAAGGTCTAGAGAACATGACTTATGAAGAAGGGCTGAAAGAATATGGGCTTGTTTAGTTTAGAAAAAAGATTAAGGGGGAACATGATAGTGGTTTTCAGGTATCTGAAAAGGTGTCATAAAGGAGGAGGGAGAAAACTTGTTCTTCTTGGCTCTGAGAATAGAACAAGAAGCAATGAGCTAAAACTGCAGCAAGGGAGGTTTAGCTTGGACATTAGGAAAAAGTTTCTAACTTTCAAGTTGGTCAAACGCTGGAATAAATTGCCTAGGGAGGTTGTGGAATCTCCATCTCTGGAGCTATTTAAGAACAGGTTAGATAAGCGTCTGTCAGGGATGGTCTACACAGTACTCGGTCCTACCATGAGGGCAGGGGGCTAGACTTGATGATCTCTCAAGGTCCCTTCCAGTCCCAGCATTCTCTGATTCTATGATTCTACTTCGAAGTTTAAGGAATCAGAGTTCCTTTCCCGATTTCCCCCTTGCTCCAAGGTGGAAGAAATCTACTGCCTCCCCAGGCCAGTAATAACCTATGTCCCCCATCCAGTTGCTTCAGCTGTTCTCCATCCATGCTGCTCCCCTGCAGCAGGACATCCCCCTATGCCTTCTTGTGCACATTGTACACAGTGGTCTTGAGAGAGCAGAGAGTTGTGCCTAATCCTCCTATATTTTCCCTGCAGTGCTATGTGGGACAAGTCAAAGGCACTGTTACTTAGTAACTTTGCTGCTATAGCTATACCATGTGGACGCAGAGACCTGCTTTTTCCATGAAAGATACATATGGGTGGCAGGGACCTTCACATTTTCTCTCTCTCGCTGTGTCATTTTAGGCATATTGTTTTTAAGTGCTTGACAAGACTGTGCCAGACACAGTGGCAAGTGTTGATTCCTGGCAAAAGTAACTTGTTTCAGTAGAAGATTTAGACTTCCTGAGTTCTGAATGTATCTTCACTCCTGAGGGTAGTTTAGAGATCTCGCTATCTTCCCACTTGCCCCATTTCCAAGAGCCAGTCCACACTAAGGGCCGTTCTAATGCCTGGCTCAAGTAAATAATGCCACTGCTTCACGGAGACTGTTTGTATGAGTAAGGGCAGCCAAGCTGGACCCTGGGCCGTAATGAACAGAAGAATATAACTCTGCTATATAGAAGAGAGAGGTTAGCTTCACTCTCCCGTTCCCTCCCCCACCAGAGGCAGCAGCCTCTCTTGCCTTGTTGGATGGCTGTAATAAGATCTCCCAGCTACTCACAGCTCTGGACTTTTGTTTTTCTTGGCATAGTGCTGCCTGAGACACTTCAACACAGAGAGTGAGTCAGAGTGCTTTTGGCTTACTTCTCTGCCTCCTCTCCCCCTTTCCCCTTCTCGAAACGGTTTGGGAATAAAATGGTGATATTATCTCTCAGATACATTTACAGCCTAGAAACAGGAATTCTGAAAGCCTCGTATGAGTGTACAAAAGCGGCAAATGTTTGCGCGAACCGTAGTGGGAAAGGGCATTCACAATCCTAACATTGGAAACCCATGGTGCAGACTCCATTTTTGGTAGCAGTATGAATCCCTGTAGATCACTTAGTGCATATTTTAATGACGTGTAAGAATATCCAGAGACAATTACTATTTGAGAGGTGAGGAAGTATTTTGAAATAGGTTGGTTTGAGAATGCTGGTTTTGTGTTTGATTTCTAGCAAAAGATTCATCAGAGTTTACTTATGCATGTGCTGAGAGCAGTTTTTGGGAAACATACAGAGCGTTCAGATCCCACACATTTTTGTCCTTTTTGCCTAAACAAACTTTTCTAAGTACCTAAATGGCTTAGGTGCTTAAGCCCCATTTTCAAAAGTTACTTAGGCACTTAGAACCAAATTTTCATTGACTTTCAGTGAGACAGACTCTTAAGTCACTTAAGGTGCTTTTAAAATTTTTACGCTATGTCTAGCCTGAAGAGGGCAAGTTCAAATGTCTGGAAATCTGCATAAATCACTGGCAGCTCCTGGAGACTCCAGCGGCCTTATCCCCAAGGCCTAACAAGCCACCTGTCACCCACGTTTCCCAGCTCATTGCAGGGACTTTCAGAAGCCTCTGGGAGAAGGCCAGAACAATTGCTAGATTTTTCTGAATCGCTGCACCAGGTATCTTCTTAAAGAGAGTCCAAATGTCAACAAATCTGCAAGTCTTCAGCACGGTTCTGCTGATTTTCAGTGACTACCTGAACTGACACTAGCTAAGACTATAATTTATAATGTGCACACCAGAATATGTGTAACTAAAGTCAGCAAGATCAAGTGAACATATTGACACCTTCTTTGGCTTGTTTTATATTAAAAAAGAACTTAAATGCAAAAGATATTGTAGCACATTAATTTAACATTCTGACTAGAGGTTTGAAATGCACCTTTCAAGAAAATCAAATTTGTGCTTCCTATGGGAACCACAGCTTAGTCACTCTGTGTGTGTGTGTGTGTGTGTGTGTGTGTTAAATCACGTGTACTATCATGCAGAATACTACATATATATGTAAGGGCTCAAATTACTGCTGCTATGGGAACAATCACTTTAAGCATATAAATGTCTTTTAGAAAACATAGAGGAAATTCTTAAGAGGTTAACAACATGTCAGAGAGAGAAAAAACATTTTTAAAAAGTTCTCACATCTGGGTAATCCTCACATGTTTCATATTCATTGCTATTATTGCCGGGCCTGTCAGTTCTTTGCCAGGTTCTTTAATTTTATCTTGCATATGGCCATAGGGAGAATGGAAAGTTGTCAGAGAAATCAAAAGGATTTCATCAAGCTGCTACTGACTTTCATAACAGAAAAAAGGTGATGCAAGGCTATGATTGCATAGGTGTATAGGGAGAAATCTTACACTGCTGGGATTTTTAAACTGGAGTCTGCATTAAGCAGAATTTGAGGAAATGCTGATCGTACACTGTTACGGACAAGAAAGGAGCATGGTACAGTGCCACATGACTAGTATTACCATCCATATTAAAACATCACCAAAGGACTGAGGACATGGGTGCAGTGTATCTGTTGTCTGGCTAATAAACTCATCTGTCATGATTTAGAGCCTTAACACTGTTTCCCAGCATGATGCCTGATTTCAAACGATACTGGTATGCCACTAAGCACTAACAGCATAGCTCCAGAAGATCAGACACCACAATGTAGATGAAGTGTGCCCAGTATATGCTTGGATAGAAGGGAATTTAAAGCCTGTTCCCAACTCTTAATTAAGAGCTGTCTTTGTGGTCACTGTGAAACAGCTGTAGACTCCAGAAAGTCTGTGCTGCAGAATTGAAGGGACAAACTTCAATAAAAATATGTGTTCTCCAAAAGTATCGTAATAGATACACACACCCAAGAGTGGAAATGTCTGTCTGTAAGCTCTGGATGCTCTGATCCAGTTAAAAGTTCTTAGTTATGAGATCAGCAGTGTGCAACCTAGACTAGGGAGTGGGCAGCTATCCAGTGCTGGTCCTGCGCAGGGAAGGGGTACGATGACCAGGTAAATGGCTTGGTAAAGGACTTAAAAGGGAGATCTTTGTTAAAGGAGCAGAATAGCAGGGAGCAGGAGTGTTTGGGGCTGCGATTATATCTGCAATGGGCAACCTAGTCTAGCATCCCTGACCTGAGCTACCCTCCTTCATCTCAGTGGGCTGCAAGAGTCTTGCAACCAAGACTGAGGGACTGAGTGGTTTTGCTAACTATGCCTGCGTACACAGGATTTGCAGGGGTGTGTGCTAGCTGAGCTGCATCCGTGCTTTGATTGGATGCAGAGGGAGTGCTTGATTCTCACCCTCAGCATGGTGTGCAGGCAACAGACACTTCACGGGTGGCAGGCTGCCCAGCACTGTATTAGACTTTTTCACCACGGAACACCAAGCCTATCACAGCAGTAGGCAATTAGGTGAAGGCTGAGGGGTTCCTGTGGCCTTACATGACAGATGCTAACTTTCCATTCTGCAGGGATTCCTCCACATGAAAGCAAATTCTCAGGTGTGTGAATTTTTGTGCCCCTTGATGTCATTATTAGCATTTCCTCTGTGTGTAAAGTTAGGCTATTTACACCATGCTTACCAGGGAGGTATCTTAGCATTCATACATTTCTTTAAGGGAACACAGGATTTCTCTTCCTTCCCTTCAACCCCCGTAGAGTTTTAGTTTGTTTTTTAGTTTAATTGGGCTCTTCCACATGGTTTGGGTGATCAAAATTCCTAAAGGTTCAGAGGGTCCTGGTCCACCCCATCAGTTTTGGGTGGTTCGGATGTGCCATCTTTTCAAAGTGTGGATCAGGGCTGCTTGTGAGAATGGTATTTGCAGTGCCTCTGGAGACATTGGATGTGGCTGCTAAGTCAGAATGGTTCCAGCCATCCTCTCCTACAGCTTGAGTCAGCCTCTAGAAGCCTTAATTTGTCCTAGCACATCTAAGCAGCAGAGGTGCCCTGCAGACAGCCATAAAGAAGTCTGACTTTGAGGGCCACTCTGGTCGAATATTGAGTGTGTTTTGCTGTCTTGTCTGTGATTCGGATTCAAGGCTATTGGTTCCCTTTGCAATTCATTGTCTAGTATAAAGCTACAAAAATAATGGTCCAACTGACTTCCTAAAATTGCTCTTACATTCTCAATGTATCCTGCTGAATTAATGTAAAATTTCTATACATGTGCATGAAATATCCATATATATGGCCAAGTAATAAGCTTTTAAATAGCTTATTAAACACAGATGTCTAGTGAATAATAATGAAAAGATGAAAATATTAGGGTATGTGCATTTATTATAGAAAGGAAATAATACTGCACTTTCAGCGTTCAAGACTATATTTTTGTTTTGTAGCTGGTGCTATGTGTGGGACAAGGATTTAGATGGTTCTTGCACAGGGACTTAGGCACTTTCCCATCAAGATCATATATTCAGTCTAGCCCAGTGGGTCTCAATTAAAGGAGTATGAAAAGGTCTTCAAGGGAGTACATCATCATCATCTAGAGGTATTTGCCTAGTTTTACAATAGGCTACATAATAAGCCCTATCAAAGTCAGTTCAACTAAAATTTCATACAATTTCATACAAAAGGTTGAAAAAGCTACCAGAGGGGAAGCTGTTCTAGATTTAATTTTAACAAATAGGGAGGAAATTATTGAGAATTTGAAAGTGGAAGGATGCTTGGGTGAAAGTGATAATGAAATCATAGAGTTCACAATTCTAAGGAAGGGTAGAAGGGAAAACAGTACAATAGAGATAATGGATTTCAGGAAGGTAGATTTTGGTAAACTCGGACAGCTGGTAGGTAAGGTCCCATGGGAAGATAAACTGAGGGGAAAAATGGCTGAGGAGAGTTGGCAGTTTTTCAAAGGGACATTATTAAGGGCCCAAAAGCAAGCTATCCCGCTGCGTAGGAAAGATAGAAAACATGGCAAAAGACTGCCTTGGCTTAACCAGGAGATCTTGCATGATCTCAAAATAAAAAAGGAATCATATAAGAAATGGAAACTAGGACAAATTACAAAGGATGAATATAGGCAAACAACACGAGCGTGCAGGAGCAAGATTAGAAAGACTAAGGCACAAAATGAGCTCAAACTAGCTACAAGCATAAAGGGAAACAAGAAGGCTTTTTACAAATACATTGGTAACAAGAGGAAGACTAAGGAGAGGGTAGGCCCCTTGGTCAGTGAGGAGGGAGGAACAGTAACAGGGAATTTGGAAATGGCAGAGATGTTTAATGATTTCTTTGTTCCGGTCTTCACTGAGAAATCTGAAGGAATGCCTGACATAGAGAATGCTAGTGAAAAAGGGGTAGGTTTAGAAGTTGAAATAAGAAAAGAACAAATTAAAATTTACTTAGAGAAATTAGATGTCTGCAAATCACCAGGGCCTGATGAAATGCATCCTAGAATCCTCGAGGAGCTGATGGTAGGGGTATCTGAGCCTTTAGCAATCATTTTTGGTAAATCGTGGGAGATGGGAGAGATTCCAGAAGACTGGAAAAGGCAAATATAGTACCCATTTATAAAAAGGGGAACAAGAATAACCCGGGAAACTACAGGCCAGTCAGCTTAACTTCTGTGCCAGGAAAGATAATGGAGCAGGTAATTAAAGAAATCATCTGCAAGCAATTGGAAGGTGGTAAGGTGATAGGGAACAGCTGGCATGGTTTTGTTGAAAACAGATCATGTCAAACCAATCTAATAGCTTTCTTTGATAGAATAACGAGTCTTGTGGATAAGGGAGAAGCGGTGGATGTGGTATACCTAGACTTCAGTAAAGCATTTGACACCGGTCTCACATAATATGCTTATCAATAAACTACGCAAATACAACTTAGATGGGACTACTATAAGGTCGGTGAACAACTGGCTGGATAACCGTACCCAGAGAGTAGTTATTAATGGTTTTAAATCCTGCTGGAAAGGTATAACTAGTGGGGTTCCGCAGGGGTCTGTTTTAGGACCGGTTCTGTTCAATATCTTCATTAACGATTTAGATATTGACATAGAAAGTACACTTATTAAGTTTGCAGATGATACCAAGCTGGGAGGGGTTGCAACTTCTTTGGAGGATAGGGTCATAATTCAAAAGGATCTGGATAAACTGGAGAAATGGGCTGAGGTAAACAGGATGAAGTTTAATAAGGACAAATGCAAAGTGCTCCACTTAGGAAGAAACAATCAGTGTCACACATACAGAATGGGAAAGGACTACCTAGGAATGAGTATAGCAGAAAGGGATCTAGGGGTTATAGTGGACCCCAAGCTAAATATGAGTCAACAGTGTGATGCTGTTGCAAATAAGGCAAACATGATTCTAGGATGCATTAACAGGTGTGTTGTGAACAAGACACGAGAAGTCATTCTTCTGCTCTACTCTGCGCTGGTTAGGCCTCAGCTGGAGTATTGTGTCCAGTTCTGGGCACCGCAGTTCAGGAAGGATGTGGAGAAATTGGAGAGGGTCCAGAGGAGAGCAACGAGAATAATCAAAGGTCTAGAGAAGATGACCTATGAAGAGAGGCTGGAAGAATTGGGCTTGTTTAGTTTAGAAAAGAGAAGATTGAGGGGGGACATGATAGCAGTTTTCAGGTATCTAAAAGGGTGTCACAAGGCAGAGGGAGGGAACTTGTTCTTCCTTGCCTCTGAGGATAGAACAAGAGGCAATGGACTGAAATTGCAGCAGGGGAGGTTCAGGTTGGACATTAGGAAAAAGTTCCTAACTGTCAGGGTGATCAAACACTGGAACAAATTGCCAAGGGAGGTGGTAGGATCTCCATCACTGGAGATATTTAAGAAGAGGTTAGATAGATGGCTTTCAGGGATGGTCTAGAAAGTGCTTGGTCCTGCCATGAGGGCAGGGGGCTGGACTCGATGGACTCTCGAGGTCCCTTCCAGTCCTACTCTTCTATGATTCTATGATACAATGACTTGTTATAGCTATGTGTATCGTAGACTGCAATATAAGTATAACGTTTATATACCAATTGATTTATTTTGTAATCATATGGTAAAAATGAGAAAATAAGCCACTTTTCAGTAATAGCATGTTATGACGCTATATTTTTATGTCTGATTTTGCAGGCAAGTAGTTTTTAAGTGATGTAAAACTTGGGGTGCACAAGACACATCAAACTCATAAAAGAGGTACAGTAGTCCGGAAATGTTGAGAGACATTAATCTAGCCAGTACTAGTAGGGACCAAATTTAGTTGCCATCTGTTTGTTAATCAGTGGCCTCTGTAAAATTAGCTACCATAGATATGTTAGGCTAGGTCCCAAAAGTCACGTGTCTACAGCAGACATAAACATGATTGGCCTCTTTGTTGAGCATCTCAGAAAAGTCAAAGGATTAACTGTGCATAGACACTGAATTAAATCAGTCCTAGGTATTCCTCCCAGGTAGGGATTGAGACAAAGTAAGGTAAATTTGTACTGCAGCTTCTGTATTGGTTCTGTAGATTGGAATTCTCTATCACTGAGGCTTTGAACCTGAAACCTTTCATCAGACCATGGCCATACGTGGTGGGGGAGAACTGAATGAAAAATGATCAGCTGATGCAGACAGGAACTATAAAAATGTTTACCAAAGTGGCAAGTTAGTTACAGAACTCCTGCCTTTTAAAAACAAATTTTAAAGGTCCATAAATCGGGGGAAATGGGAGAACTTTGAAACCCACTGGGCCATGCTCATCATTGGGAGTGACAATTAACAAAGACATTTTGTGTTTTATTAGTGAGAAAATAATATTAATGTTTTTTGCCTCTGCATAATTTAGTAAAACGTTCATATCAACGGTATGCTTGCTTTGTGGATGGTAGTTATTAAAATCAGTGTGTGCCAATGGATGGTAATTATAAAAAATTAGTGTATGCCATACTCTGTCAGAATGGCTCCCTGTGGAATGAAGTGGCATTATTAATTATTTGCGTTTCTTGAACAGAAAGAAGATAAGGCAAAAGTCAGAGTAATGTCAAATGTGTATTTCTGTGGTAACGTTAGTCTTCAGTTGCTGGAAACCACTTTTTAACTGTTTAGTAAACGTGCAATTCCATGTATTGAATCTTGAGTTTTCCTTATTCTGCAAGTTTCCAAATATGTTCTCGAAGGAATAGGCAGACCTGCATCCCTGAGAGGAAGAACTCACCTTGGAGTTCACACCCCAATATTTGTGCTGTGACCACCTGTTGGTATTTTGCATGGGAATGTTCCAGTTCTCTAAAATTCTCAACAGCTAGTCTCATTGCAAATGACAGGGGATACCTGCAGGATCCTTTGCAGAAGGGAACCCATTTCAGTCCTCACCAAATAGCAGTGTACTGATTTCTTTTATGGATCTGGCTGCTGAAACAGAACATAGCTCAGTAGAGAGGGCTGCGAAAGGGCACGTTACCTGCTGAGGCTACTAACTGTTGGCTACTGTATTATAATAGAGATATGGGAGGGAAGCAAAGAAAAAAGGGCATTTGCGGGTAAACTGGGCTGCACAGAAAACTAGAGAAGGTGCTGTTCTCCTGCCAGTTTAGAGTACAATTGTGGGGAATATGCTTATTCAAGCCACATAAGTCTGAGCTCTTGGGCTTTAATATTAAAGTTTGTAACAAGACACATAGTCCATTAGCATTTCAACTCCTTGACAAAATATGTCATCTTCAGGAAAATTATGTTTTTACATTTCTTGCCTTCAAACACCTGCCCTGTCTTCCAAGCTCATCCTTAGAAGCAGGTTCCCCTTAGACCAGGACAAACCAATTCTAAATGCACCACACTCTGCCACAACAACAGAGCCAAAAGGTGCAGACATAGCTACACTGTTAAGAAGATTAAAAAATCCTTCAACACATCTTTCAGGATTCTTGTGTCCTACACATGCCTATCACAGCATGTGGTGAACCTCATCCAATGCACTAAATGCCCTGCTAAAAGTTATGTGGGTGAAATTAGACAATCATTATGCTGTTAAATGAACTCATGGCAGCAAAATATCACCTGTGGGCAATCACTTCTCACAGAACACTCCCTCCGTATCTGACCTCTCACACCGTATCCACAAAGAAAAATTGCGAAACACCTGTGAAGTACAGACCTGGGAGCTTAAATTCTTCATGTTGCTAGCCATTAAAAATCATTGTAGAGACAAGGGATATATGGCTGAATAAAACCATCTGTAATCTACTCTTCCTCCTTTGTTGTCCTATGACAGCCAAGGCATTAACTGGCCGCTTCACATTGAATGATATCTTGCAAGATATGTTAACTCTTTGTGTGAAACAATCTGGTTTATCCTGTATTTATCTGTGACATTCTTGAGTACTTTTCCCAAACCTTAAAAAGAGCTCTGTGTAGCTCAACAGCTTGTCTCTCTCTCCAACAGAAATTTGTCCAATAAAATAAATTACCTCATCCACTTTATTGCACCATTAGTAGGCAGAATTATTTTAAATTAAGTTTTAGATCATATATAAATGGATGGGTTGAATTAATTGTTTTAAACATCTGATCTCCAGGAAGGTTTCTCAAGAACTCGTTTTAGGGCATTGGATTTTTTATGGTAGGATCTTTGGTATCTTCCATCTGGCCTTCTTAATTTTATTTCTGGAAAGTCTTTGTCATTATTGGCGTAATATCCCGTTCACAAGGGATGTCTACATCCAGCTTCATATATGAGTAATAGTGAGGTTTCAGACATAGCTGTGTTAGTTTGTCAGCAAAAACAAGGTGTCCAGTGGAACCTTAAAGGCTAACAATTTTACTGTGTCATGAGCTGTCGAGACTTGCAACTTACTTCATCAGATGCATGGAATGAAAGAAAAAGAAACCGATAATAGGGGTACAGAGATGGCAGTGTTCCATGAGAGTTAATTCAGTCAGGGCGAATGTGGATAGGATGGTGAGAATACCTAAAGTGGAAATTTACTTATGTCAATGAGAAAAATTACTTGCGGTAATGACAGCTATTCCCAGAGAGTCACTGGAGAGCCACTTGAGGATATCCCTTCTCACAGAGCCATCAAAGAACCAAGAGTGAGAGCCAAATAACACATCATGGCAGAGAGGAATATTTGCACATACAGGGCAAGATCTGGAAGGGTTTTTAGATAGATCTCTAATGGGACTTTCAAAAGCACCTTAACTGAGTGAGATGCTTTATTCCCATTGACTTGCATCCTACCTCTATTCTATCTTTAACTTTGGCTTGAATACCTTTGGAAATTTGGCCCATACAGATTTGTTAGAGCTAGTTAGCATAAATTTCTGAAGGGAAGAGATGAGGGGAATTAGTTGGAGATACAACTAAGAGTTTGAGAAGAATCACTCATCTTTGCAAACTTCCCAAATTTGACCTTCTCTGAAGTGATTTCCCTCTGTGACAGTTCGTTCTCTCCAGCATGAGTCCTTGATGTCATCTCACAGGCTTCTTCTTCTGTGTTGTATTCAATTTCCTGCCCAACACATTGCCCCCCAGAAATTAAGGCATATCTGGAAGAACAGGGAAGAATTCAACAGGTGATCAAAAATGCCCGTTAGGGAGAGTTTTCTGCTTCTGTATGTCTTTTCAGATTCAAACCTATCATCAGGCTTGTCAGTCCCAGTTCCTCATGAGGTTTCAGTCAAACACAAACATGAATAACTGTTCTGTTGTTAGAACAGGCAAAATCTACCTGCTGTATTCTGCAGTTACTCTGAGCATATATGTCTAGCATTGTGAACAAGCACCAACTTCAGAGAGCGATAAACCACTCTTGGGCTGGTTTTGGTTTTTTAGTGAGTAGCAAACAGTTAATGCTCAGTGTGGCATGCCAGCACTTAGCCACACGACTTTCAGAGATGTACATGGGAGCCACACAGCTAAATATTTACATGCAAGATTACATTTGCATACCATTTTTTAGACATATACAAAATAGCCACAGAAGTGTAAACAACTCAGAGAATTGAAAGAATTATCCTCTAAAGTGCTACTCCCTGTGGGGCTTTAAATGAAAATCAGGGAACACGCAGGAGGCTGTTCCATGGATTTGTTGCTCCCACATATTTTCATTGATACCATTTATGTCTTCTACTAAAAACATCTGCTCATTAAGTCAGACTGTCAATATAATGGCAGTACTACAGGCTTCTTGATTCCAATTATTTAGAAGAAGAAAACTAATTACCTAAAGAATAACCTGTAGAAACTAGACTTTATAAAGTATGGCAAAAAAGTTAAGTACTTTAAAATGACAGTTTGAAACACCTGTCAGAGTAGGTAAACTTTTAAAAACAAACAAACAAACAAACAAACAAACAAAAAAGGTGGGTTAATATGCTCTCCTTTTGCTTAGGCCACTGTGCATTAATTCCTGCCAAAAATATTTAGGAAAACATACACTTAATTAAGACAGAAGGATTGATGTTGGTATTGGCCATATTTTTATAAAGCCTTCATTGATGCTTCATTTAACTTTGCCAGTGAATCTTTTTTCTTTGATGTTAAGTTTATAGGATAAAAATCAACATGTTAAGAGACAATTCATTATGATCAGAATTTTATCAAATTTGCTGTGTTTTTGAAATGGCACTTTAGAGAGTTTGTAGAGCAACAAAGGGTCCTGTGGCACCTTATAGACTAACAGAAAAGTTTAGAGCATGAGCTTTCGTGAGTTAACTCACTTCTTCAGATGCTAACTCACGAAAGCTCATGCTCTAAACTTTTCTGTTAGTCTATAAGGTGCCACAGGACCCTTCGTTGCTCTACAGATCCAGACTAACACGGCTACCCCTCTGATACTTTAGAGAGTTTGTTACTCTGTTAAAGCAGAAGGAAGAAATGAAAGCTTACCTGTTTCCAGCGAGCTGCACTGAATAGCAGTTGTAATTCTATGTCTGCGTAATATGTTGTCAGTGTTGAATTGATACATTT
Source organism: Carettochelys insculpta (assembly GCF_033958435.1). Taxonomy (NCBI): domain Eukaryota; kingdom Metazoa; phylum Chordata; order Testudines; family Carettochelyidae; genus Carettochelys; species Carettochelys insculpta. The sequence goes on from NC_134147.1 coordinate 38,774,581, forward strand.
TTGAAGAAATGAGCAATCATGCTATGTACGATTTTTATTCCGTTAAATTTGACTTTGTAAATTACCTGCATGTCCAATGCTCTCAAACTCTGCAACACTTAGGACCTCAATGGTGAGTTGCTGGAAGCTGCAGAAGTGTAACAAATGGAAGTGAATGTAACTTGTAAAATAAATAAACAAAATCACACTAGATCCTTGCATTTGAATCTTTCTTGAAAACGACATAGAAACTGCTTGCTTGAGTTAATCAGGGAAAAAAAGTCTGTTGACCAGATTTTTCATTGTTATGTAATTACGTGGTAGTGGCAGCTGTATGTACATTTAACAGATCGGCTTGCACTTTGTGCAGTAATTACAATAGGCATGTTATCAAGAGTCTACTGTAATCGTTTGGAATCTTACCTGTGATTTTCTAATGTGTGAAGTTGCCAAGTTTTATGTCATTGCCTACATTTTACAGACCCTTATGTTGGCACTAATCTTGAGGTTAGTCACATTAATAGCAAACTCTATAACACTGTTTACTGCTGCGCAGAATTGAAAAGTAAAACTAAACATAGCAGTGGCTTCGTTATTTAGTAGTAGTCCTGTGTATCAATTTTATTTTTTATTATGTGGGTATTGTAAAAATCGTCTGTACTATGAACAACAAAAATATACCATAAACCTGAGTAAAGAGGCCAGACAACCATGCATAACTTCTATGTTCTAGAGTAACATAATTGCTTAGTTTTATGACTAACACCATTCAGTTGTAGTGTCATGTATGTATATATATATATATAAAGTAAAGCAAATCATGAAAAGGCACAAAGAGGTCAGCATTACATAGCAAATTTTAAATGTTACCTCAATAGCAAATGGCCTCAAAATACACTTATATCCAGGTACTTTACTTTGCTGTGTAGATTGCTAAAGGAAAAGGTTGCTAAAACAGAAAATGAGTTATTTTTATCATCCTGAAATGTTTATTACTAGAATATTCACCTGGTGTTGCTTGGATCCTTAACTCAGTAAAGTTTTGTTTTTCTCATTTAAACCTTTGCTCTAGGGTGGGGCTGGGGCTGGGGCTGAGAAGTTCAGTGCGTGGCTGTCCTGGGTAAAGAGGACTTGGAGCCAAGTGAGAAGTGTGTCTCAGTGGCCACTGCAGCTTCAGCTGGCACAGCTGGGGGTAGGGTCTATGTCTCTGGGCTGTGGCAGCTCTAGGTTCATATGCCCTTTGCGGTCCCTAGCCACCGTGAGGCGTGCAGCAAACCGTGTACTTTCCCCTCTCTCCCGAATGAAAGGGTACAGCCAGCAACGTTCCCGTCTGACTCCCTGCCTGCCCTGTTGGGGTGTGGGGGAGGCTGGGGGCTGGGGCAGTCCTGGGTGGAGGGGGCGCATCCCAGCCGACCCCTTTCACCTGCCTGGTGATTCTCTTTTCTGTCGAGTTTAACGAGAAGCAATCCCCTTCCAGGCACATCCCATTTTCCTGGCCCAGTCAAACCCTTACCTTGCTTTAAGTTATGATACTGAATTTGGTGGTCCAAGCTCCTCTTGCACTTAGACAGACAGACAAACTCTCTCAAACTGGCAGTAGATAAATGGGACAGACTTTCCCCATAGGGCATGGAAAGTCATTGAAGTAAGAAGAAAAGTGCATCATCTTTTAGCATTTTAGAAAATAACAGTAAGCACATTAGCAGCAGCTTGGCTTATAGCTCTGGAACACTTACAAATAAATGTGAATAAGCACATTGTAAATTTCACAAGTGTACTTCAGGCTGACAGAAAGCGAGTTTTCAGGGCATACATTCCAAATAAATTTTAAATGCCACCAACCCAGTGAGCCAAGCATTCATTCCAATGTGGGTAAGTGCAGCAACATTCAAACTTTATACTATAACGTCTTAGAAAGGTCTTTAGGGGGAAAAATCCTTCAATGCTGCTAAGCAGAACTGAAATAAAACACCTTAAGTGCCAGGAAGGAGGGAAACTGCAGCAGCCCTGGACAAAGATTTCTGTTGCTTAAAATGATGATTTGTGCATATTTTTGAATTACTTAAGCTAATCAGTAAACTAAAAGCAGAAACTACCATTAAAATGCCCAGTGAACAGTTTGGTAAGGAAATAATTCCCAGCAAGCATCTCCTCAAAATATATTTTCTCCTCATACTCCTTGACAGAACCTCATGGAAGATCTTCAGAGTAAGAAATAATTTGCAGGAAGTAATGGACTATGAATGAGACATTGCAGGTAGATATTCAGAGTTTGTTAAAACAAATAATCAAAGGGAGGCAGCTTCTAACCACCTATCCCTCCTCATCACCATTCCTGAGTACTGTTGTGTAAAAAGTACATAAACACCTTGATTCTAAAGCAACTAATGACCAAATAAGATTTTATGTTATCTTGTTCTTCAGATTGGGGGAATTGGGCTGATGGAAGGTAGAAAATGAACTTCAAGGAATGGGAAATACAGGCCCAAGATTTTTATTCTGTGGTTACTTTTACCTTTGAGCCGGTTTACAATAAGCATTTAGGCTGACCAGAGGACTGAGATAGGAGAATAATGTATGTTTGTTCTAGGCATCTTATGCAATAAGTACACGGGTGACATACTTATCTTTAGAGAAAATGTGATTCCCCAGGTTAATTAAGGTAAATATAGGAAAATATCCCATTTATATGGAAAAGCAGCTGTGCAATCTCAAAGGTAATGTAATACAGAAAATTTTATGGCATATTTTGGGTGAATAGAGGTGTTTGGAGGCTGACCTAGATTCCCTTTGGAGTTTCAACAGAATATAGAATAATTTTTACATCCTGTCCTTAATTTTTGTGTAATGGTATTGTATAGGTCGGAACTCTCTTGCCCAGCAGCATCTGTAATCTGACATGATTTTAGTTAGCTGTCCTACCACTTATAGGTGTATCCAAGTTTCCCGTGGTCCCATAGTTTGTTTACAGCCGCCAGCCCTGGATCTCTGTTCTGTGCTGTTACTTATCTGTGATTTACCCCTAAATGTCTTCTAAGAGCCCAGTAAGAGTGGAAGTGTTGGTAATGCGGCTAGACTACTGACCACCTGTGGTCTGGCAGATTCTCTCGTTCAGCACCGGTCAGGTCCTGAGGGTGCTGAACTAGACAGGTTCAACCTGTGTACTGTTGAACAGTTACTTCACTTCAGCATAGACCTGGCTGTTCTTCAAATGATCCCAGAAACAGGGGGCACCTCAGCACTGTGATCCCACCTGACAGCCAGTCATAGGGACTGGATGGAAGAAGTTCCTTTTGGCTAATGAACTGAGGAGTCTTTAATAAAGACACCAATATAACATCAATACCAGGCTCCAGACCTGATGACTAGCCAGGCAGCAAGGGATCTAATAGCGAGTTCCTTTTTTTATAAATATTAGTAAATACAGGGGAAAGAAACCCACATTTTTTCAGTCAGCTCTATAAACTCACACAACGCACTTCTAATTCTTTCTAAAATCCAGAATAAAAATTGGCTTTTGCAAAGCTTCCTGACCTCATCAAAACTGAGAAATAAAATGCACAGCGTCCATGTGATTCCAGTCACATGGGTGCATGAGTGGCTACTCAGGAGAGATTCAAATGCCACCCAGCTGATTAGCAAAGTGCCACGAAGTGCCATGGCTGACAGCAGTATGTGTTTCTACTGGCAGTGCACAGCTGCACATGTCTCAGTGCACATAGTAAAATTTAGTTTACGCATGGATGGAATAAGTCAGAGGGAACCCTGCGCCTGGCCAATCCCAAGTAACCCAGCCTGAAAAATGATGAATGAAATTCCAAAAAGCACAATAAAACCTTTGTGTTAAGCATCAATTGGGGATAATTTCATGTAGCGCTTGCTTAAAATGGGTAAAACTAGTATCCTTTTGCCATATTCACTATGCTCAAATCCCAAAGTAGGTACATTTGTATAAAATTGAGTTCATTGATTAAATAGGTAACAATAAAAACAGTATTGTTTGCATAATCTCTACGATTTTAGTGAACACATTGTTTAACTTTCAGTGGATTATTCTCACCAGTGATACAAGTGGTTGACACAAGTGTGGCATTAATTTAAATGATCTAATAGGAACCTTTCTGTAACTTTCTTTGTCTCCTGCACAGACTCTTGTGTTTTTGTACAGAGGTTTAATTTTTAACTGTTTCTCTGACAGCTGTCTTACAAATGTTTTGCTCATTTTGTGATTTTTTTTTTTAAATAGCTTCTAGTACATATAAACATGAATAGTACTGCTGTGGTCAGAATTACAAATAGCACATTTAATATATAATTTAGCAGTCTGAAGTAACAGGCTTTGTTTCATGTTCTGCATTAACTGCTTTCCAGCAAAGCAATAATAATTTGTGTTGAGTATTCCTTTATAATCTGTTTAGGCATTCCAGTTTTCATTAAGGGTTTATAAAAGCTTGGCTAAAGAGAGAAAAAGCTCTGAAAAAATCAGGAGGTAATTTTCTCCTTTGCTTTTCAGTATTACTCCAATTTTATGCATCATCTGTATTGACTTTAGTTCTCCTCTATTATTTTTGTTAAATAATCACTTGAAACTTGTCTGAAAATAATAAAAGTAAAATTTCCATATTGCTCATGTAGTTGTTTCCATCTTTCTATTGTGTGCAGTTACAGGCTATAAGCTGTGTAGCTGGTTTATTGTAAACTTCAAAAAGAATGCCAGGCAGTTTTAATCTTCACAGTGTATTGAATGAAAGGAGTAGCTGTAGTGTTTGAAGGATTAACTAGCAGGCGCTTTAAACTGGTGACTCATGTAAGCTAGTGTCCCCAGTCAAGCATGAATTAAAGCAGCTGAATGAGCAGCTGGCATTAAAGAGCACTCCTACATTGCATGGTTCTTTGGTTTTTAGTGGAAGGCCCTTGACATCAGAAAGGGTTGAACTTTGACCTTGACCCTGGCAACCTTGATATCAGTAAGAGTAATTTGTTAAGGGTTATTGTGTGTGCAGACCTGAGTCTCTTGAGCATTTAGCAACTTCTAAAGCAAACAGCGAGTAGTTCTATAGTGAGCTGTTAAAAGAATCTTACCTGAGTATTCATATATATTACGAAAAAAAAATAGGTTCAAAGAACATTAACATTGCAGACCCAAGCAACAGGAAGTTAGGAGACGTGCATATGCATTATTATAAACTTATTAATTACACAAATACACCATTTTTTTCTGCAGGGTGGACTATGCTCACTGGATGAGCAGCTGTTTTATATGGAGCTTTTCATTGTTTGATGTGTGATCCAATGCCTTTACTGCACACCACTTAAACTCTACTCAGAATGCAGAATTATTTTTTCCTGTGGGTTTGTATGGTACTCATTAATGTAGCATCTGAGTTTTATTTATTTTTGTATCACACCTGTTACATTAACGGGTATAGTATCGCCATCTTACAGATGGGGGACTGAAGCACAGAAAGATCAATGTCAAAACTCTCCTCTTATTTTGGATACCCTGTGAGATACCTAGGGCCCCATATTTCAGATTACTTAGCAATATATTCCTTTGTTATGTTCAAAGTTTGTTTACAAGTTGCACTTGTGAGTGGCCGGTATTTCTGCAAATTGAAGGACAGATCTCAAGTTGGGCACCCATAAGATGAGGAACTTGTAGCGAGTGGCTGGGCACCTGTTAGAAGTTTGGTTTCAATAAGCAGTTCTGACAGCTGCTGCAGGCCCTGAGGCAAGGTTGGAGGGGGGTGCCCAGCTGCTGCCCTTGAAGAGGGTGGTGCCAAGGGTGGAAGGGGCAGGGCTTAGGGCAATCAGTCATGGTCTCTTCCTCCCCCATGCCTGGATGCCACCAGGGGAGCATTAAGAGCACAGGAGTGAAGTCTCCCTGCTCTCAGTTCCTCTGCCTTCTAGTTATTTGCCAGGAACAATGGCAGGAGAAGTCCTGTTCAGGCCTGCAGCCTGGGCTGGAGTGCGCCAAGTACAGACAGAGTCTTCAGAGATTTTAGCAGCCGAATTGCAAAGAGACTCTACTGGGTCCATGTGGACTGAGGTTATTTTTTAAGCAGACAAAATTTGGGCATGTGGGCAAAAGGCACATCCTTGACCCCAGGGTGATACCCTTTACTAATTTCCAAGCCTTTTCTGCAAAGATAGTGCTAGAGCTTTGCATTTAAATGGTGGTGAAAATTTTTCTTTGAACAAGGGATAAAACATCCCCCCGCTGCTCCACAAATGTTTTTTAAGCTTAAATATATAGTAAAATATTTCCAGCTGAAGGCAAGGTTGGAGGGGGGCCCAGCAGGTCAAACAACATGAAATGGTGGTACCATGGCATCAGGGATTGCGAGGATCTCTCTACCTACTTGGTATTGTGTATAAAAAGAGTGAAGGAAATGGACATGCTGCAGCTGTTAATTAAACCATATTAATAATGATCAGTGAATTCCAGTTGAGAATTATTGCCGTGATCAAGAATACTGGAGTTCCAGAAAGTAATTTTCCTTCTCTGGTAAACACTCCTTCCTGAACTTGTATTGATAATCTCTAATTTTAATTATGACTAACACTAGCGTTATTTAAGTTCTGATCCCCTGTGTCAGGCCAACAAAGGCCCAAATACAATAATTCCTGTTCTATTAGCAAAGAACTGTGCATTACAAGGCTGATTTTTTTTTTCCTGTTGTTTCCTTGATAATGTCAGCTAAAAATTTCACAGGGAATACTTAAACAAACAAACAAACAAAAAGATCATGTGGTGACTAGAGAGGAATCAAACTAGATGCACTAGAAATCTTCATCTGCCTCTATGAAAGTAGGACTAAATCAAATTTTGGAAACCATTTCTAACGGCAGGTAGGAGTCTGTAGTCATGAAAATATGTCCTACTACTTTGTGTCTCAGATCCCATTTAGGAAAGAGGTCATTAACATCCTTGGGAGTATTGTTTGAGTAAAGGGCGTAAATTCTGTTCCACAGCCTTCAGGTTATTGGGATTAACTTTGGATAAGTTTTCATAGGTAAAGGTTGAGGAATAATCAAATTTTGTTGCTTCATTAGCAATACTTATCAAGAAAATTTCTCTTTAATTACTGGAAACTCTATTGCCCCAGGTTTGAAGGTTTCAGTCTGTACTGACACACATGTCAACTGGAACACACTGTTCAAGGTAGTTACCTGCAAAAGTGTTTGCAAGGTCAGGACCTTCATTTTTCTCATGGAAACAAATCTAAGTTGCAAGTTTGAGCTGAAAATGCATGTACTATAGCATCATGCCTGAATGCTCTATCATATGACAGCATAGTCTCAGAAATCCATAATAAATGTGAAGTATGACACCTGCAAATTCAGTTTCCTATATTGTTTCACTGAATAGACTCTCTGTAATTGACACAGATAACCTCATGAAAGCCTCTATGTATAGCCTGCAAGACATTCTTTTTACTGTTACCCATGTGCAAGGTTGCCAGATTCCACTAGTTTCCATCCATGTAGTTTTCTTCCGACCAGTATTACTAAGTTCATAAGCACATAAAGCCAGTGCAATGAAGTGAGGTGCATGCTGATTGCACACATCATTGATTGAGAGAGCTGTGTCCACCCAATCAAAGTGCTGTTGCAGTTTAATTGGCACACCCTGCAAATACTACGTATGCCAGTGCAGTTAGCAAAACTACCCTATCCTGGCAGACCCTCTTGGTTATCACAACCTTGTGGCCCACTGAGAGACAGGAGGGGAACTCATGTTGCCCACTCACTAGCCTAGGTTGTCCTTAGTTGCTTTAAACAATTTTTCAGATTTTTTTTTTCTGAAGCTTGGGTTTTTTGGGTTTGTTTTTTTTTTTAATGATGTGGTAAGTCAGATTGTGATGACTTTAATAGCTTTATGTACACTTCCGTATATTTAGCAGCTCCTGAAATTGCATAGGGCCAGATCCTGAACTGGTTTACATCAGTAGAGGACCCATTTCTCTGTTAGGGCAGTTGCAGAAGTTGGACGTGCAGTGTGTGTGTTGAATGGACAGTGGATTCTTTGGCATTTGAAAGGTTGGTTGCACTAAAAGGGAACGTGGAATTTAAGAAGCCAAAGAAGGGGGGAAAAATACTTCTAGCAATTATTTGAGGCAGCTATTATTTAGAAATTGCATCATCTCATGCCCAGGGAAATCAATGAAAATGCTCCAGTGGACATGAGTTGAGGCCCGTACTTCACTATGTGCACATTTTCATTTTACTAATTATGGCAACTGAATTATAAATTATTCAGCATTAGCCATCGTCATACTCAACTTTATTTTTCTGCCCTGTTTGACCCTTTGAAGTATTGGTCCCTTTCCAAAAGTTTAAAACTCGACTGAATAGAAGGCTTTTCATTTTGCATTCTCAGTTAAGAGTGCCATAACAAAGCACGTTCCTTCATAAATCTGAATTAATTAAATTAGAGTGCGCCAGTGAAAGTGGCCACTCTTGAATATACAACCCAGCTTGGTGGGTCTCGTCCTTGAAAATCCCTCTGATTCAGAATAACTGATCTTACATCAAAGCAAAGTGAAGATGAAGGGCTCTTTCATTTTTTAATAAAGAGATTTTCTTCTCTAAAAGCACACCTGACATTGTTTGCATCCAGAGCAAGTGGTCTGTAATAAGTGGTCCAAAGGAGATTTAAGCCTGCTTTTAAGGGTCATTGGCTTTCCTGACTGTTACTTGATCTGTTCAGAACTGGCTAATTTGTTCATCAGAAGGTGGCTTAGCTCTTACTGAGATTGCCCCTAAATGCTATTGCACACACTTGCAACATTTTTCAAAAAGATTACAGTATCAAATTTTGATGGTCTTTGCTAAAATGGAAGCTGTGGTGGCACCGGTATAATATCATGACTTGTGCCAGATTCCTACTTTATTTAATAATGTAGACTATTTAAACTTGAGACGTGAAATTTATTTACTTTCAAATTTTGCATCAAACAACTTGCTTCTAATTACACTAAGGATGTGTACTGTGGGGGGCGTGCCCCCCAGAGGGGGCACACAATTTTGTAGGGGGGTGCCATGCTATCTGTGCCCCACCAGCTTCTGATGCCTCTCCAGTCCTCTGATTTCTTCGATTGTGGCAGGAGCATCACCAAGGGAATCCTCCCCAACCCCGGGTCAGTCAGCTTGCGCAGAAGGCTGAGTCAAGCAGTGGGGCAGCCGCTGAGTTCCTGTTTGAAAAGATATCCTTCTGGGGTCCTCCCCCCGAGCACCTCTCCCCCATGGGGTGCCCCCTGGAGCCTCCCAGCGCCCCTTCCGAAGTGTCCCCCCACATCCCTTCCTGTGGTCCTCCTACAGGTTATGGGGGCCTGGCTAACTGCAGAACTAAAAGGGGAGTGTGACCTAAAAAGTTTGCTCAACCCTGTATTAGACCCAGTTCTGATCTCATTTCCGTAATTATGCATGAAATTAGAATTAGGCCATTCATCTCTTTATGGACCACAATAGAAAGTTAGAGAGTGTAAGAGCTCAACATGGTAGAGAATCCAAAGGCTTGTTTGCAGGAGGAAGTTCCTGTGGCTTAACTCAAATCTGTTTTTGATTGAAACTGATGTGCTTTCAACTGGTACAAAAGATTGTATAGACACACATCAGTGTAAAAGTGACTTGCTTCACTGTAAGTTAGAATTCTTCCTAACAGACTTAAATGAAACTGAAATAACCCCTTTTTATAACAAAATAGCTATGCCTGTGCTGTCTTTTTCATAAGTTTACCTACGTCAGTTTAAATTCACACTGTAAGTTCTACTGATACAACTTTCTCATGTGGACCAAGTTTCCTGAGTAAACACATGCACTCTGAATTAAAAGGAAATATGAAGGGGCTCAGTCACTGCTGTTGGAAGGAGAAGTAGGAGTAGGCTGCAAATTAAGTGACCTGCTTCTGAGAATATACCTTGTGTCCTGACTCGACTTCAGGGAGAAAACTTTGACAAAACATCAGCTGTAAGCAGGATTTTTCAACCCACTGGAAATCCACATATGGTTGAGGGGCTTCTGGGAAAATGAAAGACTATATTTTGGAAAGCTTCTTGGACAGACACTTGTCCTGACATTCACCCATTGATATCTGATTTCCAGCTTAGTTAGCATGCTTAGCCTTTATGAACTGGTGAAGTAGATGTCGTTATTGTGTGCCTTACATAGCCTGGTGTGTGGCTAGTTAGCTAGAAAAATTTGAGTTAAATCTTTAATAAAAACAAATACTATTGCAGTTGCACGTGCGGGAAACCTGGTTGCTAATCTATTCTCAGACCCATTGTAAGTGGAATGTTTGTAAAGAAAGGCATAGTTAGCAGTACCTCTCGGTCCTTGATTAGAGGATTGTGTTGGCATCATGCTCCTTATGTCATTTTGAGTACATCGCAGTTAGTCTTTAAGCCTGTCTGCACTAGATGGTTTTGTCGACAACACCCAGGGAGTGTGCAGATTCCCAAGGTGTTCTGTCAACAGTAAATGGAGAGAATGCAGCACTTTTGTGGACAGCCTTATACTTTTCCCCACCAGCCATAATGCCTCTATTAACAGAGATTTGTCAACAGAAAGCCGATCTGGAGTTCCAAGGGGCCTTCTGTCAACAGAAAGGGCTTCCAACACTGGGCGACCCTGTCTGCTCTGCTTGTGGTTGGATGTTGTGTTGAGAGAGTGGCTGGGCAATCCACTTGGGCAGTCTGCTCTTGTGATCCGCTTGGCAATTTGGCTACAATCTGTTGACAGAAGTTTTGTTGGAAGAAAACTTCTGACAAAAACGTATGTTGGCAAATTGCTGTAATCTGGACATAGCCTAAGTGATTGGTGGTACTTAAACAATAACAATGAGAGTGTTCATTTTATCAGGACCAGTGGCTAAAGCCGTTACAGACACCCATCATTCCCATGAGCAGGGCAGCTTTTCAATAGCTGGAGACTTTTCTCAGCATTGCAGAGTAGAGTAGGATTGTCAGGGAAAAAAAATCAATCAAGCCCTGCACCTCAGGTAGATTAAATTCTAAAGTCAAAGGTCTGTAAGTAAGGTTCATTCATGTTTAACGCTGGACGTTCACCATAACTAGCTCTATTTGGACTGCTGAGTGCTAAGGAGTTACTTCAGAGGCTTTTTAATGGTGGTGTTACAAAATGGAAGTAAAATGGAAGCTGCATATTTTTAACTACATTAACAGTAGTCTGATGGAGACTGGAGGAACTCTTGTTTACATCATCTCCCCAGCAGTGTTCCCTGTAAGCTAAACGCTTGGACGGACACCCAGGAGAGATTAAGGTCCCATCCAGCTGATTAGCAGAGAGCCTACAATTGGCAGCATGTATTTCTGTTGGTAGTGCTCAGCTACACATGCCTGGGTGCACATAACAAAATTTATTCTGCCCAAGGATGTCAAAAATTAGAACACTGCTCTCCTGCATCACCCATTAAAGGGTGGAGCTGACCAAAAAGACAAGGAGGATGACTAGATCTATTCAGAGCAGACAAAGTCATTGTCATCTTCTCCCACTCGCTTTGTACCTATGGATGATCATCTAGCCCCCCCAAAAAAAAAGGTGCGGGGAGAGATACTGAGTGCTCAGTTAGCAAATACAATCTTTGTGTCAGATAAGCTGTTGATCTCTCTGCAAACCATATAATGTGCCTACTGCTTCACCTCAGAGGGCTTAGGAAAGTGAATTCTTGCCCAGTTAAGCAGCTTTCTCACCTCTCACTTGTCTTCTTTCATCTCCGAGGACATCCTTTTCATATTTCTCTGTGTTTTGTGTGGGGCAGCGGCGAGGTTGTTATTCTGATAAACTGGCTATGGCAGCTGATTAGACAATTTTTAGGAAGCACTAGGAATTTATTTCATAACCACCTTTTCTGGGTAATGATCCATTCATTTCATGAATATTTCCTTGTGTGTTGTGGAGATGTAACCCCTATTTTTCCTGCGGTATCCTCATATAGGGTTACCTGGATATTCAGATATTTTTCATGAGTCTCTGAATGAATGGATTTATAAAATTAATTCCGGCTTTATAGATTGATGGCCATATTCCCCATAGTCAAAATGGGAAATAACCCAAGAACCGCTAATATATGTAGCATTAGAATGTACTAAGCCTGACAGATAGTCTCAGCCCATCAATTCATTTTCATTGTTTAGGGTCACATTTTGAAAAACAGCAACTAAATATGTATGCAGAAGTGTGTGCAAAACTGCAAACACAGACTGAGGAGTTACCCCGTGTCTACCTAGTCTGTGCACAAAAGTGGGCTTTTGCAGACACAAGGCTATGGGTGTAAATGTGGATACTGGATTGGAAGCTACTTACAGAATTTGGCCCCTCATGGTTGCATATGATTATGTGTATGTTGCATAAAAAGCCTGACCCTGCAGCAGTGGAGTGCAAACTGGCAGTATATTGGTACAGTAGCAATGGCAGACAATTGCTAATATTGGCCCATACCCTGGATCATGTGGCGTGTAAGAAACTGTATGAAAGAGATGACTGAGGAAGCAGATGAGGAGGCTGTTCCAGGCATTGGGGTTGGATTATAACACTTTACAAAGTACCAGGAAAGCATAACTGAAAAAACCTACAAACAGTACCGCATAATGTTGTTGTTGTTGTTGTTCTGAAAGAAGACGATTCAAAGAAGATTTTCAAAGCAGATGTCATATGATGTTTAAGAACAGGTTAGATAAATATCTAACAGGGACCATATAGATGGTGCTTGGTCCTGTGAACTGGACTTGATGACCTCTTGAGGGACCCTTCGAGCTCTAGTATTCTGTGATTCTGTGTATTACAAATACCCTGTAACATTAAATAACTGAATCCATAGTTTGTCTATTAGAGCAATTAATTCTGCATTTAAATGTACATAATCTCTAGATTTTTATCTCCTCCTTCCCCACTGGATTCCATTCCCAGTGATCAGAGTCACAGATCCACATTCTGTATATCACTTCTTACTACTACTTACTACTTAAAAAACCCTTGTACTCTGAGTGGAACTTACGTCATCTACAAGTCTCCGACACTTCACTCTGTCTTGGGGCAAAACCTCTAGCTGACTCCAGAAGCACCCCAGTTGTTGTCCTTCAGTCTCAGTAGATCTTCTCCCCATTGTCTGAGCTCTTCCTCTTTTGCCTTTTCTTTGCGGGTTCCATTTGAGAATTTGACGACTATGCTAGATGGTAGTTTTCTGAGAGTGTCTCCTAACCAGCCCCACTTTCTTCTCTTGATTTGAACGTCAAGTGGTTCTTGTCCTGCTCTGTTCCAAAGCTCCTCTTTTGTGACAGTCTTGCCATTTGATGCAAAGGATGTATCTCAGGCATCTGTTTGTGAATGTCTGTTGCTTGTGATTTGAAGCCTTTTTAGATACCAGGTCTCTCATCCATACAAGAGCACACTTTTCACATTTGTGTTAAAGATCCACAGTTTGATCTTTGCCAATATTATTTGTGAACTCCATAGGGGATGGAGAGTCTTGAATGCAACTGTTGCTTTCGCTATCCTTGCACTAATATCCCTTATCTGTTCCTCCATCTCTGTCCATAATACTACCCAAGCAGATGAACTGCTCCACATCTCCCAGGTCATCCCCTCCCATTGTGATAGTGGTGTTTGTTGGACTGGTTGATCCTCATTGTCTTGGTCTTTCCCTTGTTAATGCTCAGTCCAGTCATTGAGCCAGTTTTGTCTGATATTGTGATGTTTTCTTCCATGCTTTCATGTCAAGACACCATCCCTGCCCCTTGAGACCACACCCCTGTTTTTTCGTCTTTCCCCCAACCTATCACTCCTTGCTTTTCCACTCTGCCCAGGTCAGGAGGGACTCACTGGTGGAGCCAGTACTGATTGTTGCAGCTGCCCAATGCAGATAGGAGGTGGTCCCAACTGTGTAGAGACTGATACAGGTGATAATCCAGTGTCTCCCCCATTTGCGGTAACTAGACTTGGGGTGTCCAGTCAGTGGAACCAGCTGGACACTGTCAGGTTACCTTTTGAGTGGACTTTCCAGTAGAAAAATCAGCCAACTGACCACCTTAGCCATATCATTTTGCATTCTGGTCAGCTCAGAGGGTTGCACCCACTGTAAAGTTCTGCCATCTGTCTGTCAGGGAGGGAGAATGTGGATTTTTTATTTTTTAAACTTTGCAGTACTTAGGCAATAAGTAACTGGAAGGGATAGGATGAAACTTTAAATAGGTATAACAAAATGTTTGAAAAATTCAGGGTACTTTATACATCATTGGTGAGGAGCTTGGGGCAAAATTCTAGCATAAAAGCCACTGTTTTTCAGTTGTTCATAAACTTCTTGACCAATTACCTCCTGGCCAGGAGTTTTACGTACCTGATTTCTTGTCAAAATCGGGTGGCTTTTTCCCCCATGTTTCAACTGGGGGTAAGTTTCAGCAAAATAAGCTCTTCCATTTTTGATATCTGGTTGCATTTGAAAAAAAAAAACCATAGAAGCAATTTTGTTCAAATATGGTTGGGGTTTTATAGGCTTGATACAAGCCAATTCTGAAGGGAACTGATTCAGTAGTTAGTTTTCAGAGATGGAAATTACTTTAGCAATTGGTGGCATGTGCAAGATGGACTTTCTTTTTTTTTTTTTTTTTTTTTCATTTTTTCTGCTCAATCAAAATCAGCTTTTCTTCCTTAGATTTTTATATCTTGTTTTCCTGAGAAGGAAAATGCATAGAAAAAGAGACTCTGATAATTTTTTTTAAAAAATCATTTTTTCTCCCCCAATAGATTTTAAGAGAAACTCAGTAGGTATACTTTCATTTAAATGAAACTATGGATCCTGTTATGCCCATGGGAATATTAGCAAGTTTCCTTTAGAAGGGTGCTAATTAAGCAAGTGGACTATTAGAAACAGCTCCCGATCAGAATTCTATGTTAAAGATTAACTTAGTTGTAAGCTTATGTTGCAGAACACATGGAGGATTTATTTATCATTACCTTTAATCACAACATTTTACAAATCGGAAAGTACTCTCAGCTGTATCTCACAGTATTTCCAGACAGAACTGTCATTAAAACTGTCACATTAGTGATGCTACTTGACAGTGGTCAATAGCTATGGTGATGGCTGCACACAGATTTTGCACAAAATCTATTGTTCGGTTGGGTATGATTATTTTACCGTATCAGTATAAGCCATAATGTGTCCCCTGTACCCACATAAAGATCCCTTTCTTACAGGAATAAGCTGTGCCAGTGTAAGCATTTTTGTAACTGCATCAACAGTAGGGAGGCAGTACGGCTGTAATTATACCCATAGCTTTAAAGAGAGCCAATTGTGCACGTAAATAAAGCCACAGGCCTTCCTGGATCTCTTCCACTTCATAGGGGCCAGACACAATTCTATTTCAGTCAGAAATAATCTAATTTTCAAAAGAAAAAGCCCTCAGAATTTTAGAGGCTGTTTTGCTCATTTGCTTCAAGGGTGGGATCTCTGAAGAGGCACTGCTAATGAATAGTGCAGACAGTTCTGTCGACTCACTTTTCCCTTAGTGGTCTGGCTCCTGTATTAATTTGTTCTCACTTGCTCTCAAAGTGCTCACAGGCCAAGCTGTCCTTTATGAACCTGGACTCTATCTCCAGCATATGCTGACATACACAAACACCAGTGGATCATGTCTCCTGCAACGACTGGCCCTCAAAAGGGACTACTCTGTCTCTGTACTATTTTAAAATCTGTTTGTTGGTGAACTTCAGCACTTTGCAGTTCATGACCTCAGTTCAGGAAAGCATTCCAGCATTCCCTAACTTTAAACATGTGCCAGTGGAACTTACCCATGGGCTCAAGTTCTTTTCTGAGGAGGGCAGCTGTCTTGAATTGGGAAAGAAGTACCCAGGTTAACCTGAGAAAACAAATGTCTTTACGTTCAGATACTTTTTAAAGCGGTGTTTTAAGCTTCAGGTTCAGAATAACGCCTTGACCCATTCGTTGCTTTTAAGGCAAAACTATTAATGATCTCTGCTACAGTAGAACTTTCCCAGCATTACATATAGACTTTTACTATCCAGCCTCTTTGCCAGATGAGTTTATAACTGCTCATGGGCACAAAAAGTTCAAGTTGAAGTTTCACCCTCAACTCAAAATTGATTTGTTTCAATTAATTGAAATCTGATGCTAGTTGATGGCCCAATCCGCAAACTTTATTCCCATAGGCAGTCTCCCAAAGTTCAGTAGGAATAGATGTGTGTACTAGTTCTACCCATATGGACAAGGGTTTTTGGATCTGCACTGTTTAATTTAATTAGTGGCACATACAGGGTTTGCTTTCTAAATCAAGGTCACCAGGCAGTGGAATTCCTAAGTGCTTGTTTGTAAAGTAGAGTCTCTTCTCAGAAAACAAAACAAAATCAAGAAGTCTTGTCTTTATTTTAGTTTTTCAGTGAACAATGAAACATCATTGAAAAATCAGAGAAGAGAGTGAGCTACTAAGGTGTAACTATATCAGCATCTGAAATATTTAATTGATATATCTTATGGAACCACCATATGCCTTCCATGGGTTTTAAATTTCAAGTGTATTGTGAAAAATTCATTATGAATTTTAGGGGGAAATCTCACTGAGTAGAATTGCGTGTATTTAGTCCTGCCATACCAATGTTTATAAAACTGGTCAGAGAGTGTTTTACTGAAACAAGATGAATATTTATTAACAATTCAAAATGATCTGTTCCAAAACGTACAGTACACTCACAAAGATGTTTTACCACAGAAGTCCAGGTGTTTCCTGTCTGAAGTTTGGAATGGCTACTAGCATATGATAGGTTTACTAAGCAGTGCTTTTATAGCTTTAATATTCAGGAACAAAGTATTTTACTTTGTGTCCAACCCTTCAAAACTCAAATGGCTAAAGTCACTGAATGCAGATGTGCCATATTTAATAAAAAGGTGCATTTCAGAACAGGATGCATCATATATGCTATGAACTGTTACATTAATTACTTCTTCCAAGATCTTTGCTATGGTTTTCTAAAGGAGCGTGCTAACCCTTGCCAAGAACACATAAGCTATGGTTTCAAATATAGCTGCTAGTAAAAGGTTTACTTTCTGGTTCAGAAAGCAGTTGTGGTGTTAACCCCTCTTGTTTCTCTGAAATAGAAGTGTTAAGCATATAACTGGATGATTACAAGATGTGATTATAAATAGAGCCAGAATTGATTTAGCCAAGATAGGCACAATTTCCTCAAGGTTTGATTTAAAATGAGTATAATGAGGGGTTAGTTTTAAGTGTAATGTATTTGGATCCATTTATATGTATTTAAGACATACTTTTGATGTGATAAATCTGAGGAACTGTCCCAGATTGAGGTGTGATTAGAGGAGGTTTTGGAACAAATTGATAAATTAAACAGTAATAAGTCACCAAGACCATATGGCATTCATCCAAGAGCTCTGAAGGAACTCAAATATGAAATTGCAAAACTCCTAACTATCATGTAAGGGGGTGAGACTCACTGCCATGGGCTTCCTGCTGGTCACATGGGAATTAACTCCTCAGCCTCTGGAGTGCCCTCTTCTGCCCAGTGTCTTGCTCACTGTCACCGGTCTCCTGTTCTCCACCAACTTATGTCAGGACCCACATCCCTCCCAAGACCCAGGTGCCCTTCCCCAGGGTACTGCACTGCCACAGTGCCCCCTTTCTCTCTGGGATCCTCACTTCCAAGGGAAGCCCAAACTCTAATACCCACCTTGCCTCAGTGTCCCACTGCCTGTTATCATCTAGCCCCTTACCTCAGGGGCAAACTACACTCTCAATTGGCCACTCATCATTGGCAAAAGGTTTTGGACCTGCTGCCCTGGCTGACTCCCTGAAGCCTGAGTACCCTCAGGCCTTGTGTCAGGCCCTGCAGTCTGTGAGCTTGTCTGGCCAGAGCTCCGCAGCCCTGCTGTGTGTTAGGAAACCCACATAGCTTCCCTAGCAGCGAGGTTGCTCCTGTTCCACAGGTGGGGCAGGAGTCTTCTCTCCTCAGCTAGAGCCCTTGTACGCCTCCAGCAAGGCTGTAATTGGAAGCTAATTGCAGCAGTTGTTGGCACCTCAGTCCCCCCCTCTCCCAGGGCAGGTACCCCATTACATATAGTGGGTAACCTGTTGATTTAAATCAGCTTCTGTTCCCAATGACTGGAAGCTAATGTGACATCAACATTTGAAAAGGGTTTCAGAGGTGATCCTGGCCCTTAGGGACCAGTTAGTTAGATTTCAGTACCAGACAAACTGGTCAAAACTAGAAAAGAAAAATATTGTCAGACATATAGAGGAATGTAATTTGTTGGGGGAGGAAGAGTCAACATGGTTTTTGTAAAGGGAAATTGTGCCTCTCAGATCTACTAGAATTCTCTGAGGGAGTCAACAGACATGTGAACGAGGAGGAGCCAGCAGGTGTGGTGTACTTGGATTTTCAGAAGGCCTTTGGCAAGGTCTCTTCTCAGACTCTTAAGCAAAGTAAGTATTGGGGGTAACCATGTTAGTCTGTAGTCTTTGTCAGAAGCTCCAATAAATCTGTCATTCTCTAAGGTACCATAGGACGACTTGTTGTTTAAGCAAAGTCAGATGTCATGGGATCACAGAGGCAGCCCTCTCATGGATTGATAACTGGTTAAAAGATAGCAAGGGGATGAAAAAGCGTTAGTTTTCAGAATGTAGAGAACTAAATAAATGTGTCCTTCAGGGGTCTGTACTGGGACAAATCCTATTCACAGAATCCTAGAAGTTTAGGCTTAGAAGAAACTTCAGGAGGTCATCTAGTTCAACCCTCTGCTCAGAGCAGGACCAACCCAAACTAAACCATTCAACATACTTAAAAATTACTTGGAAAAAGGGGTAAACAGTGAGGTGGCAAAATTTACAGATGATCTAAAGCTACTCACGATAATTAAGTTGCAATCAGATTGCAAAGAGCTATGAAAGGATCTCTCAAAACTGGGTGACTGGGCAACAAAATGGCAGATAAAGTTTTAATGTTGATAACTGCAAAGTATGCACAGTGGAAAACATAATCCCAACTATACAAATGAAATGATGGTGTCTAAATGAGCTGTTGTCACTCAAGAAAAAATGTCTTGAAGTCATTGTGAATATTTTTCTGAAAACATGCACACAATGTGCAGTGGCAGTCAAAAAGTGAACAGCATGTTGGAAATCATTAAAAACAGAGGTAGATAAGACAGAAAATATCATATTGCCTCTATTTCAATCCATGGTACACTCACATCTTGAATACTGAATGGATTTGTGGTTGCCTTAGCTCAAAAGGATATATTGGAAAGAGTTCAGAAAAAGGCGACAAAAATGATCAGGAGTATGGAGCAGCTTCTGTATCAGGAAAAATTACTAAGACTGGAACTTTTCAGCTCAGAAAAGAGACAATTAATGGAATGCGTGGAGGGGTGTGGTTGAGGTCAATAGATTCATGACTGGTCTGAGGAACGTAAATAAAGAAGTGTCATTTACTTCTCAGCACAAAATCTTGGTGTTACCATAAGAAACTCATAGGCAGCAAGAACAAAGAAAAGGAAGTATTTCTTCACATGGGGCCCAGTCAGCCTGTGGAACTCCTTGCCAGAGGGTGCTGTGAAGGCCAAGACTATAACAGGGTTACAAAAAGAACTAGATAAATTCATCATTGATAGGTCCATCAGTGGCTATTGGCTAGAATGGGGAGAAGTCATGCCCTTAGTCTCTGTTAGCCTGAAGCTGGGCATGGGTTATAGAAGATGGATCACCTGATGATTACCTGTTTTGTTCATTCCTTCTGGAGTACCTGGCATCGGCCACTGTTTGAAGACAGGATACTGGGTTAGATGGACCTTTAGTCTGACCTAGTGTGGATGTTTTATGTTCTTACAGTCATCATTCAAAAACAGACCACTTTGTTACTCCGAGGGTAGGTTGCCACAGCTCTTACACAATCATGCGAGAGTACAGTCTTCATCTTGGTTCAGATTGCATTCCAGCCATGCAGGGGAGAGTAGGGGTTGCTCATCTGATATTCTCCCTGCCTCCAGCAGTTGCGTAAGGGCAGTGAGGGGTTCCTTCCCCTACTAGCCAGCCAGACCCATGGGAAGGCAAGCTGCTCAGTGGTAAGTGGTGAAGGGCTTAATGCCAGAGCAGTCAGGGAGCAGGAAAAGAAATGGGACTGTCTTAATGAGCAAAAAGGGTGGGAGTTTCCAGTCACAGTAGCTCAACATGGCTGAAAAGTCACTTAAGATGCAAATTACACTTCTTCAACTTATGCTACACAATATGTCCAGCTCACACAGCTACAGACGTGTTTGTCTGCATCCTGCCAGGACCTTTCAACAGCCTTAAGGTAACCTGATTGAAAAACAGCATTTTTCCTTATCTAGACAGGGCCTCAGTTACAATTCATTCTCTGGTCTGCTTCTGGAACAGTGCAGTTTAATGTCACCCCATACTGAGAGAGAATTGTAAAATCACAATCTAACCCTTATTCAGAACAGAGCCGCACCATTCTTCTTAACTTCAAATTTCGATGAGCCATTTTTGTATTCAGGGTTATAAATATCCATAAAATTTGATTTGTATCAGAAAACTGATAATACAAAGATTTGACTCTGGAACAAATCACCAACTTTTTCAGACAACAAAAATATGCAGTGGCCTTCGTTGTGACTTACGTTACTGTGGCCTGGACCCCAGCTGGAAAGTTTTACTTTAGGATTGCAACCACGTGATATGGTGAAATAATATGGACTTCTAAGAGGAAGTTAGGTTTTTGTTTATTTCTCGGTATCACAGATGGAGTCAATAAAACTCCCAGTCTTCGGAGTGTCTCACTCAGGGCCAGATTTTCATGTCTTCAGCACTCACAATGAGAGCCATATTTCCAAGAGTGCTCAGCACCAGTCATGCCCAATTCTGACACAATCCAAAGACCTTGGCTCTTTTGAAAATCTGGTGGTTGATTGTGGCTGCTGAGTTTCCCTGAAAATTCTGGTCTAAATGATTAGAAGAGTAATGGAAAGCAAGAATTTTGGTACATTGTTTATACCTGACGTTGATGTCACTGGGAATTCTACAGAAGATGATGGATAATATATTGAATCTTCATTTGATGCCCCTTCCCTCTAGCTAACAGATTGCATTGTTGATGGGATATAACCAAGAGCCCCAGTTCAGGATGGTGGGGGAAGGCAGTAGGCATGTGTACCAGGGCACTGCTTGCTTTTGTTCCTGTTCCCCTGACTATCAGGGAGTGAGGGGAAAGCACACAGATCATGTTAAATGTTCCTCTTGCCCCTCCTACCACCAGCCAGTAGTGAGCAGACTTCGCACGAGTTATGTAATTTCCCCTTTCTCTCTGATAGGGGAACAGGAAGAAGAACAAGCAGTGTCCCCATAAATGGCTGCTGTGCCATCCCAAAAACCTCCCAAAATGGCAACCTTGGATATACCCGCACCATGTAATGCACCCTGCTGTTCATTCTACATGTATTAATAATGAAAATATGCACTACCAAAAGAAAATCTAAAAAATATTATAATATAAATAGTAGTATTCATAGAACTGTAGAACCATCTTAGGGTTCGAAGAGACCTCAAGAGGTCTTGAAGACCCAACCCCCTGCTGGAAACAGAGCCAATTAAATCATCCCCGTCAGGGTGTGTCAAGCTAGAACTTAAAAACCTCTAGGAACAGAAATTCCACCACTTCCCTAGATAACACATTTCAGTGCTTCACCACCTTCATAGACCTCTTCATAGACCTCTCCCACTGCAACTTGAGACCATTGCTCCTCATTCTGTCACCACTAAGAATGGCCTCTCCCCATTCTGTTTGGAACCCCCCTTCATGCTGCTGTCAAATCCCCCTCTCTTCTGTGGACCAGTCCCCCACATTTAATCTCCAAAATTCTGTATGTCGCAATCAGTCAAGTTCACCTGACAATCCCTGCCAGCATCACAAGTGAGCCCTCTTTCTTCTCTTATTCATTACAGGTTATTTGTGTAACATTGTGACCTGTTACAGCAAGGCCTAGGGAGAGGGTAATTTTAGAGGCCTCTGTTTCAACAGTAGAAAAACACAAGGTTATAATCAAGTCATGGATGGCCATTAGTAGAGAGATCTATCACTCAGAGGCATTCTGCTTCACAGCCACCTAGAAGTGCATTTACCCCAGAGGGCAGATTAGCATATCAGGTGTCTTGCTTTAACAGCATAAGCATGCCCCAGACACAAACCAAAAAGGAAATAGTCACCCAAGGCAAGGGTGTTGTAAGGGAATAGGAGGAAGGCTGGGCAAGACAGGAGTTAAACAGCCTGTTTGCCCAGTTAGTCCCACCCCAGTTCACCTGCAGCCGGTGTCAGGCTTGGGGGGAATATAAAAGAGGAGGAGCCAGCCCAGTTTGGGTCTGATCAGCCAAGAGGCAGGAAATGTCCCTGGTGCATGCAGGGCTGGAGGCAGAGCTGCCAACAGGTCAGCCATCAGGGGAAGGAGCCTCTGAACCCTTCCCCAGGCAGAGAGAAGGAGGAACCCCAGAGAACCAACCCCCTTGCAGAGGGGAAGCTAGACTCTCGGGGCCATGCCCCAAACTAAGACCACAGCCCTTAGGAGTGGGCTGCAGACCTACAGCCCAGGCCTCTAGGCTCTGCAAGAGACCTAGCCACCAGGTACCCTGCCATCAGGGGGGAACCGCTTACAGGTGTACTGTACTCTTCATGTTCCTAACTGATAATATCCAATGTCCCAGTGACCCCTGCTCTGTGATTTTAGCCAAACCCTAAGATAGTACTGAAAGCTGGCTGTGAAAAATCATCCATTTTTGTGGATTCCAGAATTGAGCAATGGCGTCATTTTCAGCTGCACCAGTGCCATCAGGAGAAAGATCCCAAGTAACACTTACCTCAGCACTGTTCTCATCTTAGGCCTTGTCTACACTAATCTTTACCACCAGTCTACTTCAGCTACACGTATTACATAGCAGAGGTTGGCATACCTACCATGGTACATTCTACTCAATAAGGTCAGCAGGAGCTGCTCTCCCATCGACACCGGGTACTCTTCTCATTTTGCTGGAGTAGCAGCAACAACAGAAGCGCTTTCAAAGATTGATTTGTTGCATCTTCAGTGGTGCAGTGAATAGACACCCAGTGGATTGATTTCTGCTAGATCAATCCCCTGCATAAAGTTTGATTTCACTATCTTATCACTCACATGAGAGGTGCCAGCTCCTTCTGACGTGGCAGATTAGGTATACAACATGCAACATCACTAGATCACCCCATGTGCCCAGCTGGTGATACACACGTAATTGTTCTTTCACCACCACCGTCCGTCCAGGTGTTTGTTGCACAAACAAATCTGGAGGCCGCATCCTTAATAAAGCAATACATGTGGGTGACTAGTTTTCCACTATGTATACATGTCATTGAAGTGCTAAACCCTAATCCTTTTCACTGACAGACTTGCCAAAGCTCATGGAATGGAGATTGAGCATCTTGACCTTGGCTTACCTACATTACACAATTTTTTTAATATCTTTGTTTACCCATGCGATAACAAAAACAAGAACTCCCACAGCAAATCCATCTCCTTCACCTCATAAGAGCTACCAAATCCTATGCCAGCTTTCTCCCCAAACAACCATCCCTTGTGTGGGAAGTGTTCAGTCCCAGGAATGGTGAAGCATTTTATTTACTGTTCATGAGGATTAATAGAGAGTAGATAGGTCTCTTTCATTTCTCTCATCCGATATTGTACAAGGATGAACTCACAAGATGAATAAAACAGAACAAAAGAGTTCAGTGGAATTCAGCTTGCATGCACCTAATAAGATTACCATCTTTAAGCTCTCTGTGCTTCTTCAAAGGGGTTCTCTATCACACAACCCAATCAACATTGATAGGTTGCACATATTCATGCATAATACAAGGATTTATATTAGAAAGATGGTCATTTTGTTTCACTGTGCTTTCCATAAATGTAGTCTCTCTGCATTCTTTTGCTGAAATGCTGTCTAGCAACCCCTTACTGCAAAACTAATCCCAGCAAATATCTTCAGGGCTCCTAGAGTAATGTGTCGCTACAGAGCAGCAGGGTCAACAGCCAGTTTTGGCCCAGGGCAAGATGGGAGGTGGAGCCAGTTCCATATCCCTGGAAGGGGCAAGACCAGTGGGAGAAGGGGCAGGGCCAAGAGTAGTCAGCTCTTAGAGCTGCTTGAACCATGGTGCTGCCCACCCTAACCATCCCCTGTAGCCACTTGGAGCAGCACTGCTGCGGCAGTTCAAAGGGGCCTGGACCTGCTATTTTGGCAGTGGCAGCTGCTGGATCTCTGGGCCCCTTTGGAATGCCAGGCCTCTGTGCAACTGTCCTTTGCCCCCAGGCCCTGTTGCCAGGTCTGCTACAGGGTCTAATTTGCCCACCTCTCCAGCTCACCACAGTGGTAAAGAGCCCTCTCTCTAGTAAGATCTTCAGACTCAGTTCCAGAGATGTGGCTGCAGGCCTGATCTTTTCACCATACTCCAGCAGGAAGTTCCTCTGTAGTCAACCTTGATCATAGATAGCAGCCACTCTGTCGAGAAAATCGAGAAGTCAAAATTGGTGCTACTACCGTGGCAGTGACCTCTATATTTTATTTGCTTGTTGTACCATGCTGGACATGAAATAGGGGACGGGGCTTAAAAAAATCAAGATAACAATGAGAATGATGTGATTTTTAAGCCTTTCAAATGACCAGAGCTAGAAATCCCAGTATAAATTCCTTCTGGGTTAATACTTAAGTGCCCATTATGGGTCAGTGATATGAAAGAAAATAATTTGATTTTTGGTGTAAGGTTGGTTGTTAGGAAGACAAAAGGTCCCTCCTCTGTCTTCCACCCACTGAATTTCCCTATGGGAAGAGAGTCGCAGAAAAAGTGAGAAACATTCTGATCTATTGAGTTGCTCCTGTTGCAGCCACTGATCAAAAATGGCTTACCCAGCTTTAACGTGTGCTTCAGCTGTGGGTTCTACCGTAAGTGTGCCATCTGTCTTTTGTTTCAGAAGTCTTAGCCAAAACAAGAGGCTGCTGTGCCATGGAGTTTTTGAAGTAAGTGTAGTGGGTGGTAATAAATAAAGGAGTCTCAGGGAATTTCCTCAGAAACAAAAATGAAATGAACGTAAACAATGCGAAATTGGAAATTTGTAAGGTGTCATCCAGCGAAGAATTATTTTGATCAACATCAAAAGTTGTTGCCCCTGGAGACCAAGCAACAGTCAGCCTGACTGAAGGCCTCTTGAGTCAATGGAAATGCAATGAACTTTGGATCTGACTCATAGTAAGCGTTCAGGTGCCATATGGAGGAGGGAAAGCAGGAGTGTCTGTTGTTCTTTGCCTGAGTACTGTAAAATGTAATTCCATCAAATCTCAGGCAAATGGTTTCAGCTCAGGTTCAGAGCTGCTTTAAGGCAGCTCTCACGAATAAAACCCTCATTATTTCAAAGATTTACCAATTGTTGCCTGGATTTTGAACCCTGGAAATGAGAACACATTTTTCTCTTTTTGCTGACTCCAGTGTTTTTTGGCTTATGTGCTCTATGGGTGAAGTGGTGATTTGGTTGTCCGATCATGTAACAGCACAGGACTTAATGAATAACACATTTGTACTTTCCATACTCCATCTGAGAGAAGGCCCTATAAATAAAGTATATTGACCCTTACATCAAGAAACTGTTACATATAAAATTACTGCTAAGAATGTTAAACACTGTATAACCTAACCAGATGACCTAAGTTAATATCATTTTATAAATGCTTCAATTCAGTGAAATAAACTTTTATGTAATTTTTAAAATATTTGCTTGGTTTTCCCTAGCTTTCACAGTAAGTTGCTATGAGCCAAACTGAATTACAGAGGTCTTAGAATAGATCTCATACACTTCTAGTTGAATCACTGGTCACTCACAGTTAGTACTGGGCAGAAGCCACTGAATTAAATAATTGCAGGCTAATAAATATATTTTAGACAATTGTAAAACTGAATGTTAAACATGTGGTGAATTAAATGTTTGTTGCAGAAAAAAAAAATACATTAGCTGTTTTGACCTAGGTGCATTGTCATGGAAACAGAAGCCTTTCTTGTGCTGTAAAAATGTGCTTGTCCTCTGATTTGAGCCAGTTATTTGCAGAGGTGGTTTTCCTACCACACAAGTACTTAGTGAAAACAAATCTATTCTTCTTCAATAGTTCCATTGTGTGTTTCTATTACAATGTGTGTCATTTCTCTACCTGTATAATGAATGATCCATTATCAACTAATTAAATCACAATTAGGTTTTATACAAGCTCATCTGTCAAATAACACTTGTTTGCCTATCCTGTTTTCTAGGAGTGTTTAACCTCAGAATATTTTAAATTAATAGTGAAAATTAGGAACAATAGGTAGCATGGCACTCCACACAGGCTAGTGGAGATGTGTAAGTATATCCAATAGTAGTTCAATACCAATTTCCTTAAACTAAATAAAGCAGCCATAGGAATAATTGAAATCAGATTTCCAGTGTCTGTAAACTGGTATAAAATATTATGTGTTGCTGTCCCAAAAAAACTGAAACTTCAACTTCCAAAATGTCATCCAAAGGGAAATTCGCACTCTGTTGAGAGAGACTTTAATTTCATGCCTGATCCAAAGCCCACTCATGTCAGTGGAAGTATTTACATTTTTTTTCAAGGGACTCTGGATCAGAGACATGAGATGGCAATAGATTTTGATAAAAGCTTATAGACAAGTTTTCCTTTCTGATCATGAAACCTCTAGCCTTAAAAGTAATCATTTTAGCAATAGCAAAAAGAAAAAATATAGAAGTAGGATCTTTTTGATGGTGCTAATAGCTTGTCTTTAAGAGCAGGGTATCATTAAAAGCTGTGCTCCTTTTTTTGAACAAATTCTGTAATCAAATAAGACCAGGTTTATGCATTTTTCATTTCTCACTGAAACTGACTAATGGATAGCAGTGCCACTTAGGCTGTGTCTACACTGCAGAGATCTCTCAGAATAAGCCCTTCCAGAATATGTCTTCTGAAAGAGCTTCTTTCAAAAAAGTGCATCCACACACAAAAAAGCAGGTCAGTAGAGTGATCTGCTCTTTCAAAAGAGAACATCCACAGAGCCCCTGCTCTGTGGAAAGAATGGGCCAGGGATTGAAAAATCAGGCCCCATGAGCACTACTCTTTCAGGAAAAAAAGGCCCGTGGAGTGTCTACACATTTTCTTTGGAAAGAAGCTTTCGAAAGGGGACACTGTTCCTGAAATGGGAAAGAAAGGGTGATTTCGCAAGGAGCACCACATTCTTTCGATTTACTTTCAAAAGAACACTTTTTGCGTGTAGACGCTGCATGGTATCTTTGAAAAGAGCCCCCTTCTTTCAAAAAATCTTTCAAAAGATTTTGCTAGTGTAGATGCAGCCTTAGAGTAAAGGACAAGTATGCAGGACTACTAATTAATTTAAACTGAAAGACGTTTCAATAGCCCTTTAAAACCTAGCAGTAGTACATCATACTTCCTTAAGGTTTAAAAACGTGAAATCACCAATTAAAACCCAAGGAATCCTGCTCTGCATTTCCAGCTGTTTTAACCATCTGTTACAAATGAGAACTGGTGCCAGTTTATGACCTTAAAAAAGCAATTTCAGGTAAATAAGTCCCTTACACATCTGCTTATAAGCATAATAAATAATGTAAACAGCTGATTATACAAGCTGTAGGTTAGTCTACAAAATGGTTAAAATTAAATAAGGCTCTTTTGTTTCTGCTTGGAATAGTCTTAACAAAGACTTTAAGAACGAGGCTTTTTATTTGCAGTGGTATGTTAAGTCACGTACAGTTAGACCACCATAGGAAACCAAACATCATTCTAGGGAAGAAGCTGTAGCATAACATAAAATGAATCAAGAAGTTTCTTATTTGTGCTTTTACATGGGTCAGAGAAGGTTTTGTTTTGTTTTTTCTAATCAGCAACTGAAGTTTACACAGATACACAAAGAAAGCATGAACATCACTGAAAGATGATATATAACACATTCATGGTTATGCTTTTTGAAATTAATATTGTGCAGTTTAATAACATGGGAATAAATGTCTTCCTTGGACTGTTATAAAATGTATCTGCTGTGAATACAGTGTTACACTAGATGGCACTAGAGTACCATAAACCTTTTGAGCATACCATACAATGGAGTAGATCAGTTCTAACCAGTAACAGGTACAGTGTAGTTTAGTTGTGTAACATTGTGTTTCTCAACCAGAGATATGTGTTTCCCTGGGGATACACAGATGTCTTCCATGGGGTGCGTCAGTTCATCTAGATATTTGCATAGTTTTACAGTTGGCTGCATAAAAAGCTCTGGCCAGGTCTGTACAAAGCGACTTGGTTATACCGTTCTATATACAATTATAATGTAAATATAATATTTATATTTAAATCAATTTATTAAGTGGTAAAAATAAGCAGGTATGCCCAGTTTTCAGTAACAGTGTGCTGTCACATTTTAGTATTTCTATGGCCGTGTCTACGCTAGCCCCAAACTTCGAAATGGCCACACAAATGGACATTTCGAAGTTTACTAATGAAGCGCTGAAATGCATATTCAGTGCTTCATTAGCATGCGGGCGGCCGCGGCACTTCAAAATTGACGCGGCTCGCCGCCGCGTGGCTCATCCCGACAGGGCTCCTTTTCGAAAGGACCCTGCCTACTTCGAAGTCCCCTTATTCCCATCTGCTCATTTGCGTGGCCATTTCGAAGATTGGGGCTAGTGTAGATGTAGCCTACATCTCATTTTGTAAGCAACTAGTGAGACAAATCAAACTCCTGAAGGGGGTACAGCAGTTTGGAAAGGTTGAGTATACTGGTGTACTATAGATGAGATTCTGTTGTGACTAGTAATGTAAAAAATTAATCATGTTGTAATCTACATAAACACAAAGAGAGACAGAGAGAGAGCTCAAGCATCTCTCATCTTTGACAGAGACAGTTGCACAGGGACCCAACATTTCATGGGTGCCCAGAGCTCCAGCCACTACTGCTGCGACTTTGACAGTGGCCTGAGCGCCACACCCCTTTCAACTGCTACAGCAGTGGTGTGTGCTGTGGGAGCCAGCACCATGGTCTGAACAGCATTAAGGGCTGACTGCTCTAGCCCCACCTCTTATGCTCTTGGCCCTGCTGCTTCCAGGGTGCACAGCCAGGCCTTCCTCACAACTTGCCCCAGGGCCCATGGTGGCTGTCAGCCGCGCTGCCAATATGTAAAGCGCAGTGATAAGATTGAGGGAAAGTTTCAAACGGGCAGAAATTCAGCTCATAGGAAAAAGGAGAGAAGAGAGTTCAAGGAAGACTAGATGGGTCAGCAAAGGCATAAGAACTATTGCCTGTAAATGATCTAGGAAGAGAGAGGGGGCCAAGACTGGGGGATCGGACAAAATGGATGAAAAAGTAACTAAATGTAATCCCAGCGAGATTCTAAATGCATCAAGCAAAAACTCTACAGAGCTATAACAACCAGGGAGGAATTTTCCAATTGAATTTGGGGGTGCCTAGAAAGCCAGAGAAGGTGATATACGCTGGGGTATTGTATGTCTTCCTCCTAGAGTAAGTGAGTGGTCTGGCCACAATCCCTGAAATTTAGAAAATAAATTCTAGAGCCAGATCTTCCTCTGGTGTAATTTGTCATAGCCTCACTGATTTCAGTGCGTTTCACTGGAATATACCAGATGAAACTCTGGCCCCTAAATCTTAGAAGTGTTTACTAAGCAAGTATATTTAGTGGTAGCATAAATCTTTCTCTGAAGAATTCTGTTGAGCAACATGGATTTCCTCTAAACTGTATTAACAATGCAAAATGAGGTATTTGTGGGAAAGGACTCAGATATTCCTATTGCCGAGATTTTCTGCATTTTCTGAAACTGTTCAAGGCTATGCCATTTAGGCAGTCAATATTATGCAATTCCAAACAAATAAATGAATAATCCTGTTATAAGGCTGGTGAAACCCAGATTGTCGGCAGGAGAGAATGAACCTGTGACCTTAGGGGCTAAAGTCATGTGCTCTGCTGCATGAGCTAAAAGTCAGGTACCCTTTAGCCAAGGATGTAGAGCAGAGACTTCACTCTCCCTGGCCAGTGGTCTCTGGGATTACAGAGACAATTACGTGCAAAAAGAGGGCAACCCTATCTCTCTGTCCCACATACAGGACAGGGAGATATTCAGTGGAGGGATGGCTCCTCCTGGCTCCACCAAGGCCCAGGGAGCCGGGAAGGAGGCAGCAGTCACTGGTGCTCCCCAGAAGCCCCAGGGAAACTGCAGCTGCCAGCACTCCCTGGGAGCCTTGGGAAGCCAACAGCCACCGTCCCTGTCCTGTAGCCCCAGCAAAGCCGCAGTTGCCAGCGCTCCTCAAGCTCCCTGGAAGCTGCAGCCACAGGCCTTCCCCCTGCTTCCCCGAGGCTCCGGGAATCGGGGAAGTGACTGCTGCCAGCAGCTGCACCTGCGCAGCTACTGGAGAAAAAGGACAGCGGGAGGTGGGGACAGCCCACATGCGGGACAATTTGTCCCTTTTAAAAAATAAGGCGGGACGCCTCTTTGGTGTCCCAAATATGGGACCATCCTGCCCAATATGGGATGGATGGTCACCTTAAGCAAAAATGAAGCTCAGTGTGTAATACATAGAGTACTAAGACCTTCGTATGACACAGCACTTAAGTGCATGCTTAAGTCTGTCCCTGTTCAAGAAAGCATGTAGGCATGCACATAAGACTTCCTGACTTCTTCACGGGCCTTACTACCTGAGCCAAAGCCCAGGGAAGCCAATAGACAGCACTCATTGGCTGTGTCTACACTAGCAAGTTCTTTCAGAAAATCAGGCCCTTTTTCAAAAAGAACCCGCAGAGCCTCCACACACTGAATGTGCTCTTCCCACCCAAAATCTAAAGAAAGTGGCTTTTCTTGCAGAAGTCCTCTTCCACTCCCAGATCAGGGAGAGTGCCGCCTCCTTCTTTTGAAAGCTGCCTTTTTGTGTGTGTGTGTGTGTGTGTGTGTGTGTGTGTAGATGCTCCACGGGCCGTTTTTTGAAAGAGCAGTCCTCATGCTGTCGGATTTTTCGATCTCTGGTCCATGCTTTCGAAAGAGTGGGGACTGTGTGGACATGCTCTATTGAAAGAGCAGATTGAAAGATTGATCAGCTTTTTTGTGCGTGGACATGCTCTTCGGAAAGAAGGTTTTTTGGAAAAGCTCTTCCAGAAGATCATCTTATGAGAGATCTCTGTAGTAGAGATGCAGCCATTGACTTCAGCTCAAAGTAACAGTTAGAATTCATTTTAAGCTACCTGTTTTATATCAGTGAAAGTTTTTGTACATTTGCTTCTAGACATCTCCTGCTGGAAAGTACTATATTGAACCCAGGTTAATACAATTGCAAGTTTGACAGATTAAAACTTGTCCTATCAAGGCTTTTCTTTGGTTCAGGGTTGGCTTACAGAATAAACCATTATTTTAGAAAAGTACAACCCACCTATAAACTTCCCATCTTTTGGGGTGGGAAGGTAGCTGTGTTAGTCTGTGTCTGCAGAAACAATTAAGAGTCCTATGATGCCTTAAGACTAACAGATTTATTTGGGCATAAGTTTTCATAGATAAAACCTACTTCATAATCTTTTTCTTTTTTTGCTGGAAAAAGTATCAACCCTTTCCATAAAACTAAAGTTTTATCTCATAAGTACATCTCCAGTATACAGGGCTTTGCCTTCTTGACTTATCATTTTCAGGACTGTTGCATTTCTCAGTAATAGATATTTCCATTCAAATGAAGTTTCACTTACAGAACTTACTATGAAAATTATACAGCTGTTAGCACATCTGATTTTAGTCATGGAGAAGTTTAAAATAGCAGAAAAGATGCCAAAACTCCCAAATCTTTTGGCCTCAGAACCATCTTCCTTCTTCCTCTGACCCCAATTTCCCAATGAACCGTAATAACTGGCATAATGGGTCAGGCCAGTGGTCCAACTAGTCCAGTATCGTGTCTTCTGACAGTAGGCAGTACCAGATGCTTCAGAAGGAATTAACTGAACAAGGCAAATTTGAGTGAGGAAAGGGCAATTTCAATCCAAGGGCATCTTCAGAGTTAGAGGTCATATCCTTTCTTTCAGCCACCAAACCCCAGCCACCATAAGGAAGGAAGTAACATGAACTTGAAAACACTTCAAGTTCGTAGAGCTTCCTGATCGGGGCCCTCCCTTGACTTTTGACATAAGAGGGCACCATTTGGCCCATCGTTTATAAGACACTGCATGGTAAGTACAAAGGTCACCTGCAAGTTCAATTATGAGATTTTTTTCCTCATTTCCTATTGGCAGAAAATTCCCATTTCTAGCTCTGCACGTTCACAAAGTGCAACCAAATTTAAGGTCTGATATTTTTACACTTGGAATGCATGTTACTGTTCCAAGTCTGACAGCTGCTCCCACTCTGGGCCATGTGCCTAGGGGAAAGAGGAGGAAACTGGTCTTTGCAAGGCTGAAAGAGACAGCTTAGATGTTTGGAATGTTGACTATAGTCTCCTGGAAGATGGATTCATGAGGAGCAGGCAGGGGAGGCTCACAAAGATAAATGGATGACAGGGCATCACCATTTATGACTGGTAGGAATTTCAAAAGCACTTAGTGTAGCCTATTCGGGCATCAGTTGAAATCAACAGGATTTTTACCATTGACTACCTTGGAAACAGAGCCAAACAGAGCCTGAGCACTTCTGCATTAATATCATCTGCATGTCTGTGGTATCTATTACATACATTTACACATACAGACTGAGAGAAAACTGAACTCTTCAGCTGACACATGACCAAGTTTCACTGAACTATACAAATTCTTGGGACTGTGCAGTATTACATGGCTAAGATGTAGTCATTTTTACTGCTCATTACTAAATACCTAAACAGTGAAGGAAAGCCCCACTAATCAGTTCATAAGCATTGTGATTCCAAAAAGTTGCACTGGCAGCACAGTTCACCACTCTGTTTTTAAAAGCGGTGCACTTCTTAAAGTGTTCTTTATACAGTCAGCTAATTAACTAATCACATTTCCAAACGAACAGTGCAGAGGTTGTGTCTCCTCTGTATAAATATATCTAGTCCTCTCATTTTACTGGAGATTTTTCTTTGTAATCTCATTTAAAAGTGTGCAGTGAACACAAAACCATAATTTACCTGGTGTTGCAGTTTCATTAAACATCAAAAGGGTACTTGATGGAGTAGAATAATCCTATTCTGCACCCTTCATTGAATGTCTTTTCAAAATAATTTTATTCATTTAATTAGGTTTCTCTAAGTGAAGATTGCACTGGCTTTTTTTACAGTATCAGAATTTGCATTTGTTATCCAAAGCACCCACTATTTCACTGTACTTGCGATAAGTATGTTAGAGCACATGCTGGAAAATACTGGGCACATTTATTTAACGCTAACTCAAAAGAGAAGGAGCAAAGAAGCTCCATTACACCTTTAAGTGGAATTTCTCCTTCAAATCCTTGGATTAGTTATGGCAAACAATAAAATGTTTAACTCAACATTAAATAGGATTACAAAATATCTTTTCAAACTGGAAGATCATATACATTATTAAAGTCCCAATACAAAAGGACAGTGAATTACTTTTTCTCTGCAGTCTGCATGAAACAATGAATGTTACCGTGGCTGCTATTTTACTCCAAGGAGTTTGCTGACTCTCATGCCCAGAAAATGGGTTTAGATCATTTTAATGTGAAGGTGACATTCTTTCTATGATTAAAACATGCAGTTGTTGTAATGATGGTGTTGGAGAAGTTGGAATGGAGTAAATCTCTGTGGTCCTGTGAGACCAGCAATTTTGCAACCTCTGACTTAGGTTTGGAATATAGCTGTGGTTGTTGCTTTGCAGTTCAGCCACCATGATGACAAAAACTCTGTCGTTCCTGGTTTCTCTTCTTTTACCAGTTTCATTGGGCCTGACCTGACTGCCACTGAAATCAGTGGGAGTTTTGCTATTAGTTTTGATTTGAGCAGGATCTGACCCTTTATGTAAAACCGCATAAAGAATCTCCAGATGCAACCAAACTGAACTAACACAGGACCAAAGATCAGTTGTCCAGTCCCAGTATCTCATCCAGAAGGACAGGCCAGATTGTGCTGCATGGAATACTGTCATAAGAACATAAGAATGGCCATACTGGATCAGACCAAACATCCATCTAGCCCAGTGTCCTGTCTGCCGACAGTGGCCGATACCAGGGGCCCCAGATGGAGTGAACCAAACAGGTAATGATCTCTCTCCTGCCATCCATCTCCAGCCTCTGACAAACAGAGGCTTGGGACACCATTCCTTACCCATCCTGGTCAGCCACTTACTGCAAGGCCCTGTGAATTGCTCCTCCACCTGGAGAGCGCCCCTCAAAACTCCGTCCTGTTTGCAATCACTCTGGTTGCTTGCTAGCAGGCTGTATATAGCTCTGGCCTTCCTGATTGGTAGCTCCACATCTGGCTATGGCTCAACCCATGAGCAGACAATTGTAGATTTCGAATCCTGCCAGTCTTTCAGACAAGCAAACAACTTTGGCATCTTTCTCCTAACCATGCCACTGGCTACTGCACTACAGCTGTGTAACTGGGTTGACATGCACGAGGAGTGGGTAACCTGAAGACTGTTGCACTAGCTTGATATCAACTGTAAGCAGTGGAAAGGAGACAGAAGTAGAAACTAGGATCCAATAACTCCAGTCAAGGGCAATAACTTTTGAACATTCATACATTCAAGCCTGTGTGTGGGATAGGAGCACATGTAGGGCAAGTACTTAGTTCCATGACATTTAAGCTTCCTCTTGCTTTGGTGTGAAGATATGGTCACTTCATTTCATGGCCCATGCCAAAGAAATTGCCTGGTTTCCCTTAAGTAAGGTATATTTTTTCTTGAGAACTGTGGTAACTCACATCATAATCCCAAGCAAATGTACATAAATCGTAGATTTTTTTACTGGGAGATACAGTTCCAATTCTCCCCATTGGGTAAGGCAGAGAATGAAGGAAGAAACTGTGGTCCATCTGTATAGGGAGGTTCATCATTTTAATTCTGAATGAAGGAAAAATATTAGGGGGAAATGGTGCCAAACTAACAGGCTGCTGTGCCTTGCTGCAAGTAATTGAAGGTCTTTGGGAAGTGGGGGTTGGTTTATGAGGTCACTGGTAGTATTTTTAATTGACTTTCCAAGTTGTTGGCAATCCCACCGGAATGCAGAAGGTGCCAATCATTCACCTTTCTTGTCCCATTTCATATCAAGCAATGACAAGGGTGACTGAACGTTATTCTTTGGAGACTGCTGTAGAGAAGATTAAGTAAAATGCAGTTAGTAGCTCCTCTTGACATGTCACATTTTCTGGTGGACTCTTAATCAGATGACTCCTTCTGCCACATAAGTGCCTGTAACAGTTCCTTGCAGTCAGTAGCACCCAGATTGATTGTTGATTGAGTGAAGTATTTCTGGTTTTCCTCATCAACAGTTGTTTTATAGCATTGAAATACTTATGGGGAGGGCACCCAGTGTGGACACATCTCACCACTGCTTCACCATGTCTGGTGGTTTGACCATTTAAATATTGGCAGCTGTACTGTGGTTAACGCAGGGTAACACTTGTCAACAACAGATAACCATGCAGACAGGTGAATTCTGGACATTTGATTCCTTTATTAGTAATATCATCATGGAGGAATATTAGTGAAGAAAAGAAGATTTATTAATGTCAACCCATTAATCCTATACCTGGCAAACAGAAAACTGTACTCTCCATGAGTAGCCTAAACTCCATTTAAATCTTGCTTATGCCTTTAAAGTAGAAGTTGGAAGTGACGCTTAGGCCCAGTGCCAGGCTTTTACACACATGTGGATTTCCCACTGTCAGGTTTTGGAGGCCTCTCAGTCACTTGGTGCGATAAAAAAAATCTTTGTACCTACAGAGATGCTTCTACCTAGCACAACATGTAAAGACAGTGGATGGAGAAGAAACAGTGAACCTAAGGCTTTGTCGGTATTTACAGAGGCATGTAGATTGCCCCTAACGGGTATAAATAACAGCTGGGAGAGTGGGGCCCTTCTTAGGCGAGAGATTATATGTCAGTACTCAGGGTATTTACCCTACACAGCTCTCTACACACCCAACCAGTGTCTTTTCCATCTATGCTGCTGTTTTTAGTATCCAGCTGCCTCCCCACTACCAGAGCCTTTCCCTGCTGCTTCCCCGTCAGAGCTTTCCACTGTCACATGTTGTATTACATCACAGTGTGTCTGTCACGTAGGTAGAGTCATGTCTGTTACACCAGAACTTTAACCCGGGTTTGGCAAGCTGAGCATTTGCTAGTTTCTTGAGATGGGTCTTAACTGTAGTGTTAGTAATGCCAGCATCTCTCCACCAAAGAATATCCTCCCATAAACTACCACTTTGTGCGTCCTTGGAGGGGTGGGGTCCACTGGATCTGCACCCAGAAGGGTGCAGCATCACAGATAGACAATGGTTTGGGATATGATGGCTCAGTATGAACATTATATGCCATCTGCAGATGGGCCATTTGACTCCCTCCCTTCAGGTTACACAGACTCAGTGAGGCTAGGCTACAGATAATCTTTCCAGCACAGCTCTGGGCTTCAGTCTGCAATCCTGGGCAGTGTGGCCCTCCTGGACACAGATGGACTACAGGTTGAACCTCTCTACTCTGGAACGCTCGCGTCCAGCAACATCCGTAATCCAGCATGATTTCAGTTAGCCAGGTGACCATTTATCATGGGTGTGGTCAAGTTTCCTACAGTCCCATAAAGTTTGTGTGCAACCACCAGTCCTGGCTCTCAGTGTTTTGTGCTGTCATTTAGCTGTAATTTACCCCAATGTCTTCGAAGAGCCCGATAAGGAGTGGAAGTGTTGATAATGCTGCTAGAAAATATTACCATCCTGTAATCAAGCAAATTCTCTCATCCAGAAGTTGTCAGGGCCCAAGGGTGCCAAATTAGAGAGGTTCAGCCTGTACTAGGTTTCCCCAAATCATTCAGCAGCTTCTGGGAGGTGGTTTCCCTTCCCCTGGATGTTGTGTCTTGGCTTGAGCCCAGTTCCTGTACTCTGATCACTTTCCATTCCTATTAGGTTTTTCTCTCCAACCCAGGCCTACTGTCCACACAGTGGTCTGCCAGTTTCCCAGGTAGGGTTGCTTCTCTAGGCTCTTTGACACTTGAAAAATATCTTAGGTTGGAGCAATGGAGTTGGCAGAATTGTTTAGAATCTGTCAATTCATAACCTCCTCAAAAGTGATGACTCCCCAACCAGTTCCCTGTTTTATTACATAACCCCTAATTTGGGTTGACATGTATGTCATATCCCCTCTTTTTTTTAAGTCTGTGAAACTCTGCCCTATATTCTTCAGTGGGCAGTTTAACCTTTTGCATCAAAGCCTATGATCTTTATAGTATACTCCATCCACCTGAGTGAAAATGTCTGTGATGTTTGTCCTTGACAACGGTGGAGTCAGGTACCTGACCACGTCCTGCTGTCACATTTGCATTAACTCATGCCCTGTTTGAAAACCGTGTAGAAACACACCATGGAAATAATGCATGGAGCACTATGTGGTGCATGGAAAGCATGGAAATAATTTGGTGTCTATGCTACCTACTGGACAGGAACCGGGGGCTGACTCCACCTACCAGACTAGAATTTTGTCTTTCCATATCAAGCTGATCTTCTCTTCTTGTTGGGGCTGCTCCTCCCAGTCTTCCCTCTCTTGCTCCTGCAACCGCTCTTGTGTCTTCAACAACTAGGTTTCCAAACACAGTCTGTCCCTCAACTGTCGATCTGTCCATAATACTTGCTGCAGCTGTGCAGTTGGTCTGGATGGAACGCTGTTTCTCTGTCAGCCTTTTCCCTTCTTCCTTTTAGAAAGGTATATCAAAGATTTCCCCCAACTGTAGGATTCTCTGCTAGTGGGTTGATTGTTCCCTGCTGCCCTAGACCATCATTCCTTTTCTGGGCCTCTGAGGATGACAAGTGAATGAGCTATGCCTCTGTTGGCTCCTCAGTATTGAGTTGCTTTTCTCTGCATATCATAACCAGCTGACCTGGCTTCAGCTGATCATAACTCATTTTCCCCATCTCTGATCGCTGTTCCTTTCCCCCAAGAGGCAACTTTTCTCTGTGCTTTTCTCTTCCACCGTACTTGCTTTCACTCCTATTGGCATTTTACTGGCAGTTCCTCACTGTCATAGATCCCCTACACCCTGCCACCATAGTATTTATTTGCACTTTTCTCTCACTTGATTCATATACCAATCTTTGTGTAGCATTATGGCTAATGAAATTAGAGAGGGTGCAAAATTATGCCAAAAATCATACTCAGCCTCCCAGGCTCAGCACGGGTTGTAGACTGAGTCAGCATCTCATGGGTCAGGGTGTTTTTCCAGAGGTGGGCCATCACGTGTTCCAGAATCTAAGCTTTTGTTTATTAAGACAGTAATAATGTTTCCATTGTCTATAATGAGACCAGGATTTGCATGCAAGTCTCTGGGCTTTGTATGGTATGTGTTATGTCTCACATGCCACGTTCTTGCATGTCAATGTTCCCTTGTTTCCTGTGGCTTCCTTTGATATGACAAATGTGGCTTTATGTTATACATCCTTTTGTTTTTTCCCATTTTTTCCTGTATGAAATAAAAACATTAAAACAATATTCCATCTCTTCTGGCTACAAAGAAAATCTTCGGTACCTGTTTTGAAGGGCAGCTGTGATGAAGTGTTGTCTAAGAGAGGACAATGTGAAATAGCTCCCAGAGGAATGCGAATTGGCACCATTCATTGGAAATGGGTATTGATGCTGAAGAACAGTGGTAATTTAAATGTCAGCATTGTTAACTATTTCATTGCTGTCAAAGAGCATGAGAAAGAATGCCTATTGTATTATGAAGAGCTACACAATCTAATGTGAGCAGCCTTTCATTTCTGCATCACGCGTGAGTCTGTTTGTAGATGGAGATTTAGAAAATAATGGCTTGCTTACCCCTCCCCTCATCACCCTTCTCCCAGTACTTCTTGAAAGAACATCCATGTCTGAACATTTTTATTGAGATGGTCATGAAGAAGTTTCCTCTTTTTCCATAAGATCTATTTTCTCTGCCTCCAGTTGAAACCCTGCTTGAAAATGTTTGGTTTTGTTCAACAACCAAGTGGTTGCTTATAAGCTTGGAGGTGAGGTGTTGGAATGCATACTATGGTTTAATTCAAGAGTGTAGGTTGCACCAAGGCATCCTGTCTAACACGTTTATCGTTTAACGGCCTGCTTTTCTGTTATTTTGCAAAAGAAAAAAGCATTCCGCTATTCACAGCACAAATCCAATCCTAAATGAGCGGTGGGGACTGACGTTCATGACTATAGGAAAGGTTCATGGCCTGGGAGCTGCACGTCTAAGAGGCTGACAGTGTATTTGTTTGTATGCTTAGACGCATCCAATTTGGAAGTAGCTTTGTGCTGCATCTTTGGGTATGTCTAGACTACACAGCAGATTGACCTGGTCTGGGGTCAGCAGTTGACCCCTGTGCTCCTTGATATTGTGAGGATTAAGGGAGGTTGATGGGAGAATTTCTCCTGTCAACCTTCCTCTGTGAAGACAGACAGTAAGTTGATTGCAGGTAAATCGATTCTAGCTACGCAACTGCTATAGCTGGAATTGCTGTCTGCAATCAACTTACCTCCTAGTGTAGACTAAGCCTTTGTTTCTACTACAGTATGCCCAATGACTGTCAGATCTCCTTCCATTGGGCAGTCAGTCCTGGTGAACTATATCTGATCCTTCCATTTCTTATATAAATAATCTTTACTGGGGTTCTCATAATCAGTAGTCACAGGTCATTGCTGGGGCAATGCAGAGTTCAGTACAAAGACGTCAGGGGATTGGTCTGTCTCAGGCAAGCAAAATGTCTCTCAGAGTTCCTTGGGGCAAAGGGAGAAAGTGTCCTTTGCTACAGTAGAATATAAGGCCTGGTCTACACTAGAAAACAAAGTTGATCCCTGATATGCAATTCTAGCTATGCCATTAGGGATAGTGTGGAGCACCAGGGTCAGCAGCTGAATCCAGAGTGATCGATTTTGCCACGTCTTCACACACACAGCAAAATTGAACTCCCAAAGATTGATTGCAATGCATCAAAACGCCGAGTAAGTATAGACATACTGTAAGGTACAGCCTGTTCCCAGGAGCTTTCTCACAGGGTTCATTCCTACACCCCTTCTGAGCCATTCTGCTCCCTGTGAATGGACGGTGAGAGCTGACCATTGCCATAGAGAAGACCGCAACACACTGTGGTCCTGTTTCTTGTCCCCTGCCCTCCATCTGCAGCAGGGCTGCTCAAAAGAAGTGTAGCTGTGGATGTCCCATAGATGTCCCAGCAAACTATCTCCACGCTCCCAGTCAAGGACTGAAATTCTGCTAGGCCTTGCACACAGCAGCTATGTGTGTGCTATTGCTTGCCTGTTTCACCTCTCTTCTGGCACAGCCTCTTCAGATCATGAGTAAGATTTGCAAGATCAGAGTCTAAGGGATAATGAAGGCAGAAAAGGGGATAAAGGTAAACACAATGGCAGCTTCACCATTTACACAGTTGTTTCTAACAAACCCATTTTTGTCTCCAAAGCTCTGCAAAGCTTACCAAGCAATGAGACAACTGTTCTTGAATTATACAGTTTAAATTAATCATGGTCCAATGTTAAGGAAGTAAAACAAACACACAAAAAGCAAGCACTCTGTTGTGTTGTTTGGTTTATTATGAAGTTTGGAAAATTGGACCAACTGTGTCTTATTACCCACATCATAACGTGGCAGCAACTGTACTATTTAGTTTGTAACTCTTGTATATACTTGTGGTTGTTAAAATCTTGCCAGTTGTTTTATTTATTGGTCATTTTGACGAATGTCATGGTAAAATGAAACGCTTGGACTTAACTTGTGGTGCCAAAATACTCTTTTCTGCATGATTATTTTTAAGAGCCAGTTCAGTTTAATAAGCAGTTGGCCTAGTGTGTGGTTGTGAAATTAAAGATTCTTAGTGGTTATAATTTGCTTCTTGCATCATCTTCAGATTTTTAGGTAAATAATGTGCTTCAATTGGCAGTTGTAAACTCCAGTCTGTTTGCTGTCTTTTCCATTATCATTGCTTGATGGGTTTGATCACAGGGAGCCCCTTGAGACTGTCATGCCACTGAGACTGCCTATCTGCCTTCTGGGGGTGCCCCACTACCCTGCCCTGCTGGGAGAGAAGCTCTAGTCTGCCCCAGCTAAGGCACAAAGCTGGGGAAGCAGGGCCCCAGCAGAGCAACACACACACACTGATAACACCTGAACCCTGGGAGAGCTGCTTTAGAGTGAATGGCAGAAGAGAGAGACAGGCAGATTGACTGGATGAAAATGAACGAAAAGAAATTTAGAGTTTCCTTTTTTATGTAGGATGCTGCATTGCACATGAGGCTGAGATACATTTCTTGTTTACGTTACCCAAGATTCTCATTAAGGTGATGCTGCTTTGACCTGTGCCATTATAAAACAGACTCAAAAATAAGCAAACTTATACTAATGAGGCACAAGCACATCCTCACCTCTCTCAATTAGAACAAATTCAGTAGCAAAGCCAGATGGGGACCTTTTAAAGGTTTGCACAAATATACACTGGCTATAGATAATGGTAAAGAGTCCACAGTGGTGAATTTCAAGCACCAAATAAATGAACACAATAGCAGGGGATTTTTAGTGGGGGAAGGGCACATGAAGATGCTTTACAAGTGTCTTGTTTTGTTTTTTTAAAAATAAGTTTATTCTGCCATTGAACAAAAGCAGGTAACGTTGGTGCCTCTATCCTGCTAAAAGGAGCAGGTTACTTGCTTCTGCTGCATCTCCACTGCCCATCTCTGCATACGCATCTGCTTGCAGTCCCTCATTCTTCTCTTCTTGATCCTTTTACTTCTCCTGAGCCTAACTCCCATTGAATCCAGGAGCTTGTCTGGCCTCAGAGACATCTGCAAAGTAAGGGCAGAGAACAGAACTTGCGTCTCTAAAGTTACAGGCTAGTATTCTAGCTACTGGCTCATCCTTTTTCTTCCAAGTTGGTGAACTAACACTTGCAGATCAGGCTTTGAATCAAAGCCTTATTCCCAGGGTCAGCAACCTTTCCAATGCAGAGTGCTGAAATTTGACCTTTTGACCTCCTGTGTATCATCTGGGTGCCGGTGATAATTCTTAAAGTCTCCAATAGTTCTACTTACAGAAGCTTCATTAATAAGTGAATTCAGATGCAGAGCTTCACCATTTAGGTGGTGGTTGGTAGCATTAGATTGTCTTTTGTTACTCCACATGCAGCATTGCTTTGAGCAAGCTCCCTGCTGCGTGGGAGTGGAGGAGTGGAGCTGAGCTCCTGCCTCATGTGCCAATGAAAATATACTTACATGCCACTCTTGGCACTCATGCCAGTGGTTGCTGACCCCTTCCTTAGTATTTTTTAACTTTTAAAGAACTATTAAGGACAGTTTGTGACAGTTGCAGATTCCAGGCTGTGTCATGCAGCACCCATGCTAGTGGTTAATTTTTTGTCTAATAATGTGCATAAGGAACAGTGTACACAACACACAGACACTCCTGAGTGCCTGCTGGATGCCAGATGATAACAGGCACCAAATACGTATGAATTTTCCTCAGCCATCTTGCTAAAAAATGAGAAATAGTTTGAAGAGTTGGTATTCAGTTATTAATGTTGATTAATAGTAAGAACGGCCATACTGAGTCAGACCATCAGCCCAATGTCCTGTCTTCTCTCATTGACCAATGCCAGATACCCCAGGGGAAATGAACAGAACAGGTGATTCTTGTCTTGTTGCCCATTCCCAGCTTCTGGTAAAAGGCATCTCTGTGTAGAACCCGACCTGTGATGTAGTTTGGTCACCAAACTTGAAACATCTGTCTCTTTACCTGGGATGATGGAAGCTCTCAGTTACTTCATTTTCTGGGTGTTATTTAGCCACACACTGGGTTAATTAATGGTTATTTTCCCCCAGTTGATTTTAAATAAAATGAATCTACAGGGATGTGTTGCACTGGAACTAGAAAGCATGACAAACTCATGCAGTATTTGTCGGTAGACTAATTCAGCATTGGGACCCTCACCTCTACCATCCTGCCCATTGTGATCAGTGGGTTAGTAAAAAAGTAGTCTAGCTGCCACACCTACTCAGTCTTACACTTTCCTGTGAAGAATGCCAGTCAAGTCCAATAAGATTGTAAAATGCTGATATTGTTCATGATGTGCATCCCCTATGTGATAGGAAATGAACTGAGGCCATCTTTCTCATTTCACATAAGTCACCATGTAGCTTCAGTTGACAATAATGTTCAGAGTATAGTCCAGCTGAGAGTAAAGCACTCTGTAGAAGCATGTTTTGCAAACTCTTTTGGAAGCATCAGTGGCATCAACATCACATATCAACTTAGACTAAGATGTCAATCTGTCAGGTGGCAGTGATGTCTGTCCTTCTGCATGGCTCTGACACTTGGGCCGCCACAAAGGTGTAGATTTGCCAGCTGGACAATACATTGAACGTGAAATAGCAACACTGCATTGAAGGCATA
Source organism: Carettochelys insculpta (assembly GCF_033958435.1). NCBI lineage: Eukaryota > Metazoa > Chordata > Testudines > Carettochelyidae > Carettochelys > Carettochelys insculpta. The sequence goes on from NC_134147.1 coordinate 38,818,245, forward strand.
TGGTGGTTTTATTGCATTATGAATGAGGATGTAAAGTGTTGAACCAGCAGGCCTCCAGTGTCTTCCCGAATGACTCAGCAATGGCTCAAGTGACTTATGTTGGCTATATGTTGACCTCCAAGCCAATCCACCATATTTATGCATTTGACGCAACAAAACCTGGATGGAGAAGACCTCTCAGATGACTCATATGCACCAGATGGGTGTCATGGCTTCTGAGCATGCCTAGCTCACACCTTATATAGGCAGGCTCTAATACTGGCCAGACACCAGACTCTCTAGAAACAGGTGATCTAAAGCATGCACTCTATGGCCTGGGGACAGGAAAATTAGTGCATAAGACTGAAACTGTTGGCTTAGAGTGCAAAGTGTCATGTGTCATTACCAGTCGTTTTAGACATTCCTTTTAATGTATGTTTTCTCAGCGATAAGACAACTCCATCCATTTAACTTGTTTTCTTTGTTGCTGTCCATATCCAATGATTAAGATAAAAGTCTTATGGAGAAAAACTGCTAAGCAGTATCTCATGCGGTTTATTGGTGAGGGAATATTTTATAGCTTTTAAATTCATTTAAAGAAAATGGGAATGGTGAGTCACATGTAATTATTCCCAGATAGATCATTAATTATGAGATAAAGTTTCTACATAATGCTGCCTTTTGCGTCTTTTGCCATAATGACGGGTTATCTCTCACTTATCTCAGTTTGCCTGTCAGTTTTTCCAGTTCCCCTTCATTGCCTTTCTGTGAAATGTATGTAAATATTACAGATTGAGATTGATAAAGGTTAAAAAAACAGCGGTTGCTTTATTGGATTATGAACCAATTTATATGAAACTCATTTGATTATGGTGTCAGAATAGCATCATTTGTACCAGTACAATTAAAGCTATGTTGGTACCTACAGTCTTATTTTCTTAGGTTTATAGCTCAGCATCAGAAATATGCTCTTGCCTAAGAGGTGACATACAAAGACCTTGGCCAGGCAATGTCTTTAAAAATAAATGAAATTGATTTGATTTTTGTTAAGTCATTAAAAAAATCTCACCTGGTTAATTTCTGTTTGTTTGCTTTTGCATTTGTTGCTTCTCATGAGGAAGTAAAAATAACTGTAATGTGCATTGTACAAGGAATGTTAAAGTAGCAAGAACATTTGAAACCTATTGTCCTGTTGAGGAATAATCTGTGCAGGGAAAACCCCTTCCAAACAGAGCTTTAAATCTGTTTCCCACCCTCCTCTGAATTGTGATGTCCAGCCATACTAACAGTTCAGGAAGAAAGAAGAGGCATAGAACTGCTGGACAGGTTGCAAAAGTGCTGGGTTCACTGAGGTGGATGGAGTGCACTCCCTGTTCTGTGGAATTTACCAAAACTGTGTCTTCAAACATCTGTCAGCTTATAAATTACTGTGTGACAGCAGGTGTAAAAGAGGGCCAGCATCCAAAGGGTTATATTTATCACCAATGACAGACATCCCAGTTATGCCTCTGATGTTCCAAAAAGGCAATCAGAATATAGGAGGGTGACATGAAGATGTTCTGGTTGTTATCAAGTGACTGCTGAGAGAGATCCTCTGCACTATTCACGTCTATGTACATGATGGGTACTGAGCCTTAAAACTGGCTGAAAACAGTACTGGGCCACTTAGATTGCTAACAGTTGATGCTTGTTGCAGCTGCCTCACGTTATCCTAATCTGTGCAGCCTGATGTGCCCACATGATGAACTGCCATGCTAGGCACCCGCAATAAATGCCTAGAGAAAACATTAAACAGAATAGTGATAATTTGCTCAGTAGCTTCTTGTGAACCCAGGAAATAAATTTATCCTGCTCCATAAGCATTTGGATGTTTATGAGCACAAGTTGTGATACACCCAAAACCACTGTGGAATTATTGCTAAGATGTCATTACCTCAGCTCACTAAAATACAGGTGAAACACTGCAGTTCAGCTTTACTGTTCCGCATGCCACTCCGTCATTCTCCACATAAACAAATAACCTGACCAAAACACGGACTTTTGGAGAGCTGATCTCAAATATCTTTACTCTGAGTCCTAGTTGTTACTGTTCTCCAAAGATTATGTTCTTTCCCCTACAATAGAGGAGTATCACATTGCTAGCATGAGTAATATGTTGCTGTAATATTAATTACAAAGGTGATTTCCTCAAAGAAGATAGAACAGATTGTCTACTGTCTCAGTAGCTGATAACAAGACAGTCATGTTTGTTGCATATTACCCTACATCTGCTTTCAATTATTCTGCAGTTAATTTTAGGGATATACGACAGTAGCAAGTCTTAAAACTAAACAAGCCTTAGAGTTAAACGTGAGAAAAGATGTGCTGCTGTTTACTCTTCTTGATAGGTAGGCATAAGCTGTACATCTCAGACTTCAATAATGCTGTGCTAATATTCAGGATAGGCAATGATTCATTGATAAACCAGGTTTAAATTGGACAGCTTAGGTAGATAAGGTAAATACTATTCATAATCTGGAAAAAAAACACAATAGACATGGAGTTTGGATCAAATGTTGATCTGCTGGTGTTTGCACTGATTCTCTGCAATATCAACTAAACAAGAAACTATTTCCTTCTGCCTGATCTTTTCCTTATCTTTATGTGGATGCCACACTAACTTGTGATTTATCATAAAGCAAGTCTTGTAAACACTGTAAATGTGTGTGGAGTATCAAGGTAAGGTCCCAGGCTTAGAGTAATTTCCCTCTCTATTATGAATTTTCTAATGGGGTGGCAGGGGACAGCGTAGATTTCTTAACTCTGGGCTTGGCACCTAATGCAAATAAATACCCCTTTTATGTATGTGCTGGAGCACCACAGCATTCAGCACAAGGTGGCACGTTTAGCATTTCTTTTTCAAGAGACGTTCTGGAATGGAACTGCTGGTCACAGCTGGGGAGCACCAAAAGCAGTAAATTAAAAAGCCTGTAGTAGTGTTTGCAATGCTGTGCTCAACTGAGGTTCTGCCAGTGCTATCAAACCTTCTCTTCCACAATTATTTCCATGGCCTGTAAAATTAAAACAAGAACAGTTCCACAGTAGTTTGCTGAAATACAGTACCACCGCCTTAGATCAAAGTGATGTTCTTCACTGTCACAACACTATCCAGACAGAATAATGTATTTCAAGTACCAAAAAGGTTGTTACCAGGAGGAGGGGGAAAATAGTCTCCTTGACTTCTGAGGATAGGACAAGAAGCAATGGGCTTAAACTGCAACAAGGGAGGTTTGTTGGACTTTACAAAAAAAATCTTCCTAACTGGCAGGGTGATTAAGCACTGGAATAAATTGCCTGAGGAGGATATGGAATCTCCATCAGTGGAGATATTTAAGAACAGGTTAGATAAACATCTGTCAGGGATGGTTCTGATTGTTCTTGGTCCTGCCATGAATGCAGGGGACTAGACTTGATAACCTCTTAAAGTTCCTTCCAGTTCTAGTAGTCTATGATTCTATGATTATGTATATAAAAATGGCAGTGGCATTTTGGGTACAGTTGTTACAATGCCATACATTGATAATCTGATTGTGATGTACGCTGTGCTTGGTTATAAAACAATCCTGGCCTGAGCACTTCAGGGGTCTGTTACAGGAGTGGATGGGTGACAATCTGTGGCCTATGTCTGCAGGTGGTCAGACTAAGTAATCACGATGCTCCCTTCTGGCCTTGAAGTCTATGAATCCTTCAGGGAAGCTGTTGAAATTTCTAAGATGTACTTTGGATACTGTGGCCTGGTCCCAAGCCATTTGAAATCAATGGGAGTCTTTCAATTGCCTTAATTGACTTTAGGTTAGGCCCTAAGGACAGGAGTGGAGAAAACATGTTACATACCAGTGCATAAATGTTACAGGCTTTCCTGTCCTTACAACAAGAGTGTTTGTGTTTTTAGACGTCTCTAGTATCATGTGACCGTGATAGGGCAAACTTTGCAGTAAGAGGCAACTCCCTTCACCAGGCCACTTCAATAGTTATTTTCTCAGATGCATATCAGGAGTGCCAGTTGTGATGAGATTTTAATTACATTCACTAGCTACTGGTCTGAGCCCACTGAGTAACCTCACATAGACCATTGAACAGCTGTCAGGTGGTAATGACTTTCAGTCACTGGGATAAATTCAACCCAGTCATCTTGAGATAAAAGTCTCTTTTGTGATCTCATGGGGTAGCCAGTCTGCAGCCAACTCATGGTTTTTCATAATGGTGTGCTTAACATATGGCAATTTGGGGATGATCAACAGAACCCACTTGTGGGATTAATGCTGTTATATCAAAGTTGTACAGATAAAAGATGTACATGGTACACAGGGAATACATGGGGATGTGTGGTACACAGGCTCTGTCGGTATGAGTTTTGACAGCTGCTGTATCATACAAATGACTTACGTTGATAGTCCCAACTCCAAAACTTTAAACAATGACTCACCTTCGTGTATTCTGCATATGCCACATACTTTACAGGAAAAACAAAAAAATATTCAGGGAATGATTTTTATTATGATTTTTCATATCCATCAGCTTTAGACCCAGGTGTCTTAGGAGTGTTTGTGTCTACTGACGTGAATGGAAAGATTCACAGTGTCTTGAGTAGGGCCAGGATTTCACCTCCAGTCTGTGTCAAAGAACTGAATTTTTGACACACTCTCTTTCATTAAACAACACCTGTTTGTTTGAAATTGCTTTTAAAATATGAAATATAGAATTCCTACAACTTAGGGAGCTGGAGGAAACCCTCACATCATGCTTTGTGTTTCTTCACATCTTAATTTGCATCAAATTACTCTGAAATCATGGAGCTTTTATGTTACTTTTTTTTTTAAAGTATACATGAAATTATTGCTGGGAATGGTACATCTTTCAATCAGTTCTATAAGCATATCAGCCATATTTGTATTTTGTTACAAAAACCGTCTGGTGGCAGTAAATTGGAATTCAGTCAGAGTTCCCAGTGTTTTCCTGGACTTTTTGAGTTATAGTTCCCTGAGAATCTCTTGTCTTTTTCAGTTTTCTATTCAGCACATTAAAGGATATTTTTAATGTACCAGCCTGGTAGGTTTTGTCGTGTGAGATGGGGTATGGATGACAAAAAATCTTTCCAATGACTAGACACCAAAAATTCAAACCGGAGGTCAGGACCTTAAGAAAGTTCACATGTAAGTATCTGAGCCCAATAGTGCTACCTATATACATGAAGATGCTAGGTGGAAATAAAGATTAAAACATTATCCCCAAAATTTATTAATTAAACAGATCATAACTGGGTATTTAACCTTATGACCTATGCTTTAATAATGGTACACTTTTGCATTCAAGCCTTAAATATGTCATCATTTGTTATCCTGGGACAGTAGGCGTGTGTGCTGTAACTCTATAGTTCCAACAGCCACACTGTCTACTCTGGGCTCACTTCACAGCTTGCTCCCTTCATTCTCCCAGAAGATTTATCTTCTTTTTGCCATTCACTTGGCAAAAGTGAGTTTAAATAAATAAATAAATAAACAGCCTAGAATGAGTCGACCCCTTGCTGACTTGCTTTTGTTTAAGGGGAGCTGTTCCTTCAGCTTTTAAAAAAAAAAAAAAAAAAAAAAAAAAAAAAAAGACCATACACATAATGCTGCCAGAATTTGCTGAATGTTTTTATCATGAGTAAAGTTGGGATTGGAAGAAAATTATAGACCTACAACATTTTAATGCAGTCACCCTTTCTCCCAACTTAGTTTTAAAAATGAAGCAAGAGGATTTATGATCAGCAATAACATTTGTTTTATTATAGCTATACTGCAGTATAAAAAACCAGTATTTGGTTCAATGCAAAATATTACGTCACTCACCTTGTGTCTCTAATATTAGGTAACTAATTCATATTGCCAGTTTTAGCAACATGGAGAGTTTTGAACCTTGTGGTCAAGGGCAAATGTATTTTTCCCACTGGTCTGTTAAGGGTTGCTTGTTTTGGAAGTATTTCTGTGTTTGTATAACTTTTTCTAAAGCATATAAAAACATTGATAAATACTTTTAAAAAAACTTTTTTATTAGTCCACTTTTGCATTCACTTTACTAATTATTCATGAACAGGAATATGCTGGGGATCTCCTGAATGTAAGTGTTCAGTTTCTTTACGTGACGGTAGAGGAAGAAGTAGAAAAGTTTTTTAATTTTGCTGTCTGAGTGTTAAGGTAAAATAGTGAGCAGTTCTGGCAGGCTGGAGAAGGCAGACCATCAGTCTACTATCAAAGTGTGGAGTGGTAAATCAAACAGAAGGGGCCAGAGAGCTGGCTGTGGCACTTACAATTTTCCTTCAATAAATTAACTTATATTACCAATTTATTAATTCTTAAGTATAAGCTAATGTATTAATGCATAGAATGACTTTCTTTTTTTTTTCTGGACCTGTTTGCTCTTCTCTAATCATCAGGATTCAGCTGAATTTAAGGCAAATGCGTGACCCAAATACAACTTTTTTAATGGAAATATTTCAGTCTTCGATGCGATGATGCTCCTTTTTTGGCCTTTCAAATGGGAAACACTTTTGAATCTTGGTGTTTGCAACCCAGCACATATTTCTGTCAGACCATCTGTGTTGAACACAATTCTAATATTTTAGCTTTCAGTTATGAGATTGTTTCCAGCTACTGTCAATTTATTTTACACAGCCATGATGTAATCATTAAGGAGTTGTAATGAAGATTGAAGGTTTAATAATGCCAAGTGTTACAAATTTCTATTTAATCATTCCTAAATTGATTAGTTACCTTTACCCAAATGCCTCACCATTGAAATACAGGGAGCTAAAGATACAAACTGCTGTGGCCAGTTTTTGATAAATGTTACTTTGGCACAGTGGTAATTGAGTTATTGAATTTACTCATCTTCCAAATGAGGTTTGCATTGTCTCAGCCATATGTGTTTAGGGCCAGGGGAAGGTCATAAGGAGCGTCAGACCAGGGGCATGTTTGGGTTAAAGTGATTTTGAACAGCCAGTATTGAGCTTAGTCAATTAAAAGAAATAGCACAGTGAGATGGTACAGAGGGGCATGTTGTAGGCTGGTCAATTGTGAGATCCCAAAGGCCTATTTAAAATAGTCTGAAGATACTGTAAGTAAATGTCTACTCCTTGCCTCCGGCTGTGTAGTCATTGACACATTGCAGCTGGAAGCCTATTTTAAGTGAAGGGCACCTCTAAACAAATTCCACGCTTTTATAGCTTTATATCGCATAAGGCTGTAAGATGGCTAGGCTTCAACATTCAATAACAATACTTCCCAGATTTCATAACAAAAATGTATGAGAGATTTACAATAAGATTATCTCAATGATAGAAATATTTCTGTCATTAAGTCTGAGTATTATCAACAGATCTTTCTTTAGAAATGAAGTGACTAAGGCAAATGGTGCCAAATGTTGTGGAATGTGCTTACAGGAGATTCACAGTCTCATTCTCCTCTTGTGAAGCCGTCGGTTCCACCTCAAAGCCCCACAGACCACTTAAGCACACGGTCAAGCAATCCCTGTTCAGGCAAGCTCTTCAGCATGGTTGTAAATGCATATTTCTGAGGCCAAAGGCTGGTGCTATGACCCACTGAAAATATGTCCAATGTAATTGAAATAAAATTAGTAAATACTCTAGTAACTGAAAATCAGGCAACTTCTTGCAGAAGTTAAGTTGGTTAGATTTGGCAGGTACGGCTGAACTGCTGAGAATTGTCCCAAAGTACACATTTACTCTTTAAGGGAACTATTAGTATGAATGCTTAAGCTTTCTTACAGACCCTACCAAGATCGAAAGACCCACGTTTCAACCTATAACCTCCCCTTAGTTTATTATCTCTGTCTGGGGCAAGACATTTACATGCTTTGTTCCCCAAAACAATTCTTCACTGCCACTTACCTTTTAAATACATAGCTGTGAACCGTGAGTGCTAGCGTCTGAGCCAGCTCTTACTGAACTCAGTGGAAAGACTCCAGCAATCAGGTTATCACAGAGCAACCCAGCACCACAACCTGATGGAGGAAAATATATAAGATAGAAAAGTCCTGAATATCCACTGTTCCGTATGAAATCAGCTGGAACAGCCGGGGTTCAACCTCTGAAAATCCATCCCCTTTTATTATTAAATAATTAGCAGGTTGTATTTTCTTGGGAGCAAATTCCACTCCAGAAAATTCAGGGAAGTTCTTGTTTTCCAACAATTCCGTTGGTTGCTCTCTACTTCTTGGTATTTGATTTCTGTCTTCCACACACTATTTAAGTTGGAAGTGATATTTTCTAATTCCATAAAAGAAAACCAGGCTTAAATCAATAAATGTTTGATGAATACATAGCCTGAAGATATAACATCAACTGATAAATGAGAATTGTGCAAGTACCTGGCAGCTTTTGTGGTTAAACCTTTGTTTTTATGCAATTAAATGGCTGACTCTTTCAAGTACTGGCTAACTCTTAATGGTAATTGCACAGTGAGTACACAGCTTTAGCAGACTGTGCTGTGGACAAGTAAAACCAAAGACCTTTCCCTCAGAGCTAGTCAATGATTGCTTAAAACACTAGCATTGTTAGGCTTTGCATGGGACCTCACCTGCACACTCTTAGGGTGCAGGGTCAGATTCCCTGACCCCCAGGGCCTAGACAATGAAACTGAGCTGTCACCAGACCACTGTAAGTTGTGCTGCTGACCTCAGGGCCTTATTGGTTGTATGCCGCTAGAGGATTGCCATGGCAACATGGAGCTCCACTTTCCCCCTCCTTGTATTCTAGATGTACCTCTACACCGCGGGTGAGGTTGTGGGAATGAAGCAGAGGCACAGAGCTGGAACGAGTACTCTTGTACCAAGAAGACAGTTCTATGAGGCCAGAGAATTCTCTACTGGGCATTTGGGCACAATTTACTGATCCTTTTGTCAACTGAATCATATAAAAGGGGCAACTTGAACACCAGAGGGTCTGGTTCAGTGAAACTGCTGGAGCCAGGATTTGAATTCTTAGCCTCTAGTCCTTTGTTCAGGCCACTCTGCCCATCTGACCACATTGCTTCTCTAAAAAGGTCTCTCCTTTTTCCTCTCTGCACACATTCACCTCACTAGCCCTGTGATTGTCTTCTATGAGCCATATCTCTTACCGACTAGCTGCAGACATATTTCAATTTTCCCACTATTACAATAAATCTGTACAAAAGAGCCTTCCTCATTGAGCATTCTCCAAAGAGAATACCAGCAAGGTATCTCTACTCGCATTCAGTTTACTTCTTTTCCACACTTAGTAAAAACTTCATTACATCAAGTGTATTTTGTCAACTAAGTGTGGTTTCAAAAGAGAGATTTCACTTTATGTAATATTGTTCCCTGTTGTCTTTATTTTGAAGCAGCTAGGTCATTTGCATTCATTTCTGTTAGGGTATCATATGCCAAAGTTGTAAAATCTTGCTCAACATTGGTGGTGTTTGAGTTCCTCCCTGCCCCCATCAGAGAATTGCTCTTTAGAAGAGAAAAACAGAACTACTAATTACACAGCTTCCTGCTGTGAATAGACTGTTAATACATTCCCAGCCATCGGGCTTTACAGGCAAATGCAAATCTCTTTAGCCTTTCTCCCCATAGTAGATGGAGTTACATTATAGGTGCAGTCAAATGGGAAGTAAAAGTGAAAAATTAAACATTGAAAAGTGATCATAGTTTTATGCAATGCTGTTCTTAATATGTAGTCGTGTGTGTGTGTGTGTGTGTACTCAGGCAAAAGAGATGGACAACAGCTATGGACGGACAGGTAGAAGTGAAGGCAAAATTATTTTTATATTTATTCTTAATGGCTATTGAACAAATAAATAGAGCATTTTGGGATTCTGGTATATCTAAGATTCTGCGTATTTATTTTCTCTGTTGCTGTAGCCACAATTTCACCCAGGACTTTGTTTCAGATGACAGCTAGGCAATTAAGAAAAAATGTGTCCAGGTTATGCTCCCTGCCAGACTGAATCATGACCCTTCTTTTGGCAGCCCCATGCATGAATCCCTCTCCTTGGGGAACTCCAGACAGTGGCTGACTTACCAATTGACATATGTACTTTTTTGTGCATGTGTGTCATGATAGTGATATGATGCACTCATTGGAAACAGACCTTATATTTCTGCAACAATGCACTTCTTGAAATACTAATTTTTTTAGTGACTGAGGTCCAAGAAGAGAGAATATGGGCTGGATGCTTGATTGCTCTATTCCATGCCAGACTCCTTGGCAATTTGATATTTTTTATTAAAAATAATTATAAAAATCTATTTAGCTACAAAGCACATCAAATTATCTAGTTTGAATATAAACAACTGAGGACACAGAAGCCGAAAGCACCTGGGGAGTTGAAATCTACGGGCAGTTTATTCAATTAAAGTGTGAAATGTGCCTAAATAGTTACTTGAAGGGTTTCTGTTCACCTATGCCATTTCTGCTGTCCGCTGCCTGTTTTTTGTTTTTTTTTGTATCCAACCCCCATGGGCACACAGCTCAAGAAAGGATTGACAGTAAAATAAAATTTAAAAAAACTGCCCTGTGCTGCAGAAGGAGTTTTCCAGACGCACTCAAAAACACACATGGTCATTTGTGACTTCTCCAATGTACAGAGCAGATTGGAGCCATTTCGTGTTAAATATAGGACAGCTACTTACTAGGATTTAACCTTCTACATTTTTCCTGGGTAGCGAATATTTTCTGTTGTTTCATTAAGACATGGAAGCTATAGGAGTGATGTATGGGTTACAATTAAACAACATAATGAGAGAGAGAGAGAGAGAGTTTATTTATTTGCACACACCCATGTATTTCATTTCTCAAGACTCTGGCAATTGGATTCCACTAATCAACTGGCTAATAGCACTTATTCAGTAGTGTACTTCATTGTGTAATTACACACATGCAAAAAGACAAAACATTGGATGTATGGACATGAAAACTCCCGCAGAATGGGAATAAGGCTGCTAACTGTGCTCTTACTATAGAGAATCCATGTGCTGCATTGAAATAATTATCATTCTATATCAACATTTCCCAATCTTAAATACTTTTAAACTTGGAATAATTTTTTGGAACCCCATTCCCAGGCTTTACTCCCCTCAGCCCTCAAACCTACCCTCCATTTCCAGGCTTTACCCGCCTCAGCCACCAAACCCGCCCCCTACCACTAAGCTTCCCCCCGCTACATCCTACAAACCCACCCCCTATTCCCAGCCTGAACCACTCTCTGCCCCAAACCAGACTCCCAGGACTAACCCATCCATGGTGCTGGCTGGGGAACATATGTGCCCAGCGGAAGGAAGGCTGGTGTGGAGGTGTTGCATGGGGGGTGGGGGTGAGCCGAGCCACACCCACCCAAAGAAGTGTGGCCACTCAGGTAGCAGGCGAGTGAGGGGGTCTCAGCTGCTCTCAGCCCAGCCACCTCTGAAATAATGGAACTAAATTCAGTTGGTTTAATGGCTGAATCTCTCCCACCACCCTGCCATCCGTTAAGCCAATTAATTTTAGTTCTACTGTTTCAGCAGTGACAGAGCAGGGAACCACAGGGCAGTCAGCTACTGTAATGGAATTTTCTCGCAGAACCCTTATTTTCACTTTGCACAACCCCGGGGTTCAGCAGAACACCATTTGGCAACCACTGTTTGTTCTGCATCGATCACAGCCCCCCAACCACTGAAACTTTGAGACTAGAATCTGGGTTCTTTAGCTCCAAAATCACAAGTCTTGACACTCATGCTGGTCTGTCCTTAGCCGACACTAAAAGTCATCCTTTATTTTTGTGGACCAGCAATTGAAGATGACATCAGTTGCCAAGCCACTGCACGAAAGCCATCTCCTTTCTCTTACCATAATCACACACCGAAGAGAGAGCTCTCAAGATTGATCCAGTTTCTGTTAGAAAGTTCATGGTATTGCTGCGGTGTACCGGTACAATTGTCTAAGAAATTTGATGACAACAATAAGGCATCTTTATACTATGCCACCAACCAAAATAACCAGTGTGTTTGCAGATGTACTAGGTCATTTTAGAAAGTGACAGGCATCAGTCGACTAACTAATCTAGGTCCCCTGCATAGGTTGGAATTTGTAACACTGATTCAGTCTTCATGTAGATAACTGAATTCACCTGGTTTCCTATTCATATAAAACCTTATGACAACAGCAATAAACCCCTCCTTTTCGCAGGGAGATCTGAATTACACAATGCAGTAGCCTGTGGAACCAGCAAACCTGACACACAAATGCTACCCTGATGGTGCTATGCTGGTTTATACCTGCAAAGGGTCCAGCCCTTAATATTTGTCTTTTCTAAAGATCATCTCAAATTGCTATGTCCAAACATCTTGTCTTACCTTTACATACTGATGCCTTTATTACCCTGTGAAACTCTACCTGAAATCCAATTTACACCACCACCAAGTAGCTGTGCATTTCTTTTCCCTTCTCCCCTCCCCACACCACTCAAGAGTAATTGCAAGAGAATGTGACAAAAGGTCTGTCATTAACCACATACTCCAGTGTTTGAAAATGCACTTTATACAAGAAAGGAATTGTGACATTATTTCCACATATATAATTTGTGACTACAGTTGTTAAAACCCAGATATGGTGCCTTTAATCTAATCCACACCTATTGCCACTTCATCTTTTTTAATGAACTGTATTTGCAGAAGATGCAGTAATTAGACAGGATGAAACTGTGATCAAATGAAACCTCTTACTGGTGATTAGCGAAGTGTTTACACTGGAATGGATAGTTTACTTGAGAATACATTATTACTCAACGGTACAACAGCTGTTTGGGAAATTTCATAATATTTCAGTAGCACTTTTTATCTTAGTAGCGAGAGGCTGTTGCTCTGACTTTGTAGGGTATTATGTAGGGTTACCATGTAAAAAAGAGGACATCCCTGAGACGGAGTGTGTCTGTATCAGTATCTACCAACTCACTTTGTGTCATCGTGACTTGGTAGATACAGGTACAGATGACATCCCTGAGAGGGAGTGTGTCTTTTTTGAAAGGTCAAATATGGTAACCGTAGTATGATCATACTGGTGAGGGATAATATTCAAATAGTTAAAAAATTTCTAGACTCCCAGTATTGTTGTTACTTGTATTACAGTAGTTCATGTTGTACCTCCCTGGGTCCAGCACCTTCGGAGCCTGACAGGTCCCAAACCAGGAAATCTGCCAGACCAGAGGAGGTCAATGTTGGCTCCTCTGCTGCTACCAGCTACAGGTGTCTGCTCTGACAGCAGGAGCAGGCCATATGAACTGTGTAGGAGGAATGGGATGGGAGCACTTGGGGAAAGAAGCAGAATGGATGCTGGGGGCCACACAGGAACACTCTGAGCCCCATAGCACCCAAGCTGCTCTCCTGTGGAGCTACACAGAAACCCTGCCTCTGCCCTTGAGCATTTCCCATCTCTGTTCCTTCCTCGCCTCCCCTGAGCTTGAGTGCCACAAATGAGCTATTTGCAGCAGCCTGGGAGGACGGTGGAGGAGTTCCTGAGCCCAGGGCCCAGCTTTTCCCTGGGAGTGCTCCAGGTTGGGAGCACCTATGGAAATGCTGGGCATAGATGATGCCAGATTATTGAAGTCCAGACTATAAAAGTCAAACCAGTAGATAGGTGGTCTAATCGTGGGCCAGGATCCCATTGTGCTAGTGCTATATACACATGGAAAAAAAAAGTCTCTGTCCCAGAAATGTTAATCCCTAAAGCCAGAGGACAAAACTTTCTAGGCAAAGGGTGAATACAAAGCATAAGCGTGACTGGTTTCGTCAACAAGGACTAGAGGCAGCCCTCTGGTGAGACATCCAGCCTGCCTGCAATATCCAGGTGCTGAAAAGGATGATGGTACTAAGATTCTGTGTAGGTGTGGTCCCTGGATCTTACATGTAGGCTCCATCTTTCGTATCAGCCTCTGCGTCATTAGTGCTATATAATTTTTAAGCTGCTGGAAGGTAAAAGGAAATTTATTCTCCCCACTTCTCAGGCTCTTAGCTGCTCGAAGAAGAGAGGATCACCAATATGCAACCTCTCACTCAGCATGGGATAGAAATGCTCTTATGTCCCCTCTGCCTCTCCCCTGACTCCATTTTGTGGGTCATCTTCACCCCTAAAAATAACTCCATGCCTATCTCTGTTTACCACATGTATGAGCAGCTTTTTCATCTGCATTGCTCATAATCAGAACCAGATCACAATCAGGAATCTCATTGACAGTATTGGCCAGCTTTAGAGAAAATCCATCCTTCTCTTCTCTTCCTGCTGCTTTTGTTGATATGTAACAGCAGATCAAAGGAATGCCCAGTTTATTGGAGGCAGTAGTAAACCTTGCTACAGGAACCTGCTCAGACATTGGTTTCCAGCTGTTCATTGAAGTAAATCTCGTGCCCACTGCTGTATCAACCCTATCTCTATGCTTCTTTTGTCCACTTGAGCATCCAGAGTAAACACAAGTAATTTCCAGCTGTCAGCTCTCCTGTGCCAAACCAGTATGTCTCCTGCATGGCAGAAAGAGAAACTTTTAATGCCTTTACTACTAGCACAGTCTGAACTGGGGCAAGCAGGGATCTAACATTCCAGCTCTCAATGTGTGTAGTGCTGTTCCTCCAGAACCCATGACCATTTCTACTTGTTACTTCATAGTAACAGAGAGAAAGCTGTGCTAGTCTATATACTATCAAAACAAAAATGCAGTAAAGTAGCACTTTAAAGACTAACAAAATAATTTATTAGGTGAGCTTTCGTGGGACAGACACACTTCACTTTATTTGCTCTGTCCCACGAAAGGTCACCTAATAAATTATTTTGTTAGTCTTTGAAGTGCTACTTTACTGCTTTTTAGTTTTGTTACTTTATAGGTCTGAGTCGAACTCCAAAAAAATTAGTTTGTTTGATGACTGGCTCTATAACAAGCAAGTTTCAAATATACTCATTCGTTCGGCCAAGTCACGCTATCCAGCTTGTGGGAATACCAGGTCATCACCTGCTAGAACTGCCAGGTTCCTCGTTAATCTGTTTTCCTGCCAAAGGTAATTAGCTTGGACTTCTCAGATTTAAAATCTTTCTCCTAGACCAATGGTTCTCTCCAAGGCATATGCACGCCATTGGAGGTCTCCCAGGGATATACCAGAGATATCTGCACAGCTCTAGACTCTAGAACCCTGCAGTGAGGCTGAGATCTGGTGGGTCCCACAGGCGCTGCTATCACAATAGCAGGAGCAAGATAAAAATGCATCAAACAATGCTTGTGGGAGTGGGCATTACAGGACGGAGTGGGAGCAGGATTAAAAAAATAGTCCTTTTGCCTACAAACAACATGAGTGCGCCATGCAGCAGCCACCAGTCTCTAGCCAGAAAGCAGCAGCACTGAAAAGAGCAGCGCTGAAGGAAGGGTGGCAAAATCCCACCATTCCACCTTTACTTGTGCACTGCTGCTGGGAGTGGTGCTGCTTTCTGAGCTGTGCGCCTGGCCAGCAGCCACCATTCTCCAGCTGCTGAATGCCAAGGCTCACAAGTAAAAAAAACAGGCTCAGGGAGTCACAATGAAACATAAACACAATATTTATATTCCAATCAATTATTGTATAATTCAGTAGTTTAAAAAAAAGAGAGAAAGTAAGCCATTTTTAGTAATAGTGTGCTGTGACAGTTTTGTGTTTTTATGTCTGAATTTGTAAGCAGTTTTAAGTGTGGTGAAACTCTGAAGGTACTCAAGACAAATCCAGACTCCTGAAAGGAGTCCAGTCATCTGCAATGGTTGAGAACCTCAGTCTTAGACTTCCTGAAGAAGTTCGGAGAGTAGGATGTGAAATCAGGATACCAACTGGCAGCTATCAAAAAACATTATGATGTTGACAATGCTGCAGGAGACAAACTGATAATAGGGTGTCAAAGAAAATAATGCAAGGATAGTAAGGGGCAGTTTAACCTGCCTAGGATGGCTGTTGGAAACATATCAGAAACAAACACAAAATTTGGCCAGGGGTGGAGGAGGAACTGGGCCCAGGTTGGAAATGGAGTCCTGCCTGCGAAGGTGAAGGAATGCCTGCAATTTTAAGATGCAAGCAAGAGCAGTTTGTCCTCAATAAATTCTGCAACTGCTTAAAATAACAGTTAAGGTGCGATATTACTAATTGTAGCCCATTTCTTTAGTGCATTAAGCTTGGTTTGCATGTTTGTTTATTTGCTCAGTAATTTGCTTTGGTCTGTCTTCTGTCCCTTATAATCATTTAAAATCTACCTTTAATGGTTAATAAACTTTTTTTTGTTTATTCTAATACCAATTTGTGGAATTCCTAACGGGGTAGGGAGGGAAGCTGAGTGTTTCTTCCTCCACATGGAGGGAGGAGGTGGATTTCATGCACTTATGTGGCACAGATTTTATGCACTTATGTTGGGTTTCCATTCCAGAAGGGTGTCCACCTGAGCACTTGGCAGTTCCCAGTTGAGTCTTCCCTTGCAGAGCTGATCTCCATGTCTGTGCCACTCTGCAGCTGGGTATAGCTCTACCTGTTGTCACAGGGTCAGGCCAGAGCGCTGCTACAACAGGGGGCAAAGGAGCCCCAAAAGGAAGAGAAGGGCCAACTCCCTGGTTAATGACAGGTGGATTGCTGCAGCGAAAATCAGTAGCAGCTGGCAGGGAGCTGGCCCACGTAGACAAGGGCCAGCTGGCTCCACTCAGAGATCAGTTGAAGTTCTGTGGCAGACCTGTTACAAGCTGCCCCAGTTAGACGATGGCTGGAGAGCGAGCGACCAACACAAACAGCACTAGCCACTGTGAGTGGAGGGTAGCCAGGAGTGAGAGCTCAGAAGGAGTAGTCAGGTGTCTGCCCCAGAAAATAGCTGCTAGTCTGACCCCTGATGATGGGAGAAGGCTGCTGACCCAAAGACTGGTCGGGGAAAGGGGGCTCCTTGCCACACTGTGTGTGTGCTAGAGGAGACTTGAAGGCCTGGCTTAGCAGGACAGGGTGAGGCAGCTCAGGCTGGTGGAATGGGAGGATTCAGCAGATCCCCAATTTATCAGGTGGCACCCCAGTGTGGGGAGGTTAACCCACCATAGTGGGTCCTCTGACTTGCAAGAACAATGTGGTGCTCACAAGAAATAATTACTTTTTCTGAACCCTCATAAGAAGTGGTTGTTTAATTTATCATCTGTTAGAGCTCTGGCATGGCTAATAAAATTAATAAATAGGCACCTCGTGGCAAGCAGGGTGAAATTATTTTTTTTCTAATTAGTCTTCAGACAATGTTATATTGTGCAGTTAAGGGAAAAGGCGGTCTGCCTCAAATTTTAAAGTGGTGAATCTCAGTTTACTTCTGCTAATGGCAGTTATCACAGATGGCTAAAAAGAGCAATTCTCTTTTTTAGTTTTCTGCCACCTGTCACAAGTGAACTGTTTTCTTTAATTGTTCAAAATTACTCTTAATCACACCAAACAGATACTTAAATCCTAGTCACATACTGAAACTCGAGATCAAGATTTCGACCCCTGCATTATGGGACCTAAGGAACTATCATCATGGTTAAAGATAATATGCTCGCCATGTGCTCTGAGAGTTACAACTACATATCTTCCATCAACCAGATCTGAGCAGTGCTTGTACACTGAGCTGAGCAAATCCTATAGCCTAATCTGAGTAATTATGAGGGTAACAAGGAGGATATCTCCCTAGTTCCCAAAAGATGATAAAGACATTGCTGAGGGCAATGAAAATTATTAGGGGCTAGAGCACACAACCTATGAGGAAAGGCCGAGGGTCTTGGGCTTATTTAGTTTGCAGAAGAGAAGAGTGAGGGGCAATTTGATAGCAGCCTTCTACTTTCCTAAAGCAGGACGGCTGACAGAACAAGGAGCAATGGCCTGGAGTTACAGAGGGAGGGGTGTAGGTTGGAGATTAGGAAAAACTGTTTCACCAGAAGGGTGGTGAAGCATTGGAATGAGTGACCTAGAGAGGTGGTGGAATCTCCATCTATAGAGGTTTTGAAGTCCTGGGTTGACAAAGTCCTGGCTAGGATGATGTAATTAGGGTTGATCCTGCTTCAAGCAGGGGGCTGAACTAGATGTCCTTCTAAGGTCTCTTCCAGCCCCAGGATTCTTTGATTCTGTGTGCTCTTTCCTTCCTCAAGTTTACATTTTGACAAGGAACATTGTCAAATACGATTTAACAGAATGACCTGACTTACAGCTCCATTATGACATAATGGTATCTATTCCTGGATGAACCCAGTGGGAGCTTTCTGCATGTACCCAGGACAGTATTTGCATAGCTGTCATAATTTTGGTTGGGACTGTCTCAGGTTCTGTAAACTTTTGCTGGATGTTTATTGTCCCCACCAGTGTTGTAGAGACTCTGGTAGCTAGTGTTTTTATTACTTTTTATAAAAGCAGTTCTTGGCTCCCATCTCTAGGATATGTATGTTTGGTGGACAGAAGATCAGCCGATAATTCTTCCCATCACTCCCTTGGGTATTTGAATTTACAGTGGAGGAGAGTCTTTTGGAAGTGCACTCACAGACAGTAATATGAAGAATCTTGCACTTCCTCACCATGATGCTGAAAACAAGGAACCAAGATATGATTTGGTCACTGACTTAAACATAAACTTCACAGATGCATTTATGGACCTTGCACCCTTTTTGAACACCATAGCTATGTGAATACTCTTGTATACAAAATCTTAGAACAGGGTTCCAAGTTATTGGAAATTTCCCTTTTGCAAAATCCTATTATGGGGCTATAAAATGTCTATAAGTAGGTGTAAAAAAAAGTACAGAAACGTCCCCAATTACATCTGCATCAACATGTGCCTTTTCCCATAAGAGGAAGGTTAGATTAATAATAGTATTCACCTTCAATACTTAGTAAATAATAAAGTATTTCTGGATAAACAGCTGTATTGAAGGTGGATATCTAATAGTTCATTTTAATAGCTTTTTACGTGCTTTGCTGAGTTTTAGATCAGATGTACTAATAAGTTATTTTGAGAGAAAATAGCCTGATAAACGAAACATTTTAATGTATAAAAACCTATGAAACTGCGTAAATTTCATATTAAAACTGAGAATATTTCATTGGAGCATGTTAATATAGTCTTATTACTTGGCCACCAATTTCATATGTACTTGCAAAAATAGTAATACAAGCTCATATGATATGGACATGTTCTTTTAGTTTTTTCCAACAAACAGTAGGATTTTTAAATTGTTTGTTTATATTGGCCAGTCACCACACTCTGCTGCTCAGCATTCTGTTGTTGATGTTATACGGTGATAACAGGAGATGAAGTGTCAGAAGGGGGAAAAGATTAAACAAAATCAGTACATTATTGTGTGATAAGTAACAGGCTATCATAATTCAACTAAATAATGTAATATATTTTGTTTGAGTGACTCAGCTTTTTCATAGGAATTGTTTTCCCCTTTCTTCTTCAACAGATATGTATTTTGTTAATGCTATCAGCAATGCACAAATTGGCTCACGATTAATACAGACCCTGATCTCGTAGAGCTTACTCTAGCAAAATTTCAAATGACTTTAATTAGTTTTCCCTGAATAAGGATGTAACTTGTTCCATCACTATAACTTGAATCCTGTTACTTTTTGGCTTTGTTATACATTCAAAGTACTGTGTTAGCATTATTTCCTCTGAACAATTCTCAGGGTGTATTTTAGCAATATATTGCTTCCGAAGAGCCAGCTTGCAATCACCATGTTACTTGATCAAGCAAGTAACACAATGGGAATTCACCACCACCTTCTCACTCGTGATTCCTCAAAGGAGGAATGGCATAAACAAGCACTATAATGGCTCATAAATTTTTTATATATATTTTTAACCTTCACTCAGGACCTTGATCCCACTTTTGAATTCCAAAAGAAATTACAACTACTTAAGTAACTCCCTGGTGCTACTCGGGACTTTATTCACGCAGACATACCATCTGAGCCCCATCCTGGATTATTCTATTTACTTGCCAGAATCCACAAACCTGGGAACCCTGAACAACTTATCATTTCAGGTATTGGCACCCTTACGACCGGACTATCCAGTTATCTGAACTCTCTTCTCAAGCCCTATGCCCCCAACACTCCCAGCTGTCACCGAGATACCACTGACCTGCTGAGGAAATTACAAAACATCAAAAAAGTTCCTGACAACACCATCCTTGCCACCATGGATGTAGAGGCTCTGTATGCTAACATTCCACATGAAGACGGATTACAAGCAATCAGGAACACCATCCCTGATGTCATCACAGCCAATCTGGTGTCTGATCTCTGTAACTTTGTTCTCACTCACAATTATTTCTGATTTGGGGACAATTTATACCTCCAGATTAGTGGGACTGCTATGGGCACCCGCATGGCCCCACAATATGCTAATATATTTATGGCTTACCTGGAACAACGATTCCTCAGCTCTGGTCCCCTATTACCCCTCCTCTACTTAAGATACATTGATGACATCTTTATGATTTGGACCCATGGTATAGAGACTCTAGAAGAATTCCACAGAGACTTTAACAATCTGCACCCCACCATCAACTTATGCCTTGATTACTCCATGCAAGAGATACATTTCCTGGATACTACAGTACAAACCAAGGATGGCCTGATCAGTACCACACTCTACTGGCAACTCACTGATCGCTATACTTACCTACATGCTTCTAGCTTCCATCTTGCACACATAACTAGATCCATTGTTTAGAGTCAAGCCCTTAGGTACAATCACATTTGCTCTGATCCTACTGACAGAGACCAAAAACAACAAGATCTTTACCAAATGTTCATAAACCTGAATTACCCACTAGGAGAAATAAAAAAACAAATCAACAGGGCTAAACGAATACCCAGAGACCAGCTACTCCAAGATAGGCCCAAAAAAGCCAAGAACAGAACACCACTGGTTATTACCTACAGACCCCAACTCAAACCACTGCAACGCATTATTAAAGACCTACAACCTATCCTTAATCAGGATGCCACACTCCAGAAGGCCCTCTGTGACAGGCCTGTTCTCTCCTCCAGACAACATCCCAACCTTAAGAGGATTCTCACCAACAGCCACAGTCTATACCGCAGGAACACCAGTCCTGGGACTTTTCCTTGCAACAAAGCCCGCTGCCAGCTTTGTCCACATATCTATTCTGGGGATGCCATCACTGGACCTGACTAGGTTAGTCACAGAATCATGGGCACATTCTCACCTAACATCATATATGCCATCATGTGCCAACAATGCCCAGATCCTTGTGTATTGGACAGACTTCAAACTCTTAGACAAAGAGTTAATGGGCACAAAACAGATATAAAAACACTCCTGATCCACCAACCGGTCAGCCTACATTTTAATGGAGTGGGCCATTCTGTTAATGACTTAAGAGTTTGCATTTTACTGAAGAGACATTTTCACACTACTTTGGAAAGAGAGGCTGCTGAACTCTTTTATATTCAAATTTGACACATTTACATGTGGTTTGAACTGGGATGCGAATTTTCTGGGTCATTATAGCGGCTCTTTTGCATACATGGCTTAATCTAATTCTTGACTCCCGCCCCCACTTCTGCCCCTCTACTCTCTGATTTGCTCACCTTGATCATTTTTTTTTCTGATTTGTCGACCTTGATTACTATTTTTGGTTCTCTGTGCCTTAAATATTGAGTCTGTTCTGGTATGGCTATGGTCTGAAGAAGTGGGTCTGTCCCACGAAAGCTCACCTAATAAATTATTTTGTTAGTCTTTAAAGTGCTACTTTACTGCTTTTTTGTTTTGATTGTATATAGACTAGCACGGCTTCCTCTCTCTGTTACTAATCAGTGTGTTCAGTGCAGGTCATGTCCAGTTAGAGCACCTCTGGCCAAGCTAGTAGCACCTTTTGCTCTTTCTGAAGTCAATGGCAGTGGCAATTGCTCAAGACATGTAGTTTTGGGCCCTGTATGCAACAATGTTTACCACTGTAAACATATCAGATTTGAGATAGGACAGCATGTTGGTCGGCCAGATGTCTATTAAATTATTAGAAGGATTTTGTGGAGAACAAATACAGCTAACTGGCCATTATAAAAACAACAGATTGGCAGCTTGTTAAAGGAATCCAAGCAGAGTAGTACCAATTCAGTAATTCCCCAGCAAAAGGACAAAAAGCATCGTCAGCTTTATTTTATGGTAAATAAAATACATGTATTTGTGCATAGATACATACCACATATGACATATTATATATGCCAGAAAATACCTATTTTATACAGCATAGAAAATACACATAGGTACACAGTGGCTATGGTTACACTATTGAGTTTTGCCAGCAAAGCCAGTGGAATGTCCACACACAAAATGGGTTTTGTTCACAAAACTCAGCACTTTCACCATCAGCGTTCTGGCTCACAGCCATGACACACAATGCTACTGTTGACAGATTCTGTCAACAAAAAAGGTGTGTGGACACTCTGAGGGTGCCTTCTCTCCACAGACAGGACATCCAGAACCATGGGCAGCCCTGTCCGCTGTGCTTTTTGGCTGCCTGTGTTGTTGAGAGAACTGCCAGGCTTTCCAGATGCTCTGTTGACAGAGCAGAGCGCTCTTCCGATTGGCTTTTGTTTGTGGCCATGCTGTTGTCAGAAGTTTTGTCAGGAAATCTTTTCCGACAGTGACTTCTGTTGACAGAGTGCTGTAATGTAACCATAGCCAATGTGCATTACAGATAGAGAGATTTTCAAAAGTGCCCAGCGTTGGCCTAATTTGGTCCTCATTGAAATCAGTGGTACAAAGAACTTCAACGAGAGCCGAAGTTGGCTATCAGTGAGCATTTTTAACCATTCTCATTTCTAATTTATCAGTTCAAGTCAGCAGCTAAGTAGGCGTACATTTTGCAAAAAGTTATATTCTTGCAAGAGATGTATATATATATGAAATGCATGGTACACAAAGTAAAACATTCTTCGGAGAGGTAGATGGGAGAGCTTATCCTTTACATAGCTAAATAGACTAGCTCTCAGGGATGTTGAAAAGGCCAATGATATAATGACTCCCTCCCCCTGCTCTCCCCACTAGTCCCTCAGAATTCACTGTGCTGGATCTTTTTTCTTGAGTAGCCATCTCAAAGTTTACAAATGTGAGCCACCACTGTGCACTGTGTCATGTACTTTTTCAAGGCACAGGAGCTATTTTTAATATTGAAACTTGGCTTGCAACAAAGGCTTACCATTCACAGTCTTCCATGTTTCTTGCTCATTAGAAAACAAATAACATCAATTGCATAAGAAGAAAGAAATGGAAAATGAAGTACAGAGATGATGTAGAGTAGCAGAAATATTTGAAACTTGTAAGTATTCCTGAAATTTACATATGCTAAGGGCTTTGGAAGGAATCACTAATTAGAGAAAAAAAGGTGTACCAGGCAACATAAGGAAAAAAATGTTCATGAAGATACTTATTACAGTACCTTATTAGGAACCTAGCTTCTGGAAAAATAAAATATTTAGCATGAGTTTTTTTCCAGTGAGTTTTTCAAAACCTTTAAAGATTCATATTATGTAACTACTTCCAAAGAACAGTTGATGGATTTCACAGGTGGAAATGTCAAAGGAGTGAGGTTGAGCTCAGCATTTCATTTCCCAAATGAATATAGTGTACAAGGAAATGTTTGTTTCTGCTACTATAGGCACTTAACAGTAGAAACCAAAGACAGACTCGATATTCCAAAATACTCAGCCCCCAGCAATCCCATTTAGATACTTTTTCAGGAGAGTAAATGGGGCTGCCTAGCTGTTCCCTGTAAGCTGAACACTTGGGCAGCTGCCCAGGAGAGATTCAGCAGCCACCTAGGTGATTAGCAGAGTGCCCACAGCCAGTAGCATGTGTTTCTATCGGTAGCACATGTCCGCCCATGCCTTGGCGCAAATAAAATTTATTTGCCTGTCGATAGGAAAAATTAGAGGGAACACTGGTCTACAGCTCGTTGGAAAATCTGAGACTCCAGTCTTAATTTAACAAAACGATTGTGCACATTTCACAGTATAAATGAAATGGTGCTACTGACCTCTTGTATAATCTAGCTGCTTAAAACTTTCCTGTTGTAAATGCAAAAATGGTACCATGCTGTGTTCCAAATCTGGGACCCCACTTGAGAGGGGGTGGGCACTCTGGCAGATGGAAATGGTAGGAATATTCCCTCAAGGCCACACACCTCAATAGTACAGTACCCTCAGGAGGCCCTTGCAGCACTGGAGAAACCCAGAAGTATCTCTAATGCCCTGCTTTTAGATAGGAGGGCTAGAACTGACCCTCATATTTAACTCCCATGTGCAGGTGGTTTCTTGCTTATAAGGCAAATCGATTTTCTATGTTTCTACTGACATCCTGGTGAATATTTCAATGGATTTGCTCTTGAAAATGCAAAGTGTATTCCACGCCTCGTGATGTCCTTAGGAGTGGAGGGTGTTCCTTCCTCACCTTAGTTTAATAAAATTCTGTATAATTATAGGGTTTCAAACAAAATACATATATAATAAAACACTGCTGCAATCCCAAATCCTTTGCAGTTCCCTGTGAGTACATTTGATGGTTTATACAATTAAATCTAGCCAGATTTTACAATAAAAATTAGAAATACGCAATTTGATTACAGACACCCTATTGCTTTGCTTTAGTCTATAATTACTTTTAGAAAAAAAAGGTATGACTAAAGATGGGCATTGAGAAAATAATAAATATAAAAGTATGTATTGATGAAAATATATTTGAACTTGTAAAAACAGTATTTTAGAACACAGCCTCTCCTGATTGCTAATTTTCCACCAGGATTTGCTTTCTTTTTATTTATTTCCTTAGAACACTGGTGCTATCATACCACCATGACCAAAGTGACAGGCTTTTGTCTCTGTTGGATTAATCAGTGTGTTCTTTGATCCATAACATATGCTCTCCATAGAAATTTAAAGTCAACAAATTCAACATTCGTGGTCTGGCGCTTCAGCATCTGAAGTTAACCTAGTTGATAGACAGTTTATGTATGTGAATGTGTTTCATTAAGCCTCTCTCTCACACCCAATAGGTCATATTCAAAGTGTGCAACGTGTGTGTAGGGTTATATAGTTGGATTAACAACTGAGAATATCTACGTATTTTATCTGGATAACAGGACACAGAGAGGCCACCCATTGTTGTTAGAATACCAGGTTTCTGAAATACATCTGTATGCATATTCACCGTTGTATACATACACTTACTTACAAGCTTGGCCAGTATTGAAATCGTGAGTTCTCTGTGGCATCTGTCTATTGGCAAATAAAGCTAGTTCTCATGGAAGAGAATAGAGGCCTCTGGGTAGCACGAGTAATGACCCTAGAAATGACACCAAAGGGTGTTCCAAACCATTTAAGGGGCAGAGAATACACTACCCTGGAAGTTTAACCCACTCACAGTTGATTTTCCGGGCTTCAATTTTGCACATCTGATAGAGATGCACGAAATTGACCCATCAGAGGTTGGCATCAACCCCTGCACTCTTCGCGAGATGTGAGGAGTAAGAGAGGTCAACAGGAGAAGCTCCCTCATCAACCTTCTTTAGTGAGGATGGCCAGGTAAGTCAACTGCAGATACAGCAGACCCCCAAGATATGCCAGTTCAACCTGTACATTTCTCATTTTAACGCAAGTAGAGGGGGCCCCCAGCAGCAGCTGCAGCCGCAGGGAGCTGCCGAGGCCTGGGATTCCCCGGCCCCAGCGGCTCCTTGAGGGTGGAGCTGGTGTGTCCCCCCACCCCCGCCAACTTGCACAAAATTTGAATTATACCTGGTTCCCCAGGAATATATAATTTGCATGAAAGTGGGGATCTACTGTAGGTTGATTCTAGGTACGCAATTGCTATACCTAGACTGGTGTATCTGCAGTCAACTTACTTTCCCTAATGTAGACAAAGCATAAGTTACTACAGAATCTCAGCTAACACACATGCTTTAGTGGCCTGTGGGCTTGAGGAGAAGGGAGTTGAGAGGGACCTGCTGTGAAGCCCCCGGAGAGCACATCCAGGGGAAGAAGAAAAGTGAGATACAAGAAAGTAGGACTCCATCCCTCTTTCCTCCTCCCGCTGCCCCAGCAGGTATGCAGGTGCACCTGATCCCATCCCCAGATGGACATGGTGATGAAAAGGAGCTAAACTTACACTTCCCATTGTGGCAAATATTGAATAGATTGAAAATTGGATTTCCTAAAGCAGCACATTGACACCTGCAGAAGAGCTATGGCTGAGGAAGCTGAAGAGAGAGAACACTTGGCAAATGGGAGTTGGAAGCCCATTTTTCTTTGTAAGTGTATCGTTAAGGTCATTAATGATATTCAAACAATTTAATTATTGTTGCAATGAGCAGCATTATGCATGTGGCTGTGATTTATATCTTGGCTGCCCCTTTTGCTGAACATACTGCTGTAGAGCACAATGTAATATACTGTGAAGTATGGAGATATGAATTGCAAGTGTAAAATGAGATTAACTGTTCTCAGCCTCTCGGGGTCAGAGCCAACTGCTGCTGAAGTTAATGTTAAAATGACTTACTCATGAAGGATCAAGCTCTAATTCCACCCTTAGTTGCACACGTGCAGGTCCCAATGAGCAGGATATGTGTATGCAAAACTGTACCCAAAGAGAATACAGACATTGAAGATTTGGCACAGACGGTTTTTAAGCATGCCATCTTTTCGATTATAAAACTGCAAATGTCAGCTGTTCCCTTAGACTTTAGGACAGAGGAAAGTCTCCTGAGTTCAAGAGGAACCAGCAGATTGAAATGTAAGAGAATAACTGTGTTATCATCCCCTAAAGATTCCTTTTCTTGTGGGACTCAGATTTTTGCAGATGTGGCCCTAGGTTGCAACCTACAAACTAAAATGAGTTAATCCAGTCCGATGTAAGACAGGGTATTATTAAATTGCATATGCATGTGTGTGTGTGAAATTTAAAGCAGGATTGTTTTACAGAACGTCACGGGCGTCTTTCTTTTATTTGACAACACAGAGCTCAATGTGATTAACTACATGGCTGTTCGCAGCAACAAGAAAAATAATTGTTTGTTCAATATACAAGCTCCTTTAATAATTCAGAAATCAATATGCATCCTCAGAGAATTTTCCCCAGCAGTGGATTATAGAATTCAGGGTGGCCTGCCCTCATTTCCCTATGAATGTGAAGCTGTTGAGACCTTGGTTAGCCAGGAATTTAAAAGAGAAAATGTTTTAAGTATAACCACTGGGATTGAAGTCATAGCTTCCAGTGCCCTAATATGAATATTAATAGGAAACCAGGCCACGAAGTTCCTTGCTGAGTTTGACGGTTTAAAGGATCAGTTAGCTAATTAGAAGATAACATGGCACGTTGCATCCCTTGGCTGTGTCCTGCCTTCTGTCTGCTCTTTTCATTTTTGTTTTTGACATGTTAGATTACATCATTACTTGCAGTTTCACTTGTTAGCCACACCATGAAATGAGAATATTTTAAGCTTTAATTGTCCGTGATTTCTTCCCTTTTCTGCTATGACCTGACTTAACGCAAAATTCAAAAGGAAGCGCAGAAGAATCAGAGCTATAAAAGCCCGTGAATGTCAGCTTGATAGTTTGTAACATATCACATGCTGCATTTGAACAGCAAATAAAGAAAGAAAGAAAGAAAGAAATATTTTTAGACAGCACAGAAAACTGGGTTGATAAACATAACAGTGACTTGGTTTAAATATCAATTTGCCCCTTCCTCTCTTTTGTGCAATCTCTACTGATTTTTCCATGGATCTTTCTAGTGTTCAAGTTCCAGTAATTGAAAGAGCTCTTCCTCACTGCCCGTTAAACGAACCTGCTTCCTGAAACATGTAAATACAATAGGTACATTCATCGTCTAGTACTGTGTACAGAAAACATCCAGGGTATTCAGTATCATCTTGATAGAGTTGGACAAAAAGCATTTGAATACACAATGTTGTATGCTATAATGACAATCGCAGTTTGAGGGTAATGCAAGAGGAAACTCTGTGAACTAATGGGCAGTGGCTATTAAAACCTTCTCAAAACATTAACATAGTCCTTAATTTATGCTGTTACATGTCATTCCCAAAAGTTACACAAGTTGCTTCTTAAAATCTTTCAATAAGTACAAAAAGTTAGTATTAGAAGTTACAACCAGGTCGTAACACCTGTAACTTTTTCTGAAAGGCTCTATCAGTCTTTCATCACAGTTTTCCATCGACTTTAACTGAACTTGGATATGGACTAATACCATGGATTAGTGTTTCCTCTAATTTTTTCCATCGATGGGCGGAGTGTGCTTTGCTATACGCATGAACACCACCAATACAAGCGCACGCTGCCCTCTGTGAATGGCTGTGGGAGCTCTGCTAATCAGCCAGGTGGGACTTGACTCTCTCCTGGGCTGTCACCCAAGTGCTCAGCCTACAGGGAGCACTACCATGGATAGAAAACCATATTTTGCCAGTGGTCAAAAACCATTCCTTCCCCCTACGTCTGACAAATGGATAGAAACTATCTCCCATTTTTCATAGTACCTATGCTCTGAATAGTACATGTGCATATGGAGAAGACAATGTGCATTACTAACCTCTTATTGATCTTGAAAATAGCCTGTTTCTAAAAATGTAGATTTTATAATAAACTGAGTGAAGTGTTCAGCTACAAGGTGTCTAAGAGAGCGTCTGGCTGTAAAATAGTACTGCAAAAGGACAAAACCAAGGATTACGGGCTATATTTGCACCAATAGTAAAGATAATTATCCTTTAAAGGAGTTTTTAATGCTCATCCCCATAGCATCTGATTACCTGTGTACTTTCACATTTCTATCAACAGTTAGGCAGTGTTTTTGTATTCAGTTCAAATCTTGCCGGTCAATACTGACTATCAATATATATTTGGAGGAAGGTTGGGAAATTGTCTAGAAAATGTATCTACCTAATAAAGTTTCATAGTAAACTAATACAATAGACTGGTGAGGTAATTTATTATTTTTCATTAAGATAAATCTATTAACTGACATATTGATTCTCAGTGTTTCAGACACACACCATGCTGATAAAAACAAATGGACAGGGGAGCAATAGTTACTCTAGCTATACAAGACTGAGCTGGATAATGTCATCAGTAAAGAGAATAATGTTATGTCATCTCAGAAACCTGGAATTCCATTTTCAAAGTGATCAAGCTAGGCAGAAGGAGTGTACCTCCTGTGCTAAAAAATATTATTGCATTAGAGTATATTCTGTTTCATCATTATCACCACATGAATATTGATTTCATAATGAAACGTGAAAGGACCTGGTATAATTACAATTTCATATATTGATATGATTACACTGTAAACACGAGAGGGAAACCAAATGCACCATTTGTATTGAACTTGTTCTTTGATACACAAATGATGGAATATTGTGAATGCAAAAGAAAAATGAATAAAAAGTTAGCTTTCCTTTGCCTTGGAGAGAATGGATGATCTTGTGATTGAGGTACTGGCATAGTCCTTAAAAATTCTTGGTTCAGTTCCTACCTCTTCCACAGATTTCAGAACAGTGATTTAATCTCTCTGTGCCTCAGTTCCCCATCTGTAAAAAAGGTGTGATGTTCCCTTTCTCCCAGTATGTCTGTCTTGTCTACTTACATATCTGAAGCAGGGACTGCTTCTTATTGGGTGTTTGTACAGCACCTGGGCATGTTTGATGGGCTGTCTGTGTATTACTATAATAAAACAAAGCATGTGAAAAGGAAATAGGAGGAGCAATAATCTGAAGTTACAGAAGGAGAGGAGTAGGTTGGATATTAGGAAAAACTACTTCACCAGAAGAGTAGTGAAGCACTGGAATGCGTTGCCTAGAGAGGTGGTGGATTCTCCATCCCTAGAGGTTTTTAAGTCCTGGCTTGACATGGTCCTGGCTGGGATGACTTAGTTGGGGATGATCTTGCTTGAAGCAGGGGGCTGGACTAGATGACCTCCTTTGGTCGCTTCCAGCCCTATAATTCTAAAATTCTATGAAATACAAATTCCAAATTGCAAAGGGAGCAGCTTGCGCTTACACTTTCTGTTGCACTGAGAGGCCTTACTAAGTTCTAATAAATTTCCACTCCATCTTCTGAATCTTCTCAGAGTTT
Source organism: Carettochelys insculpta (assembly GCF_033958435.1). Taxonomy (NCBI): domain Eukaryota; kingdom Metazoa; phylum Chordata; order Testudines; family Carettochelyidae; genus Carettochelys; species Carettochelys insculpta. The sequence continues at coordinate 38,848,413 of NC_134147.1, forward strand.
CTGGAACAGAATTAGCAGATTAATCACTGCTCAATAAGATCTAGAAATGACTACAAATATATGTTTAGTAACAGTGTTTGTTTCCTATTGGCCATTATTTACCATTAATCATTTACATTGATGCTCCATGAACACACTTCACCCTATATTGAAAAGTGCTACTAAGAGAAAGCTTTATTAGCATTTATTTTGCCCTCTATTTAAAGAGATAGGGAGGAAGTTGGCAGTTAATATCTTCCAAGATAGAAATGGCTCCACAAAGTCCTACGACATTGCCTCAGCATGGCATGAAGGTGACCCTAGACTCTTGAAGTCTATGCCAGTGGAGCATAGGCTCTAGTCCAATACACTTGCCACATGAGGTGACCAGGACACCGTGCTGTGGTGGTTCCTGGGCTCTGGAGCGGCATGTGGCTCCTCGGAGCCTTTAAATCTGGCTCCTCAGAGCCACAGGTGTGGCATGCCATCTGCACGCGCACCCCACTGCTTGGTAGAACAAGCGCATGGCGGCAGAACACCTGAAGCTCTGGCCCCAGCACAGCTCTTGTGTGGTTCTAGCAGCTACAGCTCCAGTGGCCCTGGTGGCCCTAGCATGGTTCTACCGGCCATGGCTCCAGCAGCCCTGGTGCAGCTCCAATGGCCCCAGCTCCTGCCTCTACAGCTCCAGCAGTGGTGGCTCTGCTGAGTTGCCAGCATTTACTTGGCAGGCAGGGGCTGGGGATACCTGGCTCTGGGGGAGTGGGAGGACATTTTTAGAATGGAGGGCTGTGGTAAATCTGCTAAGATGGTAACCACAGGTGTGAACAGTACCAGAGGGGTGGCCGTGTTAGTCTGCACTCCAACAAAACAAAGCAGCAGAAATATAGCACTTTTCAGACGAACAAAATGATTTCTTGGGTGATGAGCTTTTATGGGACAGACCCACGTGATGAAGTGGGTCTGTCCCACAAAAGCTCATCACCCAAGAAATCATTTTGTTTGCCTGGAAAGTGCTACATTTCTGCTGCTTTGGACTCCATGCTCTAGTAGGTTCTACCAAGCTGGAAAGGTTTCAAGTATGGTCCTGGTAGCAGACTGTGTGTCTGCCCTACAAGGACCAGGCTAGCAAAGTACCGAGAGGTTCGTCACCAGAAGGCTGGCCACCAGGTGACGATTTTGCCATAACAGCTATGAATACTATGAACATACAGCATGACCCTTGATCCTGCGCAGTCCCTGTTTGCTTCCATAGTGATGACAGTGGAGTGGTAGCTATGGAGGCAGAGGGTGCTAAGAATCTTGCAATATTGAGACTGTCCATTTGTATTAATTTATATGTTGCTGCACTTAATGTGGGATCCTTCTCAAGCAATGAGCAGGTCAATACACTGCTGGAAGAATTGCATCTCATTCGCATTGATAGTCTTTCCATAAGTGAAAACATAGGAAAAAGGAACTTGTGGCAGTGGAAGGATGGATCATGAGTTCTCCTGGGAGCAGCAGAAGGAAAAGTCAGTGGAGTTGGATTTATTGTGCACCCAAAGATTTCATGGATAATCTTATCACCCATGTTAGAGTGCTCACAATGAGCATAGGCAGGTGGGCCACCATGAAAATAATCATAGCCTTTGCACCTTTGCAGAAGATGAAGAAAATGAAAGGTTCTATAAAGAACTTGATAGGCTCCTCTAGATAAAAACAATATATACAGTGGTTCTTGATGACTTCAGTACCTTCTGATAATGCTGTGTGGCTGTGAAAAGTGGAATATAATGCTTACAGAAGAATCAAAGCTGCAAACCACCCAACGAGCAATCTAAAGATGCATGGTGGTTGTGAGTAGTTTGCATCATGTTACTATTGATGATTTACTTGCAGGAAGTGGTGTCAATGATATCATTCAAGTTATGTATGTCTGGAAAGGGAAATGGGTTGGTCATGTTGCAAGACAGAGAGATAACAGATGTGCAGCACATATACTCCATAGGTATCCACAAGAGGTGAAAAGAACAAGAGGAAGGTCTTCAGTATGTTGGGAAGATCTTTTATGGAGGATTCATGGAAGGGCATGGACGATAGTTGCACAAAACAGGACAGTGCGGAACAGTTGCGTTCTAAATCGGTGACAAGACTATTCACTTGGATGAAATCACAGGTATTTCCAGGTATTCCAAGGTAGAAATGTCTCAATTTTTTTTACATAAATATAACAGCTAAAGCACATAGACATTGAAAGAGTCTAGTCAGTTGTAATATAGTGTCAACTGGCTGTGGCTTTTTATTATTAAGCACTATTGTGCTGACCCTAAGGGGAGTTCACCTTAAGACATTAGAGTCAAAGAGTAGAAGCATGTGGACACAGTTAAATGGATTTTACACCTTCGTATCTTCCTGACATTACTGTTTTGCTTCAGCAAACTGGTTAATATCAGATATAGCCTAGTGGGTTCCATGCTAAATCACTTCAATTGTCTTTATCCCTTGGCTGCGGTCATATGATCATGATCTAAAGCTATCATAGGTTGTGATCTACTATTTTACTTGCTTATTTGTATTATAGTGAACTTTATTAGCTTTTGGGCACACGTCTATCTGTTTTAAAGATTAAGTATTATGTCGATAATTCTTACACAGCATTGAAGTACACTGAATCATTTTGTTTGCCCTCAGATTGTTAAAGCAATATTATTGCCTTTCCTGAAAACATTTTTATTTTTAAGTGAACAATCATTCATAACAGTCTTTGCTTACCACCAGCAGCTCTCTAAAGCAATATTTCATAGAGGAAGCACAACAGTATGAGAGAGTCTGTAAGTAATTTCAGACTTGATAACACATGAACCTTACAGGTACAGTAGAAGAGAGTTTCTTAAATTTGACTTTGCAGTGCTGCTCTTTCATAATTTGCTTTCCTTTGCTGAGCAGTTTAAATATCCCTAATTTTCTTTTTAAAATTATTATAACTCTGTCAAAATACAAAGTGTTACCATTCAGTTCCTCCATCAGATCCCTGAGATTATATTGTGCATATGTGTAGACATTTCTTTCACTGTAATGAGACAAGGTGCATGAGGTAATATTTTTCACTGGACCACCTTCTGTTGATGAGGGATGAACAATGACACAAGTTGATTAGTAAAGATAACAAACCTCTGTAATGTCCTGAATCCAGCATAGCTATAACATTATTGTCATTTTAACACAGTTATCTAATCAGTAGAAATGTTGACTCTATGGCAGGGAAGTTCAGTAAGTGGTCCACAGATTACAGTCTTTTGTGTTTGTATTCTGTGTGGGAGTGTCTGTGTGTGTGTGTATGTTTTCAGTATATATGAATGTGTGTGTGTATATATATATATATATAGAGAGAGAGAGAGAGAGAGAGAGTATTAATTTCAGCACTCGCTCAGTGGCATGATTAAAATACTGGCTTGCTTTCAAATGCTCAAAAGTGAACAAAGGACTTGGGGTGGAATCTCCATCACTGGATATTTTAAGAGTAGGTTAGACGGACACCTATTGGGGATGGTCTAGATGGTGCTTGGTCCTACTGAGAGGGCAGGGGACTGGACTCGATGATCTCTCGAGGTCCCTTCCAGTTCTAGTGTTCTATGATTCTACAAAAAACAATTGTTTAACAAGAGCTGCATTAATGTAATAATAATCAAACACATAGGGATTTATCAGTGGTTCATAATGTTGAAAATTCACATGCAAATAGACCCGCTGAACATGAATGCTGATAGAATTCACTCTGTGCATAAGTACAGCAACACTGGTGGATCTGACTGATTGGCTAAGCTTTAATGTGTACTGCCTACATTTTAAAAATGTCAGGTGTTTTTAAAGTGCTATTTTTTTGAAAGAACAGTGTTCTCTCCCACTCCTCCTTGTGGTCATCCTTCCTTTTTCATTGCCTGTGAATGTAAGATTTATTATAAGGTGGCAACTGTTCTCTGTCTGTCTTTCACTTGAGTCTTAAAAATTTGTAACATTAACTTTAATTAGATGGTTGATACATCAGGCAAAAATGGCTCCACCAGATCCTGCTTAAATAGGAATTACTTATTTTAAACAGAATCTGATAAGTATACTTACAGTCATATAGCTCTTAAATGGTTTTTACACACAAAAAGGTGTATTAAAAGCACAGTCGCATAGTTGCCAGGTCAAGCACTCCACGTTAGTCATGCCAGAATTACGGTTCCTTAGGGGAGTGTGCTCTTTGGCATCATGTTGCTATCCACACGGTTCATCAGCGGGCTTTGAAACCTTTAGATATGCTGCATTAGACCTGGTCCACATGAGCTAGAAGAGTGACTGGCAGCTGTAGCAAGGTCTCCTCCTCTATGGGGATCAGTAGTGCAGGAGGATGGGAAGTTTTTCTGGATATTGTCTGATAAAGGTGATTTGTTTGGGGATTCCAGGTGGGCACTGGCCACATACCCTTGCCATGGCCCCACTCCACCCACGTCCCATCTTCTCCTCACCCATATTTTGCCTATGCCCCTCCCCCTCTGACCCCTGCTTCGCCATGTCCCATCCTCTCCCTTCCCATGCCTGGCCCTTCCCAGCTGCGTCCCAGCCTACCGTGTCAGGCTGGTGCAGTCTGAAATCAGGGCAATCCAGAAGGCTATGCCACTCCTTGGGAGACCGCTTCTGGTGTGTGCAGGGGCAGTGTGGCACTCACAGTGAGTGCGGGGGAGGGCAGTGCTGGGAGTGCCTGTGCACCTCTGCGGGCTGACATCAGAGGAATGGTCAGACCCAGGAAGTTGGGTTCCAGTCAGGGCATGTGTTCTAATGGACTCAGCCGCATTGCCTCCAGCCTGTTCCTGATCAAGTCCCATCTCTTCCCCACATCCAGTTCCTTGCCCCAGTCCTGTTCTCCTCCCCTTGGCAATCCTAGTATCCACTGTGCAAGTGTCTCCTCCCCAGCACAGTTTCCTTGCCCGGACATTGCCAGTTCCTTTTACAGCTTTTCGTCCAGAGTGAATCTCCCCATTCACACAGCCACTGGCTTTTGGGTCTCCGCCCCCGCATTTCCTTCCCTGCTTTCCTGCCAGCGAGCATAAGTCTCTTCTCCCACTTCCCCATCTTCTTCTCCAGCCAGTCTCCCCTTCCAGCTCCCAGTCTCCCCCCACCCCCCCCCCCGCACATCCGACCACCACCTCCAAGCTACTGCTTTCCCCAGAGTAGATCTTGTTCTTGTCCCTCTGCATTCAGTCCACATGGTTCCTGCTCCAGGCTGCCTTGGCTCAGTAGACAGGGTCACTGATAGGACCCTCGTTTCATTTCCAGTGCCTGGATTCAGACTTAGCACTTCCTGGAGCAGCGGAGAACTATGACTGCAGCGGAAATTGTGTTCAGTCCTCTAGTCCCAGCTGGAACATATTTTGCATTGACTAAATCTCTAAAGATTCTAACTGGAAAAATCTAGTGAGTCTCCACTGAGCATACGTACACGGCAGTTTTTCAAAGACTTAGGCTTTGTCTGGTATGTCTACACTAGACACAGCAGTCGATGGCTTGTATGTGATTTTAACTGTGCCAATTGTGTAGCTAAAATTGACTTTTCAGCTGTCAGCTTCTGTGTCTGTCTTCACCAGAAGAAGGTTGAAAGAAGTGCTCCTCCTGTTAACCTTCCTTAATCCTTGCAGCTCACGAGGAGTTACGTGGTCGACACTGACCCCAGAATCCACAGTTTCACACAATGCCCTGGAAGATAGACCCTGAGTGGGTCGATCTTCCACAGTCACATAGATGTAGCCTTATAATAAACCTTTGCTGAATCTGAGCAAATTTTCACTGGGCCAGCAAAAAGACATTTCAGGTCCCAGTGTGAAAGAATGGGGGTTCTAGAGCCTCTCAGGGGACAGGATGCTGGGTAAAGGGGAGTACTCAAAAGAATGCACGGCACAATTGATAGGTCCCTAGTCTCAAAAAGCTGAACTATTTAAACAATATTTTCCAGAAATATTTCACTTGAGACAGATGCCATGCATGGAATATTTCAGCTCAAACATTTAAAGTTTAGAAAAGTTAGAAGAAACTGAAAACATGGTCTTATAGTCAGAAGTGCTGGGAATATCTCCCAATAGGCTGCCCTACCACCCCTGCCTATAACAGCAACAGAATAATATGAAGTGGGTTCAGATGATGGAAGACATCTGAATTTAGATCAACATTTCTGCTTGAATATCAGGATTACTTAGCAGAGCTCACAGCCCAGCCAACTTCACCTATTAAACCATATTGTTTGCTACTGAGTAGTATGTTTAATCTGTTAGCCAAGGACCCAAGAGGCGAGGTTTATCTGAGAGCTTTGCTGATCATTTGAAAAGCTTCATGCTTTATTGAAGTTACTCTTCTGGCCTACTTTCTGGGTTCTTTTTTTTAATTTTAATGTGCTCTTATATTCTAATGCAATCTGGCCCTGAGGGCATTTGTTGCATCTGATTAGATGTCAGCTCTGAAAGCCCATTGTACCAGGATGAAAAAATAGTAAAATGATGTTTTGCTACAGGGACTCCAGCTAAAATATATCATGCAATAAACTAACTTCTGGTTCCTTCGTCTCCCCCACCGCCTCCTTTTCTTCCATTTCTGGTTACATGGAGTTGCTGAAAATTTTCTCAAGGTGACAAGTGAAGTGTAACTTGTAAAGAGCAACTAATGTTTAAGGAGACACTGGTAACCTTTTCAGGAGCCAACATTTACATTCCATAATGGAAGGTACATTTGCATATGTATCTTTTTGGAAGAGGTAATATTAAATTGTCCCTTACCTTAAAATAACTCAAATATATGTATTTAAAGCCAATATGTATTTAAAGCTATATTGTTACAGTATGTTTAGGCCTTGTTCTTAAAAGCCATTCAGGTTTATCATCTCAAGCATTTTCAGAACCAAATCAAGCAGACTTCACTCTCCCTTTTCACTAGTCTTAGTTCCTCTGGGTTACACATACCATTATACAAGATCACATAGGTATGCATGTTAGGGCCAGAGAAATTAATTGTTTCCCTGCCGTTGCAGGGGACTTAAGCACTGGTGTCTCTTGGTTCCTCCAGTTTTCGTGCTGTGGCTCATAATAATCTAGTCTCTTGTGGGCTGTCACGCTTTCATCTAAATGTGCTTTATATGTAGGTGGTGGGGTGGGGTGGATGGCTGTCATGTACACAGCAGTGCTGACAACTACTGTGGGCCCTGGAGCAAGGTGGGAAGGGGTCCAGCTCCACGTCCCGGAAGGGGCGGGGCCAAGAGCAGAAGGGGTAAGGCAATGGCAGTTAGCTGGAGAGATAGCTGAGTGGTTAGAGCATTGGTCTTGTAAACTGAGGCTCATGAGTTTAGTCCTTGAGAGGACCTTTCAGAGTGCTGGGGCAGGTTAGATTTAAAAAAAAAAAAATCCATCAGGGATGCTGATAGGTCCTGCTGTGAGTGCAGGGGACTGGACTTCATGACATCTCAAGGTCTCTTCCATCTCTGAGATATGACACCTGGAACACAGCACTGCTTACACGCACATTCCCTCACAGCTACGCGCAGCTGGAGCACCACTGCCATGGCATTTCAAAGGAACCTGGAGCTCCAGCTGCCACTGCTGCTGAAGTAGAAGTGGCAGTGGTTGGAGTTCCACTTGGAAATGCTGGGCCTGGGGGCAACTGCCCCCTTCCTCTCCTCCCACGCCCTCCCCACAACCCACCATTAGAGGGCCTAGATGTACGAGAGGTCAGACTAGAAATGATCTGGTGGTCCCTTCTGGCCTAACAGTCTATGTCTAGATCCAAATCTCATTAAAGTCAACTGAACTTTTTGCATTGACTTTAAAGAGCTTTGGGTTAGTGCCACATTATTCTAAAATAGAGAAATACACCTAAAGTGGGATATTTTAAGGATTCCTCAACTTGGTCAGCACATAAGAAGATACAAGGACACAAAGCAATTTGACCCCTGAAGTTCTACTACCATCCTACATGGAAATTATCCAAAGTATCTCTCAAAGAAAATGAATCACCTGAAGGTTTATATCACAACCTTTCTATCCTGTGCCCCAGCATCTTTTTGAAGAAAGCATCTCTGCAACCATCACAGGGTTCACTGCAACTTTCCAAGTCTCCTTTCTGATTTCTCTGAATATACCTTGTCAGTTGTTCAGCAACTATTGGAAAGTGTTCCACTGTTTCACTACTTGAGTAGCATCTGCTACCAAGATAGACACCCTAGGTAAAATATCCATACCTACACATAGTACAGAAATGCCGTACTAGTAACAGTAGTAATCACTACTGAAGAGCACCACTTGGTTATTACAGAGTAAAGGAATGGGGTATGTCACCACTGCTGTTCAGGAAGGCACTTAAGCTCAGGGAAGGTACTTCTGAGTGACCAGAAATCAAGTGCTGTGACTCTAGTGCTTGGAAGACTCAGCAACTAGCACCCACAGCTGGCCCATGCCAGCTGACATGGGCTTACCAGGCTCAGGCTGTGGGGCTGTCTCATTGCTTTGAAGATGACAATGGCACAGAGTACGCGAATGGCATAGAGAGCATGCTTATCAACTCTGAGAATGATACCAAGCTGGGAGGGGTTGCAAGTGCTTTGGAGGATAGAGTCAGAGTTCAAAATGATCTGGACAAACTGGAGAAATCATCTGAGGCAAATAGAATGAAGTTCAATAAGGACAAATGTGAAGTACTCCATTTAGGGAAGAACCATCAGTTTCACATATACACAATGGGAAGTGACTTCCTAGTAAGGAATTCTGCAGAAAGGAATGTAGGGACCATAATGGACCACAAGCTAAGTATGAGTCAACAGTGCAACACTTGCAAAAAAAGCAAACATGATTCTGGTATGTAACAGGAGCGTTGTGAGCAAAATACAAGAAGTAATTCTTCTACTCTACTCTGTGCTGATTAAGCCTCAGTTGGAGTATTGTGTCCAGTTGTGGATACCACATTTCAGGAAAGATGTGGAGAAACTGGACAGGGTCTGGAGAAGAGCAACTAAAATGACTGAAAGTCTAGCAAATATTATCTATGATAGAAGATTAAAAGAATTTGGTTTGTTTAGATTGGAAAAGAGAATGCTTGGAGGGGACATGATTACAGCTTTTAAGTACCTAAAAGGGTGTGAAAGGAAGAGGGAGAATAATTATTCTGCTTGGCCTCTGATAATAGGACAAGAAGCAATAGATTTAAATTGCAACAAGAGAAGTTTAGGTGAGACATTAGGAAAAAATTTCCTAACTGTCAAAGTGGTTAAGCACTGGAATAAATTGCCTGGGTTGGTTGTAGAATTTCCATCATTGGAGATACTTAAGAACAGGTTGAATAAATATCTAACAGGGACGATATAGATGGTGCTTGGTCTTGCCGTGAGGGCAAGGGACTGGACCTGATGATCTCTCGAGGTCCCTTCCAGTTCTAGTATTCTGTGATTCCATGTCTAGGCTTGAGCTGGAGCCAGGGTTCTAGAACCTTGTAAAAAGAGAGGATCCAAGAGCTCCAACTCTAGTCTAAGCCTGGAAGCTTATATCTCAGTGAAACAGCCTGAGCACCACAAGCCTAAATCAGCTGCCATGGATGGGCCAGCTGTGGGCTTTTGTTTGCCACGTAGACATATTCAAAGAAAGAAGATCATGGGCTATTTGAAGCAAAGCAGATATTTCATGGTTCCAGAGTCCCTGCTTAGTGATCGGATAATTGGTTTATAGATGGAGGCACTAAATCATTTCAGAGTTCTTAACAGTGTTGTTTTAGCTGGATTGGTTCCAGCATATTAGTGAAACCAGGTAGTTGCAGTAATTATGTTTGACCAACTACTGTTGGTGTAAGACACAAGAGAACCTAAGAGTAGTCTTACTGTGTCAAGACCAATGGTCTGTCTAGCCTAATGTCCTCTTTTGACAATGGCTGGTGCCAGGTGCTTCAGTGGAAATGAACAAAACAGAGCAACTTACTGAGTGACCCATCCTGGCATTGAATCCCAGGTTCTGGCAGTCAGAGGTTTAGAAACACCCAGAGCACATGGTAGTATTCCTGATTGTCTTAGCTAATGACCATAGATGGAGCTAGTCCATGAATGTACCTTCTTATTTTTTGAATACAGCTATATTTTTGGCCTTCATAACATCCCTCAACAGGCTGTTCCACACGTTGACTACACATTGTGTGCAGGAATACCTCCTTATGTTTGTTTTAAGCCTGCTGCCTATTAATTTCCTGTGCTAACCCCTGATTCTTGTGTTAAATGAAGGGGTAAATAACAGTTCTTTGCTCACTTTCTTCAACTCATTTAGGATTTTCTAGACTATTATCATATCTCCCCTTAATTATCTAAGATGAAGAGTCCTGTTCTTTTTAGTCTCTCCTTAAATGGAAGCTGTTTCATACCTTTCATCGTTATTGTTGCCCTTCTTTGTACTTTTTTCAATTATAATATCTCTTATGAAACGGAGCGACCAGAACTACAGGTAGTATTCAAGGTATAGGCGTACCGTGGTTTAAGATAGTGGCATTATGATGTTTTCTGTCTTATTAGCTAGCCTTTTCCTAATGGTTCCTAATATTCTGTTAGCATTTTTGATTGATGTTGCACAGAGTTGATGTTTTCAGAGAATTATTCATGATGACTTCAAGATGTCTTTGTTGAGTGGTGACAGCTAATTTAGACCCCAGCAGTTTGTATATATAGGTGGAATTATATTTTCCAATATGCATGATTTTGCATTTATCAACATAGAATTTAATCTGCCATTTTACTGCCTTATCATCCAGTTTTTTGAGATTCCTTTGTATCTCTTCACAGTCAGCTTTTGGCTGAACTCAGGGGAAGGCAAAATATGACCTGTCAACTGGACCTGGCCTGGCAAGCTGTCAGATCTGTCCTGCAGACCACCTCACTGGGACTCTCAGGCACAGAACAGGAAGGTCCTTAAAGCAGCGTGGGGCTGCCCCTTGCTTCATTAAGCAGCTTCCTGATCCATGTAGCTCTTTGTTCCAAACCCTGGGGGAGGGGGAGGCTTCGCACACTGCCCGCATCCCCCTGCAAAAAATCTCTCAGTTCCCATTGGCTGATTTCTGACTTCAGGCCAATAGGAGCTCAGAGATTTTGCTGGGGAATGGAAGCAGCCCACAAAGCATCCCCTTCCCCTCAGCATCTGGAGCAGAGAACCACATGGAGCAAGCAGCAGTTTTGACTGGTATGGGGCTGCAGCAGACAGGGATCCTGCCACAGAGGGCTGATGGCCAGCAGCCACCTCTGTAAGCGCCTGGCACCCTCACCCCTCCCTCACCCCAGTTCCCTCCCCCACTTCACCACCCAAACCTCTGCATACTCCCCCCACCCCGGTCACATCTCCTTCCCAGACCCAGCACCCTCTCCCTTATCCCAGGCTGGAAACCTCTCCTGCACCCATACCCCTCCCAGACCCTGCCTCCCAATCCTCTGCCTGAAGTCACAACCCCCCTTCACCCAAAATCCCTCTGTCTCCCCACTGTCTCCTGCATCCCAGCCCCCTAACCTGAACTCTCTTCTGCACCCAACCTTCATCCTATGCCCCACACTCGTTCTGTAGAAAAGTGCAGCCTTTGACCACTTTCAAAATCTTGGAGTGCCTCCCCCAATCAAAAATTATTGCCCACCCCGGCTTAACTTGAGAGCTGTGTGTAAACTTGACTCTATCACCAACAGAAGTTGTCCCAATGAAACATAGTACTTCACCCACATTTTCTTTCAAAGATTTTAAAATAAAGTCAGTGAAATATGAATTATATGTCTCTAAAACTGGTTGGAAAATCTCACCATCTGCTCTGCAGTGCCACTCTAACCCACAGTGTAGATAGCTTCAACTTACGTAGTCTGCACTTGATCCCTGCACAAATTCACATTCATCCACCAAAGACTTGCACTTGCTGAGTGAGTGTGGCCCACGAGGAAGAACCCAGTACATCTACCTTTAAACACTGTTATCAAAGTGATTATATTTTCCTGCTTGAATTGAGGTTCCATTCACCTGTGTCTGTTATAACATAATGAAGGACTGACTAGAACAACTTGCAACTGGAAAGTGCTAATCATTTTTGGAGGGGTAATTATCTATTTATGGACAGAGTACTTGATCTAGATTCATTGTGCCTGGTAATTCAGTGACATGGAGTCCAAAGTATCTTTCACAAAGCTGTGAAATCTACGTATCACTGACAGCTTAAATAATTTTCATAGTTAGTTTGGCAGATCTTTGATTTGTTATTGTTATATACATATACTATGTCTAATATACACAGTTAGATGCACATCAAAATTGTGTAGCTATAAATATACCCCAAACATATTTTATATTTGGTCATCTCAATAGCAGGTAACATTACATAATAAGAGCAAGTAGCCATGTTCCAAAAGTTGCAGCTAGTAAATCTAAAACATTTAATTTGAAAATTGTAAACATGCCATTTTTCTAAACACCAACTATGCTTTATACCTTTTTAAGGGAATGTATTTTTGTATGTTTGTACAGCACCTAGCACAGTGAGCTTTTGGTCCATGCTTGCAGATGGTACATGCAGTTATAAAATAAATAATAACAGAGGATGTGACTTATCCATATTTAATGCTGAGCATGAGAGTTTTGTTGTGACTTACATTAAAATGTATTTCTATTCTGCTTAAATATGCTAAGAATTATCCTGAGGGACCATGGTAAAATGTAGTCATGTTTATTTGTAATTGCTACAAAATGGTTTACAAAATTGTTAGTGCCTTTTATTATGCCCTGCTACTGAAGCACTTGCTTGTTAATTAGAGAAATTTCAGCTGTCATAGCTGGCAATTATAGCTTCTGTATCAATGTCTGATATGAATAGTCAATGAGAATTGATTAATATGCATGAGTAGCAGTATATAGCATGTGCAGTGGACCACAGTACAGCAGCTTGACTAAAGCAGTAGAGGGAGTGTTGTGTACTGTGAGTGAAGAGGGGGAAAGACTAAAGAAACAGGCATAGTTGCTTTCCAACGTTCAGTATAATACCAATGTGAATCGTTTCAGTCCAGCAGACTCACCTAGGATATCTGTGTATATGCTTGTTAACAAATATTTCTGTGGCTCTGCTGGTGCATAAGGAAGATTTTCTCTGACAAGTAAATATGGGATGCAGTTTGTGCACGCTACAGAAGCAAGAAGAGCAGTACAAATTACTGTATGAAGTTTGTCAGGTAATATCATTGGATTTCATTTCTAAGACCAAATGTTCTCATCTAGTTTAGCAGTAATTGTTGTTGTAGGACAAAAGGAATGCAGAGACTGTTTGCAATAGTGGAAATCAAAGGGTTTGTCACCTTTTTTGATTCATGTGTAATTTTGACTCTGTTCTTATTCTGTGCCTTACCAGCTGTGCTTGTGGAAGATCAAATATTTAAATTCAGATTGGTACACAATTAAACTTGCTATGACTCTGCATCTCACAACCCAGTGTGCCAGAGTCATTTTCTCCAGCATATGTTAAGTAAAATGTCCCAAGAAGGGTCATAGCTTGGTCATGCACTCTCTGAACAAGTAAGAAAGACATGTGCAATGATTGATGCTTATAAAGGTTTTGTCTCTTTTTACAAATAGTTACAAGATACTTTTCTGAGAAATGTGTATTTACTTCTCACTTCAGTTTTTAAAGCAACTGTTCATACAAGTACTTTAAATCAAGTTTATGTTTAACTCTTACGGTTTCTGCTCCTGTGTGTGTGGAAATAAATGCATCAACTAACCAATGGCTGGACCTGGCAGAAAACTAGCAGTTGGCTCTCAATTTCCTTCAGAATTATTTATTCCCATCAAATTTCAGACGGCGCTAACATATTGATGTACTCTCTCCTGTTTTAAAATAAGTGCTACATTACATGTCCCTATTCAGAGTTTTGTCTGTACGCGTATCTGAAACTTGCTACTCTGTGTGCCCAAGTGAAATGTTCTGAGGCTTGGAAGAGTGGGTCTGCATTATGTAAAATGTTGGAAGGATACTGTGGGGGAGTTGCAGGTGTTTGTTTATTTTAGACCTCAAAAACAAAAGCGGTTTAATTTTTTTAGCATCTGAAAAATGTGACTTTTTGAAGCAGCATTGCATCAAGTACTCAATACTTGGAAATTATAATTATAGGAATGTGTATTATTAATTATTATTAACAGCCCATTTTAAGAACGTGCAACAATCGCAAACCACCACATAAACAGTATCAGATCCATTGACATATAAAATGTAATTTTCTGTGCTCACCAGCAGAGGGTGCTGAGTAGCACTTTGAAAGAGGTAACAGAGTAAAATCTTGTGGCCTTTGTTATGATGCTACCTGGATTTGATCACAGGATATAGTGTGATGTCCTTGACAGCATAGTGAATAAAATGTATCCTGTGTGCTCTGAAAGCAGGGGAGTGACTCCTTTTTAAACCCAGTTTTGATGTCATTTGGGTCAGCCCCATCTGGACAACATTGCATTGTAGAAAAAATACTTTGTTAAAACTAACAGAAGACATTGACTGTCATTTTTATTTATTCCAACTTACTCCTCCTTTTTTAAGCCGCAGTTATGCATGTCACAGTGGGAAGTATTTTCAAGCAAGATAACAAGATTTCTTGAACATCATTCCCCACTGAGCGCTAGCTTCTGAGGGTGCCTGCAACAGCAGGCCTGATGTTAATATTGTTTGTGTGAACCCTTCTGTTAAGATCAGGCAGTGTCTGTCCTAATAGTTCGTCTTACAGTGTCGCCAAGGTTTCATGCAGCCTGGGTATGATGCCTGTCGGTGCATTACATAGTCAGAAGTGCAATAAGCAGAACAAACTGAGACAGCAGCAAATTATGAATATTTTTAGTTGTTTGGGCCACCTGCCGAACATGCATGGGATCGGGAAGAGACAGTCTTTTCGGCATAGACTCATAGAAGAGGAAGGGTCCTCAAGAGATCATCTGGTCTAGTCCCCTGCGTTCATGACAACACTACGTATCATCTAGACAAAATGACATATCAGATACATGTCCCCTTTCTGCAATCACTCAAGGCACGTGTTTAAGGTTTGTCAGAGGGAGCTGTCGGTTGGACTACTCGCTCGCCTAATGTTAAAGCTGATCCTAGGTATTCGCAGGACCTGGAGTCCAGTGATAAATGGGGGCATAAGCCTGTAAGGTACAGAGGCCATGGTTCGACCAGAATTTAAACAGATTTGTAGCAGGTGATGACTGGTGACATGTGCCCCTACCCCACCAGTCCCTGCTCTGCCCATAGCCCAGCCCCTCCCCACCCAGGCACCGGCCCTCCCCTCCTCTGCCCTGCTTGGCCTTTTCCTTCATAATCGCCGTCCTGCTTCCAGCGAACGTGGGGTCAGTCTGCCCCTTCCCCAGAATGACACAGCCTGAGAGCAGCGTGAGGTAGGACTCTTGTGCTGTTCAAGGGCAACGTTGCTCTGGGGGAGGAGCAGAATGGCCCCTTGCATTCTCCAGAAGCAGTACAGTGCTGATGATGCGGGGCAGGATGTGGTGGAGCATGTGATCCCTGTGCACCCCATACACATCACCTCTGATTGCACATGCACATACACATCACATCAGCTCTGACTGCAGCCAGCATATTTAGATCCTTTAATGTCCTAGGCTTCCCCCTTATTCATAAGGAAGCAGTAATGATGTATTTATGCATGTTGTTGCGCACAATTAGTTTAGAGCTCAAAAAGCTTTACTATGATTTTATTTTAAGACAATCGGACTTATTATGCATACTGTTGCATCCTGGTAAGAGTACAGTTCCCACATGTGCAAGGACAGTGAGGTTAACTTTAAGAAATGTCAAAACAAAAAAGCAGTCAAGTCGCATTTTAAAGACTAACATAATATTTTGTTAGTCTTTAAAGTGTTACTTGACTGCTTTTTTCTTTTGATAGTATATAGACTAGCACGGCTCCCTCTCTGTTATTATTTAAGAGATGTATGTAGCAAGCTCTTATTTACGAACCCACATCCTTTTATTCAGCCAGTCTGATTTAGCAGCTAGTGAGCCATACACAGTCACTTGAATTTAAAATAATAAAATGAGGGAAAAAACTTGTTACTAATATAGCTCCTATAATAATATAACATTTAACTTGGTAACATTCATGTAAATCTAGTAATGAAACTAAAGGAAACATTCTTTTAAAAAAGCTTTGTCTGATAAAGTTTGCATAATTCAGTTTCATGAAATACTAAGTATTAGTTTAGAT
Organism: Carettochelys insculpta; assembly: GCF_033958435.1. Classification (NCBI taxonomy): domain Eukaryota; kingdom Metazoa; phylum Chordata; order Testudines; family Carettochelyidae; genus Carettochelys; species Carettochelys insculpta. Next base: position 38,864,638 of record NC_134147.1, read on the forward strand.
AAATCCCTTAACTTATTTGTAAGAGGTCAGCAGTTTGGCACACAGGAAGTCAGAAAACACTTGCAGCCATTAATAATAGTCCATAACTGCACTTGCTCTATTAGAACGAAAGCTTTAATGTGGCTGGGAAATTAGTGCTTCAGTAAATTACAATTCCAGAAGGTCCAGTATGTCTGGCTCTGTAAGTCCTCATAACAGGGAAAACAAAGAGGATCAAATATATCAGGGCTCGGGCTTTATCCCCTCCTTATCCACAGATAATTCAAAGAGATCTTCTTCATTAAGGGCTTTGGCACATTGCCTACAATTTCTTTTTGGGCGTCTGTGAGCTTAATGATGCAGAACAATGGGCTTCCCTCTTGTTGAACACATACCTTATTGTACCTTTAATCACACAATAAAAAGCAAATTAAGACACCTAGTCATTAAAGTGCATTGTGGATGTTGTGCATATCAGTGCTTTGTATTATGAATTTAAAGTGGACGGTGGCAACTTAAAATTTCAATCATCTATAATGGCACAGTTGTCACTGAAGACAGCTAAGCTTGTAGTAAGCAGCCAGTGCATGATTCTTTTTAGTCTTCTAATACCCATAACAGAAAATTTTACTCAGTCCACTATCTGCATAAGTCCTGGCACTTCCAAAGTAGTTCTGTATCTGCAGCGATTTCATTATCGTGTGCAGCATTGGAGATAAAGAATTATCTTCTGTTTGATGTTGTCTCCCAGCTGAATGATGCTTTTCAATAATATCACGGAGGGGAAGGGAGGGGAGAGTGGAAGAGTAGCTTTGTCCTGCAGGGGTATAATCAGAAAGCTCTTTTTCAGACCATTTTTCTCACTCAACGTCTTCAGCTCCCATTGAAGCTAATTGCGAGATAAAACTGTAAGCAAACCCTACTGCAGAATCATTATAGAAATACATTGTCTGAGGTGGATCTTAGTCTTGTTATGTCTGGTTAGAAATATACAAAGGCCCTAAGTGAGGAAGGCACTTTAAGTACATGATTAACTTTAAGCGCATGTAGAAGTCCTATGAGCTTCAGTGGGACTAAAGCACTTGCTGATGTGCTTTCCTGAACTCGGGATTAAATATTTCAGGGTTGGGAACACACAGTCTTTCAGCTCTAAGTGACAGGTTTATATTTGACCTAGGTGGCAGTAGCTGACAGCTCTTCCCCTGTGATTAGCTCTTCCTACTATGATTCTGGGTGGTCGAGCTCACACCAATGCCTCTAAGTGACAGGTGTCCATATCACACGAGCTACCCATCACAGTTGATGCTCTCAGCCCAGAGATCCAAGGCTGAATGAGCCTAAAGACTGTATATTTCATCTCACCAATCTGGAACATCCTTCTGGAACAGAACTGAAATGCCTTGGTAGCGTACCAGCGTACATTGCCACTGCCTTACTGTGTTTGATCTGGAGCTGGCATCTTTTAAGAGCACTGAAGTTCCCATATAAATAAATAATTGACATAATGACCTTTTTGTGGGAATAAATCAAACATGGCCTCAGACACTACTGATAGAAGTAAAAATCATGGTATTCAAATTGGACTCGTGATTTAAACTAGAATTAGCTGCTAAAGGGTCAGTGCTATATAAACTCTAAGGTCAATGTACAAATTCCTGTGACAGTGAGAAAATCGTAGTGATAAGGAGTTAACTACAGTATTCCTATGTTTTGTTGGCGACTTTCAGCAACACATTTACAGGAATTGTGAAGAGTCATTGCCTTCCTCATGCTTTAACTACAAAAACAATTATAAAGAAAATATTCAGACAAGTGTATTTTCCCATTAGGATCCCATATTTTCATGTACTTATAGTTGCTACAGTTAGGCAAGTTTAAATAATGAGGCATATAGTCACTGCAGTTAGGCAATTTTAAATAATGAGCCATAAAGAAAGACCCTCTTTTTGTTAAACACTTCCACCATGTGCTTAAGTCAATTTGACTTTCAGCTAAAAGTCAAATTTAGGTATATTCTTTCTGAATAGTGATACTTCCTTACATTGGGGTCAAAGTGCAGATTGAGAAAATAAGTATATAAACATCTATATTTAAAAAGAAATTAAAAGGATTAATTTGGAGAACGTAAGAAACGGATTAATTGTATGGTGGGGGTAGCCCAACATTTAATTAGGCAGAAACACTATGAAATTAGGTTAGATTTCAGTAGTTTTCAAAGTTTAGCTTCAAAGTGATGTGCTAACCATATTAAACTGACCTACTTGAAATATGTTCCCTGATCAAAAAATTATCACAATCAGACTCTATACATACAAATTTCAACTGAGATTCAGAACTAAGAACAGTGTTGAAGTTAATGGTAGTTAAGTCACAGAATGTAAACTTGACCTCAATAACACTGGTGAACCTGTCACACTTAGTTCAAAGTAGGCGTGTTTGCTTAAACAAGATGTTAATTCTGAAGGCTTTGTTCTAGGCAATTGTGTGCTGCTGAATTAGTTCAGCTGTAGGGAAAAGTCAAAAAAAAAAAAAAAAACCTCTGCTTGACAAACTGGACACCTGTACTCTTCAGAAAACTGCCCTGTAATGATTGTGGTGCCTGTCTGTGGCTCAGAAGTCCCCTTTCTTAATTAGACATTTACCAGAAACAGGCAATTGAAATTTTCCTCTTCACTTGACGATGAATAATGCAATGTCTGTGTTAGAATCTCTGTGGAAAATACTCTTTATTCCATGCTGCAGGAATATTGTGGTTGTTAAAGCAGCATAAACAAGAAGCAATATGCAAGACACCGAATGCCTTATGGTCGCTTGTGACACAAATGGATAATGTGACCTACTGCGTGGCTGAAATATTGTATTGTTCCTCATTGACTCTTTGTGGTTTTGCCCTTTAGTTCAAACAAGTAAAAATGCTGACCCAGGCACAGCTTTGTTTGGACAGTTGGGCTTGTTGTTTTGTGGTTTTTTTAATGATCAATGATTGAAATGACAGGTTTTGCGATGCCTTACACTTACACATCTGTTTGTTGCTACCAAGCAGGTGGCGAGGAGTTGCAAAGGATGAGGCACTAGGGACGATCGCTCAGTGCTTTACTGTCACTTGTCAGACATGGGCAAGCAAAAAGGAAACATATGGAACAATGAAAAAGTGCAGGTTTAATCACAGAGTTTTGTTGTGTTCATTAATAATGAAATGAAAGGTCATGGTTCATTTCAGTAGCGCAAGAGAATGCTACATTGAGCCAATCCCAGGTTATACCAATGGAAGCTAGTGGGGTAAAGGCAGATAAGGGTGTCCCTATTCAGACTCTCTGAACTGGTTAGCTAGTCCAGGATTGTGGAAGGGAAGGGGGACTGGAAAATATACACCTCCGTTGAGCAGCATTACAGCAGATTATGAACATGATTGTGGATGGTGCTTTTTTATAATTCTGGTACTTGCCAGTACCAAGTAAGAGCACCTTGGCAGACTCAGCCATGGGATTGGCTGGGGAGGGGAGGGGGCAGGGAGCCAGCTAAGTACCAGCACCTCTTTTACAGAAAAGGCACTGATTATCAGATCTGAGCTTTCAGGCTGATGCAATATTTGTTGAGCTAAAAGCAAGAAGTCATTTGTTGTTTGGTCAGCAAAAAATTATTAGAACAGTGTTTTCTCACCAGTCTCAGAGAAATGCTGATTCTCTAGTGGAATGTTTGAGGGACAAGGGGCCAAATGCTCTGTTTGCTTAAGGAACTCCAACATTGTTCTCAAACTGGAGTCACTGGCATTTCTGTGGGGTTTTGACTGAGTGAAATCGTACCTGTGTTGAGTAGCACTTTACTTCTCATATGTTCCCATTGGGAACACTTGACAAGCAAGGTACTGCACAGCCTGAGTGACAGCCAGAACTGAACCACAAACAGAATTTGTACTGTTGGCTTTGACTGTCCTTGTGGTGATTAGATCCCAGATATCACACACACAATGTTATCTCAGAAGAACTTAGTACTCAGACCTCAGATTTTGCTGTCAGTCAGGAAGCCATTCAGAGTTTGACTACTTACTGCCACACAACCCAGTAGCCATTGCTCTTTGTAGCAGGCTACATAGAATCTTAGATGATCAGAACTGGAACGGACCTCCAAAAGTCACAAGGTTCAGTCACCTGCTCTAATGGCAGGACCAAAGACCATATAGACCATTCTTGACAGATATTTATCTCACCTGATCTTAAAAATCTCCACTAATGGAGATTCCTCAAGATCCCTAGGCTATTTATACCACAGTTTAACTAGCCTGACAATTAGGAGGCTTTTCCTAATGTTCAACCTAAACTTCCCTTGCTGCAATTCAAGCCCATTGCTTCTTGTCCTATTATCAGAGGGTAAGGAGACTAAATTTTCACCCTCCCCCATGTATACTTTTAGGTACTTGAAAGCTGTTGTTGTGTCTGCGCTGTCTTCTCTTTTCTAGACTAACCAAACCCAGTTCTTTCAACCTTCCCTCATAGTTCATGTTTTCTAGCCCTGTAATCATTTTTATTGCTCTTCTCTGGACCCCAGAACCAGACACGTTACTCCAGTTGAGTCTTAATTAGTGCAGGGTAGAATGGAAGAATTACTTTTTGTGTCTTGCTTAAAATACCCCTGTTAATACCTCACAGAATGATGTTTCCTTTTTTGCAACAATGTCACACTTTTGACTCATATTTAGTTATGGTCACTATGACCACTAGGTCCCTTTCTGTGGTACTCCTTCCTAGACATTCATTTCCCATTTTGGATATGTGAAACTGATTAGTAGTAGTAGGCATCCTTCGATCCTGAGGGAACATGGGTTTGCGCCCCAGTTGGACTGATTCGAGCAGCATCTTCTGTGGCTGTGCAATCCAATCCAGGCGTGGCAGTCCTTTCCACACTGTGAGCAGCAGTAGGCAGATATTGCTCTGGTATCATGGGCACAGATCTTCCTGAGGGCTCTCCTGTCTTCCACTTCCTTCACCAAGGTAGTTTCATACATAGCAAGAGCTTCCTTCACTCCCTGTTTCCAGGCATGCATGTCTGAGGCGAGCGAATGCCAGGCGTTCACACTGATAGAGACAGCGCTGAGGTCATGCTTTCACGTGTCCTTGTAGCGCAATTTAAGTCGCCCTTTTGGCCTCTTTCTAGACTCCAGTTCGCCAAAGAGGAGGTCCTTTGGTATTCGGTCATGCATGAGACATGGCCCAGCCAGTGCATACGCCTCTGTTTGAGAAGGGTGAACATGGAGGCGGTGCCTGCCCTCTCAAGCACTGCGCTTTTGGGTACCATGTTCCTGCCATGAGATACCGAGTATGCGCCTAAGGCAGCGCATGTGGAATGTGTTGAGCTGCTGCTCTTGTTTTGAGCGCAAAGTCCATGTTTCACTGGCATACAGCAGTGTGCTCAAAACACAGGCTGTGTAGACCTGTACCTTGATGTGTACAGTGAGCTTATTGTTAGCCCATACTCTCTTCGTCAGCCTGGAGAACGTTGTGGTGGCTTTTCCAATGCACTTGTTGATCTCGCTATAAAGTGACAAGTTGTCCGAGATCGTCGAGCCTAGGTACACAAACTCATGGACGACTTCCAGTTCGTAGTCTAGCACGTTGATAGATGGCTCGTTACCCATGTTTTGGCTCATCACCTGGGTCTTCTTTAAGCTGATTGTGAAACTGATTACTCCTTCCTAAATGTAATACTTTGCTTTTGTCCCCAATTACCTTCATCCTATTTACTTCAGATCATTACTCTAGTTTGTCCAGATCATTCTAAATGATGATCCTATCCTCCAAACTACTTGCAACGTCTCCCAACTTGATATCATCTGCAAACTTTATATGTGACTTGCATTCCATTATCTGAATTATTGATGAAGATATTGAACAGAACCAGTTCCAAAACTGAATCCTGCAGATCCCCACTTGTTATCCCCTTCCAGCATGACTGTGAACCATTGAGAACTACTGTCTGGGAATGGTTATTTAACCAGTTACGCACTCACCTTATAGTAGTCCTGTCTAGTTTATTTCCCTAGTTTATTTATAAGAAGTTTGTGTAAGACTCTATTGAGTACTTTACTAATGTCTAGATATACCACGCCTACCAGTTCCCCCTTATCCACAAAACTAGTTATCCTACCACGAAAACTGTCAGGTTAGTTTGACATGGTTTGTTCTTGACAAATCCATGCTGACTGTTACTTACCATTTTATTAGCCTCTAGAAGTTTGCAAATAAATTCCTTAATTATTTGCTCCTTTATCTTTCCTGGTACAGAAGTTAAGCTGAATGATGCGTAGTTTCCTGAGTTGCCCTTATCTCCCTTTTTATAGATGGGTACCATTTTTGCCCATTTCCAGTCTTCTGGAATCCTTCCCATCTTCCATGACTTCTCAAAGACGTTAGCTAATGGCACACATATCTCCTCTCTCAGGCCCTTAAGTATTCTAGGATGCATTAGATCAAGCCCTGATGACTTTGAAACATCTAACTTTTCTATGCAATTTTTAACTTCTCCTTTTTAACTTCTGAACATACCTCATTTTTTTCTCCAGTATTAGCTATGCTATGTGTCCAATCACCACCACATCTTGGTGAAACCAAAACAAAAAAAGTCATTAAGCACCTCTGCCAGTTCCTCGTTTTCTGCTATTGTTTTTCCCTCTTTGTTAACTAATCAGCTTACCTGTCCTTGGTCTTCCTCTTGCATCTAATGTATTTGTAGAATGTTTTATTGTACCCTTTTTGTCTTTAGCTAGTTTGAAATTTTTTTGTGCCTTCACCTTTCTTATTTTGCCCTTACATTCTTTTGTTGTTTATATTTATCCTTTGTAATTTGACCTAGATTCCACTTTTTGTAAGACCCCTTGATTTTTAGATAATTCAAGATCTCCCGCTGACTGTCTCTTTGAAAAACTGACAGCTGTCTTCAATTGTTTTTCCTCTTTGGGAAAGTCTACACTTATCAGAAGATCGACCCACTGGCGGTCAACCTTCTGGGGTTTAGTTTAGTGCACCTAGTGGGGATACATTAAATTGAACTGTCATAGCACCGCTCTCAACCCTGGTACTCCTGGCAGTCATAATGTGTAAAGGGAGTTGAGGGCAGAGTTTCTCCTGTTGACCTTCTGCTGTGTGGACAATGGCAAAAATCAATGTTAGATACTTTGACTTCAGCTACACAATTTTCATAGCTGGATTTGCATATCTAAAATCGATTTTACCGCCGAGTTTAGACCTGGCCTTAGACTCACTTCCCATGGGACCTTACCTACCAACTCCCAGAGTTTGTTAAAGTCTGCCTCCTTGAAATCCATTGTCTTTATGTTACTGTTCTCCTGCCTACTTTCTTAGAATCATGTGATGCTTAAATTCATAAACTCCATTATTTCATGATCACTTGAACCCAAGCTTCCTTCCACTTTCAGATTCTCAGCCAGCACCTCCCTATTTGTTAAAATCAAATCTAGAAGATCCTCTTCTACAGGAGTTTTCTCCATCTTCTAAAATAAAAAATTGTCTCCAATACATTCCAAGAATTTGTTGGATAATCTACATCCTGCTGTGTTACTTTCTCAACAGGTGTCCAGATGGTTGAAGTCACTCATGATTTCCAAGTCCTGCATTTTGGATGATTTTTTAATTGTTTTTAAAAAAGCCTCATCCACCTCTTCTTCCTGGTTAGGCAGTCTGCAGTGAACCCCTACCATGACATCACCCTTAATTTTTTATCCCTTTTCTCCTTACAGAGACTCTCAACAAGTCTGTCTTCAATATCCATCTCAATCTCAGTCTAAGTGAATACACTTGTAGTATGTAAGACAACATCCCCTCTTTTTTTCCTGCCTATCCTTCCTGAGCAAGCTGTCCCCTTCTATACCAATATTCCAGTTATACATGCTATCCCACCAAGTCTCTGTGATACCAACTATATTGCAGCATTTCAAGTTCTTTCTACTTATTCCCCATACTTCTCACATTAGTATAGAAAAAAATAAGATACTGATTTGATTTTGTCCCCTAGTTCTGTCTTGTTTCTCCTTCAGCCTTGCTATTAAAGCGCATGCTCTCTCCAATTTCTGACCCACCTCCTAGGTGTCTGTGTTTATGACTTACCTGTGGGCTTTGGTCACCTGCCCCCATCAAACATAATTTAAACCCCTCCTCACTAGGTTAGCAAGTCTTGGCTGTGCCAACAGGATTGTCATAAATTGCAAGACCTGAAAACAGTCGGGGAGAGAAAGGGGTATTTACATGTGTTTACATTTTTCAATTATCAGTGTAGATGTCATCTCTTTGTCATGAAATGCTCGAAAATAAAAGAACATAAGAAAAGCTAGATTGGGTCAGATGAAAGAGCCATCTAGCCCCATGTCCTGTCTTCCAACAATGGCCAATGCCAGATGCCCCAGAGGGAGAGAACAGAATGGGGAATCATCAAGTGATCTCTCTCCTGTCATCCATTTCTAGTCTCTGACCAAGGCCGTGTCTACACTAGCCCCAAACTTCGAAATTGTCATGTAAATGGCCATTTCAAAGTTTACTAATGAAGCGCTGAAACACATATTAGCATGCGGGCGGCCGCGGCACTTCGAAATCAACGTGGCTTGCCGCCGCGTGGCTCGTCTCGATGGGGCTCCTTTTTGAAAGGACCCCGCATACTTCGAAGTCCCCTTACTCCCGTCTGCTTTACATGGCCATTTCGAAGTTTGGGGCTAGTGTAGACATAGCCAAACAGGGACTAAAGATACCATTCCTACCCATCCTGGCTAATAGCCATTGATGCACCTACCCTCCAGCACTTTATTAAGCAAATCATCCCCCCCCCACCCCGCTGTGGCAACTTTGAAGTTGCCCCGGCACTTCGAAGTACTGGCAGGTGCGCCGTGGCTAGACGCGTGCTGGGGGGGAATTTGCTTAATGAAGTGCTGCCTATGCAGGGCAGCACTTCATTAGTAAACTCCCAACACCCTAATTACCATCCTTCCTTGGAAGGAAGGTGGTAGTGTAGACCAGCCCCTAGTTAAGTCTCTTGTAAGAGCCCCTTCATAAAAAGCACCTTATACACACTTCTTGCCTCTTCCGTTATGTGCTTGGGATGGAGCAGTGAATTACAACACAGCACGCTGAGAGAGAGCTCTACAGGGTCCATCATCTGCAGCTCTTCTCATGAGGTGAAGAAATTGGGTTAATTGTCATTGCAGAATTCTGTTTGTGAGCAATTCAGCTGCCATTTATTTCTCACACGTAAATGTGGCTGATTGGCTTTCTCTAGGTCATGCTCATTAAAATGGTAGAAAGATCCATTAAAGAGGAGGGCCTGTAAACTTGTATCTGTATTTTATATGGACCAGACAGTTGTTAGCCTATTAAGCAAATACTCCAGAGATTACCTGATAGAATCTGGTAGATGGAATCTGCAGTTATTTTCATCTGCCATGTCACATGATAAACAGGCCACACAAAACCAAATATCTGCTTTTCAAACTAATGACTCTCTCACAGCATTGGCTTCCATTAAAGTCTGTGGTAAAACTCTCATTTAAGCAATTTGACACCGAGTCTGCGACTGCCACCAAAAATGTATAATTTCCAATATGCTGTGATGGTCCATGCACTGCATTGTTACTGATTAAGACATCTGAATGTTAACAGAGGTAGACTTTATTTTCTTCTCCCAAGCTTTTCCGTTTGCAAGCTACATTTTTTAGAAAACAAATGGATTGTGTCCTAAGTAAAGAATTTCCCTTTAGTCTTAACTTTTTGTTATGAATGACTCACAGGGAAAAGGGAAATGCACACACATGGAAATGGTCTATTACTAAACAATACGAATCTGTTTTTCTAAAAGCGAAAGTCCATCCATACTAGTGAAATAAAAGGAGGATTAGACTGAGCTGCATGAAGAATTAACCTATATTTTGAACCTTCTTTCTCCAATGCTTGAGGAAGAGGCGATTTAGAAAATAGGCTTTTTTGCTGTTACACTTTCTATAAAATCTTTAAAGTTGTGCTGCTTTTTTCTTAAAATGCAGACTTCTTAAGAACTTTCTAAAGAAGTGTATCAGACCATAAAGAGGGCTTTAAATGAGACACAGACATTTGTAGCCTGACAAAACTAGCATTTTTGTAGTGTTTCCCAAGGAGTTGCATGGTTTTCTACAAAGAAAAGCTGCCTACTCATTCTTTAGCAAAAAAGTTTTCCTCCCTGACATTTGTGAATTATGGAACAACCAACAAACCATATAATGCAGACAAATGTTGACTATTCGTGACATAAAACTAATGTATAGCCAACCTAATCTGACAACTGGGAAAATAACAATTTTCTTTCAATACTTTGTAGATTTACTGTAGCTGAAACAATATATTGTTTTTTCAGTTGTCTCCTAAAGTTTTTTTCTATAGCCAAAACAAACTTTGCAATCAAACAAAAACATAATATAAAACAAGTACTAAAATATTTTTCAAGAAATATATGTTCCCAGAACCATCTCTGCCTCTCCATATTTTTGTCATTCACTGATTCTAATGGCTACATATATGCATTGTGCAAATTCCTCCTTCTAAAAGGTAGGATGCACTTATAGCATCACACTCCTGAAAAAAATTGCCCCATATTACCTAAGCAGTTGCCCATTATCCCTCTCTCCCTGGCCAGAAAAGCTGCAAACAGTTTTTTACACTACTACACTTATCTAATAATTTAAATTCTTGCACAATGGATATTGGTAAATCAATTATAATATTATACTAAAAATTCTTCCCTCTCACAAGTTGTTTTATATCAAATTAAGGCCAACTTCTACCATGCTGATATTGTGTGCACTTATAATTGGCAACGTCTATAAGAATTATGTCCCAATGTTTCAAAGTTTGGCACTTATTTCGAAGCGCCTGCATCTATACAGCCAGTCTGCATTTTGAAAGCACTTTTGAAGTGCAACTGGCTTCCATTATGGTAATGAGGCACCAAATATGCACGTCAGCATCTCACTAACCTGTTCTGAAGTGCTTCCTTAACATGCCCATTCTGAAAGGGAGGGGCATGTGTAGACATGGCCTTTATGTATATCTCACTGATGAAAGAGAGAAGATATCTGAAAAGGGTAGATAGAGTCCCACAGGTAAATACAAGGTGGAACAGATTTTAACAGGTTAACACATGGCATGATATGTGATGTAGACCACATTCTGACAGCAATCTTTCCAGCACCCACTCTCTGTCCTTTGAATAATCCCCCCTGCATCAGAAGCAAGTTTCTCACAGACCAGAACAAACCAACTCAGTGCAGCACCGGAAAACCTGCAGACATGTCTCCACTGTTACCATCATCAGTGCACTCCACAACACACCTTTCCAGATCCATGGGTACTGTGCAACGCATTGTGTACCTCATCTAGTGCATCAGATGGCCCCAGAACAACTCTGTGTTCAAGACAATCACTGCTTGAATGAATTCACACAGAACAACGATAAAAGACAAAAGTATCCTATCACCTGTGAATGAACACTTTTCACTGAATGATCACTCCATATCTAACCATTGAAGCCTCAACCTCTAAGAGAACCTGAGCCTGGGAACTTAAATTCATAACTCTGCTAGATTTAATACACTGAGTTTATGGTTTATAACAGTCTTTAATCCACTAACGCTTCTCTCCCTCCTTTTTTTGTCCCATGACTGTAGAAGTGTTAAGTGGCCACTTCATTTTAAGTGGTCTCAGTTGTAATTATTTGAGGACAGCCAATATTGGTTCCAGTGTCAGTGACAACCAGGAGCTTACAGTTCATGGGAGGAATCTGTATTGATGCAAGTTTTCTTGGGCTTGTTCCTTTGTGCAATATACATTTCTGGTGGAGTGCCCTTGTTGAGCAAAGGCAATTTTAAATGTGTTAAAGTGTGTATGCCAGACTTTCTGCTCACAGCATGTTTTGTGGTATCCAAACGTCTGGCTATAGATAATAGATTTCCTGGTATGTCTAAGGAGGTTATTTGAGTTGTGAAGATAAGTGTGGTGTAGTTCTGTGTCTGTAGTCTGTAGGAATTTGTTGCTGAAACTGAGTGTGGCATCCAGGGCATGTAGGAGAGTTCTAGAGAGAGTATGATGGATGGAAGTGGTGGTTTACGTTGTGTTGCGAATGTATAAAGGAGTTTGTCATTTTTCCAGTGACCTATCATTGATGCAGCTCAGGTATATTATTGGTTTCATGGTACATTTTTTCTAGAAACTCTCTCTCAGGGGGCCCAAGAGAAGATTGGCATATTAGGAGCCATTCTCTCACCCCATCACTGTCCCCATGGTTTGGGCTCAGAATTTGTGTTAAATGCTAAGCTGCGTTGACTGAGGATGAATTGGAGGAGCTTGGCCGTGTGTTTGGAGAGGATATCTGAGCACTATCCATATCGTACTAACTCAAGTCCACATGTCCTGCCTTGCTTAGTCTATTCTCTATTCCTATAATCAAATGCTGTCATCCTTTCCTTTTCCTCATTTATTATGTTCTATTTCCTTTTTTCTTTTTCTTGGGAAGAAGAATTAATGAAAGCCATGTGACTTAGATGTCAGTTTAATGGATCATTTCCATTCACTTGGTTCAAAGGATTTTCCAGCTGGATTTGTGTGTTGCTCTCTCCTTCCACCCTCCAACCCCCTCCACTTATTTTATCATATTTTCTTGATTAGAAACATGTGTAAGTTCTCACTTAATAGACTGTTGTGTCATTTCATAGCCCTTCCTTGGTTTCCATTGTCAGACTCTGCCAGTGTTTCCATTGCAGGCTGATGGCTCAGTTTGTTTCATAACACCTTGCCTTGTTTTTTCTCTGTTGTGGGTATCTTTTTGTCTCATCGGGACCTAAGCAAAGGGCCACTGAGTCTCTTTGATTTCAGTACAGGTTGCACCTCTCAAATCCAGTACTCTCTCATCTGGCAACATCTGTTATCCAGCATGACCACTGATGCAGGAGCTCCAGCATGGCTGGGAACCGGAGCCCCCCAGCAGTGGGAGATGAGAGCTGGAGCTCCTGCCTGCTCTGCAGCAGTGGTGGCTGACATACTGGCACAGGCTGGGAACCAGGGCCCTGGCAGCAGGAGCCGGGAGCTGGAGCCCCCACCTGCCCTGCAGCAGCAGGAGCCAAGAGGCTGCTGTGGGGCAGCAATTGGAACCCTCACCTGCCCTGGAGGTGGGCAGGGATGGCTGGAGCCATGTGGCAGCCCCCAGGAGTTTGGGCGGGCCCCAGAACCCTAGGGGAAGGAGGCTGGTTCTCCAGCAGTCCCTCTCACCTTTTCTTATTCAACCAATTCTCTTGTTCAGGACCTGTTGGGTCCTGAACATGCCAGATAAGGGAAGTGCAACCTGTAGGTGTTGGAAGTGACCCAAACTACCATTGGAACTCCGACTACTTTAAAAAAACAAGAAAGGGGAAGTGCAAACTTCCTGCAAAGGATTGTACCTTGACTACTCAGTGTTTGTCTTTTCAATGTAGCCTTACCTCTTTCCCTTTATTGCATACCATTATAGCTCCAGCAGTACCATGTATATTGAAAGATAATTATATTGTACAATATTGCAGATTCTGAAACAAAGAAAAAAAAACTTGTTACTTAGTCACCCTGCTGCATTTCTAGTTTATTGTAGGTTCAGGCTTCATATAATGACGCGTCTCTCTGTCTCTTGTTTATTTACATTGTTTAGCAACATCATGGAGTTCATTGAGGCCTAATCTGCCTACTAATTTAATTGTAGCCACCTCCAAACCCAATATATTTCTAGTACATAAAGTACTAAAATTGTGGAATTTAAGCAATTGCATATTTTCGTCATGCTCATCTGTCTTTTTGCCATGAAAAAGTATTTTCTCTCTGCTACATGGTAAGCAAGTTTGTTAAGGAATTATGCTAGTTGTAATTATTATTTCAGACATAAGTATTTATTTTAAAAAAAGAATTTTGCTCCATACTGTTTACAAACGCTATAAATAAAATAAGCAGTCCTGTAGCACCTTAAAGACCTGGGGCTTAACAGAGATTTTCTTACGCATTATAAAGACATTTTCCACGCCTTTGGTATTCACAGGAATGGCGCACATCCCACTTAACTTAATGCACCTCTTCCACAGGTCCTATTAATGTACCTCCCCTACCCCTGCTCTTCACCCCTTCTTTCTCCCCCCAATGCCCGCCCCACTACAGACACACACACACACACACAGATATATCCTGTATTTTTATTTTTGTTCCAGATCTGATGAAGTGCATCCTTCCAAAGAAAGCTCACTACCTAACAAATAAAACAGTTAGTCTTTAAGGTGCTACAGGACTGTTTGCTCTTTTGTGAAGTTAGAGACTAACATGGCTACCCTTCCGAAAGCATAAATAACACGTATGTTTCTACAGCAAAAGGTAAATGTAGTTGTGTTTGTCTAAATTCGGCTTTTTCTACACTTCCAAAATTAAAGCACAGCCATGGCAGGAGCACTGAGTGAGAGGTTTTCCAGACCCCAATCTAAACCACAGTCCATGAGGAGAACAGCTGAGACCTGGGAGCCCATTTAGAGCGCTCTAACTTGCTGCATGGTGGTAAATGGAAATACTGATATTTGTCTTGTGACTCATGTTTTCCATTCAGATTTGATCAACACAAATGTGCCACTGTTATCTAATGTAGTTGAGGAAGGCCTTAAGCTCCTCTGCGAAAATTAATTTGATACGGAAACCAAAAAAGCACATTCCTGATATCAGCACAAATATATTCCCCGTGAACATTTTGTGATCTTTGTTTACAGTGCTAGGAATCATAGAAATTAAACACCAACACCAGCTACCCTCCTATAGAAGAATGGTTGAGCTAGCCCCCTGCAGACCTGAGTTTGGCAATTTTCATCAAAATGAGCCGCGAGCAGGTTTCTGGAATAATTTTAAGAGTAATCTGAAAATATTCCTGATATACTGACCTTAAACTGGGTATTGATGCCATGCAGTTCAGCTTTGGAACTCTGCCTGTCCCAGTACAGTATTAGAGAGAGAGTGTGTGTGTGTACACAATCCCTGTCCCAGCACAGTATTAGAGAGAGAGTGTGTGTGTGTGTATATGTACAATCCCTGACCCAGCTACAATATTATATTCCTGTAGGCTTGCTCTGAAGTGCTTTCTAAGCTGATCAATTAAGGACTCTTAGAATAATGAAACTTGCCTCTTAAATTAAAAGTTGTTTGGATAGGGCTTCATTTAATAGTAATAGTTATTATTATTATGTTTGTACAGTACTTAGTACAAAGGGGACCAGGTTCACAAGCAGAGCTCCTAAGTGTTGTAGCATAACAAAGAATATATAATAGAATTCTCTCACATCATGTACTGCGCTAGCTCTATGGTGAATGTCTTATCCTGAAGCACTTGTTGAAGTGACTTGTGAAAATTCAATGTCAATTGGAGGTGCTTGTATTGCAGCCTTGTTTAAACATTCTGCCAGTTAACGCGAGTCCTCAAGCTCGTGGTCTAACACAGTGAAATTTTCCTGTCTAGAAAAGTGTCTAGAACAGTGGTGTCCAAACTTTTCCTGTCATGCCTTCCCGCTTATCAGTAATGCCATCTGTCTGTGCCTCCTCCCACCCCCATTACTGCACAGTTGGCTCAGCAGCAGAGCTGGGGGCAGACCAGAGGATGAGGCAAGCGCTAGGGCTAGAGACAGAGAGAACGAGGGTAGAGCTGGCTGAGGGGCTTAGCAGCAGGAAGAATAAAACTGCTGCAGGGGATGCAGCTGGGTTGGGGGTGGTGGGCAGAGCTAGTTTGGGATTGGCCCAGGCCTTCTTCAAACATTACTCCACACTCTCCAGTTTGGAAGCCACTGGTCTAGAGTGAAGATTGGATCAGCACTTATATTACAATCCCTTGTTTCACGTCTGTCTGGAACGGAAACAATGCTAATGTAAAAGGCCACAACTGTGCTCTCACACAGAACTGAATTAATCAGAGTGGGCAAGAGATGAGTATCCACAGTAGTCTGGTTTAATTGCCTGTGACCAAACTGTCTGATCTCCTGTATAATACAGGCCATAAGAGTTCCCTGAATTAATTCCTGTTCCTTCAATAAATGTTTTCAGGAAAGATTAGTAGGCTGCAGCTGGGGCAGAGAAAGCAAAGGTCTGGGTCACCAGGATTCACCCATATCTCTGGCCCTTCACAACTCTGCCCAAGGCAAACTCTACAGCTCTCTCTAATGTGTACATCCATATGCGGAAAGAAAAATTTGTTATACACCAATATGGAGGAGATTTATGGTGGGGCTAGGGCCGAGGGCTTTGCAGTGTGGGAGTGGGGCCCAGACTGGGGCAGGGGGTTGGGGTTCAGGGAGACTGAGGACTCTGGTTGGGGGTGCTGGCTGTGGGGTAGAGCCAAGGATGAGGGGTTTGGGGTATTTGAGGGGCCTCAAGACTAGGGCAGGGGGTTAGGATGGAATGTGGGGGGGGGTGAAGGCTTTGATTGGGTAAGGCTGTGTCGTGGGACCAGGGATGAGGGGTTTGGGGTGCAGACTGCCCAGAGCCTGTGACAAGGAGAGAGGTCTGAGGGGAGTCCTGCATGCCCCAGTGTGCTCCCTGCCCATCCCCTCCCTCTCTGCTCTCCAGGCCCCATGCCTACATGGGTCTTGAGAGCCTGCTTTGTGGCTGCACAGCTTAGATGGAACTTGGCTCCCAGGCCTGGTGACACTGGCCTTAGGGATGTACTACATCAGTGGAGTAATACCAAGAGGATTTATTGTGGGCCAAAAAAATAACCCACGGATGTTCAAATCTTGCACTTGGCTTCTCAGATCAGCACGTAGGCACTGAAATGGTAAGTTGAGACACAAAGGGCCAAAGTGGGTGTTTTGATGTCTGCCTGAGTGCCCAAATTTGCAAACTGGGCCTATACCATCTGCTTTTTCCCAAAAGAATTTTCTAGAAAATATTCTGTATGGTCCCTTCGGTTTTATGAACTCTGTTGAAATTAATGGAGATCAGCTTAAAATCAATAACATAATTCAGACCCTTGTTACTATCATAATGTTCAACATTTTAAATTTATGTTTCCATTGATTTTAGTTTTGTTCCATAATAAAAGCAGTAGGGAATATCAGTTAGTACACCAGAATTATTTTCAAAATGTTCACTGAGTAAATCAGTGTAATCACCTTTCACAAGAAGGCTGTCTTTATAGACTATCACTACACATTTATTTGTAATTCGCTAGTTAAATACAAATCGAGTTTACATCTTAATAGATAAGAGGAAAACAGGATGTCTTAAATGTATCTATTACGCATGGATACTTGGATGAGTGTCTCCACAGAGACTAACTACTATAAATCACTTTATCCATATTGTCCTAATCAGCACAGCTGCACACACCCACGTCATCTTTGGTTTTCCTGTTAACGCAGCTCTCCTAGTGAACTATTAAGCAGGATTTCTGAGTGACATGGCCACCATCTTGAACAACTCTGAGAACTGAACTGGTGACATTCAGAGCTAAGAAAGTGAGTCTCTACACTTTTGAGCAAAGAAGCAGCTTCTGTAACAGGGAGATTAACCAACTCTCATCCTTTGTGGACCAAGCACAGATGGGAAACATAGCGTTCACTGAGCAATGATTTATATTACCCATTGATCTTATCCGTACTTCCTAACTATAGTTTATTGGCTTCTTGGGGAAAAAAACCAGTCAGCCCATTTCAGTACTTCATTCCCACTTAGCTGTGTTCGGCATGCCCTCGTTTTGACAGTTTGGAATCAGATTCTGACCTCAGCAACACTGAGGTAAATGGAAAGTGACTTCCTGACATTCACTTTTGTTGAACAAATGTTAACCCAGAGAAGCTAAAAGCAGAGTCTGGTACATGATCCCAAACAGCTTCTTTATCTAAGAAAGTATTTTCAAATTTTGAAATTTATTTTCTCCTAGGAAGAGAAGCATACTTTTAAACCAATTTGGACTACATTTATATCTTTATCTGTCTATCAACGTCCTAATCACATACTTAGTGCCAGCATCTGTATTTTTCAAAATATGCTTCTCTTAGGAGTAAATGCATATATATCACTACTAATTACTGTGGTTACTCAGTAGTTATCACAGTAATCAGGGTCTCATACCTTTAAAGGGGTATTGCAATGAAAAGATATCTAAGAAGGCTTTCTCCTTGACTGATGTACCACTTACACATCCACTGATTACACTGATTGAGCAGATAGTTGGATAGGTTAAGTGGACTATTAGTCACAGAATTACTACCTAGTATAAATTATCTGTGTGCTGCCATAAATATCGTCTTTCCTTGAACATCCAAAGACCAAAGATCATCTCCAAAGACCAAAATCTCAAGCTTGTTTTTGCATAGAACTAGGTTGCACCTCCCTGCTCCAGCATGGTCTGAACCTGGCTAGTCTCAAACAAGAGAATTGGTTGAACCAGAGGAAGTCCAGGGCTTCTGCCCCCAGACAGCCCATGCTCCCTGGGTTGCTGTGGCTCCAGCCTCCCTCCCCCAGGATTTTGGCCCCAGTCTGATATCCTGGGGACTGACACAGGGCTCCAGACCCAACTCCCGTCTGCTGTGGGGCTGCCAGGGGATTGCAGCCAATCCCACATTGCCACAGGACAGCCAAGGGCCTCCAGCTCTGGCCCCTGGCCCCACAAGGCAGGCAGGAACTCTGGCTCTGGCCCCTGTACTGCCACAGGGAAGGCAGGGTCTCCAGCTCCATCCACTAGCCCAATAGGAGAGGGACAGGCTGGGGCACTGGACCCAGCTGAGCTGCTGGTTGCCACTCTGGACTTAGCCTGATCCATGGACCCTCAGATACTGGTAGCCGCCGCTCTAGTACACTCTCATCCTGGCAGTGGAAATGTTGGTAATGTGCTAGAAAATATTGATCTCCCATCATCTGGCAAATTCTCTCAGCCGGCACCCACCAGGTCTCGAGGGTGCTGGACAAGAGAAGTTCAACCTGTAGTAACTATTTGTGAGAGTACAAAGAGTTAAGATTCAGGTGAGGAAATTGACCTTATATTTTGTTGAAATAAGTTATGCAGCAAACTAGAAATGCAAAGCCTCTGGTTCACATATTTAACATAAAAGAATTAGCTATATTTCTGGGGAGAAAACTGATCACGGAGGATTGAGCCAGTGAGCGCAGTTGGATAGTTTTACTACCTTTTTGTAGTATTAAGTTTGGAGCACATAAAGTTTGCCTGGGTGATTTCAGCCCAGAGCTCTCAAATGAAATACTTGATATAACTTGGGATTGCTTTTAATTTTGATTGCTTATTCAGCTTAATTGTTCACAAATTATTTTTAAAATCAATTTTAGGCTTTACACGGTGAACATCTGCAACATTTACTTTATAGTAAATAGTAAAACTAAGAACTTAATCAGCATTTCTTTAAACAGAAAACATTACATTGGACTTAATTTTACAATTTACAAATTATTTTAAAGTAATATGCTCAGCTGGGTGAGTTAAAGATGTTTAGTTTGACCAGGGCAAACTTTACATATCTTTCATTATTTTGAGCAATTAAAGTCAGTGTAACTGTTAGTGTAATATAAATGTAGTGTTAGCATATAATAAATGGTCCCATTCTCAGCTGGCTGATCAAAAAAGAACTGGAGTCATCACCTTTCTACATTTCTCAGTGATGAGCCTAAGCTGACAGTGTAATAAGTATGTGCACAAGATAATGTAAATGGAATGGGTATGTGAACTGACAATAACCTGCTCTCTAATGCTTTTTGCTATAGGCTATATGTTAACTATGGGACAGAAAAAGATATCATTGTCATGTGAAGTTACACCTTACTCTATATATAAGGCTAAGATTTTGTCATGGGTATTTTTAGGAAAAAGTCACCGACAGGTAATGGGCAATATAGAAGAATTCACAGATGCTCACGTCCTGTCTCTGACTTTTACTGAAAATATCCATGACAAAATGGGGAGCTCAGCTGCAGGGTCCCCATGCTGCCCACAGTGGTTGGGCATCTGTGCAGCCTGCTCAGAGCTCTAGGGCCTCCACCACCCATGGGGGCTCGAAGCTTTGGGGTTCTCATAGAGAGTTCTGGGGGCTCCTTGCAGAGTTGGTGCCCAGGAACTCAGGGAGGATACAACTGCAGGCAACAGGAGGACTCTGTCTGTTGTGAACAGAAGTTACTGAGGTTGCAAGAACTCATGCATTCCTTCATGGGGGGAAAAAAAAAAATCATAGCCTTATCTATAAGTAGTCCATTTGCATCATTGGGACAATTTGTGGAGTAAAGAAACTCTCCCATTGACTTCCCTTACTCCTTGGGACCCTGTGGAGTACTGGGCTTGAGGGGAGCACAAGCAGCAGTTGATTAAGCATGTCCCTCGTATACCTCCTGAATTGACCCCTGGGAGATCAATCTCCGTAGCATCCATCTCCCAGTAAGTGTAGAGAAGCCCTCAGGGTTTTGCACAGCAATTGTCACCACTGTATCTAAGCTGTTTGAAAAATAGGTTTAAATAACAGGGCATCAAGATGGAGAGCAGACTTTTCGCTCAGGGTTTTTCATGGGTATTTTAAACGAATAAGTAGAGAAAGGATGGAAGTTATCTCCTGTTATGTTCTAATTGTTTCCTTTGCACTCTGCCCACAGGTAAATGGGAAAGATTTATCTAAAGCAACACATGACCAGGCAGTGGAAGCATTCAAAACAGCCAAAGAGCCCATCGTGGTGCAGGTCCTGAGAAGAACCCCACGCACAAAGGCCTTCAATCCTTCTCATGAGTCTCATCTGGTAGATATGGGCACCCAGACCGAGATAACCTTTGAACATATCATGGCTCTCACCAAAATGGGATCCCCTCCTCCAGCAGTCTCAGTGCTAGATCCATACCTCTTACCTGAGGAGTAAGTAGCAGTTTTTGGTAAAGAATCACAAAAACACTGTTTCTCTCAACTTACCACATTAAGGGTGAGATTTTGAACCCTTCACACACACTGATGAGCAGTTACTCACATGAGTAGTCCCAATGAGTTCACAATCAGGCCCTATAAATCTTTTTTGTTTGTAGTTGTTTTAAAGGAAAAGGTTAATGTTGCTTGTAATTCCCCTCACTACCTCTTTTGGTTTGCTTATGTTTTAACTTTATTTTTTATGGCTGCCATAAATTGCATACTGCTAAGAACAGCTGCTTTCTGTTCCAGTGTATTAATTACTATATTATAGCCCTGCAGCAATGTTACTCACATAAATTATATTCTAGGACTGAAATTACTTACCGATGCTGTCAAGGATGTTTTAGAATCCAAATGTAATTATTGTTAATGGTAGTTTGATTCTTTTGTACTTACAAATAAAAAACTGTAATTATCTTCATACACACATGCATGATCCCCCACACACATTGTTTGAAGGGAAAACAGTTCTGTATAAAATCCACGCTAAGTGCCTCCACTCACTGCATATTTGCCCCCGTGGGCACAGAAGACACAAAAGCTTCTAACGATGTCAACTGTTGTAACATCCTTAAAAGAAGTGCATGGATATTATGCAAAGCAGTATTTATGTGCACCCTCAGGGAAGGTCTGCATTAGGGGATATAGTCAATTTAAGGTATGCAACTTCAGCTATGAGAATAACGTAGCTGGAGTTGGCACAGCGTATGTCAATCTTCTCCGCCATCCCCACAGTGGGAGGTCAACAGGAGAAGTTCTCTCATTGACTTTCTTTACTCCTTGCAACTCCAAAAAGTACTGCGATCAACAGGGATGACCTCAGTGTTTGACTTAACATGTCCCTACCTGATGGGCTGTATTGAACCCCAGAAGATCGACATGCATATGTGTAGACGTGCGCTTATTCTGGCTGTACAGCATAGGAGCCCATGGAAAGACATGAACAGAAGGTTTAGAGCTTTTCTACTCTTAAACCGGTATGGCTGAACCGGTACAGTACCGCTGTAGCAGTTAATGAAGATGCAAACTCCATCTACAGGAGAGCATCTCTTGTTTTGGTGCAGGCTGTCCACTTCCCCAAAAGGTAGTAACTTCGCAAGCGAAGCCCTCTTGTGAACATAGTGCTGCCTGCACCAGGTGGTAGGTCAGTATAATTCTAGATTTGCCACACCCCTAGGTGACTTAGTTATACCAACACAAGTTCCTGGCGTAGATCATGTCTGAGCAAGGCCAGGTTGGCTATGCACATAAAATTAAGAAACATGCCACTGTGCTGTGCCCCCAAACTCCTTTCAGAGGGTTCCCATAGAGGGGAAAGCTAGGGTGGGAATACACATCAGTGCTGTGCTACTCCTTGTGGGTTTTGTGGCATATGATCATGTATAAACTGAGCCAAAAATTGGACATGTGTCTGTAAGTGCATGGTGTTCTGAATGTTTCAGTGCTTAAGTGAGAGGGGCAGACCCACCGACCCAGTGGCAGCGGGAGGGAAATATAGGTCAGCTGCCCCAGGGTCTGGTGATTCAAGAGGGCTCGGGGTCCCTGCTGCCACCAGAGCTCTGGGTGCCAGCAGCTTTCAAGGGTTTGTGGGTGGGGAAGGAATCGTAAGCTGGGCAGCTCTGAGGGCTGGTGGCCCCAGCTCTAGCCCTTTCCCTCAAAGCTCTGCCTCTTCCAGGAGCCTGGCAATTCTATTAGTCCCTCTGGGGTCAGACATTTTTCTATTAACTGTCAGTTAGGAAGTCACTGCACTGCCTCCTTGTTTCCAGGCCACATTTTAGTTCTGCGCTGAGGGCTACTTTTGAAGCACACCAACAGTCAACTGGCTGTGAAGCTTAGAGCTCCTCTTCTTCTTCTTAGCTAAGTTACATTCCATGGAAACATACCCATGGAGGTGATGTCAACATCATTACAGTCTGTGAAGTGACATCTGCATGAATTTCCAGCTGTTAGGCCAACCAGTGTGATGCAGCTACTACACTATACACAGGGTAAAGAAGAGGAATTCATGGTAGAAGTAATTTAGGTTACAGTGTGCTTGCATAACAAGAGGCCCAGCAATAAGACTGGTCCTAACCCTGTCACTCACATTAGACATTGATTAGAACTCTGAGCACCATCAAAGGCTGGGTTTTGAGCTGCATCTGAACAGCTGTGTGTGTAGAATTCCTATTCAGCCAGATAGGAGCATTTGTGCTTGCAGAAAGCTATTTATACACCCCAGTAACCTAACTGTGCATGCAAATGACAAAATCTACCAATGGTTTTCATGCTTTTTTTTTTTAAAGTACAGGTTTAAAATCGATCCTTTATGTATAACTTCTCTTACTACCTGTTTCAAAATCCACTGCAATCAGTCTGACCCTTGAAGAATAACACAGGCATTTCAGCACAATAGCAGATACTGTTATTTAAATGGCCTCTCACTTACATAGAACCGTGCATCTAGTTAAAGAATCAAATGGAGTTCACGTCAATCTTAGAAGTAAATAAAGTTGCTGCATCTTCATTGGCGACCACCAAAGCATTCCCCTGTTGAAAATCCCCAAAGTGCAAGTAGTGTAGCTGTCTGTGGAGAGCTGGAATTTAAAAACATGCCAATAATGACTGGCAATTCAAAGAGAGTGGAGTGTGTTTTAATTGCTAATCATTAAATACAGCCCATTATGTTTCAATTGCCAATCACTAATAGCCTATTGTTTTAATCCTAAATAGATGGCAACCAAATAATAATACTTGGCATTTTGATAGTACTTTACATCAGCTAAACAAAGTGCAAATATTAATTAAGGTGGCAAAGGTAGCTTCACCTCTGCATACCATGGGCTGCAGTCCAACTCTGTGTATAAATAAAAACAAATCTAGCATTTTCATCATGCTCCCCAGTGAACAATTGGAAGTATCTGCTTAGCAGAAATCAGGAAAAAAAACAGCAGGAGTTTTGCAACCAAGAGCCAAACTGCCTTTGCAAAACTGTGAGTCTCCCAATATCCTTAGCTGCATCCTGTTGATCTCTCCCTTTGTGCTTAACCTTTCACACTCCAGCTTTTCTTGTGCAAAACTGTCAAAATTCTGATCTCCATAATCTCAGCCATATTGCATCTTTTCCTCAAACTGCCACTTCTAATCCTTTCTCAGCTATACTCACTGTGACCCCTTTGGCAAGTTATTTAACCTCTTTGTGCCTCAATATCCCCATCTATAAACTGCACCCCTCAGAGGTATTCCATGTTTTAGTGTATCCCAAGCACTCGGATGCTCTGTGTAATCAGATGCAAACCTGCTACTCTGCTGTGAAGGATATGTGCACTATAAGAGCTTTTCTGAAAAACTTAGCACTTTGCAGCCCTGTGTTTTTATTCAGAAATTCTAAACACTTATCTCTGCATGTAACATCTGTCAATCTATCAGCAGAGTGATGGTTTCATTTATCATACAATTTTGCCCTAACTTTACCAGTCCATCATTCAGCTCCCTTTCCCCCTTACCAACTCTTATTTGTTTTATGGGATTGGCTTCGCATTTGACGGGGAGGGGGGAGGAGGAAGGCAGTCGAAAATTTAAAATTTGCAATTATGAAACACTTTACAGGTCTTTTACTTTTGTCTTTATATTTATCATGTTCAAGGTACAGTAGAGTTTTTATATTTGTATAGTTTTAACTTTGTGTCTGTATTATTGTAAACAGAACACGCTACACCCTACTTGTTGGTCTGATTGTAAGTCTGTCATATTACAGATATCCTGCAATAAGATTGGATGGATTAGTGTGCTAATTAGAAAAAAGCATAATATCTTAAAACCTATTTTATTCTTCCAGTCATTCATCGGTGCATGAATACTATGACCCAAATGACTACATGGGAGGCATTCATCAAGAAATGGACAGAGACGAGTTAGAATTAGAGGTATTTAATAACAATTAAAAAATTTAAAATTCAAAATATTTAATATATTGTCACATGTCAAGGTCTTATTCAGCATTAAACTACAATTACACATGTAGACTGTCAAAAGGCGGTTCTAAGGATTATGCATAAGCATATTACTTTCCAATTGCTCTGCAGTCTGCAAATATTAAAGCCTGTATTGTTATGTCATGTAATTACAATTTAGATCCTCAGCTGCCGTAAACTGGCATTGTTCTATTGGAACTGTGCTGTTGTGCAGTAGCTGAGAGTCTGTCTATATGTAATTACATCATGTAAAAAAAAGTGATTTTGTAGATGAAATAACTTGTACCACAAATTCCTAATAGATCGATTTTCACACTTCAGTGTTTCAGTGGTATTATTTTTTTTTAAATATCTGTGGGACTGGAAACAAAGATTGCGAATTTTAATCATGTAAAGTTATTTTAAAACTGTAGGAGGAGATCAAAGTATACATACCTAATTACTAAGCTGCTCCATGCTCATCACTGAAAAGTTACAGCAGTATATGTATAGAATCAGACATTAAAAGCAGAACTGACATATGAGCGCATCTCAATCCTCCTTTCTATTTCTGTCTTTTTCCATCATTTTTAAAATGTCTTTAAGCAGTGAACCTTCCATGCTTTCACTGGGAATATTTTGCACATCCCAACTAGAAGTTTATTTTTCAATTTTCCTTTTATGAATTTCATTACAGGTTGAACCTCTTTAATCCAAAACTCTCTCGTCCGGTAACATCTGTAGTCCAGCATGAGTTCAGTTAGCCAGAAAGCCACTTATGAGTGTGGCCAAGTTTCCCATGGTCCCATAAAGTTTATTTACAACCACCAGTCCTGGCTCTCAGTGTTTTATGCTGTTATTTAGCTTTAATGTATCCCTATCTTCTAAGAGCCCAGTAAGCAGTGGAAGTGTTGGTAATATGCAGTCCAGCAAATTCTCTCATTCGGCACTGGTCAGCTCCCCAGGGTGCCAGATTAGGGAGGTTCAACCTGTATATCACTCCCAATCTTCTTGCTATTAAGAGTGTAATTTATATACATGGGGCATGATTCAGCAAGGTACCTAAGCATGTATCTAGCATTATGTTCATGTTTATGAGTAGCTCCATGGAGGATACTATTTTTACTTCAATATTTATTCTGGTAGTACATGTCGTAATATTTCTAGCCAGTGGCCACAATGTCTTTGTCACTGAAGTCTGACCTAGTTAATATATGCTTGGTTGTCCATGTGCTGATGTAACACAAGAGGTTACTCTCAATTTGTATGCACTACAGTTTTCTTACATCTCAGGCTGTGCCTATACTAGACATAGAAGTCAACTGCCGATACGCAATTGTAGCTATGCCAATTAGGTGGCTAAAATCAACTTATCAATGGTCAACTTCAGTGTCTGTCTATATGGAAGAAGGTCAACAGGAGCATTTCTCCCATCGACCTTCCTTAATCCTCTCCACTCACAAAAAGTCCAAGGTTGACTTTGACCCCGGAAAGCGTGGTTTTGTGCATGTATGAAACAAAACCACAGAAGATCGACCCTGAACAGGTCAGTCTTCTGCCATAGCATAGACCTAGCTTCAGTTCTACTAACACTTCACTTTCCAAAAAGATCAGTGCTGTCCAAGCTCTGTCACTGTTTAAATCAGTGCAAGTTTTACTGTAGAAATCAATGGAAGCAGAGTTAAGCCAGCACTGAGAACTTTTTGATAATCTCACTCCATGAGAAGTTGATCACCTACATTAGTGTTTGCAGGATCAAGGCCTTAATCCATACACAAAATTTACAAGATGACTAAAAACTACAGGTCTGGCTGTAATTGGTCTGTGTGCACAAATTCAAATAGAAATCAGATGAGAATCAAGAGATCAGTGAAATAAATTTCCTCAGCAGCTATCAACTTTTCTTTTGTTGCGATGTCTCTGTACAGTATCTTTTATACAAGACAGATTTCAGTTTTAAAGGCAAATGTTCTGCACCTGCATTTTCAAAATAGTGTCTTTAAAATCTAATATGGTGGATAAATTATATTACTCCCATTAGAAGATCAACCCATTGAGTTGAAAAATGTTTAATCATGTGCATTTCAGTAGCTGGTTGTTAAGGTGGTTTAAACCCCAACATTAATAATTTTGACATTGATATAGTACTTGGTGGCAAAAGGTGATCAGCTCAGTAACACAAGCAGCTGAACATTAGAAGCATCTCTGTAGCCTAATAGTATTTCTTAATACCCACCGACTATTCTTTTTCAAATCTTGGAAACCAAGATCAATGGAAGAGTCAAAGTGCTACCACAAAGACTCAACTAGCTAGATGCTTTTTTTGTTTGCCTATTGATAGATGCGCTTTTACAGACTACAAAGGCACTTGTTTCATTGACTGTAGTGGGAATGTCTAAAGCAAAAAAAAAAAAAAAAACATCAAGTCACCCTTCTGGGCTTTTATGTCCATAAAATGTGATCTGAATTTCAATCAGAGCTCCTTGTCTAAACTTTTATGACCTATAACTGTCTAGTTATTGACTTGTAACAAGTAAACAAGGTCAATCAGAGAAACAGTTTGGCAACATTCTGTAAATGTCTATAGAGTATAGCTTATGCTGGATTCATTTAAAAGACACCAACATTGTGTACCCACTTCATTTTCCTAAAGTTTCTCTCAAAAATTGATTGGTCTAAATTAAACTATTGCATGTTTAATTCAGTAAAAATACATAAACTAAAGGCATCTTTAACTGTTCTTACACAAGGGCCCCACTGAAAAAAATACGGAATTAATATTTCATTTTAAGTTAGCAAATACGTTTGACTTTGTAAAGAGACCCAGACAGAATTTATGTCAGGTTTAAAGGAAAACAATATATCACTGCAGAATTTCCCTGGATGTCATGGGTTAAATGTTCATTCACACCAAGTCAGCCCAGCTGCCAGACAGGTACTATAAACAGTTCCCCCAGTACATTAATTCCCTTGGACTATAAAGGAAAAAAAATCTGGATTGAGGGTATGTGCATTTGTGTACTCAGCATTTATTATGTTATTTCCCTTTCCAACTTCCCTGATTGTCCAAGCAAATGTCTTGTTCTCAGTTAAATTGTTATGATGGGTAAAGGGGACAGAAGACTGGTTTGTCTGTTTACTTAGAGCTAACAGCTCTCTGCTTGCTCACTCTCCAAGACCTTCAAAACAAAAAGCAGTCAAGTAGCACTTTAAAGACTAGCAAAATAGTTTGTTAGGTGAGCTTTCGTGGGACAGACCCACTTCTTCAGACCATGAAAGCTCACCTAATAAACTATTTTGCTAGTCTTTAAAGTGCTACTTGACTGCTTTTTGTTTTGATAGTGTATAGACTAGCACGGCTCCTCTCTGTTACTATTCTCCAAGACCTTTTAGACATGGAATGGGGCAATTGAATCAGGCAAAACCTGTTGGATGGCTTAACATCATCTCAGATGGAAAAATCTGATGCAGTTCCTGTAGCCTCTGATATAAAATCCCATCACTTTGGAATAGGCTAAGTAACTGCTCTCTGAAGCAATGGATGAATGCCCCTGGGAAAGCAGAGGTGACCCTTAAAAGATTTGAAGGACTTTTACCCTGGCAGGTCTCTGGTAAAAAAAATAAAATAAAATAAGGTTAACAAAACCTTAATTGAAAGGAAGACATTATGCATCAATTTATTCTCTCTCGTTTTAGAATTGATGGTGATTGTTCCCTGCAAAGCCATGTGTTTTTTATAACAATGTAGCCCTAGTGCCTGCTTACCTGTGAGTCTGCATTCCAGTGCCACCCTTATATAAAAAGCTGGTTTGGTCATTTTCCCTGACAAGAGAAAATTCCTTCTCTCCAACCTCCAGCCCAAGAGGACCAGGTTCAGGTATTAATATCTGCTTGGCAAGGGCCATCCTTACATGAGGTTCCTCGGCATGAAGAGGCATCTGTCTCTGACACCCACCCTCTCACAAAGCTCTATTCCCCCCATCTAATCATTGGTGACAGACACTTCAGTTACTGAAATCCACTCTGAGAAGCCTGAAGTGGGTCCTTAGTTGCTTTAGTGTCCACTTAGCAATCCGTATTTGAAAACTGGTATTTCAGCTTACAGTCTGTACAATCCAGTGTGCATTTATTCCTGGGTGAGGTCCCTCCACCTTCAGTTCTTCACTTCAAAGCAAGACAAGACACAGCTATTTGTCAGGGGTGGGGGAGGCAGTATGCTCAGACTCATACAGTTGTGTTTTGTAGTCCCCACGTGTATTGTAGGTTTTACTGTATTCTAAATTTATAGTGCCTTAATCCAGGTGTCTTTCTTCCAGAGGAGGAACGTCTGCTCTGAGATCAGATCAACCTAGAGGTTGTGTGCCATTGGCGTGTGCCTACCCAGTTGCCTAGCCATTTTGTGTTCTACTGGGGAGGCACTGGTAGCTCAGAAACCTCTCTTTTCCTAGTGCCTAGCATACCTGATTCATTCGCTCTGGGCATGGCCGCTGTGGTATGTCTGATCAGTGGGGGCATCTCATCATCCACCCACTTCTGGATGGCATGGCTGAAGACAGTGAGAGCACTGATGCACTTTTTTGTAGCTTAATGCATGGCTGAACAGCTGAACCAAGATTTCTTCCCGCTTCCTAGAAATATGTCTGCTCAAGAGCCACTTCTTCATGTGGCTTCTTCATCTTTGCACAGATGCACAGAGACACTCCGCTATCCATAGGCATGTTCTGGCTGTGCCTAACTGAATAGTTAAATAAGAGATTAGTTGTTAAAACTGAAAAAGCGAAGTATCAGAGAGGTAGCCTTGTTAGTCTGTATCTTCGAGAACAACAAGACGTCCTGTGGCATTTTATAGACTAACATATTTTGGAGCATAAGCTTTCATGGGCAAGACCTGCTTCAGCGCTTTCTTTGCCCACGAAAGCTTATGCTCCAAAATATCTGTTAGTCTATAAGGTACCACAGGACTTCTTGTGGTTCTCAAAGTCATCTAAATGAATATGTTGTCATTCTTCCAGTATAACACATCCAGAAATAGTTAATTTTTGCAGCTGACTGACAAATTTACTCTAGGGGGAAACTCTGTCTGGCACATGCTGCCTTTGGGACCCAGGTGAATAATGTCCGAGTCTTTCCATGGTCTTTCTAACTGCTTTCCTACTGATCATCTGCTTAGCTAGGGGAGTGACCAATCTGCAGGTTGTTTTGCAGAGGGATCCCAATGCTGCTTTTTATCTGGACAAGATGGTGCCTTTCTCTGGTCTGGTCAAGCTGAACAATTCACTTAACATTCTGGCTTTTATAGTGCATCTGAAAGGAATCCCGACCCTCTCCCCCAGAGGCCATGTTGGCACCCAAGCTGAAAGCGGCAGCAAAATACTTACATGTGTTTTAGCTTTCAAAACACAAAGCAGCTTTTTCTTTGCCACACATTGAGAAGGGAAAGAGGGAAAGATCAGCTTCCTTGTTAGGCACAAATGGGAAATCCTCATCAGCACAAAGCAGGGGAAACCATCTTATGCACCTCATGCAAATATAGGGACCCTGACATGTGCTAAACCAGTGTTCCCTCTAATCTGTGCATTTGTGCAGATGCATGAGAGAAATTCAGATGCCATCCATCTGATTAGCAGAGCATGCATGGCTAAGTTTTTGTTTCTCCTGGTGCTGCATATTCACACATGCCTTGGTGCACATAAAAATTTATTCTGCACGTGGATGGAAAAGACTAAAGGCATCATTGCTGTTTGCTCAAGAGAGAGCCCACAAAAGCTTTCTCCTCTTGCTGACTAAAACAACAACTATAGCCAGGTGGTCAGTAAGCACCTTACACTCTGTAGGTCTACTAACACTGTGGAAATAGGCAGAATAGGAGAACGCCTGTTGGTTCACTAGCTCAAAACTTGGCATACAAAAAGCCTCATTTTAAAAAAATGTGTTTTACTTCCAGCTTTGGCTAGACATCCAAATTGAATCTCTGAACTTTCAGTCACCACTAGCCATTTGTTTCCGAGGTCTAATGCTTATATTTTGCCTATTTTAGCAAAGGTCTGGGTTTTTTATAAATGTGCCAACTGGACATAATTTCATATCATCTGTAAAGCAATTCAATAATCTGTTGAGAATTAATGTCCTTTTGGATATAGAGATTAATTTACTGTTACCACTAATTCTGAATCTATTAGTACAAGTGAATGGAGGCTTAATTGTATCATGGTACATGTTCATTCTTTTTGCCTTGCTATAAATGTCAAACAGGTTTCAGCAACCCACTTTTTGAGCTCCCCTTGTCCTTACGCCAACAATTCTTTTTAGTAGTTTTCATACTGAATGAGAATATTCTAACATTTCTATTAAACATATATATAAATTCCACTTTTACCTGACATATCCAAGCAAAGGATAAGAGGTCATTTTGTTTATGTCTGTAAAGGTTATTCAGGATGTCTTAACATGCATGGTTCACGGTTTTCTTACTCTTGGTTTGCCACTTTTTGCTGTGCCACACCATCCCACACCGTCCCAAGCCTGTGACTAAGCGTGCTCACACTTTCTCAGAGCTCCCTCACCAACACATTGTGTTTGTGTTCACTACCTGGAAGATGGACCCTGTGAGGGTCGATCTTCTGGGGTTCAATTTTGCGTGCCTGGTAGGGACCTGTGCAATTGAACTATCTGGGCTCAGCAGTCAACCCTTGTACTCCTCAATCTCCCAAGGAGTAAGGGAGGTTGATGAGTTTCTTCTGTTGACCTCCCTCTGTGGCGAAGGCCAGGTAGACCAATTGTAGATAAGTCAATTCTAGCTACACAGTTGCCATAGCTAGAATTGCGTATCTACGCTTGATTTTAAGGCTGCTAAAGGTATAGCCAGCCTTAATTCAGTTTGCTCATGCTTTCTCAGAGCTCCCTCACACCTTGCCTTAATTATGGCATGCAAAAGAAAAGCGAGTGATGCACACAGTGGTCAACAGGCTAGGAAGCGAAAGGAGGCAATGGCATTAAGCCAGAAAGTTGAATTACAGGATAAGATGGTAAGTGCTCACATTGCAGCCTCAGTAGCTAGACATGATGGCATTAACAAGTCAACTATGAGTTATTTAAAACAAAACAAAAAAAAAGGAGCAAAGCATAGGGGGCAGTGTTGCTGCGAGGGCACCAACTTGTGTGAAAGTTTCATGTGTGAGTGGTGATCCCATAACTGAAAAAATGGAAGAGGTGTGTTGAGCATTTGGATTGAGGGCATGGCACAGAGATGAGCACCTGTAAGTGGTGCTGTGAATCAAGAAAAGGCTTTCAGATTGTGTAAGTATTTTGCACAAGCATCAGGTGATGAGGGGGGAAGTCAAGGCAATGCAGCATCACTTGTCACAAGCAGGGTGTGGTTTCACACATTGAAAAAGAGGTGCTGTTTGCATAATATGAAGTTGAAACTGATCAGCAGACCATAATGCAGCATGGGATTATCTCCTGCAACTTCTTAAAATCATTGAAGAAGAGGGTAATGTGTCCCAATCAGTTTACAGTGCCGATGAAACTGGCTTGTTCTGGAAAAACACGCCCACAAGAATGTAACCTTTCCAAGGAGGAAAAGCCAGTGCCACGCTACAAGACCGCAAAAGACAGACTGACCCTTCTCCACTGTGCTAATGGCCTCTGGAGACTGGATGGTGAAACCTACGTTACTGCACTGCACACTACACCCCAGGGTACTGAAGACAGAGAAAAAGACCAGTTTGCCAGGTTTTTGGAGGTCTGACAAAAGGGCTGATCTGTTTTTTGACTGGATCAACAGCTGTTTTGTCCCTGTGGTAGTAAAATGCCTACAGCTGGAAAGGCTGTCCTTCCAAGTGCTACTCCTCTTGAACAGTGACCCAGGCCACCACCATAGAGACACACTGGCACTCCACAATTTGCCCGTCCTGAAGTGCAAGTGGTTTTCCTGATATCCAGCCTCTCGACCAGGGTGTGATTGCTCCTTTTAGTGCTCAGATTCATAATTCACAGGAAGGTGATAAAACACTTGATCTCAGACAGCGCTGGAAGGACTACAGCATTGCTCCCTGTGTCACTAGTATCAAGGAGTCCATTGATGAAATAAAATAATCAGCCATCAATGTTTGTTGGCAAAAATTGTGGAAGGACTCTGTCAGTGAAATGTCTGATGCTCCACCTATCCATGTAGAGATTACAAGGATTGTCAGAATGATCCATGATGTGTGAGGGGAGGAGTCTGAGGACACAGAAGAATTGGAGGTTGAAGTACCAATTAAGTCACATTTAGAGGAATTGACTGATGAGGAACTAGCAGCACTCATGACAAATATTAGTGAGGATAAAGAAGATGGGGAAGATGAAACAGAAAAACCCTATTTAAATTTGGAAACACTAGCTAATTTCTTCAGCTGCAGTAAACAGCTCGCTGACAAAATGTTTGCGTATGATGCTTTGATGGAATAAAGCCTGAAAGCTAAAAGGGACATTGAAGCTGCAATGCTGCAGTAGCAGGAAATTTTAAAGGATTTAAAGAGCAGGATTAAAGAGCTTCCCATCACAGTGTTCCATTGTAAACCCACCCAGTTAACTCTCCTCTTCCAGAGTGAATTCAAAGAACTGTTTTAGATGATTAAGGTTGAAGTAGATTGTATTATCTGTGTGTTTTAGTTTTGACTGCTGTTAAGTTAAACCTGCTTTTTGACTGTTAAACAGTGGACAATAAAATGGTCTTTACAGACGTGTTGTTTTTGTGCCACAAAAACCTCTCCCTCTCCCTCTCCCCATGTGTGGTTTTTGCCATTTGCAGCTTTCTCTGGAGTATAACATACACACACACTCCTCTCCCTGCTGTTATGAAAGTTGAGGCCATCCTCTATTACAGCAATATACCTAGTATGTAATTCTGATTTGTATCATATGAACACACTCCTGACGTTACGAAACACCATTGTCCTATTTCTAATGTCTGTGTTTCAGATGTCATACGCATGCATGAGCTCATATTCCCCAGTGTAGGTAGTTGATGGGTTTGACAATATATGATTTAAATGGGGTTCCTCACCACAATGTCTGAGCACCTTTCCAAACTAAAATAACCCTCCGTCCCAGTTCTGTTGCAGAGTACCACACTAAACTAAAAAAAAATGCCTGCACGTCAGGGAGCCACAGAGCAATCCAGCAATCCCTCACATGAAACGAGTCAGCTGAACAGATTTCGGACAGAGCAGGATAGAGC
Source organism: Carettochelys insculpta (assembly GCF_033958435.1). Classification (NCBI taxonomy): domain Eukaryota; kingdom Metazoa; phylum Chordata; order Testudines; family Carettochelyidae; genus Carettochelys; species Carettochelys insculpta. The sequence goes on from NC_134147.1 coordinate 38,898,731, forward strand.
CGTTTACCTGTCCTGCAGTATGGTAACTCTGAAGTGATAGGGAGGAGATACAGAATACGCAGGGGAGTCAAGTTTCAATTTATCCTTTCCAAAAAAAATCTACTTGCCAATATTAATTCCTAGACTTCAACATTCTCAGTACAAATGGACCACAGGACTTTGCAGATAATGACGTTTTCATATAACAAAATTGAGGCAATAAACAAAATGGAGGCTGAATATTGAAAATAGCCTTAGCTTTGAAGAACTTGGATTTGTGTAGTTAGACCTATAAAAATCCTTCAGTGGTTTATGATTACATTAAAACTTAAATGAAAAAGAGGCACATCAAAAACAGTTGTGTATTTTTAAGTACACAACATTAGCATATTTAGAGTCACGAGTCACATGAAATCCCATTTATTCTACTATTTTCCAGGGCTGGAGGGACTACCCCAAGGTAAGTCTATCAATTAATTAACTGTAAGAAAATCAGGTACTAAACACCTGCTCTGAGTCTCTTTTTGCAGGATTTCTTTTCCAAAAGGCCACCTGTCTAAAGATTGGTTACCTGATAAATAGTTCAAAATTCCCTGGGGTGATTTATCACCTTCCAAATATGTCACATGAGCTCTCCTGCGTCTCTATTAAAATGTACAATTACATAAAATGTATTGAAACAAATGAGCATCATTATTCAATATAAGCTACAAGCAAGAGTGGACAAATCCCTTGCCTCCCTCCCAAAAAAATAACAAAGTTTTAATCATCAAATAGGATCCATCTAACAAGGCTGAAGAGTGACACACTTTGTTGTATTCTTTCATTGCAGATATAACAGAGTGTATGATCCTGTGGAGCAGCTAAATATTATTTCTTATTCTTTTCTTCACAGTCCCTGATGTGTAGAGGGCATAAAGCGCTCTTAAAGACGTGAAGCCCCTTTAAAGTACACAGAAAAATGAATAACTGTGTTAAACCTAATATAGCGGCATAATGCCTGGTTCTCCCCCCACCCCCCATCCCTCTAAAATCAGAAATAAATCCATTGACATCAAAAGAAATACCTTGGATTTACACGAGCAGAACTGAGATCAGAATCAGCCCTGCTTTTATCTAATAATTCTTAGTGAATCATTTCAGTTTCCTCTCTAGAAATGGCAAAGCTTTAGAAATATGGGAAAATTCTGCAATTAGAGCAAGGTGCTCAACCTTTTTGTAACTGAAGAGGGGGGAAGCTGTAGTTCACCACGGATACTATTGATTGAAACCATTTAAATATCATCTCAAATGTCATTGACATTTACTGCTATGGTTTAAAAAAAAACAAATTACAGATGTTGACAAGTAAATAACAAGAGACTGCTGATCTTGGCAGCTGTCATCTAGGCAAGCCAATAAATTATTCATATCGGCTTGTTTTCATTTGCTTTCCCTTTGTGAATGGCACCACAGGTTGAAATTGAGAGATGTTCAGAAATAATGAATTGTGTTATCAAGACTTTTACGTTAGAATGGGCAAGAAGAAGCAAAAGTTGCTAGGAGAGGGAGGGTTTCTTCATGTCTTGTCGTGGGAAAGTTCAGGAATTCATACATGGGCTCACACCCTTATTCAGCTCCATTTTGCCCAGTTTTTCAGCTCCCTCTAATCCCATTTCCAACAGTCGTCAGTTTCCATCACAGTGTCTTTGCTTTGCATCCAGCCTGGAGCAGGCTGTGAAGAACATATGGCCCCTTTAAGGGCTGCACGCCATTCATCAGCTGTCAGAGCTTTCTAAAAACAGTTTGCATACCTGTCTTTTCCACCCATGTCCTTATTTTTTCCATCCATGTGCAGAATGATTTTTATGCACACTGAGGCATGTATGAATGTGCACCACCAGTGGAAACAAAACCTAGCTGTGGGTGCTCTGCTAATTAGCTGGGTGGCATTTGACTCTCTCCTAAGCAGCTGCACAAGAGCATAGCTTACAGTTCTGTATGTTTTGTACCCATTCCATTGCCTACCTACTTGTGAGGGGGTGGGATGGGAAGGAGGAAGGAAGTGTATAGAAAGGGCATCCTGCCTCTGTAATTAGTGGAAGCTATCTCAGGAATGAGGAAACAGAATCACAGATTAGCTACAACTAGCATTTAACACCAGGCAAAGGCCTACATCCAAGAACTGTGAGCGCCTGATTCTCAGCACACCACTCCTGAGACTGAAGCAGTGGGAGAAGGCAACAATGCAGACTGCGTCAGCTGGGGATTCGTACACTATGGAAAACCTCCACTAGGCATACTAACTGGCTTTACAACCCTTGGTTCTGACAGAGTGGTGCAGAGGTCCATGAAAATAGGGACAGTAACAGAGAATGGGTTCTTCACAGCAAATGTCTAGAATCTTAATTTTCTTTAAATTAAATCTTATGTTCCTCCCGGACGGAGTGTGCCACCAGAGCATGCTGACATGGTGTCCAGTGTTCCCTTTAAACTGAGCACTTGGGCAGCCAGCGGGCAGCTATTCAGGTGCCACCCAGCTGATTAGCTAAGCACACAGTCTCCTGCAGCTGGCAGCACGTTTCTACTGGTGGCACACATCTGCACATGCCTTGGTGTACACCACAAAATTTATTCTGACCATGGATAGAAAAAAATTAGAGGAAACAGCAGCAGCGTCATGTGACCTCCCTGCTCAATCCACACTCTGGCAAAGCTAAAACATATTTTTTACAAACAATGTGACACCCACTGCTGAAAATATATTGATTTTGCAGCTTTTTGTCCTTGTCTTAACAACTTATTAAGTCATTCCTCTTTGAAAGTTATGAAACGATGAAGACAAATGCACTATGGCAGGCGGCACTCTTCCAAATAAATCAGAAAGTACTGTCAAATGTTGCACTGTTCGTAGGAAAATATATTCAACCTATGGCAAATATTGAGATAATACTTTCTAAAATATTTTAGCATTGGAATTCTTGCCACCACATGAAATATAGGTAATTTTTCTTCTTTAAGATCAATAAAAGGTCCGTTTTCAAAATGACTTTATATTGATTGAAGGGTCAGAAATGCCCTAGGTATTGATTGTTTGCACATAATCCACTTTTCACTCAGTAAGTTAACATGGTCTTCACAGCCAAATGAAAAGAGATCCAGTATATCATTGAAGCAAAATATTTTCATTGCATTTAAAAAATGGCTTTCATCATTCACTGATGTCTCATTCAGAACTTCCTTTTCTTGGCCTAGGAAGTGGACTTGCATAGAGTGAACAGCCAGGACAAGCTTGGCCTTACTGTGTGTTATAGAACTGATGATGAAGATGACATTGGTATTTATGTTAGCGAGGTAAGACTGAGCTGTTTTACATATGGTACAATCTGTCTTTTAAACTGTAGTCTTGGGAATAAGAAAAATGTCAGCCCTGGTCCAATTCTGTCATGTCTGGTAATGTTCCAGAAAAGTTTGGGAATGGAATAATTAGAAGATTGGTGAAATAATGGGATCTTATTTTCTTTTCCACAATTAATAGGTAAAAATCCGTGTACCTTGAAGTCAATGGCAAAATTCCTATTAACTTTAGTGGGGCCAAGATTTCACCCAATATTTCAATTTAGTGCACAACCAAAGACAAGATTGTAAAACAGAAAACTATTTCCTTCTGGCGTTTCCTATCTGTGTTTCTTCTTCTGCATTCATGTCTCTAAGAGTTACATCTATTTATATTTCTACAATTTAAGACCCGTGCATTTGTTTTAGATCCACCAACCATGGAACTTCCTAATCTCCTTTAAAACCAGGTATTGTCCATCATCAATTAATTTGGCAGCAATTCACATTTACCCAACTTACAGTTGTGTTGATGAGGCTTCCATATAATCTGATCCTTCCCTGTGTACCCCCCAGTGCAACTACCCTTACCCACCCATGTAGTCAGAGGGTAACACAATGTGTGGCCCCCAGATGAGCTGCACCAACCCAGCCTTTTTTATATGCCATACCCCATGTTAATAACTTGGAGTGCAGTACATGTATGGACAGAGTATGTAAGTCTATGATAAAAAGTTTCACCTCAAGCTCCAGTGATTGGACTTTTGTTCTGTCCCATGGAACAACATTGTTCAGAGAAGCACCAACCATTGCAAAATCCCACAGTCACATGACATGCATGAAAAATGGGAAGGAGTCAACAGTATCTATACAAAAAGCCTGAGTCTGATATCCCTAACGTAAATCCCACAGAAATCTGTCCTTGGCTTCCCAAGGGAAGTTTATGTTCATTTTTTGTCAAAAAATTGCTTTTTCCTGTCAACATGGAAATTGCCACTGAAACTGGTTGATTTTCATGAAACTTTTCAGGTTTTCAATAAAAATCCAAACATTTTTCATGGAAAAAGTGCCGAGCAAAATGGAACATTGTTCATTTTCTTAGAAATTGTTCTCAGTAACAAAAATGTCTCAAGCACCTCTAGATGAGCCCCACAACATAACCTGGAGACAACGTCAGAGGGCAAAGCAGATGCTTTGTACTCTAGCCTTTTTTCACCTTCAGAGTTACTCCAGAACTGTTGCATAAGAACATAGGGTGAAGAGAATGGATCAGCACAATGGTCCTTCTAGCCTAGTATCCTGTTCTCCAGCAGAAGCCAATGTCATATGCTTCAGAGGGAATGAGCAGAACAGGGTAGTTATCAATTGATCCACCATCTATCACCCACTCCCAGCTTCTGGAAGTCAAGAGGCTGGGGACACCCAGAATGTGGTTAGGTCCCTGACTATCTTGACCAATAATAATTGACAAACTCCTTGAAGCTACCTAGTTCTCTTTTAAGCATCAGTTTAGTTCAGGCTTTCACAACATCCCAAGGCAGTGAGTTCCAGAGTTTGACTGTGGATTGTGTGAATTAGTAATTTTTTTGTTTGATTTAAACCTCCCGCCTATTGATTTTAGCTGGTGGTACCCCAGCTCTTGTGTTACTTGAAGGAGTAAATATTACCTTGTCTCTTTCTTCACACCATTCATGATTTTATAGACTTCTATCTTATCCCCCCCATTAAATGATTGTGCCAACCAACATGAAATACCACATCCTCTCTACCAGGAAATAAAAATACATCTATTTAGTAAAACAAAAAGCAGTCAAGTAGCACTTTAAAGACTAGCAAAATAGTTTATTAGGTGAGCTTTCGTGGGACAGACCCACTTAGTAGTGTCAGATCATAAGCTCCTAAAAATGCTGTCATTGAACATCACGATCATGACATTGACACCTAATGCTTATGTTTACTGTAATAGATCTATATAGTGTATTTAACTCCAGATTAAATTTGCCAAGAATTTGTAATGTTCTCTGCATCTGTTGTCTATTTATAATTGTTCTGACAGCCAAAATAAAAAGAACAAAATTGCAAGTGTTTTCATTAGGTTGCAACTGAATATTTCGTGCCTACTTGACATTCTGTGCTTCCTTTCATCCAACAGTCATTTATACACGGACTTAGCTAACCTTTTACCATTCATTTCAAATAAAATAGCTATTTAGGGAAAAACAAGCTTAAATTTAACACATTCCTCCTCTACAATATATCAAGTAGGGCCTAACCCTTCCGTTCTGGAAAAGATTTGCAAACATAGATCAGACAACTGCATTTGAAAATGAAAATGTTAATTATGAAAGCGCAAATGAGAAGACTTTTCTAGTATGTAACACAAGTCTGTCTTCTGTGGAGGCTCATGTCAGGAAGAAAACATTATACATTTAACCCAGTCATTTTAATTTCTGGTTCACCCTGTCTTATGAAAGCAAGGGAGCCTGCTAATAATTATGTATGAAGTTAGAAACCCTGAACCCAGCACTGAATACTGTCATCTCCATTCAGCCCACATTGCTTGCATTGCAGATTATCATGTGTAAATGGGAAGTGATTGAAATCTCTTTTTAAACTTCCATAGCATTTACAAGCAGGATTTTATTTGTGCCAGGCTGAGCCCTGGCACCTGTAGGCTGGGCAGTTAAGATGCATCAGTTATGAATGTCAAAAAAATTACTTGTACCCAAGCACTGGTTTTCATTACAAAATAAGCACTGTTTACCCTTTTTCTCGCTTGCAGATTGATCCCAACAGCATCGCCGCAAGAGATGGTCGCCTACGAGAGGGAGATCGCATTATTCAAGTATGTGTGCAAATAATTCAGAAATAACTTGCTTTCCAAGGTGTACAGTAGGCACTTGAACATACCTATCAAATTGGTTCACGCACTTTATTTTAAGATTGCTGCCATGAATCATTCCATTATAACCCTAATAATTTGGCACTCCCTTGTAATTTTCTTCAAAGATTTTCCTTTGAGCTACCATTTTTCAGATTTATGGCCTGTCTAGACAGAGCATCAAGATGGGATATAACTGATTATGCAGAACTCTGATGCTGTGCACTGAGAGTTCCCTTTAGTGCATGATAGCAGGTCCACAGTTAATACGTGGCAGGTTAGTGAATGATTGATTTACAGCTCACCTTGCTGCATAGTTTTCCCATTTGGACATGTCCTCAGTGCAAACTCTTATGGGTCACTTTTTGGTTGCATTGAAGTTGCAGTTGTAGTGTACTAGCCCAAACGGTTCTATTTTGAAAGACTGAGTAAAACCAGATATGCCATTTTTGAGTTGTGTGGCAGTGAAAAGTTAGCCAATATTCTCCACCTCTTTTTTCCATCTCTTTAACATACCTTCTGGCCTAGTCTACATTAGAATATTTTACTAGCAATACCTGGGTGTTTTTCAGCCCAGCCTGCAACACATCCTTGCTTAATTTTGTCTGCTGCCAAGGAAACCCTCCATTTTTTCCAACAATTATTCTCCTCTGTGGAGCATCATACAAACCATTCCTACTGCTGGTGGAACAACGTGGTGGCACAGATACTTGTACCACTGTAAGCAGTTCTCCCACAACACAACATCTACTGCAGGAGTGATTTATCTAGTAGTACTTTAGAACTCAAGCTCATACTGACTAGAAGGGTACTCCCATTTTAATTGCTGGTGTGGTCTTCACTGGGAAATTCTGTCCCTCTTAGCCATATCCACAGTTATTAAATTATTTTGGTTCCCCATTGTTGTGGTTCTGCTCATGTCTTACCCCTCCTCTCTGGTTCTAGCTCTGTGGTAAGACTCCTTCCATATACCTACACATATATAAAAACTATGAAAAACATAGGGCAGACACTAGGCTCAGGTTTTCTCCACCAAAATGTCTGCCATGGCCCTCTACATGCTCTGCTCTCACAGATGTGTTCAGAGACGATATGCATCATGTCTAAGATGAGACACTGTCCAGCCATACAGCACCGTGGATCCCACCACAATGGAACTGGAGCATCCGGATGGCAACATTAGTTCAGATTTTTCTCATGCATTTGTTTTTTTGCTATGTATATAATTTTAGATTAATGGCATAGCAGTACAGAACCGAGAAGAGGCTGTAGCACTCCTAACCAGTGAAGAGAGCAAGAATGTCTCCTTACTTGTAGCAAGACCAGAAATTCAGGTACCAAAAGACTATTATATACTTACTATGTGATTTTGAGGAGAATTGTTTAATTTGTTAAAAAACTAATATGCAGCTTGACTGGAGACACCCACAGCAAGTGAAATAAGTTCATGAACATTCACTATGATATTTTTGTCACACTTATATTAAGGTTCAATTTATAAAGGGTTTATAAATAATTAGCTGTGTAACTATATTACACATATGAGGAATATCTGTTACAGATGGTTATAGATACATCAGTAGAAAGTGTGAATAGTTGCATGCCATAGTTACAAATAATCTGTTGGTCTCTATGATATGCTATAGCAATTGATTAACCAGCACTTACTAATCATTTGTGAGCTCTGTGTGCACCATCTATAAATGGAGCCTTTATGTGAAGTGTGACTGATATTTTGGTCAGGTCTAACATAGACGGCTTTGTCCTCTCAGCTGCGAGACCTATTCGAAACTGAATGCTACCCTGCTTGCTCCCTGGGTGGGATTTGAGTGTCACACACATTCAGCAGTATTAGTAGAACTATAGTTGTCCTATGGATATGTCTCCGTTGCTCAAAACTGTATTGTGATAGTGAATAGGGAGGTGGGGGACATGGAATAAGGGTCAGGCTGGAGAATTTACAGCTACCTGGACACTTCTCTTCTTTCCTTGGAAAGCGGGGGAGGAGGGATATGTGGCTTCTTTCACATCCCTAGAATACAGAACATTACATCACATCCAAGAATGGCATCTACCTAGCCTGACCACCAAGGGGTTCAAGATTTGAGTCTAGAATTAAGATAGAGAGAGAGAAAGAGAAAGATTGATTGATTGTAGCCACATACAGAAAAACAGTAACCCACCTGAGAAGTAAATAAGTATATTCCCAGAAACAGCATGAGATTGGGGGCGTGCAGTAGTATGGGGGGGACTTTTGAGGAAACACAAGGAAAGATTTATTTTGTTTTGTTTTTTAGAATAGATTTGTATTCCAAACTGAGTGAATAGCAAAAATCTCTGATTACAGGCCTGATCCTGGTACTGGAATCTAATCAGCCACATGCCAAAAAGGGATTGATCCCAAAAGTTTGTCTTTGTGGCAGGTCATTGTTTGTACTTAGAGTAGCACATATGGAATGGCTGCATGTTCATTCCCATGTGTGCAGTGTAGTGGTAACTGTTTCAGTCCTGTGGTATTAGGGACAAGGTGGGGAAAGTAATACCATTTTTGGACCATCTTCTGTTGGTGAGAGAAACAAGCTTTGTAGCCATAGAGGTCCAGTCTGGGAAAGGTTCTCCAGCATCATGGCTAAATGCAGGGTGCAACAGATTCTTTAACATCGGTAGTTAGCGTAAGTAATAAGGGGCCATTCAAGTAAGAGTGGTTCATTAACAACTTTTATCTCATAAGACAACAAGGGGGTTAATGGGTGACATTGTAAAAGCTATAAATCCAGTGTCTCTGTCCAGTCCCTGCTTTTCAGTGTCTCACAGAGTAAGCAATTTATACTCCCAAGCTCATCACTGAATGTGTGTAACTGGAACCATCCCATCCACAAGGCGATTTGGCCCATTCCCCTCGCCTTTGGGGGCGCAACATCAGCTACCCCCGCTGTCCTATGGACAGGATGGGGGAGTATTACTTGGGGGCAGGTAGTGGCAGTAGCAGCAGCAGGTCTCATCCCCACCACCTTGCACTCATTACACGGGTGGCGCCAGCAGCAGCCAGCTCCGCTTGGCCATGCCCTTCCGGCCCCCTGAACTCCGCTTCTCTGTGGCAGCAGGAGGCGGCTCCCCTCCCTGTTGCCCATGTAGAAGCAGGTCTCAGCAGGCTGGGAGGACGCAGTTCTGAGCAGGCTGCTGCTCATGCTGCATGGTGAGTCTGGGGGGTAGCGGAGCCAAGGGGGGGGCGACCCCCTGCTGTGCCTCTGCTGCCCACCTCTGAGCCCTGCCCCCAGATAATCCCCGGTCTGGTTAGTCAGAGAGGGAGTAAGGGGGTGAAGTGGGGGAGGGGCAGGGCCCATGGCATGAGGAGGCTGTCCAGTGCCACACGCCTTCAGCACTGGGCAAAGTTGCCTAGGCCTTCCCCCTGCTGCTGGCCAGGACATACCCATGTGCAGGTTTCCTTTGAGGATGAGGACTAAAAGGTCAGGCATGGAGTGATATACAACAAGGCTGCAGAAAGTCACTTGCCTGATTCTCCTGATCATTTCCCACAAAGAGGGAGCATATATTTATGTCCCTTTTCACCCTTATGACAGCACTTGCTGGGTGGGTTTTTTTTATTTATTCCTTTTCATGTAGCTGGATGAAGGATGGCTGGATGATGACAGAAATGATTTTCTGGATGACTTACACATGGACATGCTAGAGGAACAGCACCACCAGGCAATGCAGTTTACTGCCAGCATGCTTCAGCAGGTAACACCACTCCGTTGTGCAGCGTTGTCAAAACGTCACACTGCCCTTCATGCACAGATACTGAACTCGACTGAACGAACTAACCAGTAGCTTTAAGGACAACTGAAGCAAAAAGGGGCTCTGCGTGATGCAGACACATTGCAGGACTATATCTGTAAACTGCAGAGAAGACTTCTGCTAAATAACGTAAATTTTCAGGTCTGCTACTGCCTATTTCAGTAGCCTTTTCCATAGGAATCCAGCATTCTGGTCATCATCACTGAGGTGAATAGAAATAGCTACATTATAGCTAGCAAGATGGACTGGAGGCAAAATAATAAACATAAATCTGTTCTGGAAAGAAAATTCTGGGTGTTTGAATTTTAAGTCAGGTTTAACACACTTGGGTGTGAAGTGGACAGAGAATGTCAGAGATATTATCACAGTAGTACCTAGACCCTTCTGCCTATAGTGCTATTCATTGTACTTACCTGTAGTACAAAACAATCTATTCCCTGATGTGCTTACAATCTTAGTGCACTGTAGAGGCAAAAAGGTGGGGAAAGGGGAGTATTTCTTTACAGATGGGGAAGTGAGGCAGAGAACAAGTGACTTACCCCAAGTCACACAAAAAGTATGTGGCAGAGCCAAAAATTTAATCCAGATCTCCCGGGTCTCAGCCTAGAATTTAACCACAACACCATCTTACTTCTCTGACCTACATATTTAGAATGCATTTGCAATTATGCTAATTCACATATAATTCTGCAATTCCAGGCCAGAATATTCAACACCAGTTCATTATCTACACTTGGTACAGGATTTTCAAGAAAGTTCTGCTCCTATTTCAGCCCCAGAAATAAGAAATCAAGTTCTGAAAAAGAGCATAGCACATTGTTGGCTCATAAGCCTCACAGTGGGAACTGCTAAATGAAGAGCGACATTTAAAATTTGGTCCTAATTTCAGCAACTGACTGAGATTGAGGATCTTTTGGCAATCTAGCCCCTAGCATAGAGGTTGCACAACTGAAATTCTGCCCAAGCTCCACTGAAAATCCAGCTTCTGGGAAGGTTTCCTAAACTCACTGGCTATGCCTACACTAGCCCCAAACTTCAAAATGACCATGTAAATGGCCATTTCGAAGTATACTAATGAAGCACAGAAATACATATTCAGCACCTCATTAGCATGCGGGCGGCCGCAGCACTTCGAAATTGATGCGGCTCACCGCCGCGTGGCTTGTCCCGACCGGGCTCCTTTTCGAAAGGACCCCACCTACTTCAAAGTCCCCTTATTCCCATCTGCTCACAGGAATAAGAGGACTTCGAAATTGATGCAGCTCACCGCCGCGTGGCTTGTCCCGACCGGGCTCCTTTTCGAAAGGACCCCACCTACTTCGAAGTCCTCTTATTCCTGTGAGCAGATGGGAATAAGGGGACTTTGAAGTAGGTGGGGTCCTTTCGAAAAGGAGCCCCGTCGGGACAAGCCGCGTGGTGGCGAGCCACGTCAATTTCGAAGTGCTGCGGCTGCTCACATGCTAATGAGGTGCTGAATATTTATTTCAGCGCTTCATTAGTAAACTTCGAAATGGCCATTTACATGGCCATTTCGAAGTTTGGGGCTAGTGTAGACATGGCCACTGGGTAATAAAGGACCATGCAGTGACTGACAGATTCAGAAAACTTAGAATGCATCAGGACTTTTATCATTTAAACTTGCAAATAGTTTATCTTCAGTGTTTACATTTATATATTTTAATTTTTGATCCTAGAAGAAGCACGAAGAAGATGGGGGCACAACAGATACTGCCACTATTTTATCTAACCAGCACGAAAAAGACAGCGGGGTGGGACGCACAGATGAGAGCACACGGAACGATGAAAGCTCCGAGCAGGAGAACAATGCCGATGACCACACCACTGCCTCCAACACTCTGGGAAGCCAGAAGAAGCTGATGTACGGTCATGACACCCTAAGAAGTGGTGACATGCCATTCAGCAATGAGTCATTTATATCTGCTGATGGCACAGACACAGACTTCCTCAGCATCCCGGTGGATGAGTGCGAGAGATTCCGTGAACTGCTGGAGCTGAAGTGCCAAGTCAAATCTTCCAATCCATACAGTCTCTATTATCATAACAGTACACTGGATATGAGTAAGAGTGACCATGAAAGCGTTGATAGGGAGTTGGAGATGCTGAACGAGGAGCTGCGGAACATTGAGCTAGAATGTCTGAATATCGTCAGAGCTCACAAAATGCAACAGCTGAAGGATCAATACCGGGAGCCCTGGATGCTCCACAACAGTGGGTTCCGTAACTACAACACAAGCATTGATGCGCGCAGGCATGAGCTCTCCGACATTACAGAACTGCCAGAGAAATCTGACAAGGACAGCTCGAGTGCCTATAATACTGGTGAGAGCTGTCGGAGCACACCCCTCACCCTGCAGATTTCTCCTGACAATTCCCTGCGGAGAACGATGGAAAGCCTCAGCGGTCAAGGTAGCGAGGGGGCAGTGGCATATAACGCCTCCCAGAAGAATCTGCTGCCTGGCTCAGAAAGTCACGAATCCAGCTCTGCTAAATCTCTCTCATCACCTAAAGAGCCGGACCTTGGCAAGCAGCTAGATGGCAAAGAGAGAAAAGCCAGTGATGGAAGCAAAAGCCCAGCTCAGAAACTGACTGGCTCCTACCTCTCTCCGTATCATCACTCTCCCTATAAACACGCTCATATCCCAGCCCACGCTCAGCACTATCAGAGCTACATGCAGCTGATCCAACAGAAATCAGCTGTGGAATACGCACAGAGCCAAATGAGCCTAGTGAGCATGTGCAAAGACTTCAATTCGTCGAGCCAGGGTGAGCCCAGGATGGAATGGAAAGTCAAGGTCCGGAGTGATGGAACTCGCTACATCACCAAGAGGCCAGTCAGGGACAGGCTGCTGAGAGAACGTGCCATCAAGATTAAGGAAGAGCGCAGTGGTATGACGACTGACGACGACGCGATAAGTGAGATGAAGATGGGTCGCTACTGGAGCAAGGAGGAACGAAAGCAGCATTTGGTGAAAGCGAAGGAGCAGAGGAGGCGGCGTGAATTTATGATGCAGAGCAGGTTGGATTGTTTAAAGGAACAGCAAGGTGTAGACGAAAAGAAAGAGATGAACATCATTGAACTGAGCCACAAAAAAATGATGAAGAAAAGGAATAAAAAAATCTTTGACAACTGGATGACAATCCAAGAACTCTTAACCCACGGCACAAAGTCCCCCGATGGCACAAGGGTGTATAATTCTTTCCTGTCAGTAACTACTGTATAATTGCCATTGCTGAATTATGTACATAAAACGCTACCATTGGGGTAGAAATCCCTGCCTCGTTCAATGTGGCAAGTTTTTTTGTATATAAGATACAGTCATCAACTTTATAATTAAAGTATTGAATTCTACAACTTTGGGTGCCAACATACTATTGGAAAGTGAAGGCAGAGTCTGCCCATCCCCTTTGAAGGCAATATTAACACAACTTTTTGGAATACCAAGTGTACTTTTTTATTCATTACCTTTTACCTGAAGTGTTTAAATATCGGAAAACATATTAACCATACTTAAGCACATAATTCATCGAACCTGTATTCATATAAAAAGTTACACATGCTTTTCTGTGCCTAAAAACACAAAAGCAACAGCAAATATGTATTTTTATGAAAGCATATTTTGTGATATTACTTTGCTGTGGTGCACTCTGCCCACACCGCTGTTTATCAACATTTAGCTCAAGGTTAATTGCAAAAGTATTGAACTCCTGATAGTCATTCTCCTGTAATATTTAACATTTATCATACCAGCAGGCTTTAGAGTTATGATCAGCATTTAAACATTTTTCTTTTTAAAGGTATCTAAAGGAAATATATAGGTTTCAGCTGAAAGGCCTGAGGCAAGGTACACTATACTGCAGCTTAAAGGATTTTAAAGCATGTTTGCAAATATTGCAACCTGTTGAAAGAATGTGCATGTACAGCTAAGTTGTTTACACAAAAGAGTTTGTGTAATTTGAAATGCCCATTGTAGTAACTGTTTTGCTTTGTAGATTTGAATGTACTGAATTATAAAAGCAGTTCCATGAAATCATTAGTTATGAACATTAACAAGTAAATAAATTATTGTTTTATATTTCATATGTTTTGAATTGTTTCTTTAACCCAAAGTCTTACTGAAGTTATATTGTACAATAGACGAGTCCTATGGTAAAGGACCAGTTGGATGAACGACTTGAGTCATCATGACAAAAAGGCATTGCAAATGTTTTACCTTCTTTGTATAAATCAACTACTGTTGATAACTTCACAGAACTAGGACTATAGTCATTATAGCGTTATTGGAAACTGAGGTCTGGGCTAGGCCAGAATACTCCACAAATATTAGAGACCTACTGAAATGGTGACATCAAATTTGATAAGAAAGGAACCAGGGAAAATGAATAGCAAAGGGAACAGAGGGTGGTTCAAAACTGGTTTGTTAATTATTTAACTTTACATTCCTGATACTTTAAAGGTTAAAAAGCAGAAAAAAAGTGAGTGAGCAAAGGAGTTAAGCAACCTTTCAAGGTCTATTTTGTCCCTAATCAAAGGACACGTACAAGTCCATTTTTAATCCTGTGAAAGTCATCTTGAAATGCAATAGTAAGTATATTGTTTGCTATGCCCTCAGCAAGTTACCCTAGGTATTATGAAGCAGATCCTCAGTTATTATAAATTGTCCTAGATCCATTAAAGACAATAGTTATGACAATTTACACCAGGTAAGGATTTGCCCAAAGGCTTCGTCCTACATGTTTGAAACAATTAACACCCCAGAAGCTACACAGTAGAATAAAACACCTTATTTTTATAACACTGTGTCCTCAGTAGAAGATTCCTACAACTGATTTCAAGCTGCTCTAATTTTGCTTCTCAAAGAGGAGCCAGGGAATTATAGACAGCCAGCCTAACTTTGATACCAGGAAACATTCTGGAACAAGTTATTAAATAATCAGTTTTTAAGGGCCTAGAGGAAAATAAGGGTATAAGGAATAGCCAGCATGGATTTGTCAAGAACAAATTACACCAAAGCAATTTCCTTCTTTGACAGGTTACTGGCCTAGTGGATAGGGGAAGACAGTAGCTATATTTTGATTATCATAAGGCCTTTGCCACAGTTCTACATGACAGTCTCATAAGCAAACTACAGAGAGGTTGTCCAGATGAAATTAATATAGAGTAGGTGCAAAACTGACTGAAAGCCTATTCTCAAGAAGTAATCATCAGTGGTTTGCTCTCAAACTGGGCAGGCATATCTCCGCACATCATCCTGGCTCTGGTACTCGTCAGTATTTTCATTTATGACTTGGATGATGGAGCAGAGAGTAGACATAAAATTTGTGGATAACTCCAAGCTGGGAAGGCTTGCAAGCATTTTGAAAGACGGGGTTAGAATTCAGAACAAACTATACAATAGGAGAATTGATCTGAAAGCCACAAGATGAAATTCAATAAAGACAAGTACAAAGTATTGCTCTTCAGCAGGAAAAATCAGAGATACATCTACAAAATGGGGAATAACTGGCCAGGCACTCATACTGCTGAAAACAGTCTGGAGGTTATAGCAGATCACACACTGAATATATATGAGTATAATGCAGTTTCATAAAAAGCAAATATCATTGAGATGGATTAATGAGATCGTGGTTAAATTTGAACATGGGAGGTAATTGTCCAACTGTATTCAGTACTGTGGTGATCTCAGTCTAGAGTACCATGTCCAACTCTGGGCACCACACTTTAGGAAAGAGTTGGGTAAACTGGACAAAGTCCAAAGAAAAGCAACAAAAATGATAAAAGGTTTAGAAAACCTGGCCTATGAGGAAAGGCTAAAAACAGGCATATTTAGTCTTAGGAAAAGACAACAGGCAGGAAACTGACAACAGTCCAGATATGATAAGGGTGGTTGTAATGGGGACAGTCCATTGGAATCTGTCCACTGAAGGTACGGTGGTGAGTATTAATGAGTTTAATCTGCAACAAAGGAGATTCAGGCTAGATATTAGGAAATATTTTGTAACTATAAGGATCATTAACCATTTGAATAGTAGTTGGAATCTCCAACAACAGAGGTTTTTAAGAACAGGTTAAACAAGTACTTGTCATGGGTGGTCTGGGTATACTTGATCCTGTCTCAGCACAGGGGGTTGGATCTGATGACCTCTTGAGGTCCTTTCCTCCCATTTTCTACGTAAACCGAATTATAACAACTACATCATCATATTGCTTGTTATAAAGTTCAGAGCTCTAGGTGGAAGGACAGAGCTATAATTACAGCAGAACCTCAATGAATAAGCCAGGCACAAGAAGATACTTAAACCCAGTTTTGTTTTGGTTTTTTTTCCTGCTCTGACCACTCTCTCAGTACTGTACCAGTGTGTGTTTGTGACCACAGTGTAATTCCTGAGTGGGACTTTTTGCTTATCATGGGACAAAAATGAAATTGAGATACATCCCATTAAAAAAAGCCTCAGAAAACATTCACACGTGATTTCTTTTGTCCTCAGTTGCACTAGTGCCAAGTATGATAATATGCAATAATAATAATTAAACAGCAAGAAAAAATATTTTGTTTGGGAGAAAAGATTTAAATACAGAAATAATAAATTAACCCAAATTGTAACAAATACAAGTTTCTCACTCTAAAATTCTTAAATCCCAGATTTCCTCTGTCTCCAATGCCTTTCTTGAATCTTTTTTCTACTAAACACAACCATGGTTTCTAAATCACATTTATCTACTGGAGCTATAATTTACATATTGATTGCAATCTACAAAAAAAGAGCAAAAAAATCAAATTTTCAGATTAATCATCTTTTCCAAAGTTCTCTAAACTATGGATTATGTAGCTCTTTAAATTTTCATTCCTCAGCTAGTTATAAAAATGTTTATTACCACCCTCTTTTTTTCTGGGTTTATCAAAGTCCTTACTGTAATGGACAAAGAGTGAATCCAGTCATTTCTATTGGTTAGAATGGGAATTTTGGGGATTACACCAATCTTGACCTCATTTACAAACGAGCTCAGCATTCCATCTATTATGCATACAGAAAGTAATGTTTACAGCAAGGATCTTCCCAGGAATCACATAAATTTGCATAGGACATTTGCTCTTGTTCTTGAAACACATTCCTACAAGAAAATCCAGGTGGTGGGAATGGAACCTCAGACGATACTGTTTTTCTACCCAAGCTGAAGTTATCTCTAAAAGCCAAAGGAGGGCACCTTGGCAGGCAGTCTAAGTGGTCAAGGGCAATGATCCAAATATCCTTGGGCATACAGAAATGATGGCAATGACAAACAGCTGCTTCTTCTCAATATGACCTGTTCATGCTCAGGGTAGAAGGAATCTCTGCATCAGAGAGATGTCACTGCAACCAGTGAAGCTGACTTTGTGCACCAGCTAAGTGAAGAGGTAGAACTTCTTTCTGGGTAAAATTTGTATAATTCATTTTGCCTGTTTTGCTAATGCCATGTTCACCTGTATGAATTAAGTGTTTGCAGATTATCACCAAATTTTGTCCACTTTATGCCCCCAAACCAACCCCCGCCAATAAAAAAGCTTTTTTAAGGGCTATTAAGAGTTAAAGTGTGTATTATTATATTAGAACATGGCTTCCCAAACTGGGGGTCATGAAAAAATTCCAGGGTAGGGGGGTGCTGCAACCCAGCTCCCTGGCACTCATTCCCCCCACCCAAAGAAAAAGCCAGCCCTTGCTTCAGACTCTCAGCCTCTGCCATTTCACATAGGTGACCCAGTACGCCGCTATAAAAAGTGAGCAGCCAGCGAAGGCCCATGTGGAGCTAGCTGCCGCCTGCAAAAGTGAGTGTGGGTGGGTTGCGGGGGGAGGAGGAGGATGGGTTAGATGAGGGGCTGGTGGTGCCTGGCTTGGGCTGGGGGGGGGGCCTCAGGCAGGTGGCTCACAGGCGACTGGGGTGGCTGACCTGTGGTAAAAAAAAAAGAGGTGCAGGGGGGCACGAGGGTTTCTCAAAAAGCAAAAGTGGGTGGGGGTGATGCCAAAACATTTGGAACCACTGTACTGGAAGTGGTATCTGACATCATTCAGGTCCTTAACTATAGTAATTTGTTAGGTTTTTTTTTTCTTTTAATTGAAAAGAAAATGTACATGCTGTATTTAAATGATTGTATACAGCGGGGTGTTAGCATGTGGGGCGCTCAGGATAGGGGTTGGGGGATGCAGGAGTCAGGAGAGGACTTGTGGGGCTCAGGGCAGGTAGTGGAGGGTGGCAGAAGTGAGGGCAGGCATTGGGTGCTCCTGGTAGCAGGTGGAGAACTGGAGGTGTGGTGGGGCTCAGGCAGGGGTGGGTGCAGTGAGGGAGGAAGCCAGCCTACCAGAGCCACTCACACTGGTGAAGGTGGAGCTAGACCTGGGGGAAGAAGGATCCACTGCTCAGCCCTAGCCTATCCTGAGGGGGTATGGGGAGAAGGGAGAGAGCAGCAGCTCCAAGCCCCGACATCTCTTCCGACACAGGGACCAGGCCACAGTCCTTTGCCCCTTTTTCTCCTCAGGTGTGGGGTGCCAGGCCACTGTTCCCCACCCTACCAGTGTCTACTCCTAGGGGGAGGTAGGCTCTGATTTTGGCCCTGGCAACTCTGGGGGTGGTCCCAGCAGGCTCTATGGCTGGGTGGCCACAGGGGTGGAGTCAGTGGCACTCCCCTCCATCTAGCAGTGCAGCCGAGGGCAAGGGCAGAGATTTGGAGCAGGGAGGCACTTACTGGTCTGGCAGTTAGCAGTGTGGAAAGACCCATCCGCCGCTGGCCACTGTCTTGGTGTGTCCATCCCTTTCTGTTCAGTCTGCAGTATCACTGTCCCCAGTGGTCACTCTGCAGTATAACTCTGCCTCCTGTCAAGCCTCCCACCCTCTCCGCAGGACAGAAAAAATCACCAGATTCCAGGCACATCCCATTGTCCTGCCATACCCAAACCCTGGCTTTGTGTTAAGGTAGGACAAGAGGAAGCCGCATACCAAATTTGGTGGTCCTAGCTCTTGAGGTGTTCTTGAGCAAATGGATAAACTCAGATGTATTCTAAAACAAGGGGAGAGACACCCTCAATACATAGTGCTGGTTACCAGCTAATATGCTTCCTTCCCCCCTAAAATGAATAAATAAATAAATCCCACATATGTGAAAACTATCCTACAAAAAAACCACAGTCAAGATGTTCGGAAATGGATGAACTTTTTCCAAGCGCTGATTTACACTGGGTGCCCAATCTTAAATTCGGCTCCTTGTTTTCTTTCTGCTGATGTATATGTACTGATTTTTAGGTTTAATTTAGTTTATGTTCACAAGATTTTAGTCCCAAGGTATGTCACAGTTCTAAACATTTAATATGAGTTTTTGAATAAAGGTGGAAGGAGTGATTGAGTTGGTAAGGGGAAAAGACCCTCTGTGGAGCTGAGCATGGGAGGGGCTGAGCGTACACTTATTGCTTACCCCAAAAAATGGACACAGAAGCACCTATGTTATTTTTTTCTATATCTGGCCTAGTTCCTCATCCCTGGACAATGAACAACAGTGAGGACATGAGTTAACCCAGGGTTTAAGGCCAGGAGGAGGCTTGGGGGAAGCCTAAGGGCATAGGTCCTCCTTATGGAAGGGGCTCAGACCCTTTACATGGAGAAGCAACACCACTTTTTAGAACAAAAGAAATGGAGAGCCTCTGCCATGTGAGAAATTCAAGATTTCCTCTCCCTGCTGCCCTCAGTTCCCCCTCCACACACACCCAGTAGAGGTGGCTGATTATTCCTCCTGCACTCACCTACCCCCATTGTTTGCCATGGTGGCATTGTAACCCTTACTGGGACAGACCAAGAGTTCTCAAACGTCATTGCACTGCAACCTCCTTCTATACAACCAAAATTACTACATGACAGTGGATCAAAGCCTGAGCCTGCCCAACCCCCAACACCCAGATAGCAGAGGTTGGGGGGGAATGTCTCAAACCCACTGCCCCAACAAAAGAGCCAAAGGCCAAGTCCTTCACCTACAGGCAGACGGCTCTAACTTGATCACCGCTGCACAGGACTGAAACCTTTTGGCTTCAGTTTTCATCCCTGGATGGTAGGGGTCAGGCTTTGGCCCTGGGCTCCAGCAAGTCTAAGCCTGCCCTGGTGAACCTCTTTAACTCCAATCTGAGGATCGGTAGGACAGACCAAACAGCTTGGGCCAAATTCTCCATCATGCGTACCCCATGCAGCCCCCAGTGACTACCTCACTGCATTAATGCATAACTTCTGGGGGTTGTGTAGAGGAAAGCTGGTGATGTTTAAAGGGACCTCACATATGTTTGAGACTGTGATTATTTATTTTAACATGTTGGACCAAATTCCAATTGGATCATGGACGCATGCTCTATGAAGCCCTATTGAAGTGGGGAAACAGCTCTTGGTCACAGTGTAAAGGATGAGCTATAATACTAGATATTCATTTGAATTGCTGTACAATCACAGAGATCAGATGCACATTGAAATGGAAATGCTTTGAAGCAAACCTAACAGCATTTTATTTTTATAAATTAAAACAAGAGATCTTGCCCATTAAAGATCACAAATAAGATGAGGCAGGACTATGAATCGCCTAGGGACTACTAGTTGGAGAACTAATTAGGATTATAAACTGGAAGTATGTAAATTAGCTGAAATATAATTATCTGCTAGTGGCCTTTGGAAGTAGGTTACAGGATACTTGTTAGCAAAATTGCTCAAATGCCTGGAAGCCATACAATGCAAGCCATAAGCAATTTAAAGTCCTCTTCTTTATTTTGTTTTCAATACAGTCCATACGTTAAGGGCTTATGTGGACTATAAGCTAATTAAAAGAAGTCAGGAAACAAAGGTAAGACACCAGAATTGTCACAGCAGATGCTGTAACTTGATGCAGAGGTTCCCTGTCTTTGATTAAATTCCTCATTGCCGCCAAAACGAGCTTCTCTTTGGGGTTCCATCAGGGCTGGATTTTAATTCTTAGCTGGCATGTTTTTCTTAAGCTTCCAATCAGTGTTAATCCTAATGAGAGATGTTTCTTGCTGAACACAAATTCCCAGGAATCTGGAGTTTACCTTTCATTGGCTAACAATTACAAAGGTGGCGTCCTTTTAAAAGGAAACGTGCGGCACTAACAGCACTCCAAAGAAATGTGTCTTTCAGGATGCAGAGTAGTGCTGCAGTCAGGTGCTTCCATAAGGAAACTTGTCTCATGCTCTGGCTTCAGCCATTTTCCAGGAGATGGGCAGCTGTGGGTGTGGGTGTGGGTGTGGGTGTGTGAGAACCATCAATACCTCGCTCCATTAATGCATAACTTCTGTGGGTGGTATAGAGGAAGGCTAGTGATTGTGACCTTGTGCTAGGGGTTCCTAATGTAGCTTCTCTAGAGCATTCATATCCCACAGCTGGAGAGATGAGGCAACTACAACAATGTAGTAGTTTAGCTTGGTTTTGAAGTAGACTCCACCCATCCTCCATACTGGTCTTTGCTGTGACCAGGGCTTTTTTTCGCAGCAGAACTGCATTCCACCCCCTTTTTCCCCAGCACCATTTTTAAAAGGGGCTGCTGATGCGCTGCCTCCCTGCTGCAGAGCAAAGAGCAGGACAACTGAATTGGCTTACAGGCCAGCTGGCCAATTAAACCAATTCAATTGATTCCTGCTCTTTCAGCACCGCAGGTCAGGGAGCTACTCCTGCGGCTGTAGGTGGGGGGAGCTATGCAGCCAGGGAAGCATCAGGAACAGGTGGAGCACCTTTTGAAATGTAAGCCCTGGGTTGAGGGGGGGCGACAGTTGGGAAGGGGTGTTAAACCTGGGTTAAGTGGGTTAGGACTGTGGGGAGTGGAGGGGGGTCAGGTGTTGAGATGAGCCAGGATCACTCAACTGTGCAGGGGTTTAAGCCAAGGGAGGGGGCCTGAGCTGCAGCTTCACAGGGAATTGCGCAAGGGTCCTGCAGCGTGGGTTGAGCTAGGGCCATGGAGGGGAGGTGATATTGAGCTGGGAAGGGGATGAGTTTAGGAAGTGTTGAGTTGGGGTCATGCTACCATGCAGGATGTTGAGCCAGGGCCATGTGGGGGGTGGGGAGGGGAGTTGAGCTGGGGCTGCATGTGGACAGTGGTTAAGTGGGGGATGATATGAACCAGGGCCATTGGAGTCGGGGGCTTGAGCTGGGGCAGGGCGTGGGTTGGGGGCATGTTGAGTGAGGGCCACATAGGGGCTTTTGTTCTAGCACCTTTTTGTGTAGGAAAAAAATCACCAGCCGGGACTGAATGACCTCATCATCCAACATGGCATTGCTGGACTGCCAAGAAGCAGAACTTGCTGACCAGGCGTATTAGCACTTGTGATGATGGGATCCTGGTGCTTGTACTGTTGACGCTCTGGGGGGTAGGGTGGTGCCTCATCTCCATCTTTTTCAGCTTGACTGTGAAACCAAAACATTTTAAGGTGGAGGTAAAGCTGTCCAGGGTTCACAGACAGCTCCTCCAGCACAGGATGCTGCAGGCATGAGTCCCTGGCTTCATCAGTCACAGTGGATTGACCGTTCAGGGTATTGTCAGATTTCTGCCCAGCAAAAGAATACATCACTTTTGCATATAAGCAGCCAGTGCCCATCTTCTTTGAGGACCTGGCCTGGATTTGGGGACATAGGAAGCACAGAGACCTTTACAGAAGGCCTTCACGTTGTGCAGGCTTCTGCTCCAACCACTGACTCTTCATTAGCCTCAATCAGGCACCACACACAGTCTGTAACGGTGGTTCTCAACCGGGCACACACATACCACTCATGGGGATACACCACTCAGCTAGACAGTTGTCTTTTTTTTTACATCAGGATACACAAGAAGCACTGGCAAAGTCAGTATAACTAAAATTTCATATCACAACTTGGTTATACTGCTCTATAAAGTACACACCAAGTGTCCAGTGACCTGCCCGGGGCTAACTTTGGTGAACTATGTCGAGCCTGTGGGCTGTTTGTTGCCCAACTCTGCTATATGTGCTGAAACGCAAGTACAATACGTATAGTCCAAGTTACTTATTTTATAATTACATTTAAAAATAAGAACAGACCATTTTTTTCAGTAATAGCATGAGGTGACTTATTTTTTGGTCTGATTGTTGTAAGCAAGTAGTTTTTAGTGAGGTGACACCTGTGAGAACACAAGTCAGCCAAAGGGCTAGGGAAGGCTGATCTGTAATATTAATAAAGGTTTTCATTCATTGATTTGTACTGAATATTATGCAATTCTAACTCCAACATTCTAGCGAAATGTTGCATTATAGCGCTGAGATTGTCGTCTCAGGTGACCAGAGGTCCCATTTTAAAGGACAGTTCTGTTTTTAAGCCTGTCTGCAAGTGTTGCAACTTCTTTAAAATGGTCAAACTGTCCCATACTTTGTCTCCTTCCCACTAGTACTGGTGTGCAGCACTTCTGGCTGGATCCCTGCTCACCAGCCACCTGCCCATAGGCTGTAAGCAATGTGCAAGGCTCGTGGCAAGACAAAGATACCATGTGTTGGCCTGGCCTCTCCTCTCTGCTGGTCTGTCAGCAGAGCCCTCACCCTTGGCCAGCAGAGCCCTGGCACTGGCTGTGCACAGCAACTGAGTGTGACCATGTGCCAGGCAGCAGCTGGTTACATGTCATTTCTGCTGCCCTCCCATCAGATGCTCCCTCTCCCTGCATTGCCCCTTCACTCCCTCCACCTTGCTGCTCCTCCATCTCCCCATGAGTTGCATCCTGTGCCCAGTGCTATACAGACAACCATCTACTGGTCACACCACTCAGCTCACCAGCAGCCTGGTCAACAGGCTCCTTCCTTCTCCCACTGTCTCTGGCTGGGCCAGCGCCCAGGAAAGCACAAGACCCTCCAAGAACTGGAGCGCTGGCTAGGAAGAGCCAAGCCTGGCATGTGTCAAAGCCCCTGGCAGCACAGGTACAGGGAAGCCTCCCCATTCCTCAGCTAAGCTCTGACGTGGCAGGGAATAAGCAGTTGCCAGCGTGTTCCCATCTTGCCCCGCCAGCTCCACAGCAGCCCCCAGGGTAGGGGCTTAGCATATGCTTCACCTGCCCACCCACCACTCCCCTCCACCTTGAGTCCTGCCATCCCCTGCTGAATCTCCTCTCTGGTTGTGTTTGCTGAAGCTCCTGCAGTGAGGGTGCCTGATCCCTGGTGCACAACGCATCCTCAGGGCTGAACCTCTTCCTGACTCCTCCGTGTCCATGGGGACAGGAGGCTGCCGGGTTATATCAGTGGCCAGCAGCAGCCTACAGCTATTAGTTGCCTTTTGACATTGTGTGGGCAGCAAAGGACAAGCTGCTTCTAGTCAGCAATCGGGGGACTCTGACACTGCATGCCCCCCTCCCCAAGTTCTTCACACAGTACTGAGAGTGGGATGCAACCCGCAGGGGGTGGGGCATATCGGGAGAAGCAAGGCTGGGGGTGTGAAGGGACAAAGCAGGGAGAATGCCCCAGAAGGGGGAGCCTGTAGAAGGCCAGTGGGTGGGCAGCAGAGGTGACATGTAACTACAAGTTGCTTCAGGAAGATGTGGCATGAGGTAACAGGAGAGAAGTCCATCTGGGGACCCAGCCAGCTATGCAGGGCAGAAGGCTCCAGGCAAGGAACATCACATCCCTCCGCAAGAGAGGAGCGAATGAGAGAGAGAGAGAGAGAGACCTCTCCCCATGTGCCCCTCCAGCTTTAAAGAGATGAAGGTGAATTAAAAGAATCCAACCCTGCAGCATGTCTTTTTAATAGTAATTGTAATGTTCCTTTTCAGTATTTTCTAACTGAGGTGAAATCTGGGGCACCCAAGACAAATCAACTTGATGTTAATTTGAATGTTTGTACTGCATAGTTCTGACTGATTGTTTGAATACAAATAATTTTACCAAGTGTCCCATGCTCAGTGTAGAGAAGGATGGTCACCCTAATTATGGCGGCATATCAAACATAAGAGCATAACTGCAAGACCTGTATTGACAAGTCCCAAACTGAAAAGAAATTCTACCATTTCTCTGTGAGAACCATCATTTTAATAATCATTTTAGACCAAGACAAATAAAAATGAAAACAAAATAAATACTGGTAACACCTTGCTTGGAATTTATATTTACAAATTTGCAAAGTCAAATGCTGAGATGACAGTTATTGGTGTAGCTCCATTTGAGTCAGTAGCCGGATTATAATCTAGGCCAGCAGCTCTAAATAACTCTTATCGTACCCCAATTTTGTTTGAAATATAACCAAGTTTTTCTAGTGACTTCTTCAGACACCTGTATTTGTAAAGAAAAGATCAAACTCCAGTCAGCCCAAACAGCTGGGATCTATCGCTCCCCTGCAGCTGAGGATGCTGGCCTCAGGCCAAAGGTTTCCAAAGATTTGCCCCAGCCTTGTTTTCCATACAAAAGTCAATCAATTTAATTTGAAAGAGCCCATACAGAATCAGCTCCAAAACTCTTTGGTTTCAATGAATGCAGTGGTGATCTGGGATCACTCATATTTGTAGGAAATAATTTCACGAGCTCCCTCCCACTCACGAATGCCAAAACAGGCTCTGCATTTTAAATTTAGGTTCGTTCTGAGGTACTAAACTAAAGTCTTAGTCTCTAGTAAACAGAGGGCTGGCAGAATACAAAATTTCAGTTTAAAATACAAACCCACTTTTTGATGGCTAGCAGCTGTTATTTTGAAATAACTGCTGTGTAGACCTACCCTAACAGTCACTTTGTAAAAGTGAACTCTTGGAGTCCTTCAGTCCAGTAAAAAACTCTCTCAGATTGGTAAGAGAGCCTCCTGGGTGTCACAGCAGAGCTTGGATTGGACAAGATACTATTGTCCCTTTGATTTTTGATAATCCATCCTTCAGTTTAGCACATATTGGTTAGTATCAAAGGCCATAAACAAGGGCAAAAGGCAAATCCAACTACAATTGTTTAATAAAAGTAAAATTGAAACAACGAATCAAATCTCTGTGTAGCTGCAAATAAGCATAAGTATCAAACACATACCAGGTTCCTGGGTTTGAGCAAAACAGCTCAAAGTGAAAGCAGGAAGATGGCAGCCAGCTGAGCTCCACAAGAAGCAAAAAGGCTCCAGCGTGTATGGATGTCAAATTAACAAAAGATCAAGCCAACTCTGCTAAACTATTCAAGAGCAAATTGTTCTGCTCTCTCACATGTGAAGTGCCTTCCAAAGAAATCACAAACTTCTCCCCTTCCATCTACTCAAAAAGAGAACCAGCACTGTGGTGCTTTCCTGGTAGATTCCATCATTCCCTTCCCAACATTTTTGTCCCAAATTCATCAGACTACTCTGTTTTGGAGGAACTGGTCCTTCTCCTATGCAGCATCTAACCTCTCTCCTGCTTCAGTGTTTTTCATCAGATCTACTAAATTTGCTGGGCTTTCTTACTCCCTGCAAATGGTATAAAATTCTCTCCGTACATTTGTATAACAGTAGTGCTCGGGGCAGAAAACACTAGAAAATATGAAAATAGTTCCTGCCCCAGGAGCTCGTAATCCAGCAGATAGACAAAACAGACATTACAATAAGCCTGTGTTGCACAATAGGCAATCGGTTCAACTTGCTACCTGCCCGACCACTTTCTCTAGGACTATTTTTCTAGCAGGTGGAGAACTAAAAATGGTTTTCTGCTAGTGTTCTCATCTTGTGTTAGTTTTCTGTGTACATGCGCTTGCAACTTTGGCCCACACCCAAAATAATTACTACCTCAAGAATATATGTGATGTAACAAGGTGACACTAAGGTTGCAAAAAAGACTCAGCGCTATTCAGACCAAGAAATCACATCAGAAACCTGCATCGTTGTCTTTTCTTGGTTCACTGTGTAGTCTCCGGGTCCTCTGCAGAAGAGTGGAGGGCAGGTCTCTGGGTCTGAGCCTGTTTCTTTTACTCGGTGGAAGCAGAATTAGTCCCCACGACTCCACAACCTTTAGAGTCCACACATCAAACTCCCTCACAAATTGCAACCAGATCCAAAACACACAAAAATCCTTTCCCTGTGTTTTCCAGTAACATAGACTCTGTTGACTTCAAAATTAAGTCAACAGTCAATATGGCATTGCCAGTTGCCTGCATATGGTGCTCACAAGCATTTCAGAAATATTTCCAAATTAAGTGGATGAACATCACTGTGCCGGATTAGTGCAAGGAGGAGTGGGCACAGCTGGTACTCTGTCTCCCAGCGTGGGCATTAGTGGCCTCATGAGGGGCATAGCATCCAAAGTCGCAGCCATTCTATTAACAGATTCATCACTAATTGTGCCTGCCAAAGAAGTGTGCACATTCCCAGCAGAGCTTTAGACATCAAGTCATCAACATCTTGCATAACCAGTTTATAATGTGAACTGTTTCATGCCTTGGAAACTGGACTCTAATTTTCCCTTGTCCCACAGACCTGACTTGCAGCTCTGGATCTGGAAGATTCGCTTGTAAGAGGTGAGTTGGTTGCTGTTGTATTAGGAACAGCCTTACAATAGACTGCAGGCTTATCTCCTCACAACACGGCCACACACATCAGCGACTGCAAATTAGCCTGTCGTGTTCTGTCATTTTGGTCTAACTACTTGGACAATTCCTCAAATGTCTCTCTTCATGTAGCACTTTGCTCCAAGCAACTGACTTGAGCCCGGGGTTCTCAGATTTCATGGCAGCATGACTCCTTTCTGACAACAAAAATTACCATACAATTGGTGTTCCCTATAAGCTGCGTGCATGGCCGCCCATCCAAGAGATGCCATCCAGCTAATTCCCACAGCCCTCGCAGCTGGCAGCATGTGCTTCTATTGGCGGTGCACACCCCCACATGGCTTGGGGCAAATAACATTTATTCTCCACATGGATGGAAAAAAAGAGGGAACATTGCACACAATCGGGGGGTGACCAATCCTTGAACTCTCCCGAGTCTTGCTGCTGCAAGTGGGGCAGACCAAAACCAAAGCCTGAACCTCCCTCCCCCACCCCAAAATACACACATCCCCAGGCAGAGGATCAAAGCCAAAACCCAAGACTTCGGCTCCATGTCTCAGGAATTCTAAAGCCCGCCCTGGCAAACTCATTAAAATGACATCTCAACCCACTTTGGGGTCCTAAGCCACAGTTTGAGAACCACTGATTTAGCCTAACATGGACCTTAAAACAACCATGTGTTTACTGGCTTTAAAAATGCAGGGACAAGGTTTATCTGCCCCCATATTTCCAAGGGAAGGGAAGACAACACGAGCGAACTTACACAAGAGGCGCCTTTCTTAGAACAGGCAGCTGAGCCAAACCTTGGAGTCCTCTGTCAGGCAGAGCTCCCACTGACACCACCTCCAGGACAAGTCTAACATGACTGTAATGAGGGTAGCCAACATGCTCTGATTAGACAATAGATTGAATCTAAACCTAACTATGTCACAGCCAAAGTGAAAGGCTGAACTTCAACCTGGTCCCAGATTTCACAACAGGGAACTTCAAGAAGTCTTGTGGCGCCTTATAGACTAAGATAATTTGGAACATAAGCTTTCATGGGCAAAGACCTGCTTCATCAGATGCGCAATCCATTGTTTACAGCCAGGCACTAAGGTACAACTGTATTTGCTCTGATCCATCAGACAGAGACAAACATCTACAATATATTTACCAATCTTTCTTCAAACTACAATACCCACCTAAGGAAGTGAGGAAACAGATTGACAGAGCCAGATGGGTACCCAGAAGACACCTGCTACAAGACAGGCCTTGCAAGGAAAACAAGAGAACACCACTGACCATCACATACGGCCCCCACCTAAGGCCTCTGCAATGCATCATCAGTGATCTGCAACCCATCCTGAACAACGATCTTTCACTCTCACACACCTTGGGAGGCAGGCCTGTCCTTGCCCACCGACAGCCCGCCAACCTTAAACAAATCCTCACTAGCCACTACAAATCACAAACCAGGGGCTCTAGGCCTGGAACCAACCCCTACAATAGTCCTCGCTGCCAACTCTGCTCACATAGCTACATCAGTGACATCATCACAGGACCTAACATCAACCATACCATCAGGGGCTCCTTTACCTGCACATCTACTAATATAATATATGCCATCATGTGCCAGCAATGCCCCACTGCAATTTACATTGGCCAAACTGGACAGTCTCTACTTAAAAGAATAAATGGACATAATCAGACACCAGGAACAGTAATGTGCAGAAGCCTGTGAGGGAACACGTCAATCTCCCTGGACACTCAGTAGCAGATTTAGGGGTGGCAATCCTGAAACAAAGAAATTTCAAAAATCAAATGCAGAGAGAAATCTCTGAGATGCAATTTATTTGCAAATTTGACTCCATTAACCAAGGATTAAACAGAGACTGGGAGTGGCTCACAGCTTACAAAAACAGCTTCTCTGCCCTGGGTATCAATAGCTCCCTGGGTGTTGGTATTAGACTCTGACAACGGCTCATATTCCCCGTCTGATCTGACTTGTTTTTTCCTCTTTTGATATGTACAATTGCTAATGGGCCATTTCCACCTTGCTGAATAAAACTTGTCAGCTCTGGCCCTCCCTTTTACTGGGACACCATTCTTTAAATACCCCTCTGAAACTACCCCCCCATGCGTCTGATGAAGCAGGTCCTTTTCCCATGAAAGCTTATGCTCCAAAATATGTATTCGTCTATAAGGTGCCACAAGACTTCTTGTTGTTCCCAGGACAAGAGAATCCCAAGGGTGGAGCTACCAGTATCCATGGGTCTGCAGGGGCAGCTTGGCTGAGTCCCAAGCCCCTGCATGACCCGCAGCAGCATAGGGGCTGGAGCTGGAGTCAGGGCCAGGGTTAGAGAGTCCCCTGGCTGCCTTGTGGCAGTGCTGGGCCAGCCCTGGAGGTTCCCCCTGCAAAGCTCTGGAAGCCCAGGCTGCAGTCCTCGGGTAAGTGGGAGGCTGGGGCAATGACAGCTCCTAGGATCAGGAGCCCTGGACCTTCCCTAGTCCAGCAATTCTCTTGTTTGGGACCTGTCAGGTCCCAACCAAGCCAGACCAGGGAGGAGCAACTTGTACCAGAAGCAAATACCTCCCCACATATTGCTGTTGCAGGCGATTGTGGCTTTTCTGAGGAGAGCTCTAAGGAAGGCGCACAGGCATTTGAACTGTCTTTGTATCATCATGCTGTGGTGAAAATCATAAATATTGTGGCACATTTCACCACCTCACAACACAATAGTGGCCATTATATTTTGTATCTGGGCAAGGTAGCTTTGATTTAAAGTGTCGAAGGCAAAGCTAAGAGTAAAAACAGAAGTGACATGACAAAAAGCACCACATGTCAACAACTGGTAGGGCTCAGCCATGGAAAAAATACTGTATTCACAAGAAGCGGGTGAGACACTTAGACTTTAAGATGGGATTTTGAGTCAGAAAAATAAGAGTGTCAGAGTATTTTCAGTCACCCAGGATAGACCAGAGATGACCATTCTTTGGAAACAGAAGTAGACAAATGGACAATAAGATGACTCTGGGAAAAGGGATGAGCAAAAGTGGATGGGAGTGAAAGAAGAAATGTAGAAAGGACAAAATATAAGAATTAGACTCTTACAGCAACAGTGCAGATTACCAGAAAACCAGTGAAGTTATGAAAAGAGAAAGGGGAGTTGTGAAACAAATACAGTCTGAAATTAGACAAAATGGATTGTATTTGTCTGTCTGGATTATATTTGGCTGAGGAGAAAATTTTGAAAGACCAACATAAGCAGAACCGATTTATATATCTCAAATGGAAACTGAAATCAAGTCCTTTGGTTGTTTTCCTTGGTTGTCTTTAATTGATGAGCTCTTAATATTCCATTGTCATCATTCTTCCACACTAGACCAAATTGTTACAAGCCTGGGCATCTCTAGGGCTGTGTCTACACAGGCAGTTTCTGACAACAAAACT
This sequence comes from Carettochelys insculpta, assembly GCF_033958435.1. Taxonomy (NCBI): domain Eukaryota; kingdom Metazoa; phylum Chordata; order Testudines; family Carettochelyidae; genus Carettochelys; species Carettochelys insculpta. Next base: position 38,929,639 of record NC_134147.1, read on the forward strand.
GGGCTTTTGTTGATAAAACTCGCCAAGTGTCTACATGGTTAGAGCTCTCTGTTGAGAATTTGTTGACAAAACCCAGCTGTTCAGCTGGCAGCATTATACCTCTCCCCAGTCAGGTATAACACTTCTGTCGACAGTGTTGGGTTGACGGAGTGCCCACGTCGACACTTCTGTTGAAAAAGACGGCTTCTGGTTTCCCAGGCAGCCCTGTTTGCAGAGCTTCTCGTCAGCCATTCTGTTGAGAGAGGGCAGGGCAGTCTGGCTGCTCTCTGTCGCCAGAGCAGCTTGCTCTTTCGAGCTGCTTTTATGCATAGACGTGATCTGTTGACAGAAGTACTGCTGAAGTGTCTCTGTCAACAGTGACCTCTGTCAACAGAGGCTGCCTGTGTACATATAGCCCAGGAGAAGAGTCAGCTCATGGAAGACTCCTACTAGACAGTTTTCCCAAACATCTGAATCTGAAGAGATGGAAAGTGCTTCTGGAAATTTTTTTCCTGCGGGAAACTGCAAAAAAACTAAACCCAGGAGAGAACCTTATTGTCACAGTCTGACTTTGAAGTCATGTTTATGAAGCGCGGGCACGCACGCACGCGCACACACACACACGCACACAAACTTGAAGACGTCAATTTGAGCTGAACATTTCCTGCTCCTTTTGTTGAAATGGACAATGGCCTTTTCACACTTAACAGCAATCAGAGAGAAAAACAGTTTCCTGCCCTTGCAAAGGCACATAAAATCAGCTGAAGTAGAGGAATTTGATCATGGAGGAAATAAAAAAGGAAGGTTAAAGACACAGGCACCAAGGTTAGGCTTGACTTCGAGGGAATCATGAGAAAATGACCAATGGTGGCTTACAGTTTTATCTCAGTCTCGGTGGTTTTTCGCCTTTATGACTGTCTCAGTATGCCTGATGCTGAGGTGAGCACCACAGTATAGCCTTAATAGCTTCCGAAGAGTTATGATAACCTCAGATGTTGTGGATGATGAGCAAAAAACAGTGAAAATGTAATGAAAAGTATATATTTATGTCTGTGCTATTAAAGCTAAAGCTATAAACACAGGCGGCACTAAGAGTAGCGATTGCTATTGTCATTGATTAATGCCTTGTTTTGAAGACCAGAGAAAAGGATAACACAAGGATGGGGAAAAGAAAAATGTTTTTCTCCCCCCGTCCTCTGCCTTAAAAACAAAATTGCCTATTCTGGATAACACTGACACATCTGGTGCCATTTCACTCTTTGTGATGTGTCTATAAGGGGGGGTAGTCAAAGAGATCTTGTCTGGTCTAGAGTTTTTTTGCTCAGGTTGCCTAGCACATGTTAATTGCTCATGAAGTAGCATATGTTAAGGAAGAAGATTGTGCTTGCTACTGTGGACACTTCACAAATGTACAGGTCATGGCCTCCCTGTACATAACAGCTAAAACTTGATGTAAAATCCCAAGAGAGGCAAGGTATGTAGTTTTTCCCCCTGTAGTAATGAACTAAGTCAACCCAATAGTTCCTAACTATATTGAGGTAAAAACTTCAGTGCCCAGCATTTTACATGAGGTACTTATCTCAGGTTCGCAATCAATGTGAACACATTTTGTGAGGCAGGAACTGACTGTAGCCTCAGATTTATTCTGAATGTAGGATTCTAGGAACAGATTACAGCTTCAAAGAGTCATCAGAAAAGAAAGCCCTCACCAAACCCCAATTTTCATAGCTACCCTTCTCTGGAAGGCAGTGGCTCAAGATCTTTTACATTAAACATAATTCCATCCATCTCTCATTACACATGTGCATATTGTGGGCTTGTGTATTGCTCTCACTTTCTCCCACAAAACTACCGAACTCAGAAGAGCACATTTTTTCCAATGGAAGCTCTATCCCATTTCTGTTCCTGGGATAAATATGAAAAAAGTCACTCTCCTAATAAAGCTTTGTAAAATGCTCTCATTCCCCCAATTCTTTAGGACAGAAGTTTTGATTTAGAAGTTTCTGTTTGGATGAACTATTTTGTAAAATGTGTAGAGCTCAAAAAAAGCACATTGGATTTTCCTGATTGGAAACATCATCATATGAAAGATTTGCACTGTTCCACTCTAAGGCTCTGCCTACAGTAGAGCTATTTGTCGACAGAAGTTACAGTTGGAAGGTATCTCCCAACAAAACTTCTGTCAACAGATTGTGGCCAGACTGTAAAGTGGATAGACAGAGTGATCCACTATCGACAGAGAGGTGCCAGACTGCCCAGCCGCTCTCTCAATAAAAAGGCCAACCAGAAGCACAGCAAACAAAGCTGCCCGGTGTCCCAGATGCCCTGTATGTTACACAGAAGGTGCGTCCACCCCACCTGGAACCTCCAGACCGGCTTTCTGTCAACAGATCTCTGTCAGAGGAGTTCTGCCTCATGAGGGAGCAGCAGAATGCTGTTGACAAAAATGACGCATTATGTTGATTTATTGTCACCAGGACACCTTGGGAATGTGGATGTTCTGTGGTTCTGAGGAAAATATTGCCTTTTGACAAAGGAATCTTCATACTCTTGCTCAGATGGCAGTTTTGTCAATGAACCTCTCTACTGTGGACATACCTTAAGGCATTGATCCATTTCCCTCTGAACGTTTGCATCCCAATCTGATAACCACCTAGCAAAACCAGGATTACCGCTTATGTTTTCCAACAAAGACCCAACCCAACTGTGATCATCGATTGACGGATAAAGAGAAAGAATAGAACAAAGTCTATATAAGAGAGTACAGGGTGTGGTATTTACTCCTGAAAAATAGGCACCATGGACTGCCACAGAGGGAGAACCACTGTGTGGAGTTTGGGGGTACTGTGCTCTTCAAATCTAAAAAAAGTCACAGACAGCACATGATACCATCCACATTTCCCTGACAGACCCTTAACCTTTCTCCCAGTGCAAATCCATCAGCTGGCCCCACCCTGACCCTTGATTCCAAAAGAGCAGACTTCAACTCCCTGAGAGAACTGATGAGCAGGATCTCTTGGGAAATGAAGATGAAGGGGAAAAGAGTGCAAGAGAACTAGCAGTATTTTAAAGAAGTCTTACTGAAAGCACAGGAACAAGCCATCCCGCTGATTAGTAAGAAATGCAAACATGGCAGGCAACCAGCTTGGCTTAACAGGGAAATCCTTAGGCAGCTTAAACTCAAAAAGGATGCAAACAAGAAATGGAAATGTGGACAGTTGACTAAGGAGGAGTATAAACATAGGGCTAGAGAATGCCAGGGATTAAATCAGGAAGGTGAAAGCACAATTGGAACTGAAGCTGGCAAGGAATGTGAAGAGTAACAAGAAGGGTTTCTACAGGCATTTTAACAATAAACGGGTTATCAAAGAAGGTGTGGGACCATTACTGGATGAGGGAGATAACCTAGTGACAGATGATGTTGGAAAAGCTGAAGTACTCTATGCTTTTTTTGCCTCTGTCTTCATGGACAAAGTCAACTTCCACATGATGGTACTAGACAATGCAGTATGGGAAGGTGGGGGGCAGCCATCTGTGGGGAAGGAACAAGTTCTGAGCTATCTAGAGAAACTAGATGTATACAAATCCACGGGTCTGGATTTAATGCACCCGAGTGTACTGAGGGAATTGGCAGAGGTCATTGCTGAACCTTTGGCCATTATCATTGAAGACTCTTGGAGATCAAGGGAGATACCAGATGACTGGAAAAAGGCATA